>NW_022900927.1:55980041-55982271 GCF_012274545.1 Fukomys damarensis | reverse complement strand
GAGTAGTATTATTTTATAGAAAAACCACATCTTCTTTATCCAGTTTCCAATTGGTGGGCAGATGGGCTGTTTCCAAGTTTGAGCTATTACGAACTGTGCTGCTGTAAAGATGGGTGTGCATATATCACTGTGGTATGATTCTTTCACTTCTTTTGGAAAGATACCCAGCAGAGGGATGGCTGGGTCTAATGGAACCTCTAATCCTAGTTCTTTGAGGAATCTCCGTATTGATTTCCATAGTGGTTGCACCAGTCTGCACTCCCACCAACAATGGAGAAGGGTTCCTTTCTCCCCACAACTGTGCCAACATTTGTTATTGTGTTATTTCTTGATAGCAGCCATTCTTTGTGGGGTGAGGTGAAATCTCAGAGGTTGCACATTTTAAAGCAGTAAAATGATAGCAGACTCAAATGCCAGTCCAGGAGCTTCCCCAGCAGCCACTGTCACTGTGAGGGTGGTCTGGGCTGCCAGTGTCTGGGTCACCTGATGTGTGCGCGTGTCTGCCACCTCACCATCCGTGAGTACAGCGAAGCTACCGTACATCACCCGGACTCCTAGCAGAGACTGTGGGGTCCTCAGATCACCAGCAGAGCCTGGGTTTATGGACCAGTGCATCGCATTACTTACACTTCGTGTAGACTTCGCCTGAAGCCTGAAATGTTTCCGCTTGTACTTCTGTTGGTTGGGGGCAGGGGCGACACAATAAGGAAAGATGCCCAGAAACCAAAATGGTGTCACAAAGGAGGGCTTAGTACCTCTGAATGTCCAGGAAGGCAGTCCAGAGGCCCTGCAGTGCCAGGCCCCAGGAGAGGAGACGGAGACAGGGTGGCTCTGATGACCGGAAGCTGGCCCCGCAGCCCCACGGAGCTGGACAGATGTTCCTGGTGAACCTGCGCACTTCTCCTGGGGTGAAGAATCCCCAGCTCCCGCTGCAGCTCACCCCAGCGCATCACATCCCGTTCTTTCTGTGATTTTTTTTTCAAGGATTTTGGAGCGGCTGTGATACACTCAGCTCCTGGCCTAATCAGAGGACAGGGAGTTTCCAGTTGCTCAGTCTCCAAACCCCTGGCCTGGGATATGCAGCCTCATTTTCTGCGGTTCTGAGAGGAAAAGGGAGGAAAATGTCCAGATCTACCTGTGCGTTAAACACAGAGCCCAGGCACGCAGTACCGAAGGAAATGTAAACAATATGAAGCAGGTCTCTGCCAACCTTTCTTCTTCCCAGAAATAACCGTGATTCATTTTTATCCATTCCCACAAGTACTGTATTCACACGTCTATACACATGTATCTGTTTACTCTCTGTGTTGGTACAGATGATAAGATACCTTACTTAAAAACTTGACCTCAGGGATTGTTCCAAGTTGGTGCATGACCTGGAACTGTCTTATTTTTTAGTATCTACACAATGTCGATTGCAGGCTGTGTAGATATTCCTTCATTTACTGTTACACGTGTCAATTGTACAGTCTTTCTCCATGCTGAGAATAGTTCATTGCATATCCTTGATCATCAGTTTTTTGGACACATCTACTAATATATAAAATCCCCTTGCTGGGCATGGTGGCACACGCCTGTAATCCCAGCACTCGGGAGGCTGAGGCAGGAGGATCGCTGTGAGTTCGAGACCAGCCTGGGCTACATAGTGAGTTCCGGGTCATTCTCAACTACATAGTGAGACCCTGTCTCAAAAAAACAAAAAAAAAAAAACAAAAACAAAAAATCCCCTTGAAGAAATAGAATTAGTCAGTCAAATGGTATATGCTTTTTAATATTACTAGAAGTTTCCAAATTGCCCTCCCAAAGATGACTCCTTTATTCATCACCACTATGCAGCCATACCTCAGAATGTGTGTGTGTGTGTGTGTGTGTGTGTGTGTGTGTGTTCGCCCCCTGTCCCCATCCCTTCCTAGGCTGTATCAGAATCTGTTTTTTGGAAGGGAAAATGTTTTGACTGGAGGTGAGCATCACTTGTTTGAAATCTCATTCCACGGGTGTTGCAGGTTTTCAATTGCAAGTCACAGAAAATCTACCTCAAACTAATTTAAACCAAAAAAAAGAAAAGTTTCGTTTTTTGAGTCAAGACATTTATTAGCACACATGACAGCAGATCAGAGTCAAGTGTGTATGCCGCATAGCTGACCTGAGGAGGGCCGCCATGTTGTCGTTTGACTTTGGGGGCCACGTTCGGGGCAGAAACCTCCAGGTGCTCCTGCTTCGTGGCCTATTT
>NW_022900927.1:55941601-55979457 GCF_012274545.1 Fukomys damarensis | reverse complement strand
GTTCGCCCCCTCCCCATCCCTTCCTAGGCTGTATCAGAATCTGTTTTTTGGAAGGGAAAATGTTTTGACTGGAGGTGAGCATCACTTGTTTGAAATCTCATTCCACGGGTGTTGCAGGTTTTCAATTGCAAGTCACAGAAAATCTACCTCAAACTAATTTAAACCAAAAAAAAGAAAAGTTTCGTTTTTTGAGTCAAGACATTTATTAGCACACATGACAGCAGATCAGAGTCAAGTGTGTATGCCGCATAGCTGACCTGAGGAGGGCCGCCATGTTGTCGTTTGACTTTGGGGGCCACGTTCGGGGCAGAAACCTCCAGGTGCTCCTGCTTCGTGGCCTATTTCCAAGGGCTCAGTCGAGGTTATGAGGACTGTGTCTCAGCTCTGTTTCCTTGGGGCTTGATCCGTTTGATTCAGGCCTTCTCTGGGGTGCAGCCCTACCAGCTCTAGGTTCATATTCTGCCATCTTTATAACACGGAACCAAGAACCTCCCCTTCTCTGTGGATACAGCAAAAGTCCAATTGCTCTTCGTTGACCCAATTCGGTAGGTGCCGATACTCTTGGGAACGTCTTGTTTTGCTTACCTGTCATCTGTCCCCCATGCTTCTGGTACCAGTACCTTGATTTTTCCCGTTATCAGTCTAGGTCTGGGGCCCTGCCTCTCCTGAGGTGAGCACGCTGCCCAGGCCTTGCACCACCTGTGCTACTGATGGCCGAGGCCATTCTGGTCCTCAGCCACCACCACCTCCACTACTAATCTCTCCACTACTAATATAAGACTGGCTGGGCGTCTTATAAGAAAGCAGGCTCTGATCCATTACACTCGAGATGGGCCCCAAGAGTCTGCATTTCTAACGAGCTCTCGGAGGATGCCTACACTATGGGTCCACTATCTTCCCTTTGAAGTAATGGACACAGAATGGAGCCAGTGGCCTTTCCAGGTTCCTTCTCATCTAGCATACTGCGACTTCGTAGCAAATACAGAGGGATAGGAAACAAACAAAATCTCCACATACAGTCAGTTTCATTCTGTCTATTTCATATTGCAAAGAGAAGTCATGTTTTTATGATCATATTCATTAAAAAAAACCCAGAAGTATTATCAAAACCTTCATTTGTTTTAGAAATAGTTTTGTTTCCTGCTTACAGGTTGAGAGAGGAGGCCTGTGCTGATTGTTTCAGAATAATTGCACTTTTGACCACTGTTGGCCGGAAAATCACTTTTGCTCTGGGGGCTATAGGCTCCCTGCTGTCTTGGTGGGAAAAAAAAAAAAAAAAAAAAAAAAACAAGAACAAACTGCTGCTGCTTCCTCTATGGAGCCAGGAACTTCGTCTGAGGAGGCAGTTTGCCCTTGGCAGACACAAGGCTCTGTACATCTAGTTTATCCCATCATAGGCGGGTGGCCTGGTGGCAGAATCTGGGGGACAATACACTATTTCCTTGGGAATAATAAAATCAGGCTCGCTTTGGTGATCAAGTGTCCTTTAGGTTTTCTTTTAAAATAAATTCTTTTCTCATCATCTCGCAGAACCAATATTTCAGCCTGGGATTCATTTGAATAGCACTAAAGATTTTCTCCACCCTCTCTTAATTCAGATCAGGTAGTGAACAGATTTCCCCAAGCCCCAGAACCACTTATTGAATCAGAAAAATGACTTCTTCTGCAAAGCAATTTCATGCCTTGTTATCTCTAATATGACTCTAAAATATAAGGTTACATGGCATTACCAGAAAATCCTTACCTATTCCAGAGATAGAAAGGAGAATTTTGAAAGAGGCTCAGTAATCCACACCATTGCATCCTCAGTATCTCCATGCTTTGAGGAGGCCTAGATAGCATGATGTATATATTTGCTTCATAAGTCCAGGCCTTCTGCGAGGAAAACTGTGGTCTCAAACTATACTTGTGTCACTGTGTAAATAGGCATCAATCGATCAAAGGTGTTACTGTGATTAAGAGTTTGGCTGTTTTGTGAGAAAATAACAGAAAGACAGCTAGCTAGATTTGGCAGTTTATGTGCCCACTCATACTGATTCTATTTTACAGGCATGACTTCTAAAAAAAAAAACAAAGAAGGCTAATCTACACAATTCCGCAGAATTCTCATCTTGCACTTCATTTTCTTACTGCTAAACTGTTATGTAAAGCCAGTCCTATCTGTAGGCTTAGAAAGCAGCTTTGAGACCTAATAATTAAAAGATAAAATCCTCTCTCTGAATGCTGGTCCCCTATAAACGCTGTGGTGTCCCTCTGCACCTTTTGAGATTTGTTCAGCTCAGCTCCCACATTGGAATTAGCATGAAGAGCTTGAGAAACAGGAGCCTCAGTGTACCCCCTGGACTCAATGAGTGGCTGAGCTCACCCTCGGGGGACTCCCACGCTGAGAAGGCCTGGATCCACACGCTGCACCTTGTGCTGAGAATAGAAGGGAGCCAGACATGGTCATAGCAGGTGCTTATCCGTCAGTCAGCAGTGTCAGCAGCTGGTGGCAGAGCTGCTGCTGTCATTTGTCATTTGACCAAATGGCATTTTCCCAACAATTCTCTCTTGAGCAGCTAGCTGCTGTGTCCCAAGACATGATGGTGGGCTCCTAGGGTATAATGGTGAATCCATGAGCCATTTACTTTCTCTGGGATCTACTTGAAAAATGGAGCTAATTCTGAACCTCACAGGGGTGCCGAAACAGACACATTCTTAGAAGTATAAAGTGTTAAACATAAGAGTTCCTTAGGTCTGCATGTTTAAACAACTTCAGCAATGTCTGTAACCTTGACTTTCTTTTTTTCTGGTACCAGGTATTGTACTCAGGGCTTCCACACTGAGCTATATCCCCAGCTCATCTTTTGGAGACTAGATCTTGCTAAGTCACTGAGTTGTGTGCAGGCTGGGGTCTAACTTGGGATCCTCCTGCCTCAGCCTCCCCAAGAGCTGGGATTGCGGGCATGTGCTACCTAACCCTCGCTAATTTAGAACTTTCTAAGATCAGTTGTTTTGCCTGTTATCTCCCTTACATGAACGTAAACAACCCTCCGTCTGCCCTCTGTCTGTTGGTGACAATTGCAGTTTCCTCTCCAAAGAGGATCCCGTTTTGTCGGATCTTCAGCAATGCAGCTTCTTTTCTGCTTTGAGAAATACTTTTTAAAGGAGAGGGCTGATAAGAAATTCCATCAGTATTTCATAGGAACTCGGAAAGAGAACGCCTTTCACAAAAGAGACTGAGGGAAAAAAAATCAAATGTAATCTTCTGTGTTAAGTACACAACCCAAACCAGATACTTAAAATAACTCCGCAGAGTACAGTTATCATGGTACATCTCAGTCATTTCCTGGAGTTAGAGTAAACAGGCGTTTCGGAGTTGGGCGGCAGCCAGTGTCCTCGAGGTCTGTGGTCAGGAATGACGGGGGTCATGAACTGGGGAGGAAGTGGGCGGGAGCGGCCTTCTGCGAGGTCCGAGGCCTGGAAGTGTGCTGGCGGAAGGTGCGAAGGCCCGTGCCCTGTGTGCAAGCCTCCAGGACATTGCTTTTGTTTTTGTTTTAGCTCATTGCGTAACTCTCAGGTGCAGTTCTGTGAGCTGAGAACCTGCCCCGCTGCAGCATCCAGGGTCAGGCACGTTTTTTTTCTCTCTCTGCCCGGGGTCTCTGTGTATCTCTTTCACACAAACCCTTCTGGCACCTATGGCTTCATCACTGAGAAACACGACAAACATCAAATCCGGGTCCCTGAAGAAGTGTTACAGAGCAGGCACGTCCAGCCCGCCGGGGTGTGGGCCTGGACCGCACACCTCGGATACGTCAGTGTGTTGTTCAGCGATCAGAGTTCATGACTCAGTCGCACGGCGTTCAGCTCAGACTGTGTAGGCGACCGCGGCCCTGCGGTGTAGGGGAGGGCGACAGGCGATGCGAACTCCACCTCCCGTGCCGGCCACACAGGCAGGCAGACGTCACCTGCGCTCGCACAACGCGGTGATGACCAGTAATAGTATTCCAGCCGCCGTGCAGGTGTAAACTTAGGAAGCAGATGTGTTTGTTTTTTAATTTTTAACTTGTGAGGCCGGGGATGTAGCTCAGTGGTTCCGGAGCCTGCTTCACAAGCTCAAGATCCCGAGTTCGATCCCCAGTACCAAAAAATAAAAATAAAATACACACACACACACACACACATACATATATTTAACTTGTGCTTGTGTTATTTTGTAAATTTAATAAGAATAGCTTTTTAGAAGCTTTGTTAGAAGAGGTACAAAAATGTATCAAATCCTTTGTTTATGCTAATTGTTATATAATTCCATACACAGCATTAATGCTAGAAAAATACATTAATTTTTGGAACGTATAGTTGCAATCAGACATTCGAGTGAAAGCAAAGTCTGTACAAGGCTTTTATAAGACCTGTCCTAGCTTCTGAGAGAAAAACATCCCTGTCTTCACAATCATGCCTTACTCCCACCGTCGCTTTTCAGCAGCATGTGCTTTTGTGAACAGCTGTTTTCAAGGGCGAAGCTCATGAAGAGTAAAATTGGGTGAAAATTTTTTGACTAGCACCTTGAGAATATAGCTACTTTTATAGAACCAGATATTGATGCGTTCACTTCACAAAAGCAAGATCAAACACCCCCAGTTTTATGTTTATATTGCTTTCTTTTTAAAATGTCATGCTACATGACAGAGGAAGTTTAGACATTTATCACATTATATATATATTATCTTTAATAAGTTTATTGGTACATTTTAGGTATTCAACACAGTTACATTCATCACTGGGATCTTGTACCTTTACATGACTCGTCTTGCTTCTTATTTTTCCCCATTCCTCAGCGCTCCCTGTACCTTCTCCACCCTTCCCTGTTTACAAAGACATTGTTTCCATGTTTTTCCCTTTCATGTATTTTTTCTTTTCCCTTTTACCCTTCCCCTACCCCTCCCACTTCCTCTTTGAGACTTTTCTTCCTGTTACACAATATCAATTACACATTTTGATCCTTATTTACACTTTTACTTTTTCACACCAGAGAAACTATTTGGCATTTACACACGCATGACTTGTTAATTTCACTTAAAAATATGACCTCAGTGTGCATCCACTTAGTTATAAATCTCTCTAGTTTCTTGTTCTTTATGGCTGAATAATACTCCATTTTATATTAAAAAAAATTTTATCCAGTCTACAGTTGATGGACAATTGCACTGTTTCCAAATTTTAGCTATTACAAACTGTGCTGCTATAAACATAGGTGAGTATATATTGCTGTGGTAGGATTCTTTTAATTCTTTTGGAAAGATACCCAGCAGAGGGATAGCTGGGTCAAATGGGACTTCTAATCCTAGTTGTTTGAGATATCTCTGTATTGATTTCCACAGTAGTTGCACCAGTCTACACTCCCACCAACAATGAAGGGTTCCTATCTCCCCACAACCCCACCAACATTTGTTATTGGTTGATTTCTTGATAGCAGCCATTCTTTCTGGGCTGAGGCGGAATCTCAGTGTTGCTTTCATCTGCATTTCTCGAATGATCGGTGATGTGGAACATTTTTTTCCTATGTTGATTTGCTGCTTTTACTTCTTTGAGAAATATCTGTTCATTTCAGATGCCCCTTTTTGAATTGGGTCTTTATATTTGGGGGGGGTCTGATTTTTAAAAGTTCCTTATATTCTAGATAGTAGACCTTTGAGGGACAGCTGGTGAAAAATTTTTCCCACATTACATATATTTTTATATGGCCTAAGACAGTTCCTTGTCACCTAGTACATCTCAGCAGCTCAGTCCAAGAGCTTGGACACCCATGGTTTAGCAGATCTTGTTCACACTTGGTAAATGGTGCAGTCTTGACGTATCTTAAGAGACTAAGGCCTACCTGCTGCTTTTCTCCACCTCCTAACCAAAAATAAAAAAGAGGCTGCCCCGTGGCTGGGTAGCATCATAGCATAGAGCCAGGCTGGCAGAGTTTTTCTGTAAGCAAGTGGTGAGATCATATTTCAACTGTGTGGGCCATGTTTCTCTGTCATAGCTTCTCAGTGTGGCCAGTATCTCATCAAAGCAGCTACACACAGTTCGTAAGCAGTGAGCACAGGTGTGCTCTCAGGAACATTACACTCACCGAAATTACAACTTCATGCAAGTTTTATCCATCATGAAATATTTCTTTCAGTTTTTTTCCAACCATCTAAAAACGTAAAAACAAGGCATAGCTAGGTGGCCCCATGAATCATGTGGTGGGTTGGATTTGACCCAGGGCCATCACACCCTGGTGTAGTGGAAGAAACTGAGCCACAAGGCTGAGGTTCCAGTCTCAGCTCTGCTGCTTTTTAAGCCTTGATGTACATAACTTCTACCCTCAGTTTCCTCATCTGAAAAATGAGTGTGGAGTGGAAGAAAGGAATCAAAGGTTCAGGAGTCCGGTACACACGACCTCAGCTGAGTGAGCAAGGTTAACACTGTCAGTGGTGGTCAGTCTGTGTGACAGAGTGGCAAGTGGGTACCTGCTGTTTGTTCTGGGCTCCTGACACTGAGCTCCCCAAACTTGGGAATTTCCTGAGTGACAAAGCTGTCATCCATAAGCTCTTTCCCACCATTGTGTTAAGTACACAGCACCTTATCACAGCATGCTGTACAACACAGCACTCCATTGTGAGCTTGTGCTATGAGTGACTTGAGGCCCTGGACCATTTCAGCATAGGGCTGATGGCAGAGGAACCAACTGTGTGACCAGAAGGTAAAGCTTGCAGGCCCCCTGCACCCCAGGGATGGGAGGGGCTAAGAGACCAAGTCAGTCGAAAATGCCTGAGATTTAGTCAAATACAGCTGTGCTGTAGGACTTCCATTAAAACCCCACTTCCTGATGAATGCACCCATTTGTCAGGAGAGTAAACCCCTCCATCAGGACAGAAGCACCTGTTCTGGGGACCCTTGCAGACCTCCCGCCTTACCCTTCATCTGCTGTTCACATATATCCTTTATATAAACCATTGATGATAAATAAAGTGTTTTCCCAAGTTTTGTGAGCCATTCAAGCAACTTATCAAGGCTGAGGAGCAGGTCCTGTGAAGCCTTAAGGAATAACCAGTCAGAAACATGGGCAGCCTGGTGCTTGGCATTGGCGTCTGCAGTGGGTGCTTAGCCTGTGGGCTCGGGCTAACTTTGGGCAGTCGGAAGTGAACTGAATTACAGGATGCCTGGTTGGTGTGAGGAAAGAATCCTACGCACTTGTGAAGAAGAATTGTGAGTAAAAACAGCTCACAGTCATGTTGCTAGCCTGTCCCTTTTATTTTTTTTAATTAACTTTATTGGTACGTGTTAGGTATACAATATAATGACATTTATCATTGGAAATTTGTACCTTTAATAATATCTAAGCCTGTCCCTTTTCAAGATTAAACACAATGGGACATCTCAGACGTGGAATCCTGGGACAAAAACAGACAATGGGGACCAACTATTCTAAAATAAAATAAAATGTAAAAAAACTTTTATGTTAAAAAAAAATGAAAGAAAAATCTCTAGGATTTGCCGATTAGGTGTGCAGAGCAAGGGAGAAAGAGAAGGGGAGATTATGCTACGGATGTACGAGACCCCGGAAAGGTAGCCAGGCCGGCGGGCGGAAGTGGTAGAGGAAGAGGCTGGAACCAGGAAATAGAATAAAACAGCGACTGAACTTGGCGCAGGTAGCTGGGCCTCTGTGAGCCTGTACGTGTCTCTGGGGCAGCGACGGGTCCCCTTCGCTTGGGGAAGGCTTTGGAGTCCGGCTGCCACAAGGAACATTATTTACTTGGCGTAGCAGCCCTACTGGCCCTTTTCCTTCAGCCGGAAGCGCGGTTGCATCAGCTGGAGAGCAGGTTTCAAGTACTTCTTGCCGAGAGGGAGAGCTTCCACGGAGTCTTTCCTTTTTTCTCCCCCGTATTTACACTCGCACCCTGAGCGCACACGGCCCTTCATGGAGGGGTGGGAGGAGGCCGAGACATCTGCGCTGCAGTCACAGTGGGTGGAGAAAGCCTCGGACAAGACCCGCGCCCACCCACAGCGGGCCTCACTGAATGGGCAGCCGCAAGAGAGAAATTGGGTGCAAAAACGCATGAACTCAATTTCTCAAATAACCGTAGATACAGAATTCAGCTGATGGGAGCCAATCTGAAGAGACAGGAATACGAAGCTTTATGTGAAAATGACTAAGTGAAACAGTGAAACTCTGCAAGAACGTCCAGCCATAGGTGCGCCGTGCCTGGCACCCCTGGGGTGCAGAGGGGTCAGGGTTGGTGCGAAGAGCCCTCGGTCTTGTAAATGGGCGCAGAGGAAACCGGGCGGCGTTCTTGCCCTCGCAGTGCGCATGCGTGGAAACCTGGCTCTAACGCGTTCACAGTTGGCTGCTTCCGGGTCAGGGCCGTGAGCAGCCCAGCAGCTTCCGCTCTCTCAGCCCTCCCTCCACAAAGGGGCTTGTGGACATTTTTAGTAAGGAAAAATAATATGCAGCGATAGGGCATTGGCTAACTCCAACATTGTAGATGTAGCTACTACACTGGAAAGATTTATACCATTTAGTTTCAGGGGGGAAAAAAAAACAAAACATGTTTCTAAATGAGATCACTTAAGCATGAACCAGTTACACTGTGTTAAGGATCTTTACACTGTGGTTGCAAATAAAAATACTTTAAAATGTACATGTCCCGTTTTAAATTCTGAATGATATAAACTATAAACTGCCCTTACCTCATAAATTATTATTTGTAGAACCTAAAACGTGTTCCTATCACCACCCGTAAACTCCCCTTTCCAGAATAATCTCAGCTTTCTCTTCTTTGTTTTTGTTTGTTTGTTTTGTTTTGTTTTTCTTTTTGAGACTGAGTATGGCTGTGTTGTCCAGGCTGGTCGTGGTCTTGAACTCCTAGGCTCAAGTGATCCTCCTGCCTCAGCCTCCCAAGTAGCTGGGACTAAAGTCAGATACCACCATGCCTAGCTAATCCTTTGATTTTTAAAAAATGAAAATTATAACTTTCTTAATTATTGAGTAAGAATTTCATTCTTTCACTGAAGAATCTAGTGCTGTTTTAATAAAAAAGAAACCAATAAGCAGTTATTATACCTTCATTTTATTTTATGTTACAATAGTTAAAATACTCAGGGCAGAGCTTAGGGGGAAAAAAAGCATTCTATTTAAGGATATAGTGTAGGGTGAGAATGGGATTTCTAGTGGGGGAAATCTCTTTTCCACTTTGATTACATTAATTTATATTTTGCCTCTTTCCACATGTATTTAAAATTACCTTTTCAATGGGATGTATGCTGAGCATTACAAAAATGACCTCACATACGAGCAAGCCAGCTGTGCCATAATACTGTCTCCGAGGTGATGATTTATAAAATTCAGAGCAGGCTGGGTGTAATGCCACATGTACCTGTAATCCTAGCACTGAGGAGGCTGAGACAGGAGGATTGCCATGAATTCGAGGCCCACCTGAACTATATCACAAGACCCTTTTTCAAAAAAAAAACAAAACAAAATGAAAGACCACATATTTCCAGAGACACTCAGGATGTCTGAGCAAGAGGCTTCGCCTTTACCACATGAATGAAAGGGCTCAAAATCATCTTCCTCCCGAGGTCAACAGAACACCCGTGTGGCTAGGGAGTTCCAGTCAGGCAGGCGGTAGAGGCTTCAGGTACCATAAGTGGCTGGGTAGAGCAACAGGAAAGAGGAAAGCAGGTAGGAAGAGGGTAAGGCCAGGAGGTCTGCTGTTCTTGGCCAGGCATTAAGTTCAAGCGCTTTTTGAGCACTGTCTTCTATAGCAAGCTGTAGGCATAATTTAAGGTTCAGAGAGTCTTTCTGCCTAAATAGTTCTGGGTAAACCTGTCCTCTCCCCAGTACTGCTCTGCCCATCTGTATCTGTGGGCAGCCATCCCTGGATCTGTCAGATTCCCAGTTAGTTGCTAATGACCCCAGATTTCCCTTCCCCCTGCCGCTGCTGGATATTTCATTAGCCACTGTGTAAAGCATAACCAAGTCAGGCCTGTAATCTCAGCACTCTGGGAGGCCGAGGCAGGAGAATCACAAGTTCTAGCCCATCCTGGGCAATTTAGCAACTTATCAAGACCCTGTCTAAAATAATAAATAAAAAAACAAACAAACTGGGGATGTAGCCATAGGTTCAATCCCTAGTACTGCAAAAGCGACAAACAAGGAAAACACCAAGGTGAGGAAAGCTTGGGCTATTTGAATAAATGCCTTGGATTTCATACACAGACTTGAAGAACTAGACTTTATATCTCCCTCGTTTGTATCTGTCTTTTCCAAAAATAGTTAAAGTGTCAAGATCTTCAAACAGTACATATCCTTTGAGATACTTTATAAGAGGAAGAAATCTTAGGAACTCCTCTCAGGAGGGCAGTGTGTAGGAAAGCAAGACAGATGGGCCAGAGGGAAGGAGAGGAGAGAGACACAGGAGCAGAGCCTCCTAGGCTGCCTCACAGGGGCTGCAGAGGGTGAAGGGCCAGCACTTGCCTGTCGGCAGGAGTTGGGCCCCCCATCTCCCCAGTCGTCCCTGGACGCCTCCTTCCTGTGTTAGGGCAAGTTCAACTAAGCTTACTTCCGGAAACCTGAGTCCAGTGAAGCCCGGACCTGTTAGCCCTGTCATGTCAGCTGGACCCAAAATGCCAACCTCTCTTATGCTGACACCGCCTTTCTGTCCCTCACCACTATTCCAGATCCTCCCCTCACTGCTAGTGGTGTGCTCTGCTGACACCTCCTATGCCTAAGTCCCCATGGGTCTGTGCCGGAGTCCGGCCCTCTGCTGCGCGCTGTTCCACGTGCACCTCCTACCTTCAGCTACACAGCAGTCACTGTTGTGAGCCAAGCTCTGCCGTCTCCAGTTTGGTGCAGTCCCTACCGCTCCCTCGTGTCTCCAGTTTCGGCAGTGATCAGTGTCTTGCTCTGGGAGCTGGTGGTCGGATAAGTCTGTCTGATTTGTGATAACCCACAGAGCCTTTATCGCTTTGCACATTTCTGTGCATGCGGTACACAGTGGGTTTTTTCTTACATAAATTCAAAGGCAGAATCTTGCTTTCCCCAGATAAACTGTGACATAAACATCAGTGTTTCCCCCGTTTGGTAGATGAAGATGTGAGAACGTGGAAAGGGCGGGCGGAGTGTCCACAGTCACACGGGGCAGGACAGAGCAGCGAGGAGTCGCAGGTCACCGCTGTCACCTCCTCCCAGGACAGCTGGTCCAACGTCTGAACTACTCCAGTTCTATCCTTGGCTTCTCTTCGGCCCTACTTTATTTTGAAACTGTGATTCTGAGAGATGCGTTGTGCGATAAGGTAGCTTCAGGACGGCCATAAATTCTTCACAAGGCCTTCCACTGAGAGGAGAGTTCTAGTTCCTGTCTGCTTGAACTCGGGCAGGGCTACATGATTTACTTATTTGGTGGGGTGAGGGAACACCTTGGCAGGTGAGGTCAAAATGGAAGAAGACTTGTGAGGCTTCTTTGAACACTGACTCTTACAACGCAGTTGCCACGTTGTGAGGAAGCCAAGTGCACCAGAGCCCCACGGGCACCAGAAACGTGGACACAAGCTGACGGCTTTGGCCGAGCACCTGCCCACCGCCATCTCCCGGGAAAGCGCTCCTTGGGAGTCGATCCCTGCCTCTCCAGGTGCCCCAGTTAATGCCCCATAATGCACAGGTGAGCTGTCCCCATTGAACGATGCCCAGATTGAAGATTTGATGAGCAAAATAAATGTGTAGTGTCTTAAGCCTTGAAGTTTGGGATGGAATGTTAGATAGTCGTAGGTACCTGCATCCCGCCAACTTTGCTTCCCCAGTATAAGTTAGAATCATATGTGACATCAAAAGATTTTTATTTCTAAAGTATTCGTACTATTACAGAAAGTGTCTCCTGCTGAAAACTTAACTCTTCATTCAAACCATCCCTGAAAATCATCCTAGAAATTCTTTTTCGCAGACAGACAATGTTTGTCTCTGCCCTCACTAAAGCAAACTCCCAAATCCACCTACATTGGTAACAATTTAACTGACTGAACTGACATCTTCTAAGGAAAAAACACATTTACTAGCAGACAGTTAACAAAATGCCATCAGGGTAATTGGAACTACATCAATGTGAAATCAGATTCTTCACATGAGTGTGAGTCACCAGAAATTAGGTATGAGCACCTCACAGCCGGAAGTTAGTTCTTCATATTAGCTAAGAGAGCAGAAGCCTGGCATCTCGCTTTTTCTGGGGGTTCCTCACTCACCCAGAACACTTGCTGTGGTCTGAGTGCCCCCCCATATTTGTGTTGAGACTTGGTCCCCAGCACAGTGGTGTTAAGAAGGGGGGCCTTTGGTGGGTGCCTGGGGCCTGAGGGCTGCACCCTTACGAATGGGTTGGGGCCTTTATAGAAGAGGCCGGTGGACTTGTTCACCCCTCCATCGTAAGGCAGCAAGAAGGACCCATCGGGGAGAAAGTGGGCACTCGCCGGCCTCCGAATCTGCCAGCACTATGACCTGGGACATTTTCGTTGTCTAGAAGCTACCCGATCTATGGCATTTTGTTATAGGGCCTGCACGGCCTGAGATAATCACAATAAACGAAGACGGGAGTTACTATAACAAATAGTTTGTCACCCGGATGGGTGGATGAGAAAGGCTGAGTTAGAAGGTGAGGGGTCTGAGCAGGGTTGAAGGGTCTGTTCTGCATTAGACCCCTGCATTCCCAGCTGAGAAGGCCTCGTTTAGGCCCAGCCAAATGGATGTGGTTGATGGGGTGCCCACGACGTTTTGTGTATGGACATTGAATGCAGAATTTCCTATAGTTTTACACATCACAAAGTATTCTTCTTTTCAACCATTTAAAAATGTGAAAACCATTCTTATCTCATGGGCTGTATGGAGTGAATGGGGCCGCTGCGTGGGCTGGGGAGAGGTGGGCCGACTGGGAGGAGAAGGGATGGCTTGCTTTGCTTCCTACTTTTTAAACCTGTACTTTGGGAATCTTTAAAAACAAGAGGTAGCTGGGTGTGGTGACGCATACGCGTAATCCCAGAACTCTGGGAGGCTGAGATGGACGATTGCAAGCTTGAGCCCAGCTGAGAAACTGAGGCTGTCTGAATAAAAATTAAAATAAAAACAAAAAAAGGGCTGGGGATGTAGTTCAGTGCAAAGGCCCTGGGTTCAATCCCCAATACCACAACATATATATATATATTTTTTTCTTATAATTTAAAAAATCTAAAGATATTTCTCTTCAAAAGCCAAAAGAAAAAAGATTCTATACAAGAACCTTGTTATATTTCAGTAGGAAAAGGACAAATGATACAACTTGGGGCTGCTGTTTGGATAATTCAAGATGTTACTAATTTAGATTCATCCACTCAATTTGTGTTGAAAGTCCCATTTGCTCTCTGTAAAAAGAAGAGATTTATCAACTGAAGTTGTAAACAGTTTAAGGCAAATGGTGTTGCTAATTATAAATTATTTCATCTGCTTATTAAAGCACAACTATTGGAATATCTGCCCAAGAAGATGGAGAGCTTAGATTAAGGTACCTAAAAGCAATACCATATTTCTTTTTAAATTCTGTGTTATTCAGCTATTTCAGACTGCCTCTTTTCTCATTTTACACAATTTTGTATGCTTCTGTGCTACCTATCTCAGGCTAATTCGTGTTAAGATTATGTTCCTTATGTCCATCTCTATAAATTCTCAAAGGCATGGGAGTTACACATAACAGCTTTCATTCATTCATTCATTCATTCATTCAACAAATACTGAATGATTTCTATATATAAGGCATTGTTCTAGTCCCGGGGATCCTACTGTGATCAAAGTGACATAGCTCATGGATACTCGGTTTCCTCATCTTTAAAATGGGCAGTGATATCTCTATCAGGTGTTTATTATAAGTTATCATTAGTACCATCAACATTGTTACTATTAACAGTTAACATTTTGAACATGTATTATGTCTTCAGCACTTTACATGTATTATCTTATTTAATTCCCTCAATAATTACTTTCTTAACCTGTTAGCTAACATGAAGTATAACTCAATAATACTACAAGGTTGATTCTGTTATTATTTCCATTTTGCTGAGTTTTTCAAGATTGCACAGCTCATGGTAACATGGTTATGCTTTGTGTCTAGATGTCCCCTCAAATTCTCATGAGGTCATATCATAGGTGTGGCTTTGGCTGAATCTAGAGTGTGTGATGCTGGAATTAAGGGTTTGTGATTGGTTTGGCACTGCCTTAATCCCAGTAGCCTCTATAGAGTATAAAAGGGACAGAAAGGAGCTGCTATGGTCCCTTGCTTGTTTTCCTGCCTTCTGCCCACCATGAACTGTTTCTCCTCTGTGATGCCTGTCTGCTGTGCCACCTTGCCTTGGAGCCAATTGATTATGGGCTGAAACCTTTATAAGCCATGAGCCTTTCCTCCTTTAACTTTGGGTGTTGGGTATGTTGTCTTAGCAAACAAAGACAATGCTGAAATGAAAGTCTTGTGCTGAGTCTGACAGGTTGTCTGTGCTGACTGTGTGTCCCTTTGCCCCCCTGCCCCTGCACCATGTAGCAGTTGATTGAAGGGCACCCTAGCACCCTGAGGGTGCCATTGATGGGTTGGTGGAGAGAAGCCTATCTATTTCCATTTCCTCCTCCAAGCCTCCCCAAACTGGATGGGTGCCATACGGTGTATCAGGTAGCACCATTCTTTCCATTTATTATGAGCCTCCCAGCTGGAGCTTTGAGAGGACCCTAGTATCAGCTAGAGCTGCTGTAGGAAACAGATGATAACCCCAAATGGGGATCCTTTGAAAAGAATTACTAAGGACCTCTTTACATGGGTGGGGAGAAAACTCCGGAGATGGTACAGGACCACTTTGGCCTGATGCCTGCCCAGCCCTTGAAGAAGAAAGAGCTCATGCCCACACCTGGAATGGAGAGGCTGTGTGGCAGTGGCCATCAGTTCAGGGACAGTTCAGCCAGCAGCAAGTCACAGACAAGGACGAAAGAGAAGCAGATGCCCAGGCCTCACGCCTCTCTCCCTGTTGCTGTCCCAGCCCGAAGCCTGGGCCCCTAGGGTCCTAGAGAAGGCGGAGTGGACCCTCAGGGGCAGGTGGAGAAACTCCTTGGTGTGGCTGCCACCCTTGGGCCTGTGAGTTCGGATTCTCCCTTTGGTATTCGCACAGATTCAAACGTCCTTGGCTCCAACTGTTTAACAGATGGCCACAGCTGCCAGGTAGGCAGTTATAAATTACTTTCTGTAAGTGTGCACTTGGATAAAGTTTCTGGCAATGGTTTAGTTGGAAGGCAAAGAACTGGAGTTGGTCGCCTGCCTTTTATGTAGCCTCTGAAATGCACAGTCTCATCAACCACACCTCTTTAAGACTCTGTTCACGTGTTTATAAAATGAACACAGTAACACACCCTTTTCTGGGACGTATGAGGCTTCAGCTTGTTACTGTATATTTTTTGAGGTTTCGTATGGAGACAAGAAGTCTTATTATGCTAAGTATCATGATATTAGTAATTAGATATATAATCTCTTAGATTTGAGATACAAGTGCCGGTATTTGTTGTTCGCTTTGTGGCATTTTATGAATATCACCTCATAGAGATTCATCTTAGAGGGACCTGAAAGATAATAGGACCTTTCCCCAATTCTTCTGCCTGTTAGATGGCCTCAGATGTGCTGACCAGGATGAGAGTGGATAGTTTCTACCTGAACCAACCACATGAACTTCCCCCTTTATTACTGTATCTGTGTACGACCATTGCAACCTGGAGCAAACTACTGGACTAAAATTTAAACATGTGAAGACCCTGGCCTGTCATACACTTCCTAGTACCTTAAGGTTTATTCAGGATATTGGTAACCTTGTGGAATAGCTGGAACTGTCATATAGGAATGTAAGTGGGTTCAGCCATTTAAAAAGATCCCAGCAGTTTCCCCTAACATTAAACATATACCCACCCCCAAGAACAGTAATTGTACTACTTTGAGTATCCTTTACCCAAAATGCTTGGGAACAGAAGTGTTTGGATTTTGGAATATTTGCATATATATAATAATTTAGGGATGAGACCCAAGTCTTAGTAGGAAATTCATTTCTTTTTCATATGTATTCTATACACACAGCCTGAAGGTAATTTTGTACAGGATTTTTAGTGTGCCTGTGGTACATCCCAGACCGTTTGGATTTTTTTATTTATGACACAAGGCCTCACTAAGTCACTGTGTTGCTCCGGCTGCTCTCAAACTTTCGAACCTCCTGCCTTAAATTCCCAGAGTGCTAGGATTACAGGTGCGCCCCACCACACCTGGCTTGCATGCCTGCATTTTGACGGTAACCCATAACATGAAGGCAGGAATGAAATTTTCCACTGGTGTCATATTGGTACACAAAAGATTTCAGATTTAGGGGCTTTATGGGTTTTGGATTTTTGGATCACGGATGCTCAACTTGAATTAGATAGAGAAACACTCAAGAGAAATAAGTGCATTTTTCTCTAAAAGACATGCACAAGGGTAGCTATAGCAGCCTTGTTCCAAACTAATAACCGTAATGGGCATCACTGGGATGGATAAAATAAAATGAGATACTTTCAAATTGCAAAGCACTCTGCAGCAATAAAAAATTCTCCACAGCAATGAAAATGATGAACTAATTAAAAATAATGAACCAGTGAAGCATGCAAAAATATGGACGAATTTCAGAGATATTGCTGAGTGAAAGAAACCGGATATAAAAGGAGTAACTCTGTGAAGTTCAGAATGAGATAGCACTAATTAATGGTTATAGAATGAAGTTAAAATATTACCTCTTATGCTAGGGTAGGGTTGGGAGAGAACTGATTTGGAGAATAATAATACCTTCTCCTGTACCTACTTCTTATACATTATTCTTCTTCAATTTTGAAAGTTTACCCATCTTTATAACCTATAGCGATGATAATAACAACAAAACAGATATATACCTTAGAGTATATATAGTATTCATATAATCTTTCTGGAGAGTGTGGCAATGTGTATAAAAACCTTAGGGAGATGGGTACCCTTCAACCTAAGGTCATCATGTAGAAATCAGCGAAGACACTTGTCCAAGTTTATCCATAAAAGGCGTTCATTTCTATTTCCTTCATAATATGGACCATTTGGGAATGGTCAATGTTCAGTTTAGAGAAATGATTATAAGTTCTGGAATAATTTTAAAATGTGTGAAAGGGGGAATTGTGTTTTCATTCCTGTGAGTTTCTACTGAGGAAACAAGATAGACACAGAAACTCCAGAAAACTATGGTTTTTGTTTGTTTTTGCTGTGCTAGAGCTGGAACCTGGACTTGTGCGTACCACTGAGTCCCATCCCAGTGCAGAAAACTGTGTTAATTGACTCAAAAAGTGGCTCTAGTCAGGATGAAAATAGTTGAAATATGTATATTAAATTAAACTGATAAATACTGGTAGATGATTATATGTCCACATTCCCTGAAGAAAAATATTCTAGGTCTCTCATTCCTTTCTTGAACACCTTTGTATTTTCATATTCTTTGGTTTAGTCTCAGATGTGTCTGACTCAAACTCAGCAGATACCTTGCCTATGGCCTTGAAGCAGCATTTTCCCTAACATTGCTGGTTAAGGAAAACTTCAGCCTTTAAATGAGACTGAAACAGAGACGTAATTGCTAAGCAGTAAGACCCTTGAGAAGGAAGCCTCTGGATAAAGTTGAAGGCTGAAAACATGCTCATAGTAAAATTCTTCTGTGTTTGGTTGCCATTAAATATCCTTTTAGGTTGTCTCTAGGAAGTTCACTGGGAGACATACAGCCGTCCTAAAATTTGATAATACCACACACAGCAATATCATCACATGCTAATTAATTGTCATGGGGTGAAATATTCAAACTGGCAGCTATGACTTCCAAAGATTATATAAAGTTAGGTTGTCAGTACAGCTGTTCTCTGAGAAATAAACTCAAAAATTTATTTCTATCTCTTGCTTTAGCCAAAGAAAAAGTCAAGGCAATGACCTTGATAGATTCTTTGTTTGGAACTGTATAAGAGATTTTATTGTTCTGAAGAGCTTTTTTATTCATGTTAGCCAAAAAGCTTTGGAAGTAATTTTGTTTTCATTGGAAAAATGAGAAGTCATCTTATTTTCAAGGCTGCTTTGTATGGAGCCATATTAAATTTCTCGGAGCCTTAATTTCTGCATCTGTAAAATGAAAATAATAATACCATGATATCTTAGCATTGTTAGAAGAGTTAAAAAGTGACTGATGCAATGAATCATGACACTGTGTACACACAGAAATACCTCACACAGGTATTGCTTCATGTAGATCAGTTATTGACTTGGCTTCTCACCTCCTAGGCACCGTTGGTTTTGCCCAAAGTCCTCAGTCTGTCTCCCCCTCTCCCTCTGTTCATCATATATGACCCCCCAAAAAGTAACTAATATTTTTTTCTCCAGGCCACACCAACCTGAGGTTTCAGCAGAATTACAAATATTTTCTAGTAAAATTAAACATGACAGCATGAGCATAGCAGAATTCATCCCTCCCCAAACTCTCCTTTTTATTTAGGGGGGTTGCTTGTAGCACCCTACCTTTCTATCTCATTCATTCATTGCATGAATGTCGGCTAAGCCCCAATCCTGAGCTGTTCCATTGGGCACTAGGGGCATAGCGCTCATGGGGACTGTCTTCTCCTGGTGGTGACCTTTTTGTGTCACCTGTTTCGCTGCTCCACTCAACAGCTCCCAGCTCTGGGGGACAGACACTTGTCTCCGTGGAACAGTTATTCCGGAGCCGCCCTGTACTTCCTAGCCAAGAACCTTGGGACTTCTACCTCCAACACCTTGCTGAACTCCTTCCGAGGTCAGGGGTTGCGCAGCCCATTCGGAACGGACTCCTCTCTTCCGGAACGCCGTGAAAGTGAAATAATTGTTGCACAGAGCCTAGGCTGAAAGACTTGTGGGAAAAGGCCCCCCAAACCAGCACCAGGTTATCTGACCCCTGACCACGTAATTTACCAGCGTCCTTTCCCACGGCAAAGCTGCGGAGGGAAGCCAGGGAAATGTGTCAGCCACAGCTGGCACGAACCAGAGATACTTGCAGGGGAGGGCGAGGGATTCTAGTGCAGTCTCTTCTTGAAACAGCAAGGATTATGCAAAGATAAAAAGCAAAAGCAAACACAAAAGCTGTGAACTAAGAATGAACACAAAGGGGAAATCTTTGTATGGAAACAATCTTTCCTCCAGAGGAGAAAAACAAGAACCTGCTAACGAAATCTGTCAGCCTGGAGTAATAAATGGAGGCAGGGTCTGCACGATACCTCCCTGGTCCTGTTTTGTTTTTTTTTTTTTGCTAAAACGCAGTGTTTTAAAATGGAAATTAACATTTGGCAGCTCAGACTGACGTCACAAATCGCAGAGGCTAAGATGGTTCAGAGACCGAGGCACCCTGATCTGGGAAGCAGCGCCTCCCGCATTCCTCATTCATTCGTCAAAGTAACATTAGTCAGGAGTGGGCGGCCGGTCTTACCTTGGACCCGGGGATGCAGGGAGGCTGAGGCCTGCCCTCTGCCACAGTCTGGGTCTCATGTGGAAATCTGCACCCCTGAGAACTGCGTGGCCCAGTGCCAGAAGCCAGGCGCAGGTCAGTGGTCGTTCTGTCGCTCCCCCGCCCCAGTGCTGTTTTCACTTTTTTTTTTTTTTTTTTTTTTTTTGGTACTAGGTATCGAACTCGGGTCCTTGCCCTTGAGAGGCAGGCAGCGACACCATTGAGCTAAATCCCCAGCTTTTTACTTTTAATCATGGATAACATATTTACCCACCAATGCATCGTGGAATTCCACTTCTGTGATCTTTGGAAGCTGATTTGGGTCCAAATGTCCTTCGGATCCAGAGAATCATATTCTTAGGTGACATGACTGATTCTTCTGGTTTTTTGGCTCCTGTTTTCCTCTCTAGCATCTATGTGTTTCATGATCAAGCTCTGAATCATCTTTTCTGATCCAGATACTTAATCTGAAATTTTCCCCAACATGCGCTCTGTTATCTCACCAAGATGGACACAAAGGCCTCCTTCCTCTGAGCCGAAATGAAAGCCAGGAAAGAGACTCAGTGACTTGCTGAAGGCACTCCAGGCCCTTGACTTTTCTTATTTGGAGTCAAATGTACTTGAAACCCAAAAAGACATGTTTACCATAGAATAAGCTAAATTGAAGGACCATGTGTTTGATCCAGAGAACTCTAATACAGAGGCCGTAGAAGACATAAAGAGACATAAATGTGAAAATGCTAAGGTGATGTAACAGTATGTCTGTCTCTAATTTTAATCATTCTTTCATTCATTCAACTGATATTTATTGAGCACCTACTGTGTGCCCGTGTGCCACAGTGCTAGGGATATATTCGGCAGTAAACAGAACAGACGAAAAACTTGCTCTGGTAGAACGTCTGTACTAGTGGGTAAAACAGTACATCTACAAGTATGTGCGTTAGATGGGAGCTGGGAGTGACAAGTGCTAAGAAAGAAAAATAAAGCAGGGAAGAGAGAGTACCTGGGGATGCTGTCAGGCTCTTGCATGGAGGCCAAACAGCAGCCACAGTTAAAAGGTGACACTGAGTGATGACGAGAGGTCAGGGAGTGATCATGCCGAGGTCTTGAGAGCATTCTAGGAAACGGTGAAGCCATAGGCCTTGAGCGCAGACTTCCTGGTGGGAGCTCCAGGAAGAGAGGACTGGAGCACAGAGGGCTGCCGAGGGAGCATCTGAGCCTGCAGGCTTCTCTCTTCATGAGGGGGCAGTGGGGAGCAGGAGTGAAGATTAACCACAGGTTCAAGGGGTCCAGGGAGGGACTGTTAAGGGTGGGAAAATCACAGCGTGTTTGTAAGACACTGAAAATGATCCACATAGAGAGGAAATAAGATGCCGTGGGAGAGAGGGAGAGAGTTGCTGGTGCGGTGCCCTTGTGGAGAGAAAAGAGGCTGGGATGTGGAGCATGAGGAGGAGTTGTCCTCGAGGTCACCATCTTGGCGGGGCAGCAGAGAGGAAGGCAGAGCGTGGCCGGCTGGGGAAAGAGCTGCTAGACAGGCAGGGGCAGTGGGGACTCACAGAGCTTCTCCTCTTACTGCTTCAGGCTTTTTTTTTTTTTTAAGCAGACAAGCTCATGAGCTGAGAGCGAAGTTAGGGGAGAGAGCAGTGTGGAAGGTTTGAGGAAAGAGGATATGGCTATAATTTGAGTCTTAAATGTCTCCCCAGTGGTGCATGTAGTAAAGGTTTGGTCCCCAGCCCATGACACGATTGGTAATGGAGGTGGTAATGGGAAGAAGTTAAGCTTTTGAAGAGGGTGGTGGGGCCCCAGTCTCTTCCTCTGTGTCTTCCACGTCCCAGCCATGAGGCGAATGGGCTTCCTCCACCACATGCGCCCACCATGATGGACTGTGTTGCCATGGGCACCAAGCAATGGGACCGGTGGTCATGGACAGAAACTTCAACAGTGTGAGCCAAGGCAAATCTTTCCTCTTTATAAACTTGTCATCTTGGGTATTTGTTACAGTAGTAGAAAACTAACTTATACAAGTTTGAATTAACCAGCAGCAGGAGAGGCTAAATGGCCGAGGGAAAAAAAGGTAAGATTACAAGGGTTAGTCCTGGTTCCTGATGAGGAATTTCTATTGAGACCGGCCAGATGTTGTTCTTGAGGCATGGAGCTGTGCAAGTGCAGTATAGGATGAATAGAGAGCCAGGGTTAACCCAGGTAGAGGTTTTGCTGGGTAAATATTATGAAGGAAGGAGAAGCAGGGAGTTAGGGGCCTACTTGGGTGGGTGTAGCAAAGGAAGGACATGCAGGGTACTGATTTGCCGATAGTAGGATCAGAGCATTCTGGACTTCTTGGATGGGAAGCAAGCTATGGGAGGGAGCTGGGACTCTAGGAAATGGGAGTTGGAAGGTGCAAGTTGATGATGGGAACAGTGTGGTTTGGGGCAATGGCGTGGCCTGGACTCCAGAGTATGAGTGTGGGGAAAACTGAGGGAGGATGGAGAACAAAAGATTTGATAGAAAAACCAGTCAAGGAACATAGAAGCAGCAGTTTTGGGTTTGGAAATTACCAAGTTTTTAAAAATACAAATAATGGCCCGGCACGGTGGTGCGCACCTGTAATCCCACCACACGGGAGGCTGAGGCAGGAGGATCGCTGTGAGTTCGAGAGCAATTTGGGCTACATTGTGAGTTCCAGGTCAGTCTCAACTATGTCATGAGACCCTGTCTCAGCCCCCCCCCAATCACTGTTAAAAAAGTACAAATAATGTCCAGGTCTAAAATCAACGAGTAAGGGAGAAGTGACAGAGAGTTCTATTGAGGATTGCAACAAGGGAGGTAGGCAGTGGCATGGCCCTGTGACGACAGTTCTTCAGGCTGGTGGGTGTTGAGAGACAGGGAGATCACAGACCCCGAGGAGCAGGCCACTGCTGGCACCCAGAGCCACGGCACAGAAGGAACAGCAGAGACCCGCAGAGGAATGGGGTCCCTGGGGACAACCGAGACTGGTTAGACCCAGAGCGTAAAGCACGTCCAAAGCTGAAGGATAGAGAGGACACTGCTGATGACAGACTCGTTTCTGGGGACAGGGTGGAAGGGTGTTTGGGGTGCATGGAACTGTGCAGACGGGGGGTCTGGAGGTGCTGATCAGTGTGCACCCCTGGAGATCCTGGGCCTGGCCAACCTTAACAGAGGTGAAGGTTACGGTTAGACTGATCGTCCTGGCTGTGAAGGCTGAGAATATTGGTGCTTTGCGTGGACAGTGGAGGGGGCGTTGTTCCAGGACCTCTTAGAACTACGTCCCCTCCGAATTCCAGTGCTACGCAGCGGATACTTAGAAGAACAGTGAGCAAAAAGGCACCAGTCCTCAGAGTGGTTCTACCACGATGGTGGAATTATGGATAGGTTTTCTCCTTCTTTTGAAGATTTGCTCCTTAAAGTGTATCCAAGGGCCGTGCTAAAGAACTCCATTTAAACATTGTACGACTTCCTGCTTGGAATTTGAGTAAAACATCCGGGATTTTTTTTCTTTTTCTGTACTGGGAATCGAACTCCGGGCCTCACGCTTGCCAGGCATGTGCTTTGCCACTGCAGTACATCCTCGGCCCAGGCCTTTTTTTTTTTTTAAATAGGGTTCAAGTTACTTTTTCTAGAGCTCACTAAGGAAAAAACACATTAAAAACAATGACCATCAATAATATCCCTGCTGCTGATAACTCCCTGGTTGTTCCTCATGTGTTTTCACAGGATATCCCAGGTAGAGCAAAGGCAGCATCCTGCTGCAGACTGAATCACATTTTTCTGGCCAGATCCAAACCTCTGAGGTTCTTCCAGTATTTCCAAAACTTTCCACGGCCTGTGTCAGAGTGCTTATATGCCCAGACACATAGATTTATCATTAGTAACAACAAGTTGTTCTTTGTTTTTTTGCCAACTTCTCTATAGCCTCCGGGCTGTTAGAAGTCAAATCACTGACTTTCCATTTTGATCTGCCAGTCGCTGTTAGATGAAGGGGAAAGGCATCGCATTACGCATCAGCTAGCCTCATGACATCTTTGTAATCCAATCTCCTGACCCTGCAAACTGAGATTATTGCAGGAATGTTTGTAGAAACTCATTAATCTGGACGCCACTTAACCCACTGAACAGCACAGTATAATTTTAAATTTTCCTATCACGTCTTGCTTTAGGGAGAGTATATTGATTTCTGTCTGGGCTAGAGGTGGAACACTGTCTTATCTAAAGAGACAGCCCCTAGACTGAACATAAATATAGGAATATCCAGGATCAGAATGCATTTCTCGAATGAGCGAGCTAATGAAAGTTTGATGTGTATTACAAAGACCTTATTCCCCAAGCCTTTCAAAAAACTGATCTACATTTTGAGTATGAAATCCCGTGGAAAAAATAAAAACTGCTTAAAACTAAGCAATTCAGGAAACTGAACTCTTGAGCGTGTCCAACAGTAATACCTCCGTGAGCTTGGGCGCCTGACTCAACCTCACTGACCCTCCCTTTTATCATACAAAATATGAGAGAATTGTGCTAAAACTATAACTGTATTTAGACTCTTGAGGGATTGTAGGGATTTTCTGTTGTCTCAAAACAAAGTAGGAGTTCTAAGTCCTAGTTCATTTCTTCTTCCTTTATACTGCGCTGAGCTTTAAGCCACTTCCAAATCAAAAAGCGATTCCAGTGTTAGAAGTGGTCTCAGAATTTGGGGTCTTTGGAGGTCAATTTGCACTTGTCTGTGCCGCTCACCATGCCCCTGCCCCGCACCTGTCAAGCTTTGAGTCCTCTGAACCAAAACTCTGCTATCATGCCAATAGTTATGTAACTCCACAAATGTGCTAAAGGCCACTGAACTGCACACTTTCATTAGGTGAGCTGGATGGCATGTGGCTTGCATCCCAATAAAGCAAGGACAGAATTCTTTTGTTTGCAAATAATGAAAACCGACTCAAACCAACCCAAGCGCAAAAGGAAAGTTAATAGCCCATATCATTGCAGAACCTCACATTAGATAGCCAGGCTCGCAGGGCTCAAAGCAGGAAGGCTTCCTCCACAAGGGACCTGTAGCAGGGCTCAGCTCATGTTTTTACCCATTTTGAGGCCTTAGATGAAGCTTCTCTTGCAGAAGTTCCAGAAATCTGGAGCCAAGCATCATTGGCTTAATTGGGGTCCCGCGAACCTTCAGTAATAACAGCAAACACTTACTGCGTATGTGCCTACTCTACCATTATAGCATCTTATCCATGGGGTTCAGGATACACCACCCCCAAATACACCCTTGGGACATTAAATATGAGAGGCTGAAGACACTGGAGGAAACCAGCAGGAGAGGAAAGTCACGCTGACCTTCCTCCACTCTTCCCCCCAAAGCAGCTCATCAGTCCCTCGTGTCAGAAGTGACCTCCCTCTCTCCAGAGATAGGAGCATCCTGTTACCGAAGATAAAGAGAAGAATGCCAGTTCACGGCTCTTACCGTCTGCCCTTTACCCAGTTGTGTTTGTTCACAACCTTTCAGCAAACTCACAAAAACCATTCAGCTTTGATCATTCCTTGGACTCTCCCTTCTTTAGGGAGGCTCTTGGCTCCCATAAAACTTATGCTAACTGTACTTATGTCCTTTTCTCTCGTTAATTTGGCTTTTATTACAGGAGCCCCCCACTGAAGGTGGGTAGAAGAAAAGATTTTGAGGTGCAGAGTGGCTTACTGTAGGGACTCACCCGGGGTCAGCCTTTGCTAGTGAAGGCAGGATGGAAAGTCCGGATTTGTTGGTCTCGGGGCTGTGCTGCCTGCGGGTACTGCAGGGAAGGGGAGGGGATGTTCAGAGGTTCCTGGCCAGTCCAGGGCAGGTCCGCGCCTGACGCCTGACACCTGACACCTGGGTTCCCAGACCCCTGAAGACAGAGATGGATAGAGACACTGAACTTGCCTGTGTGCATAGTAGATATATAATGCACCACACAGCACTATAGATAATATTAACACAAAATGCATCTATCTACGTCTCTCAATCATGTCAACTGTTGATGAATCTTAGGAAGTGGGCTTGTAACCACCTGGCGCCTCAGAGATTGCAGCTGCCCCTGCAGCATGTGGCTCATGAGCACCAACTGCACTCTCATCGCAGTGACTTGGAAAAGAAGCCTCTGAGTTGGTCAGAAGGGGTACGACTCAGGCTTCTGGGCCCCAGGATCTCTACAACTGAGTTAAGATCCTGGACTGTCTTAAAGAAAACTATACCACTACACAAATGTGGGAAAGGAATGACAGTACTTTATCAACAAGAAACAAAGGGAGAGCTGGGCATGGTGGTGCACACGCCTGTCATCCCAGCACTCTGGGAGACTGAAGCAGGCAGATCCTAAATTGAAGCCCAGCCTGGCAACTTAGTGAGACCCTGTGTCAAGTTAAAAAATAAAACAGGGCTGGGGATATGCTCAGTGCAAGGGCCCTGGTTCAAGCTCTAGTTCTAAGAAATTTTAAGTGCATTTCTAAGGTGTCAGTTACTATATTTTTCAGAAAGTGGTCATAGGACCAGTGGTATCCGAGTCTTCGGGGACGCTCTTTAGTAAGTCATGGTCCCATGTGGCAAACCCAAGAATCTGCGATTTTTAAACACCTGAGTGAGTGGTTTTGGGTCCAGGGAAGTTTGCAGATCATCATTGGAGGTGTCCGGTGGAAATTGGGTACTGTCTTAGATGAAGTAGGACCTCAGAGGGGCTTAACTTGATTTAATGGCAACCTCCACAGGAGCAGAGAGAGAGGCTCCAAATTTCAGAGAGCGCTGCATTTGAGCAATGGCGCGGTTAGGTGGCACCGCTCACATTCGGAGGGACCCGTGTGTCTCGTCACCGCTCTGTACAGCAGAAAACAGCGCTCACCAATCATCTTGTGCAGAGTTTTTCAGATGGAAATGTTGCTCCCATGAGCAAAAGCGTGACTAACCAATAGAAACAATTAATATTGACAACAGTGGGGATAATTAAGTAACAAGCGCTAAACTTCGGGCAGAAGTTCTCTGTGGGAGCCACTTCGCCAGCGCTCTCCTCTCTGCCCTGCTGGTCCGCTTATGGATGACTGGTTGCTGATATCTTTATTTCCAGACAAGGCAACTAGGGCGTAGACTTTCAATAACTTGTCCCAGATCACAAGAACTCGGACAGAGTTGAGGCTTTTGCAGACATGAACACTGGAGCCCGCGCAGTACTTTTCACCTTTGAGGCACGATTCGTATTCTCTCCGAATGCTGCACGCCTCAGGGAAGTCTGAGGATCCGGTGGCTTCGTGGGTTTGCTTAGACCTAGAAAGCAGAGCCCCTGGAGTCACCATTCTGAGAGATCTGTGGATATGCACAGTCAGGCAGATTAGGAAATGCGGTGCTTGTGTTCTGTGGGCACGTTGGGGCTCTAGAAAGATTTAAGGGTCGGACCTCGCCTCCTTGCCTGGGTTTGGGATTCTTGATATTGTCAAGCAATTTAATTGCTGCACCTGATCTGTCCGAAAGGCCTTTTGTACTGGGCTCTGAACAAAGCAATGAGAGAGCTGAGCCCCAATGCCCCAAACCACATCAAAGCACCCAAACTAAGCACTCACTCCCTGACAGCTGAGAATTAGTATAATAGGGTATGAAAGATGTATGGCTTCAGGAACTCACAGGGCAGATGGATGCTTACACAGATGAGAAAGCAACAGTTAGGAGTGTGTTTTCTCAGCCACAGAAAAGAGTGACAGCAAAATGCTCACCTGGAAGTGTTGTGAGGCTCACAGGAAGCTAAGGAAACAAAACGAAGAGAGTCTTCTCACAATCCCTGCCCTGTAGCATGTGCTCACTCAGTAGCTCTCACTATTAGCTCCTGTCATTGCCTGAAACAAAATCCTCTTTAGACTAGAGGTAGGGGAGACCCAGCAATGCAGGGAAGACTTCCGAGAAGGAGCACTGGACTCCAGAGGGAAGGGCTTCTGTGAGGGAGGAGGGAACCTCCCACCCAGCGGCTGGTGACAGCCTGCAAAAGCACAGCCGGAGCAGGGTGGAGCCACGAACGATTCTGTCTACCCCTGAGGTGCGGGGAGAAGGGAGAGATGGGTCCGAGGGTGTTGTGGAAGGTCCTGGATGATCATCATGGTCCTGTAGTCCACACCCAGGTTTCCGTCCTGAGCACACACTAAAGAAAAACTGCATTGTCTTTTGTTTGTTTGTGGTTTTTTGAGACAGGGTTAGCTAACTCACTATGTAGCCCAGGCTGGTCTCCAATTCACAGGGATCCTCCTGCCTCAGCCTCCCGAGTGCTGCGATTACAGGTGTGTACCACGGTGCCCGACCCTGTCTTTTGTTTGTTTGCATCTGTAATAGTTTGAACTGAGCCAGGGCTGACTTGGAGGCCAGAAGGATTCCCTGGAGTTTTAAGTGGTTAACAGTAGCCAGGTGTGGTGGCACATGCCTATAATCCCAGCACTCTAGGAGGCTGAGGCAGGAGGATTGCAAGTTCAAGCACATCCTGGCAATTTAAAGGTTTAATGAGACCTTGCTCCAAAGCTGGTATGGCTGAGGGGTAGTTCAGTGGAATGGATCCTCAGTACCTCAAAAATGGGGGACAGAAAGAGGAAGGGAGCCAGTCTCCTTCTGTGGGGATAAAAGAAAGTACTGGGAAGAGTCCCATTGAGCTGTAATTTTAGCTGCTGTCTACATTGACTTCCTCCCAGGCAGAGGATCTTGGAGCTCAGAATGTTATGTAAGGGAAGCGCCTGTGCATGTGGCCTCTGGAAACTTAATCCTCTCCTCCCAGCCCCACTCGACATTTTCAACGTTTGCCTTGAGCAGCCATGCTAACAGGCAGGACTCGAATGCTTTAACACTACCGGAGGGTAAGGACAAGCCCAAGTGGTTTCCTTCTGTCCTTGTGCCTCTAACTGGGGAAGGCCCCACCCTCGTCTTCCTGAGGAGGGGTTAACTAGGGAGTGGCACAGGGTCCAATCCTGTGGAGTGTTGCCCTCAGAGAGGCCTGGGCCGGAAGTTTTCAAGGGCCAGCGCTGAAGTGTGGCTAGGTCTCTCGTCAGACCGGCCGTACTGGCTTTTCTTCGGTTGGTGAATGCACGGGCCAGAAAAGACTCCGTGGGAGGACCTGGGTCCAGAATCTGTACATCGCCGAATCCAAAGCAAATTGAAACTATGTCAGTCACCCTTGGAGCATTTTCAGAGAGCGGACATGGCCACAAGCTTAGCCTGGATTAACCCGATTCACAGGAAACCTGTTTCAGCCTCACCAGTGGTAGCGCTGAAAAGCAAATATGCAGGTATTTATTTCCTAAATGTGTGGTATCTGGCAATGTGCAGCTATCATTGAATTTTGCCTTTGATCTCAAATCAGTTGGCAAACGTCTGCGTGTGTATCCAAGCAGGCCTCCTGACCGTATGCTTCATAGGGTCTTCTCATGTCTACCTTCACGCAATGCCTGCTGTTTGTACAAAGTACTTTTACTGGATCTGTCTATTCTGATTCTTCACCAGCACAAAGAGAGGCAAATCAGGATTATCCCACTGATCTCTAGAGGATGTGGACGCTGAAGGCGAGGGTCTTACCCAAGGGGACAGAGGCAAAACGTGGGCAGCCCAGGAAGGCCAGGCAGCTAGGTCTGTGTCTACGGTCTGCAATGTTGGCCTTACCTCTCATTGCTATCAAATCATGTGGTTTGAGTAACGTTTCTAAAACCCTTGTTTAATAGCCTTCCCGAGAAAACTGCAGCAGGTTATCTTTTTGTTTCTTTGTTATGTTGGTCCAGCTACATACCTTCTCTCCTGTAGCTTTTACCATCGTCTAGGATGTGAAAAGCAAATTTTACATAGCCATGGATTTTTTTTTTTTAAGCAAAATCCAAATTTCTTTGGAGCAGGAAACAAGAAAAACAAATACTTCCTCTCTGCTGGTTGTTCCATTACTCTGAAAGGGTTGGGTTTTAGAAATTCAAATGATCTTGTCGTCTCTAAAAGGAAACCTTCTTTGGAGAACTTCTCACCCTTTCTTTAACTCCTCGTCTTCCCCTTCGCCGGCCAATCGTGGAGAGAGTTGCTGATCACCCGTTCTCACTGCTGCCCCCTCTTTGGTTTCTCAATCTTCGCTGCTCTGGAAGTTTCTGTTCAGGTCACAGCAGTCTCCACGAGACTCCTTCAGGGGACCGCACTGAATTCACTTCTCTCTAGCAGGGCTTAGCGCACACAGCGACCTTGGGAAAGTTCCTTAACTTCTCTAAAGTGTTTGTGAAGTGGGGGTAACGCTTTCTTCATAGGGTGGAAGCGAGGTCTAGAGAGACACTGGCCCAGGATTTCTCAACGCCACACAGGAAAGGATGTTGTAATGCTCCTTCCAGAACTCTGTAAGGGTTGAATCTATATCCAAGTCCATCAGGAAGAAACACAAGTAGCCGGCATTTGGTTTGAAACTCAAGATTTTGGTTGAAAGCAAAAACTAAAATTCTGGTTGTAACCCAGGGAACAACCCAGTTGTTCATATATCAGAGCGGTTGTAACTTGAGGTATAGTATATCTACGTTTCAGTACCATCCATAGTCTCAGGCATCCACTGGGAGTCTCGGAACACATCCCTCCCAGAAAAGGTGGGTCTAATATATCTATGATCGTCTGGTATATTATACAGCAACTATGAAAATTTAAAATTTAAAAAATGTAACTCCACAAAGCTGTGTTCAGTATTACATTCCTAAGAGCCAAGAAAATTTCCTGGCACAAAATATGCCTGGTATTTGTGGGATGAAAAAAATCCCAACAATTCATGAGGGCACAGAGGAGTAGAAGGGACCCCAGGTATAATAGGAAAACAAGAAAATACAGTGTTGCAGGAACCAAAGGGAGACACTGTTGACACAAGAAGAAGTTGGTATTTCTGGGCCACTCCCAGTGCACCATCTTCTGTAGGCCCCACCTCAACCCTACGAGGAAGGCGCTACCCCCACTCCACAAACACTTTAGAGAAGTTAAGGAACTTTCCCAAGGTCGCTGTGTGCGCTAAGCCCTGCTAGAGAGAAGTGAATTCAGTGCGGTCCCCTGAAGGAGTCTCGTGGAGACTGCTGTGACCTGAACAGAAACTTCCAGAGCAGCGAAGATTGAGAAACCAAAGAGGGGGCAGCAGTGAGAACGGGTGATCAGCAACTCTCTCCACGATTGGCCGGCGAAGGTAAAGATAAGGAAGACAAAGACAGGACTCTGAGATCTACCTGTGTACAGTAGAGAAACTTAGAAGTCCATGTAAAGGAGCCCGAACCTTCAACTGACCAACTTGAGTTACACTCAGCTCTTAACGAATGAACTGAGTTCATAAGTCAAGGATCCACTGTATTTTTCTTATGCGTCCATACCTGTGATAAAGTTTATCAACTAGTATTATGGTTTAGATCTATAATGTCCCCTCAGATTCTCATGTATTTGCCTGGGGATTAGGCTCAGTGGTTCCGCCACTTGCCTCGCAAGGTGGAGGGTCCGAGTTTGATCCCCAGTACCAAAAACAAAACAAAAGGAGGAGATTCTCATGTATGAAAAGTGATTGGGTTGTGGCTTATGATAATATTATAACAAAATACAAGGTGTGATTGAAACCTGTGGTGAACGTTGATTCAGAAAGTGGCAAGAGCAATGTGTCCAAAGCAAGGGAACTATTTGGAGGAGGCTTACTAGCGATGTGTCTCTAACATAAGTTTTTAAAATTTCTGTATTCACCATGTATTTTGATCACACCTCCTATGTCTCATGTAAGATGTTATGAAATTTGAGAAAGCAGAGACAGGGGCATTGGGTGAGTGCTGCAGTTTAGAATAAGATGACAGGGGTAGTCTTCACCCACTAGCTGGCGTATTCACCTGATGGCCTACAGGGCAGAAGGAGGGACACGTGGGACACCTAGGAAACGACACGCTAGCGCAGAGCCTCAAGTAGGGGAAGCAGGTGGACTTGAGAAGAGCAAGAAAGCCCGCCTGGCTGGAGCAGAGTGGGCCCAGGGTGGTGGTGGAGTTGAGGCCAGAGAAGCCACCTGGGCTTAGGAGATGGAGGGCGAGTGGCGCTGATTTCCAGGCAGAGGAAGGGGCTGTGGTGGAAGAAGAGAGGTTAGGAAGACACTGAGAGCCAGCACTCCTCTCTTCTGTTCCAGACCTTCTCTCTTTTTCTCATCCTCTCTCCTACATCACACCTGGCTTGAAAGAGCGGCTGTGTCTTGCACCTCCCCAGGTGACGTCTCTCACTCCTGCGTCTCTCCTGACTTGCAGCCTTCCTGATCCACCTGTGTGCCTCCAGCTAGGTGAGGGAAACCCGTGTGTGTGTGCGTGTGTGTGTGTGTGTGTGTGTGTGAGCTCACGTGCACTGCTCCATAGCCCTCTCCCCGCTGGGGTCCTGCCCGTCAGCAGATCTCAGCCAGCTTCTTACCAGTCCTCTTTGGGGCCACTTTCCTTTAACTCCTCTCCTCTTCCAGGGAATCCCTGGTTCATTCGTGTCTGTCCATCTCTCAGACGTGTCCTGCAGCCCTTGGCCAGAGGCAGGTGACTCTGTGACTGCCTGGGCTGTACGGGGCTCTGCCTTCCCTGCCGCAAGGGCAGCTCCAGCCCATCTTCTGCCCGAGCAGTAGAGCTGCAAGGAGGGTTCTTTCCCAGAACAAAGAATTGGTTTCCTCCCAACAAGAATTTCAGCATCTTCCTTTGGCCACTGGAAGCCTATTTCTGTCCAGTTTTGAATAATAATTTTTTACCTGCATCCTGCTACTCAGAGGCCTGCTACACAATTAGGAAAAGTTTTAATTTAAAAAAAAGGAGTGGGTGTGGTACATATGCCTGTTCATTTCTTTATTTAGCTTTACCAGAAAGGATGAAACACAGCAGATGATCGAGTTCTGGCCAGGGGAGCCGGTGACGTAGAACACTGTCACCCTCGTCATCGTTGTCTGGTCATTCCAGTCCGCTGCTTAGAACCGCTTGATCACTTTCAATTGTCCCAGGGACAAATTCTAGATCTCTCCGTCTCGCCCTCCAGGCTCCGTGCTTTCTTACTTGCCTTCTGCCTGGTTTTATCTCGGACCCTTTTTGGTCGCACTTCTTTCCATTCTCAAGTCTGTGCCACTCTTCCCTTGGCTGTCTCTCTCTACTTCTTCTCACTGTGTAGTTCAGGCTGACCTTGAACTCACTTACGCAGCCCCGGCTGGCCTCAAACTCCTGGTAATCCTCCTGCCTCAGCCTCTCAAGTGCTAGGCTGACAGGACAGCACCACCATGGCCAGCTATGTTGGCTTTTTTATGGCCATCATTTCCCTTGGTTCTGTTTCATGAACCCATGACCTCATCATATACCACCCCAGCATAACTGGGCTCCTTGCACACTGGCTGAATGAATGGAGCCCTCATAACATCGCCTCCCAGAAGCCAGGCGGTGAAAGCAGAAAATCCCTGCGCAAACCACCAAAGCTGCAGTGACGGTTTCCCCTTCCCTGCCAGCATTCACCCGGATCTGCAAAAGCATCATACGGCAGGCGCCACCGTAGCTGCGGTTATCAGTGTCCTTTGCACTTTGTACGGCTATGACCGTGAAGTGAAGGACAGGCTACTGTTTCCAGTGGGGTCGGAGACGCTCGAGCCCTGCCAAGTTTCTTCCCTCCTGAAAGACTTATCTCGAGCTTATCGGCTTCCTTTTTCAAGACGAGGCTCCTTTTGTTCTGGAAATGTGTTTCTAGGGGCTAGGGGTGGATCAAACAGCTGGAGGAAGCAGATCTGCTGCAGTGATTGCACCCTTGGCAATGGAGAGTCTGTGGGGTTAAGTAAGGGTCCTAACCTCTCGCTGCGCACCACGCTGGGCTACCAAACTACAGCAGGGTCACGGTGCCCGCAACTCCTTTGCTCCTGTGTTCTAAACTCGCTGCTTAATTGTGGACAAGAGGACATGAAACAAGTGAAACTCATTCCCTTCCCGGCTTCCATTCTCCTGAGGATGACCGAGGGCCGACTTGGAGAGACTCAGTGACTTGGATGAAAGTGAAGTATTACTACGGGAAAGTGGCTTTAAGCATGGACTCTGGAGTGGCGTATTCAATGCGAGCCTCCCACGTTACCTTCTGCCTTCCGGAAACCGGTGTTTTGTACGCCTGAGAGCATTCGTGTGACAGTGTCCTTCCCGCTGTTTCCATGTCCACGGTGACAGGCCGTGGCCCAGCGATTTAGACTCGCCATCTGGTGACTTAGGTGACCTTCATGGCCCCAGCTCTGTGGGTCTCAATAGGTGTGAAGCTTTTGCTCTGTGGTCCGACAGTGTTTGACATAAACAAGTAAGTCACCCAACTCTATTGGACAAAGGATTTATTTTCTCTGCCAAGAGAATCTATTTCTAATTACTGAGATCACAGAATCCAAGCACAGTGGGGGCTGGGCATGTAGCTCAGTGGAGTCGCCCGCTGCCCTGCAAGTGTGAGGTCCCGAGTTTGATCCCCTGTACCAAAAAAATGAAAGAAAGAAAGTCCAAGCACAGGGCTCACTTTGAAAAAACATTTCCCATCTAATGCTATATGTTCTGTGAAACAAATACAAGGTTCTAAGAAGTGTTCTCATAAAAGTATGCCTGATATTTTTAGTATATGTGCTGCCGAAGCGAGCACAAGCTCGATACGTTTTTAACATGCATTCTAATCTGGGGATGCACCCGCCTGTAATCCCAGCACTCGAGAGGCTGAGGCAGGAGGATCACCATGCGTTTGAAGCCAGACTGCTACACAGTGAGTTCAAGACCAGTTTGAACAACATAGTGAGACCTTGTCCCAAAAAGCAAAACAGAAAAAGGCATTTTGTACTTTTTCTTGTGTGTATTTCTACTTTACCTGGGAAACGTTGTAGCTTACTTTCTGCTGTCAGGTGATGTTGAGTTTGCAATTCTTGCACCTACTCACGTCTGTCACTGTGAACATGAGGTGACAGGCATGTGAGATAAACTCAGTTAAATTTCCTTCTCAGGTAAGACATGATAAAGAGGTCTGCAAAGCATTTTCATTTAAATAATTCCATTCAAAATGGAGACCCAAAAGAGTATGGAATTTTTTATCACTTGGTACTTTAGGTCAAAAGCTAAGTTTTCAGTAGATTTGTACTTAATAATGTATTATTACTTGGGGGCACACCGTTTCACTTTGTAGCCCAGGCTGGCCTGCAACTCACAGCAATCCTCCTGCCTCAGCCTCTTCAGTGCTGGGATTATAGCTTGCGCTGCCTCATGTGGCCCACTCCCAGCTTTTAATTCATACTTTCTTAAGTAAATGTCAGTTATCTTGCCAAAGAATTGAATAATAATCCAGAGACTGAAGCATGGGAAATAAACCTAAGGTTTGAGAAGCTATGGAATCTAATTTATGTAATGCTATTATAAATATCAGTTTTGAACTTAATCATGTAACTTGGTTCGGCTTATTTTCTCAAAAGTGTAGGAAAACGGAAAGGGTTGATCTGTGGTGTCAGTCTGACTTGAGTTTTAAATGGATTACTCTGAGTGACAGTGGGCACAATTCTTTGTTTGTTGAGACAGTGTCTTGCTTTGTAGTCCAGGGTGGCCTTGAACTCTCAGCGATCCTCCTGTCTCAGCTTCCCAAGTGCTGGTATCACAGGTGTGCACCACCGCACCTGGCCAAGTGGGCAAAATTCTTAGCCTCTCAGTCTCAGCCCCTTGGCCCTCAGCCTGGGGCCAGGATGCTGGTTGTGAATGTTGAAGTATGTGGGCACGCAGACCCCAACCTGGCCAGCCTGGCAGTGCCCACAGTTACTGCAGTCTCTCTTATCCCTCCTCCCCACCTCCTCCTCTAGCCCGCCACTTACTAGTAAGTCATTTTACATATCCGTGCCTCATCTGAGAAGGGAGGTTGGAGCCAGGTGTGGTAACATACACCTGTAATTCCAGTACTCAGGAGGCTGAGGCAGGAGGATCGCTTCGAGTTCCAGGCCGCCTAGGCTACATTGTGAGTTCAAGACAGCCTGAATTACAGTAATAGCACTTTAATAACACAAAATAGGCCCTGTTTCCCAAAAAAGGGAGGGGGAGGAGGGAAGGAAGGAAAGGAGGAGGGAGAAAGGAAGAGGGGGAGGGAGAAAGGAAGACAGAAGGAAGAAAGAAGGGAAGGGGGCCAGGGCACACACTCCTCCCCTAAATTCCACAATTGTAAGCTTTAAAAGTATAAACTATTTAAGTGATTGATTCCTATTTGGAAAAAAAAATATTGGAGCCCTACTCAGAAGCATAGCTGATAGATAAATGAAAATAGGTACTGACCCTGAACTGTGTCTGTTCTTTATGCTGAAGATAAATTCTTCTGAGAACAAGTTAATTGGGAAATCCAGAAAACCATAACAGTTCCTTGCATTCCCCTAAGAGAGCAATGAAACTCCACATCCTGTAGTCCGGAAGTGAGTGAATGGAAGGATGTAAATATTTCCTGGAAGGAGATTGGTTGAGAGAGAGGCTCTGCTTTGTCTCTGGTGGGTGGCAACACATCTATGGATCATTGTTGGGACTAAGCATTTAATAATCCCATCTGTTGAAAATGCATACTTGGAGGTACTTTGAGATTGTTACAGGCTACCTAGAAATTGGCAGGGGATGTCAGCTGGTGAGATTCCAAGCTCAAGCAGAACAAGAAATGCAATATAAATCAATACATAATTATAACACCCCATCGTTGGCCGCAGCTCCTTAAATATATTTACTTAGGCGCCATGCAGACTTACAACGCTGGGATCTGGTACTGATGGGTCCTTTGTTTGAATTGTTGGGGATACTGCTTATTTGACCTGAAAAGCCCTCAGTGACTGAAGTTTTTCCTACTGGCCAGTTGTCGTGTCATTGTCTCCACTGATAATTCTGTGTGTCCCCCCTTGTCTCCTAAGTCCTGTGAAGTAGATTACATTTTGTTTCAAAAAATGAATCACCGATCTGGGTGTGGTGATACATGCCTGTAATCCCAGCTACTTGGGAGGCTGAGGCAGGAAGATTAGAAGTCTGAGCCTAATCTGGGCAATTTAGGTAGACCCTGTCTCAAAATACAAAATAAAAAGGGCTGGACAGGCACATTATCAGTGAGGTGGTCAGTGGTGTCCTTTCCAGGCTCTTGCTGTCCCATTCAAAGAATTGGAAGGGATGGTCAGCTCATGGATGTAAAAGTTCCACATTTACGTAAGGTAAAAGAATAATAAAAAGTAAAAAGGAAATGCGAAAAGAAGTGCTAAAGAGGAAGAAGTGCTCTGAAAAAAAGAGAAGAAAAGCCCTGCTCGCAGTATGGGCCACTGTGAGCACAGGAGGGTAGTGGTGACAAAGTCCATGGCCACTGCCTTTTATGTCTGCTTTTGATGGCACCTTCAGGCCCTCGCACACTTGGAAGCTGCTCAGTGAGAGCATCTGGGCTGTGAGTTGACGATGCTCCACAATCGATCGACAGATGGTGTCTGATTGTCCAGCCAGTCTGCCGTGCCCTGACCTCCTGCCTCCAGTGCACATGCATAACATATTTGTACATACGCCTGCTCCCTAAGATGAATAATGTGAACTTCGCGTATTACAAACATGGACTAATAAAGTAAAAAGAAAATTTTAAAGAGCTTGGCGTGTAGCTCAGTATGAGTTCCTGGGTTCCATCCCCAGTACTGGGGGGAAAAAACAAACAATCATTGTCTTATAAAAGGGGGGTTTTGTTTTTCTAGACGGGGTCTTGCTGAGTAGTTCAGACTGACTTTAAACTCACTCTGTAGCCTAGCCTGGCCTCAAATTTGCAGTGATCCTCCTACCTCAGCCTCCCAAATGCTGGAATTACAGGCATACACTGTCACGCCCGGCCCTCTTACCTGTTTTTCAAAGCAGAAACCTACTTGGTCAGGCCCAGCCTAGGATCTCATTCGGAGCAGCCTTGACATAGAGTGCTGTGAACATCTTTCCGTAGAAATCTCCGTTCGGCAGCTTCCCTCATCTCCATCTCTTTTGTCCCTCTGCCTGCGGGTCTCCTTCCTGACCATTCACCCTGAGGCTCTGCATGTAGGTTTTCTGCAAAGGGGCAGCTTGCTGGGAACTGGAGCTGCTGTGAAGGAGAAGAGTCTGGGGCTGGAGGAGGTGCTGTCAAAGGCAGGGAATCGTTCATTGCTTCTCTACTTATCTTTTAATGACATTCTTTGTGTAACTCTCTCTTTAAGTAAAGTGAAAGTAGGAGTTGAAGAGAGAGCAGTTTTCAACCAAAGAAATCAGGATTTTATTTGATTTGCCCAGGGCCATAAAGTTCCTTGGAGGTTTAAGGCTCCTCCTCCTCCTCCTCC
>NW_022900927.1:55937601-55941492 GCF_012274545.1 Fukomys damarensis | reverse complement strand
TGGGCACATGAAGTGTGACCTCCCGGAAGTGGTGTTAAGGCTGAGTGGCACCCTAAGTGCCAAGACCTCCAGTGTGACTGCAACTTGGAGTTAGAGCTTGTGGAGAGGTGGCCAAGTTCAGAGGAGGCCAGTAGATTGGCCCTGGTCTGATAGGGACTGGTATGTTACACGAAGAGGACTAGGGTGGCGTATGTATCACGGGGCATGTGAGGACACAGCAAGCAGGACACCACCTGCAAGCCAAAGAGAGACACCTCTGGGAGACCAACCCTGTTGCCACAGCGACCCCCAACTTCCAGATTCCAGAAGGGCGAAACAAGACACTTCCGTCTCAGCAGGCTGTGATATTTTGTTACAGCAGCAGGGGCTGACGAACACAGCTGGTCACAGCAGTACTGGGCTCGTGTTAGGAGAATGCTGCAGGGTCCCAGAGGAGGATCCAGGGTGCGAATCCGCAGACTAGCGTGAAGACAGCCAGTGGTGGTGCACTCCTGGAATCCTGGCACTCTGAATGAGTTCCCACTGCCAAACTGAGCACAGTCTGAGCAAGGAAAGAACTCACTGTGAGCTGGGTGGTGGCGCGTGCCTGCGAGCTCTGCCTCCTGGGAAGGAATGTAAGTTGGAGCCCACCTGGGCAGCTTAGTGAGACCCTGTCTCAAAATGACAAGTCAAAAAGGGCTGTGGACGGAGCTCAGTGTGGCTCAGTCCCGACTTCCAGCCTCCGCACTACAGAAAAATAAAAGAAAGGGAGGGAGGGAGGGAGAGCGGAAATAGGGTGAAAGGATTCTCAAACAGAAAGTGAGCTCAGCAGAGTGGCAACCTGGACACGCGGTGTGTAACATGTTTGGAATCTTTCTTTCTTTCTTTCTTTCTTTCTTTCTTTCTTTCTTTCTTTCTTTCTTTCTTTCCTTCCTTCCTTCCTTCCTCCCTCCCTTGCTCCCTCCTTTCCTTTCCCTTCCTTCTTGCCTTTTTTCTTTCTCTCCCCCCTCTTCTTTCCGCCTCCCCTCCCTCCCTCCTTCCTTCCTTTTTCTTTCCCAGGGATGGAACTCAGGACTTTGTGCTTGCAAGGCAGGCACAACTCCTCTGAGCCAAATCCCTGACCCTGAAACCCTTTTCTGATGAGGAAGCGGTGTTTATTACCAAAAGCTCAGGCTTCAGTAGTGTGGCAGCCACTGCAGAGCCATCCCCACGTGCACGCTGAATGTCCTGATCGGAAGTGGACGGGGCTATGCGGTGGGTGAAGAGCCTAGGCCAGGGGAGTGGAACCAAAACCCAGCCGGGCTCCTCGGTGCGAGTGTGTGGGAAGGGGCTGTGGCCTGCACTCACTCAGTTCTCGTTTAGGGGTCAGGGTTTCCTCCTCGCACACTTTGCTTGAAAGAAGACCTTGCACGGTCATTGAGGCCCTTCATGTACCATAGTTGGTGGCCTCTGCCTCAGCTGTGAGAGTTTGACCTGTCTAAAGCCACAAGAGACTTCTGCTCGATTCACCACACTAAAGACAAACCCTGGCTTACCTACGTACACTGCTGTACAGGCACCCACCGGGTAAGCACTCAGACCCATTATTTCTGTTCCTTTTGATTTAAGCTGATTCATTCCTGCCTGTAAATTGGATAGCAGCCCTGGCTATCCAGATCTGATTTGTGTGTTACATACTTGGTTTGGGATTCTCGATGGAGTCCCAGTAATAGAAAATATGGCATGTGATTTCCAGAGCTGAAAGAATTGCACCTGGGTTTTCATTTTGGTTTGGTATTTAGAAACATGCTGTAGTTTTACTTTTCTTCCAAGTGAATTACCAATTCTTTCCGCTTCCCATTGGCTGTAACGCTGCCTCCGCCTCGAGTAGACGGTGCTTTGTGTGTGCGTGAGGGTTACTTCTGAACTTTCTCCCCTGGGGTCTGCATCCCTATTCATTGTTGTGTGACCTGAATTACTATTGCTGATAAAATGTCTAGCTATGGATAAGGAGGGCAAACCATGCCTGCCCCGCTCACTGCTCACCGTACTCTCCCAACAGCTTTTCTTTTTTCCCATTGGATTTGACAATATGTGTGTGTGTGTGTGTGTGTGTGTGTGTGTGTGTGTGTTACTAGGGATTGGATCCAGGCACTTGCAAATGCTAGGTAAGCACTCTACCACTGAACCACATCCCCAGCCCTCTTTTTGTTTTAGAGTTTAAAAATGTCTCATGAAGTTGCCCAGGCTGGCCTCAAACTTGTGATCCCCCTGCCTCAGCCTCTCAAGTAGCTGGAATTGGAATTACAGGTATGTGACACCATTCCGGGCTAAGACAATCCCTTTATTCTGGACTGATTTAGGGGAAGTTAATATCTGTCTGATGCTACATCTTTCCTTTTATGAGTATAGAATGCCTCAATATTAGCTTTAGCTTTATTTTATAGAAACATGAATGTTTAAAGAAAGCACATCAGTATACACAATATTTAAATCTTCAAACATTTATTGAAGGATTTCCATTGCAAGAAGAATGCTGAGGATTGATGGATTGTTCAAATGAGCAAGTGAGCCCTCTATTTCAAAAGATCTCAGGCTATATAAGAAGGCAGTTTCATGGACAAACACACAATTTAATAGAAACCAGGCTGTGATAAATAGTCTGCCAGAGTTCTATACAACGTGCTACCAGGGAGGGAGATCAATTTGGGCCCGAGAGATCACTTTGGTGGTGGTGAGGAGAAGTGTACCATACTGATATTAATATGCTTAGAGTTTATCTTGTATTTATTTCACATTTTATAGAATGAGGTGGGGAGAACACTTGTCAGCTTCTTCCTTCCTTCCTTCCTTCCTTCCTCCCTTTTTCTTTTGTGGTATTGAGGATTGAAACCAGGGCCTTTGCACTGAGCCACACCCCTAGTGCTGTGAAAATTTTTTGAATTTTGAGCCCGGGTCTGGCTCAGATACCCAGGCCAGGCTCCACCTTGCATCCTTGGCCTCAGCTTCTCAGCGTGCTGAGGTTACCGTCACACACCATCATGCCTGGCTACTGATCTATTTTCATATGTTGATAAATAAAACTGGGGTCTTTTCTTTATGCTGTCATGTACTCAGTGTGAAAATACAGGCTGAGTATTCCAAATCTGAAAGTTGAGGTGCTGTAAAATCTGCAACTTTGTGGGCCCCGATACAGGACCTCACTGAACCTTACGTGATAGAGGGGACCATGCTGCAAGTGCAGGCGCACTAAACTCTCACACTAAGTTACCTTCAGGCAAGGCATATAAATAAATTTCGTGATTAGACTTGGGTGCTATCCACGATATAGCTTATTATGTACATGTAAATATTAAAAATCCAAAGTATAAAACACTGAGGTGGGAGATTAGGGCAGGGCAAATCAGTTCCCAGCCCTGCCCCTGGACCAGTCAGTGCCATCTTCAACTCTTCCCACATAAAATCAGGCAGGTTTTTGAGAGGGCAGCCTACATGTGACCTCGGGTGAAAGAAGAGGGATACAAAAGACCCACATCACAGGGCTGGGATTTGGCCCAGTGGTTCTGCTGGCTGCCTCACAAGTGCAAGGGCCCCAGTTTGATCCCTGGTACAAAAAAAAAAAAAAGACCCACATCACAAACCTGGCCACTGTTAGTAGCCCGCTCTCACCCTACAGAATATACTGCTTACTGCTTTTCCTACCTTTAATCAATATAAACCCTTGCTACCTTTTGGGTTTTTTTGTTTGTTTGTTTGTTTTTTCATGTTTGTCCAAGTCTTTTCCCAAGGTCCCAGGATGCCAAGAACCTGGAAAGGATTCCTAAAAAAAAGGCCACAGGACTGCAGAATCTGGGAATAAGAGTGTTGCTACTAAGCATTTCAGATGAGGGTCATTTTGCTTTTTTTTTTTTTTTTTTTTTTTAGTCTTTAGAT
>NW_022900927.1:55928925-55937551 GCF_012274545.1 Fukomys damarensis | reverse complement strand
TTTTTTTTTTTTTTGTACTAGTCTTCAGATTAAGAATTAAGTAAGTTTTAAATCTCAGTTCCTCAGTTTTGTTAGGCACATGCCAATCACTCAAGCCCAACACATGGGACTCTTGTCTATTGTGTTGGGCTTTGGACAATCATTTCTTATACAGTTAATCCTGATATCTATGTGAGGGAAAATATTTAAAGCACAATTGTGTGAATGTGCTCCTGAACCTAGATTTTGTACATAATATATATAGTGATGAGTAATCTGGATTTAATTGGCTGTATTTAAAATGTTCTGATATTTTTGCATTGAGAACAATGCAATTTTACCTGTGAACTGATTAGATAGAAATAATGATGAATGGGAAAAGCCTAGAGCGTTGTCTGGAGAATAGTTTTGCACTAGTGAGTGTTAGTGAAATGGACTTCTGTTCTTTTTTTTTTTTTTTGGTACCGGGGATCGAACTCAGGTCCTTGCGCTTACGAGGCAGGCAGCGGAACCACTGAGCTAAATCCCCAGCCAACTTCTGTTCTTTTGAGTGGAGCAGAAATTCAAAACTGAGCCATATAAACTGGGGCAGCTCTCTTCTCGGACCTTTTCTTTTTCTTCCTGTTGCCTTCACTGTTCCCTTTGGGTAGTTGAAAGGAATATTGTTGTTGACCACGTCCTACTGTTATGCAAAGCCTATGTGTAACCTTCCTAACAACTTCGGATAATTCCTTCTTTAAAATCAGTCCATGTTTACAGTACATAATGTTTAAATGCCCTATGTGGAGTTGCATGTGCTTAACACATCTTACTTCCTTTTTCATCCCTTTTCTTTCCCTCTCTCCTTCTCCCTCCACCTCGTAATGCCCTTCGCATTTGAGGAAGAGCTAACTCCCTACTTCCTCTTGTCTGTCTTTTATTTTGCTCTTTATTTATACTTCGGGTTTCTCATGTAAGAGAATCCTTGTGATTTTTTTGGAAACCGCGTGATATTTAAGCTTGTGTGTCTGATTTATTTCACGTAACGGTAAAGTTTCCAGGTACATCTGTTTTCCTACGAATGACTCAAGTTTATCTTTCTTTATGGCAGAGTCGCACTCTGTTGTGTATAAATACATTTTCTTTATCCATTCCTCTGCTGATAGACACACAGGCTGCTTCCAAGTTTTAGCTATTATGAGTTGTGCTGCTATAAACATGAGTGTGCATGGGCCACTGTAATATGTTTTTAACTCTTTGGGAAGATACCTAGAAAGAGAATAGCTGAGTCAGATGGGATTTCTTTTTTTAATTTTTTAAGGAACCTCCACACTGATCTCCACAGTGGGTGTGCCAGTTTACATTCCCAATAGTGTAGAAGAGCCCCTACCCCAATAATTCATCATAACATAATTATTTTAATTCTTTCTTGCTGGCTGGATACCCTGTTGTCTTGGGCCCCGGAGAGCATTTTTCTCTTTTTGTGAAAGACGTTCCTTCCAGGGGAAGTAAACATCAATGGAATGTCAGAAATACTCACTGAAGGAGCACCAGCCACAGGCTGATCTGAGAAGCAGCGAAGGAAATACTAGAACTGTGACAAACCTTTCCAAACTGTCGGCTAGGACAGTGAGTACTTCTAAATACTTGCGCAAAATTGAACCTTCACTCCCCGAGTAATGTGCGACTTGATTTCTCCTTTTGTGAAAGTGAAATGCAAAACTGAAATTGCAGAAGTGCTTGGAAATTATAGAAATGATTTACACAGACTCTTCAGGCTAGGGATAAAGTCATAATGATGCAAGTCTGAGTTTTAAGAGCCCTGTTATTTTATTTCTTCAGAGGAAGACCAGAAAAACAAAAGGCTTAGAATGTGCAGATCATCCTCGGGCGGTTACCGGAACTGGTGGATGCTCGGTCAGTAGTTGGGAGCAGCAGGGGTGGGTCTGGCGGGGGCGTGGGACAGGCCAGGTTCAGGTGTGTGAAGTGTTTTGTGAGGGGATTGCAGCATTCATACTCTCAGTAGGCCAGCAGAGACTTCCGGTCAAGAGACATTGCTTGAAATTACCCATTCTACTGGTGAGAAAATCGAGGTCTGTAAGGTTAAACAAATCGTCCAAGGTTAGGCACCTGACGGGTGAGCCTGGGGCTCAGGCTGACCTAAAATGTAGACTCTGCCCTTTCTGTTTATAAGCTGGACAGCCTTGATCAAGTCACTTAATCTGCTCTGAGGCCCTGGTTGCTACTCAGTAAAATGAAGGAAAAAATAGCACCCGACAGCATAGAGACAGCAGGCAAGGGCTTTGGCAGTGCAGTGACTCAGAGTTGGTGCATTTGAAGTACCCGGAGCAGACGAGGCAGGTTAAATAAGTAATAACTTGTCACTTACTGGCTCTGTGCTGACTACTATAGAGATGCTGTGAGAAAACAGAGAAGAAGGGTTTTGTTCTTACTCTTTAGTAGCTAAATAGTTTGGACCTGTGTGGACCATTTTGCCCTGGACATGCAGGGGACATGAGCACTGGCATTTGCAGCAGGCCCTTTGTAAAGCTCCGAGGGGGTCAGTATGATGACGTACAGCAGACACCCCGCTCCGTCAGGGGAGACAAGAGGGTGGGTGTCCAGTTTACTCCTTCACGCGGGACGTCGTGGGCAACAGCTGTGAGACAGTTCATTCATCGGGAAGCAGCGGTGCTGCCCTCTCCATTCTGTCGTGGATGACGGGTTCTTTCCAGACGGGGACTCGCAGTGTTCCTGCGGTGGGTCCTGGTTGACTTGTCCTCTCGGGTGCACGCTGAGGAATGGAGTGCCTGGGTGTGACTGTCCCTGCTGTCCCAGGTCACTGCCAGCATTCAGTGTCACAATACTTTTTTCCAACCTGCTATTGCTGCCCTCGCCTTTTTATTATACTTTTTACAGCGTCGTTACGTAAGTGATTCCTTACGCAATGACATAGTCTTCCTCGGTACAATCTGCGATGGCCACGCTGTAATTCCCGCGTGGGCAGGTCACCATTTATACTCAGGCCTTGATTTTTCATACATAGTAGATCTGGGACTTGTCTCAGCCTTTTCAGAACGACACGACACTGCGAGGAACGACAAGCTTTGGCTGTAAAGCTCTGTCCGCACTGCCTTACCTTCCCAGAACAGATTCCTAGGAGTGGGATTGTTTGGTCAAAATGTGCATGCAAAAAGGACTGTTCTGTGTGGGAGCAAGTGGCTTGGGAACGGAGAGAACTGTAGGCAGCAGACGGGAAGCAAGCTGGCCCATCGCCCTCCAGTGTTCAGCGGAGGAGTGCGCGGAGGAAGCTGGGGCCAAGACCCGCCAGGGCCCCTAGCAAGACGGCTGGCGAGGAGTGGCCCTGAAACATGGCCTTCCCCTCCATGGGGCACTTTTTAAATCCCGGAAGTCTCACTGTAAGGAGCAAACGGTGGCACAGTGGAACAGGCCTTCGGTTCGACTTTGTTTCCGCAGACATCACTGAGCTCTTATCTCGTGGGTGTGCACAGGTATTAGCTCATGAAATCTTCACTGACCGTTTGAGGTGGGTACTGTTGTCCTCAGTGCACAGATGAATCATCTGAGAACCCAGGCTTTCTAGCTGGCGAGCAGCGGGATCCAGTCTGTGAGTAGCGGCACAGGATCACCTAGAATTGGATCTCTGAGTGATAGAAGGGAGATACTGACCCAATTCCAGGAAGAGAGGAATGATCAGGACCGGGGTGGACTCTCCAGTTGGTGTCCTGCCTGCAGACAGCACTGGGCCCCAGAGTTTAAAGACATCACTCCAGATGTCCCTGCACCCACCCCACCCCAACCCTTCCCCATGCCCTCACTGTCCGTACCTTGCAAAGCGGGAGGAAGAAATACAAATCACATCCACAGGCAGTGTGTGCCCGGCGTGCAGCTTGCTCATTCTCCAGGCTCGGTCTGGGCTTAAGGAGAGAGAATCCTCTCGGGCTGGCCACACGGGAGACTGCGGCACCCACTCCAGCTGCCTGGAACAGTCTGCGCCTAGCATGAAGGAAGCCATCCGAATCTGCGTTGTTTTCTAACCCTGCTGTGGACTTCTGGAAAGGTGGAATTGGTAGATAGCCAAGAGTCAAACACAGCAATCAGATGGCCGAGCTCTTTCCTTCTAAAGATAGGATCGAGAGATTAGAAGTGACTGGGCATGGTGGAGACACCTGTAATCTCAGCACTCAGGAGGCTGGGGCAGGAGGATCTCTGTGAGTTTGAGGCCAGCCTGGATTACATAGCGAGATCCTGTCTCAAAAAACCAAAACAATCAAACACCCCCCCACAAAAATGGTTAGGAGTAGCAGCACTAATGCTATATAACCTGGGTGTATATGATAGAAAACAAAGACTCAAACCATGCTGATTGGTGAACAGAGTAAAACACGAGACTGAGGAGTTATCTACACAACCCTATCATGTACATTTTTTACTAAACAGCTCAATAGATGTAAGGAGTTATTTTGAAGCTGAATCAAATCTATGAACTATGCCCCTTCTCTGGGGCAACAAGGCCTGGAACCCAGGGACAGACAGCTTCTCCAGAGACAGAAATGCAAACCAACTCATGGTGTTGTTCCCTCATCTCCCAAACCCAAAACTTGTCCTTTGGAAATGAACAATCACACCTAAATGAAAAATATATTTCAATTATACTTTTTTGGGGGTGTGTGGTACTGGAAATTGAACCCAAAGCCCTTGCCCTGAGTTAGATTCTCAGTCCTTTTTACATTTTTTATTTTGAGACATGGTCACTAAGTTTCCTTTTAATGTGGATTTTATTAGTGGTTCACGGGTAGTCACAGGGAATAATAGTGATGCCTTTCTCCCAGCAGTACGTTAGTATGAATACATTAGCATCAGTACAGTCTGCCTCTTATTTATTTGTACAGATGCTGCTCAACATCTTACATTGAAAACACTGTGAGTCAGGTGTGGTAGCGCACTCCTGTCATCCTAGCACTCAGAAGGCTGATGCAGGAGGATCACTGTGAGTTCAAGGCCAGCCTGGGCTCCATAGCGGACTCCGTCACAGAAAAAACAAAGTGCATCTCATACACCTAACCTAATGGGTTGCTGAACTTGTGATGGTTTGGCTGACTGGGACCTGTGGCTCCTTGTCTGTCCCCACATCACAAGGGAGTACAGAACTGCATAGTATTGCTGGCCCAGGAAAGATCAGAATTAAAAGCCTGGCTTCTGCCGAAGGTGTATTGCTTTCACACCATGAAATCGGAATCCTTGTCATCCATACACATTTGCGTGTATGTGCACGTGTGTGTTTAGTTCTGTGCCATTTTATCACACGCGTGGCTTGGGTCGACCACCCTCTCAACGCAGGCAGCTTCCACCCCACCAGGGGCTGGCTCGGCCTCTCTGTAACCATGAGCACCTCCAGGCACACACGCCGGGTGTGGCGACCACTCATCTCTTTTCCATTTCAGGAATTGTATCATTTCCAGAATGTTCCACAAGAGGAATCCGCCAGGCGTCGGCCCAGCACTCTGGGAGGTTGAGTCATGAGGATCGCAAGTTCAAGCCCAGCCTGAGCAGCTCAGTGACTCAGTGAGACCTTGTCTCTGGATGTCGACTCACCCGCTGGGACACTGGGGCTGTTTCCGGTTTTTGTTGTTAGGAAGCAAAGCTGCTGTGAACATTCCTGGGTAGGTTTCTGTCAGAGGATATTTGCATATTTTAGTTTTATAAAGCACTGTCCAGCTGCTTTCCAGAGACACTGAACCACATTACATACAGGAATATCTAGTTTGTGTACATCCTTGCTGGCATTTAGTGTCCTACTCTAGCCATTGTGAAGGTGTATGTGGCATCCCCTTATAGTTTAAGGTGCGTTTCATTTATGGTTCATGAGGTTGAATATATTGTCGTATTTATTTGCCATCCATAAATCCTCTTCAGTGTCTGTTCATGTCTTCTGCTCATTTCTAGATTGTTAACTTTTTAAATTAAACTTTTTTTTTTCCTTTTGAGACAAGAGTCTCACTGTGCAGTTCAGGCTGACCTTGAACTCACTATGTGGCCTAGGCTGGCCTCACACTCTCAGCAGTCCTCCTGCCTCAGCCTCCCAGAGGCTGGGATTTTAGGTTTGTGTTTCCACACCTGACCTTTAACTGAATTTTGAGACTTCTTAATATATTTGTCTACATATTCTTCCTGAACATGTGGTTTGGCAAGTATTTTCTCCTCATCTGTATCTTGTCTTTCATCCTATTAACAAGGATTTCCATGAAGCACCCGGTTTTTTATTTTGATCAGATAAAACACATTTTTGTACTTCTGCCTGTAGCCTCAAATCTGTAGGAAAGGCAAATGTCAGACATCTGAAGGCTGTCTGTAGAATCCTCGCTGATAATTACTGTGCTTGAGAAACCACTAGCACAAAATGATTGCATTTGCTAAAAAAAGAATATTGGAAGGCAGATTCACTGCCCTTTCAGTTCAGCCTTTCTACTTTCCTATTTTTTATCAAAATCTTGCTAAGTGGAAGTTTTGGGCTTCTGTGCCAAATGATAGCTAATGCTAAATAAGTAGCAGCGATGGTTTCCTTACAGTCATATGGAATATGCTGTGTTAGAAATTAGCTGTAAGTGTTACGAGTGGTCATTTGCAGTTGGCTATTAACCAATTAGCACGTTATACTTGCAGCAGGGAGCTTCTGGTCCCCAGTTTAAACATTTTCTAATATTGCTGACCAATAGCAGTTATATATCAGGTCACCAGTGTTCACGTGAAGCTAAATAGCTTTTTGTTTGTCTGTTTTTTAAGACAGGGTCTTGAGACAAGCTGGTCTTGAACTTCCTGTGTAGTCCAGGCTGACCTCAAACTCTCTGCAATCCTCCTGCCTCAGCCTCCTAGGGACTGAGATTACAGTAGTGCACCATCCTACCTGGCTACTTGAATAAAAATATGATTGATTTTTTTTTTTCTTTTGCCCTCTCTGTCCTTAAATCCTCAGGCAGGGTTAAAAACTCTTACTATGCTTTTTCACTTTTTAAATTTTTTCCCCAAGGGATGTCTTCCCTATACTGTTCGATTAAAATGGAAGAGGCTTAGAAGAAGCTTGCATTTTCATCGTGAAAATCAGTCTTTCCTTTTGCCTCCTTCTTTCTCCTATGATGACGGTAAGACTGAGGCACCTTAGGAAATGTGTCACCACTTCCTTTTTCCTACCGCTGTGCCAAGGACACAGCTATCTTGGGGGTGGGGTGTCTGCCTGTCTAGACGGGCGCAGCTCCATTTCGCACAGCTTGGGGCATGGGGGGACCCTGACGGGCTGTGACGAGGTCAGGTGCCTATCCCAGCACAAGTCACAGGGCCTCTGAGTGGCCAAAGTTGGGCCACGTGGCTCTTTCAGAGCCAGGATCATCTGCCCCCGCTAAACCATTTGGGTCAAGAGCAGAGCTGTGCTGAGGGTCTGAAAAATGTCCAGAGTAACAGGCTGGATGGGTGCCGGGCCGACAAAGCCAACAAGTCTGTACCCCAAAAGCCACGTACTTTTTTACGAAGACTTCTTTGTGGAGTCTCACCTCATCACTGCAAACTTTAAACTTGTTCTGCTTCTTTGGTGCTGAGGAAGAGAATTTTGTATTTCATACCCAGCTGTGAACCTTTGGGTTCTTTATTGTTCCCGCCGCATCACTTTCACAGTGCCACGTTGTTTCGTTGCTTTTTGGAGAGAGGCTTGTGAGCTACCATTGATCAGAGGCAGAGATTTCGTCTCTGCCACCCCACCTGATCAAACTCTGAGTGCTGGCACCGCCCGCCCCCGGGAAACAAGGTCTCTTTTCCCCAGGGACCCGCTTCCCAAAGGACAGCCAGATGGCCACGAGCACCTCTCATTTCCTTTCTTTTTGGGGGAGCTCACTCTCGTGCTATTTAATTTGTGTATGGAAAAAATTATTTTGTACGAGTGCCCGGCAGAGCAGCTCTCGGGCAGTGAGATTAGGAAGTAATTTTAAATGATCTAAAGAAGAACATCCTGTGCTAATTGCAATCTAATAGAATCTGATAATGTTTGAATTCACCCCTCTCCCTGTGGGTCAGCATTCCAGGATGTGGCTCTTCCTAGGAACACCAAGACATGGAAACGAAGTGCCTGTTTGCACACAGTTATACACACGCACGCACACCTGCCAGCGCACTCTGCTTCCTGTAGCTCTAACTAGCTGGGAAGGGGCCACGCAGGTACCAGGCCCATGAGGGAAAATCCAGGGACGGACTCACAGATCTTCAGAGCAGACCTTTGAAGGATTAAAGTGGGCACAGGAACTTCACAGCGCCAGAGCACCCTGTTTTCATATCAAGCTTTTCGTCTGTAAGAGCTGTTATTTCACAAGTCACTAGGGATTGAATTCCAGGATTAAGGATGACATCATAACACGTGTAGCCTTTACATTTTTAAATTATTCTGAAAGATTGTGTATGTGTGTGTGTGTGTGTGTGTGTGTGAGTGAATATAATGTATACCCCATGTACCAATAATTATTTAAAAGCATTATTTATAACATATATCCCTCTCCTATTGAGTCCTTCTTCCTCTCCTCACCTGAGATACTGTCCTGAAATCTGTCAGCTCTTGCTTTTAATAGTTTTATTAAAGAAATAGGTAATTAAAAAAAAAAAAATATAT
>NW_022900927.1:55926410-55928852 GCF_012274545.1 Fukomys damarensis | reverse complement strand
TTGGTTTTTTGACACAGGGTCTCACTATGTAGTTGAGACTGACCTGGAATTCACTATGTAGCCCAGGCTGGTCTCGAACTCACAGGGATCCTCCTGCCTCAGCCTCCCAAGAGCTGGGATTACAGGCGTGCGCCACCACACCCAGCTTAAAAAATATTTTAAAAGTTTACACAAAGAGAATCTTACTACCTATAATTTTCTATGACTTGCTATTTGTTTGCTTATTTATTTTGTTTTTCAGTATTGTTTGTGAAGTTTACCCATATGATTTTTTAAAGCTGGAACTGTGGTTTATCCTTTCATTTTATTGTTTCTTTTTGTATCAGAAGTTTACGTTTTTTAATGTCAAACTTTTCTAGTTTATGTCTTTGTGACTTACTTTCTTGACTTGTTTTTTATGGCCGTAATGATCTTCTTTCATTTTCTTCTAACCATTTCAAAGTCCCCCCCCATTTGGGGCTTTATCGTCTCTGATATTGATGTTGGCATATGTTGTGAGGTAGGAATTTTTTTTTCTCTCTCTAAGTGAAAAGGCAAATCATGCTACTCCTTTGCTCAAAAATTTTTATATCTTTGTTTTTTCCTCACAGTTAAAGCCAAAGTTCTTAAACAGGCCTTAAAAGTACTATATGATCTGGTCTTCTGAGATGTCTCAGACTTTGTCTCCAGTTGGCCTTCTGAGAACATGGCCTCCTTGATCTTTCTAGAACATTCCTACAATGTTCCTGCCTCAGGGCCCTTGGCTTGCTGTTCTGACTAAAATTTCCACATATCTTCATTTCTGGATACCCTGGAATGAGATGTTGCCTTATCACTTGGCCTTCTCTGGCCGCCCTAGCTAAAATGTCTATCACACCTGTCCCATAACATGTGGTGTCTCTCCTCTCTGTTTCGGGAGAACTTATCTGAAAAACTAACTACCTAGGCCTGCTGGAGGGAGAGGGCATATTTTAAAAGTTTTTATTTAATTTTTTGAACCGCTTTAGGACTAGCTTCCCGGACTCTTCTTAAGTTGGCTTTGAAAAGTTTACCCTCTTTATGCAAAAACATTTTTTGCTTCCAAATACTTAATGTATTCCCCACAGTACACTCAATTTTAATAGGCATACACGGTCAAAAACAAATCTCTTCCATTTCACTGTCTAGCTACCTCGTTTCCCTATCCTGGCTTCATTTTTTTCACTATTTATTTCTGTAGTTTTTGTTTATCCTCCCAGAAATATGTATATGTGACCATATATGTGGGTGTATAAATATATATTGTTTTTGCCCAAATGGGGGAATAGCATATATATTATTCTGCTCGTTGCTTTTATCATGTAATTATACAGGGTATGATCAAAATACAGGGGTTTTTTTTGTTTGTTTGTTTTTTTGGTATCAGGGATCAAACTCAGGTCCTGGTGCTTGTGAGGCATCCAGCGGAACACCTGAGCTAAATCCCTGGCCCCAAGGGTGTTTAAGTTTAAAACGTTTTTTATAGTAAAAGACACATGGCCATTAGTCCCTCTCAAAAATACTCCTCCTCTCTGCGCACTCTTATGATTCTTGATACTTTCTGAAGCAGTTCTGAAGTCCTCTTTTGTGAGCAGCCTTACAAAGTGTGATTAAAAACACAGCGAACACTGCTGAGCGCTCTCCACCGGAAAGGCAGGCTTGTAAAAACATGTCGGTGCGTCCTCATCCACCTTATCCACTGGATCTGGCACCGGGGGACTTCCGGCTCTTCCCCAAAGTCCAGATGACCACGAAAGGGCAAATGTGTTGAACGGATTCAGGACGTCGAGGCAGCCATGAGAGCACAACTGAAGTCATGAAAGAGGACTTCCAGAGCTGCTTCCAAAGTGGCATGAGTGATGCTGAGATAAACGTGTCCAAAGCAAGGGGGAGTATTTTGAACAAGTTTAATGGCCACGCGTCTTTTGTTGTAATTGTTTTAACTTAAGCATTCACCTTAGTTTTCGATCACACCTTATGTGTTTCATTTCATAGTTACACAGAGGGCTATCCCATTCTAGTACACTTATAATATTCCACTAGATGGATGTGCTGTGATTTAGAATTCAGTTTGTTTCTGAAGACATTTGGATTTGCATTTGCTTTCTAACGCGTGTCCCTTGCCTGTCTTTAACCAGTGCTTCATACTATGAGATACACCTTCTTTTCTGGGGAGAAGGGCTGGGGTCAGGGCCTTCGCAGGGAGCTACATCCCCTTTGTTTCTGAAATGGGGCCTCACTGCAATCCCCCTGCCTCAGCCTCTCAGGGTACTGGGATTACAGGCATGGGCCACCACCAGTCCAACCAACTTCTTGAATTTCACCTGTGATGTTAATCTCCCCGCAGTTGTTCAACATCCACAGAAAGAGGCTCGAAGGCAGAGCTGGGCCCTCTGCAACAGCACTTCCAACCGCCAGCCAGGACCCGGTGCTCTGAATTTGGGG
>NW_022900927.1:55912251-55925352 GCF_012274545.1 Fukomys damarensis | reverse complement strand
CGCGTGCAAAGTCCGTGCGCCTGGCGCAGCCTCCCCGGAGTTGCAGCCGCGCGGAGCGGGCCGGCGCCCTCGCCATTGTTTGCAGTGTAATTTGCTGTTGCTGATTTTGGCTGTGAGCGAAAATAGCTGCTCTGAGCAAGCTGCGGAGACGAGCTAGTAGCACTTCCGTGCACAGGCGGAGGCCGCAGCACAGCGCGGGGACGGGGTCGCCACCATCCCGGGGACACCTTCGCCCTCCCGGGCAGGTTAACCGGGGGCGGATGCCAGGCTGCGGGATCCGTTCTCCCCTGGGCTGATCCGATGCCAGTTAAAACATCACCTCCTCCACCGGCATCTCTTCTGGCAGCAGAACCTGGAATTGTTTCTGCGCCGCCAACCCCTGACTTGTCCCAGAACTGGACACTGAGGTGTCAGCTTACCCGTCTAAAGTTCACAGAGGTAGAACAGGATCAGTTTCTGTCAAGATCCACAGACGCCCGGGAGGGAATGACAGAACGTGTCCCGTCTCTCCTGCGCGATTTGTGTGCCCGGTCACAATTCCAACCGACTGTCCCAGAGAGGAAGTGGGGAATCCCTAGTATAGTTGCTTGAGCTCCCTTTAGCACCTGTGAATCAGTTTCACTGAATGATTTACGTTTTCACAGTTTGACTAGGTGGGTGGAATAATATCCCTTGCACTCGTCCAATTTCCCTTAGTTTTGCACTTGTAAAAAAAAAAGTTTCATAGTAATGTGTTATGAAAGTAACCAGAAACTCCATTTGGAAGAGTACAAAGGTGTTTTTTGGTTACGTAAAGTTAGAACAGATACCCGGTAGTTCCTACAGGTAACTGACACAAAGACCTTTTTTGTAACGTGGTTGTCATTGGGGCCAGGATCCATACAATTCTGTCGCACTGGACAGAAGAGATTTCTGGCTTGAAAACTATGGAAGCTGAGTTTCTCTTGTCACAACTGCGATGCTCTTCGTGTAAGCAGTGAGACTAGTGACCTTTGAGGATGGATGGCTCACTGTGAGTGCATTGGCACTACTGGCCAAATCCATGGAACTTTCCAAAACAGCCCCCTGTAAAGTGGAGATGATAAATTCCATGTGCCTCAGCTGCTTAGGTGGAAAATGTAAGAATTACATTCTTCTCTGCCGTGTCTGCCAGGGTTCCATTTCCACACCTGTTTCTCTGAAAATGTGAAAGTGCCAGGGTCTTCTGTGAAGGCCTCCTTCCCTCCCTCCCTCCTTCCCTCCCTGCCCTTCTCTCTTCCGTTGACAAATTTGTCCCTGCCACATTGTTTTGTTAGGGTGGGGGATACCTGATTTGTAAATAGACCACGTGTTAAAACTGAATTAGACACTATAGCGATTCTTCTAAATTAACTTCTGTAAGTGAGATCCATTGAGGTCTGAAAGGACCGAGAGTATGGCTAGAACTTTAGTGGACCTCGATCATAGATTCCACAGCAGGAATGCTGGATCCACAGCCCAGTGTAGACTTCCTCACTGTCTGCTGCAGAGTGGTTTTTGTTGTTGTTGTTGTTAATAGAGTGGGGAATGGGGAGAACCGGTGCATGCTTTGCAGACTTATAAGAACTTTTCTCTTGTGGGGCTGATGTAATTTGCAGCCTGTCCTTAAGGCTATAATAAGTCTGCTGTAATAAAGGAAAATCGAAAATAATTTTCCTGTGCAGAAAGTATTAATGATTCTGGCTCTTGTTTTGTGGAACTCAATTAGGTACAGCTCTAATGACATTTTATTCTTATACCCAGAAACTATGTGATATGAAGGAAAACATCAAATGGTGTTAGGGCTTAATTTCTTGGTGTCACCTTCCTGGGAATAAACTAGTATAGGGTTTAAACACTTATGTGGTAAATTAGCTCATTTAAAGCTCTGATAACAACTGGAGGTGCACAATGAAAGGCGATTCAACCTTTCAGGAATATGCAGTTTCTTCCCAGTGCTCTGTGAGAACATGTTGTTGGGTTACTGAATGGTCATTTTTCGAATTCAAAATGACTACACTGATGAGTTAACAGGAAAACACAGTGTCATGCTAGGCCTGTTCAAACCTCATGTTTCTGGAATAACAATGAAGTGGTATACTATTTTAACACTCCGAGAGTCTATTTTTATAGCCAGGTGAATTAACCTAGTTTCCACTCCTCTCAAGCAAATATGTAATGGAATTAATGAATTTGGTTATTGTCTGAAGCTCACGGGTCGGTATTGTGTGTGTTTTTGAACTTCATCTTTGTAAAACTCAGAAATGGTGCTTAATAACCTGAGACATATAACATCTCTCTGCTTTAAAAGAGAGAGTATATATAATTAGAATCTTACTTTTTTTTTCATGTCCTAGATAGTTAAAGCCTATCATCTTTTTAAGAATCCAGGCAGTCTGATTTCTGTGCAGTAACTGGTTTTGTTAATCAGCTGTGTTTGAATGAGTTTTTGTTAGTTGGTTCTCCTTTTCAGGATTCAGTACTTGGGCATAGCTGTGGTCAGCTGGTTTCTGGGGTAAACCAACTTGGACCTTGTTCTGGCTTTTCCCAGTTCCCAACGGAATCACCACTGGCCAAGGTCCTAGAAAACCTTCCCATGAACTTCCAGCTACCCTCCTGTAAAAGATAGTCCTTTCAAGCAATGATTAAGCCTTAAGTAAGAAGTGTTTGTTTAAAAAAAGAAAAGAAAAGTTATGTGCACTCAAATGTTAGCTCTTCTAATCAATATGTAAAGTGAATATTTCCCCCACTCTGTTGGTGCCACCATTAATCAGAACTGCTAGTCATCATGAGTATCTGCTCTCCCACCTCTCTCAACACCGGTGACATTACTCCAGAATTGGTTCCTTCTTTCTGTATTCCCAGCCATCTCCTGCCTTAGTTCAGCCCCATAGGCCTTCTCCCACTTCTAGTCCATTGTGCCTGCAGGGACAACAGGCGCGCTTTCATGGGGAACAGAACTGGCTTCATTGTGGCTTGTTACTAGTGTCACCTGGGACTCCAGGCTTTCTAAGCCTCAGTTTCCACCCCTCCGCAGGAGGGGTGTTCACAAGAAGAGAAAAATGCAGCCTTTTCTATAAAATGTGTAATTCAATGCCAAGTACATAGTAAGCAGTCACTAGCGAATAACCTTATTTATTTTTGGTATATGAGAAAGGTCCAGAAGCTTGGCATTTTGTGGAAGGTGCATTTTGTACCTGCTCTCACAGTCTGCGTCTCGGCACACGGCTTGCTTCCATGTTTGGTGTTTGGTGTGTTCTGAACACAGTGCTGGCACCCTGAGGGCAAGAGGCCGCCCTTGCTCAGCAGATGGTTGGTTGCTGAGTGTCTTCTGTACTCCGGCGTGCTGTAGTCAATAGTGAAACAGCCAGGTCTCTCCAGAAGCCTCGACATGTCTCGCGGATTTCTTACTTCTACCTGTGGCCCAAGGTGACAGCCTTCTCTCTTGCAGGAGGAATCTCTGGTGGTAAGCACGACGTGGCTAACCTCTGAGGCAGAACCCAGCGTGGAGCATGGGTGTCACCTGCAGTGCAGGGTGAGGCGCTCTGTGGTCGGGAACAGAGCCACGGTGTGATGAGTAATGGCCAGGGGCCGTCGAGGAGGAGAGGATGCTGTCACCCTCCTCGCCCTGGAACTGGTTGGGCAGTGATAGAGTAGGCTGATGACTGCATGCTTGCTCCTGGGGCAGGAAATGGGGCCAGTGGGGGCAGACTTCCCTGTAGGTGAGCCTGGCCCATGAAGCAGTGAACCGAGCAGCTCATGACTGCCGTTCTAGCCCGTGGTTCGCTTCTCTCCCAGCGGTCCCCTAAAGCGACTGTGAACAGTGGTGTCTCAAGCCTGACTTTTTCTTGCCTGTGGGTGGGGAAGGATGAAGGAGTGTGCTTGAGTTGTGTTTTGCTACACGCTCGCAGGTTCTCCCTTCAGAGGAGAATGAACTGCCCGCCACCAGCAGCAAACCCACCTGTCATCTCCGCTGCAGCTCCGAGGCGGCTGCTCCTGGGTTATTTCCTAGGATGCGTTTTGCTTCAGACCCTCGTGCCTGCATTTCCAGGGCTGTTGCTGAGGTTCAGAAATCAGCCGAGTCCTGAGTGAAAATTACCCACATCTTGACTTGCAGCAAATCTGCCGCGTTCAGCCCCGCTGTTTCTCAGTTGTGTTTTTGTGTTTTTGGTGGAGGGGGTGGTGAGAAAAAAGGAAGAGAACCATGAATCACTGTACTGTGAATCAGAATGAGGACTTCTCATTCCTCAGGAAAGGAACATCAGGATAATGCAGCCACTTCTTTGAGTTGGAGGAAAACTTACACTTACTGATTATTCCTCTATCAGGAGGCAGAACTTTATCAGAGGATAATGAAAAGAATGTGGTACCAGCAGCAGCCAGCGTGCAGGGATTGCTTACTATATGCCAGGTGATAGGGACCACTCCAGCAGCACCATTCCACCTAATCCTCACAACTCCCACTTACATAGAGGCCCGTTTTATAGATGTGGAGGCCAAAGCCCGGGAGGGTCAATCATTTGTCAAAGGTCCTTTGGCTGGTAAGAAATGATGGCAAAACTAGGGTTTGATTCCAGTTCTGTCTGACTCCGGAGTTTGTGTCATAGTTCGCTGTTATATCAGCTTGAGTAAGAAATTCACAACAGGGGCCGGGGATTTAGCTCAGTGGTTCCACTGCCTGCCTTGCAAGTACAGGGACCTGAGTTCGATCCCCAGGACCAAAAAAGAAAGAAAGAAAGAAAAAGAAATTCACAACTGATTGGTTCGGCGCAGTTCTGGGTGTGGCTGGATGGCTTTTACTGAAGACACCTGCCTTGGTTGTTGGTGGCACTGGATGGATTAAAAAGGGGAACGAAGGAAGTCTCCTGTTGTTTCTTTGGAGGAGCTCCAGTCTTCACCTTCTTGGACATCAGTTCCTGGCTTCCAGCAGGAGTGGACTCAGACTCCAGCCTCCTGATACCGACTCACACGGGATTTTGCAGTGAACTCCAGGCCTCCGACCTTTCACCTGACCCTTCAGCTCTGTGGTGCACAGACAGCCTGTTCACTTTCTTCCATGCCTGCCCTTGCTGGTGGGCATTGTATGCCTACCTTATATATCCATATATATTTATAAATCTGTTTCTCTAGTGAGCACTGACCGATACAGTCTGGTTCCTAACAAAACTCTGCCTCTGTGGGAGCAGCTGCATCTCAGAAACTCACTGGGCCGCTCAGTGGTACAACCAGCCGAGTGCTTGGGGATAAATGTGTGCCTCAGACCTGCCCACTCTGTGTGGCTGGGTTCTTAGGACACATGCTTTGCCTCTTTGTTGCTCTCAGTCACATATTGCCAGAGAACTCTGGAATGAACAAGTGACTGGATTTTTCATTACGCCTAGGATATGAACATTGTGCCAGTAAGTTTTTGGATAAGTCTTAAAGACTTAAGGTCAAGATTTAAGATCATCAGAGAGCCATTTCTTAGCTGATACCTAGTCTTCAGAGGATGAGACATTGGAGAGTGTGACAATGGTAGGGTTCCCATGTGACTGTCAAGTTCAAAACTGCCTGCAAATGTGTGTCTTCTCAGTGCAGCCCTTTGAGTGGGCGTCTTGTCCACACTGTCTGTCTCTCGGGCTGTGTAACCAGGCACCTGGTGATCTTACCGAGAAGCCCCTCCTACCGGTAAGTCACCGCTTCTCATGTTGCCCCCAGCGCGTCACACTGTGGGAAGGACAGTGGCGTGGTCCAGAATGCCGGTTCTGGAGTCCTCTGCCTCGGTTGACCCTCCACAGCCTGCCCTTGAGCATGTTGCCAGAGTTACCTTTTCCAAAGGGTTTCCTAATGGTTCTCTTGGAAGGCTGTGGGTGATTTAAGTGATACAGTGTACGTCAGCGCTGATCAGTGCCAACTCCTGCCAAACACTCGATTAATACTAAGATGAGAAAGGAATAATAATAAAATGCAAAGTAGCAGTGTTGCTGTCTGCCGTGGCAACCGCTGCATTTGGCTGGAGACACCATTGGTGTGATTTCCAACACAAGAAACCAGCTCTTTTGAAGGATTGCTTCCTGAAATGCATCCCATGTAGTATAGGTAACTGATGGTAAACCTGTACCTGCCTCAAGTCTAAGGGCATCTGAGGAGCCTGTGCCACTTAAAACACTACAAAGCTCTGTTTACAGGAGCTAGCATATCACTTGGGGCCACCCTAGAGCTCCCTGTGGTGTCCTCGCTTGCCTGGATTGGAAGCACTTGCCTCTCACATGCATGGCCGAGGGCTGGAAGCTTTCACACCAAGGTTTTAGCTTTATTAGAACTAGAAAGGAACTCGTTCACCCATTCATTTTTTGATGCTGGGGATTAAACCTGGGGCCTTGCATATACTATAAATGTGCACTTTGCCACTGTGCTACACCCCTAGACCCTGAAGGGCATTTAGACATAACTCCAAACCATTCCATTTGGGGAAGTAGAAAAGTATGTCAGCCAGACAGTAGCAGGAAGGTTATGTAACTACTACAGACTGATTGGGACTGATTATTCTTCCATTTGCTGCCTTAAAAGAATCTCTTAAAAAATGTATGGTGCTGGGGAATGAACCAGAGCCTACTGACTTAATGGCTGTATTTTATGGGAGAAACATTTCTGTTTAAGTAAGTTGAATAAGTTGAATGAGAACTTAAAATTATTTTTAGTAGAAAATTTGTTAATGAACATATTTAAATTGTGGTGAGTTTTCTAGGTGAAAATTGTGTGTTTGAATAATATAATCTTAGGTCATCTGTCTTGAGTTTATTTCCAGATATTTTGAGGGGCCAGGGGTAAAGAGAGATGTTGCTCTCTAAAGCTACATAGTTATCCTGGATCATTGCCACTTGTGAAAAGTTGTCCTTTCTGAGGTCCCTTTTAATATCTTTGGGTTTTTCCAATGTACATTTCTCTGGAATGAGTTCATCCTTGTCTTGAACTTCTAGCAGTTGGGGTAGGAGGTTTTCTAGAGAAAGGCATGCAGACACACAAGCTGTCTGAATTGGGTGTGGTGGCGCACACATATAAACCCAGAGCTCTGAGAAGCTGAGGATTTCAAGTTCAAACCCAGCCAGGTAACTGAGCAAATTAGGGAGATGCAGTGTCAAAATAAAAAATTTTTTTAAAAAAAGAGGCTGAGGATGCTGCTCAGTGGGAAGGCCCTGGAATCTATCCTTGGTAGTGCCCCCCAAAACAGTGCATCCTGTATGCATGTACCTTAGAATCCCATCTGAGTCTGCTGTTGGCTCCAAAGTACAATACTGGGTGCCTGTGAATCTCACATCGGAAGCATCTTCCAGCATCTGGGGTTTTTAGTACACAAATTGAGTCTTCCTTGCCAAAATGCTTGCGACCAGATCTGTTTCAGATTTTGGATTTAAAAAAAAAGAAAGGACTGTTTGCATATGTTCATGAGAGATACTGGGGATGGGACCTGTATTTGCACATGACATTCACTCAGAGTCACATCTACACCTGTGTGCATAGCCTGAAGGTCAGTTTATACAACATTGTTTTGTGTGCCTGTATTGTGACTGTGACTGACACATAAGGTTTGGGTGTGGAGTTTTCAGCTAGGGGCATCAGGTTGTTATTCAAAACGTTTTCTATTTTGGAGCATTTCGACCTGCATATAACTTTTATACCACACAATTCCCAAACCATACCAAAGGGTTCTTGGCCAAAGAAACAGTCATCTGCTCCAGCACTGGGGAAAGACGGACACAGTCAGATGGCCCCTTGCGAGGCGTCGTGTCCAATGCCTGTCCCCAGGGCAAATCCCTCAAAGGAACGTCCTTGTGATTTCTGCCTGACCCTGGTTTGAGGCCAGCCAGGTATAAGACGTGGCTTTTACCACATCTGATGAAACATCTCCACCTAGTTTTCCGCGGGCATCTGGAAGTCTGTGTTGGGCTTCAGTCTCTCTAACATCCCCGCTCCTCACTCTTGGGTAATCCTTTCCCAAAAAGGATGTTCCCAAGCCAGACCTTGGGGTGCGTCCTCAGTCAGCCTGCGTCTTGCACATCGGTGATTTACTCCCCGAGGGCCGTCCTCACCTGTGCCCTGATACCTCCAGCCTCACTCTCTGCAGATCACTGTCTCTGAGGAGTAGAGTAAAGGGTGAAGATCTGGACTCCAGCATCAGACTTCAGCGTCAGCTCCTCCAGACACCAGCTGTGTGAGCAGAGACCGGATGTGGGGTTAGGAAACCCATCACAGGAGTAGTGCTGGCTGCTTTGGCATTGTCATTCATGGTCTGATGCAGTTTCCCCATCTTAACTCATTCCCACACCTCCTACACACACCTGCATTACTATTAATATTTCCTAATCAGTTCATCCCTTAAAACATAAATTTGTTTTTAAAGTACCAGTGTTACTATTCTAGCCGAATAGTGAATGCTGGACTGAGTGGACTAGTAAGTGTGGGTGTCACTGGGAAGCTCGTAGCCCCACACAGAGACTCTTCTGGACTGGGCTGGAGGTTGAAAGAAAAATCTGCCCGCTGTGAGTCTTAGGCCACTTAAAGTAATTCAGAATCCTTTAAGAAAACATCAGTCTTAGTGTATCCTCTCTTCTCTTTCCTGAAGTACATCTGTACCCATGGCCTAGAAACATTCTTTCCCCCTCATGGATTGTGAAAATTTGAGTTGTTTACTGTTCCTTTTTTACTTTGGCCAAGAGGAAACTTGCATTCAATTTCAGCTTTAGTGACATCAGTATGGACTGCTTATTCTTTGGGGTTTTTTTTAACCTCTTGATTTTGGTTTCCTTTTGTAATGTAAGTTTTCTTTGGCCTGGTTTTAAAGTATACGTATGTGTGTATTGTGTGCACGCAGGCACTCATACATACAGGTTGTCCTGGCTTGTGATGGTTCAACAAGATTTCTCAACCTATGATGGGACAAAAGTTTACCAGGTAACCATTCTGTTTTTCATTTTCAGTACAGTAATCAATAAATGATATATTCAGCACTTTATTATAAAATAGGCTTTCTGTTAGATGGCTCTATCAACTGTATGCTGACGCTTATTTTTAGAGCAGGACAGGCTAAGCTAGACGTATTAAGTGCATTTTCAACATAATATTATTTTTAATTTACAGTGGGCTTCTTGGGCTGTAACACAGTACACTGTAGAGTATCGGTTTATCGTCATGATTGTGTGACAAAAGATCAAAATCCTGAGTCAGTTTCTACTAAATGAGCATCACTTTTGCACCATTCTTAGGTTGAAAATGAGTCAAACCATTGTAATTCAGGGAACATCTGTATGTCTGTGTCCTATAGCGAATTCTAAACCCTTTGTGTACTGAATGAGGTGTGAATTCATTGATTTAATTTGATATGAGTTACTTTTATCCGGGTTGCACAAAATCCCCCCTGGCAGGTGGGTGGCTGTTTTGGCTGGGTAGAGATCCTAGAAGGAAGTTGGCCTTTGCTCCCTGCAGGCTGTCTCCACGGTTTCTCTTGAACAGAGAAACTGAAGCAGGCAGAGGAAGATCTTGGACTAAGGAGCAGAACATGGAGAACATACAGCTTCTTCAGGAATTTCAGAGATGGAGAGAGACATGGTGGGTAGAGGAGAAATTGAAGCCCTGAGCTTGTGAGGTTGAACCTAATTAAGATGTGTATGTAGGCTCATTGTAATGTGAGGGAATTCAGCGGTGCCTACAGCTGCTCCGCAGAAATTTAGATGAAGTATTTGCCCCCAAACAAAGCATGGTCTTACCGGCTTCCGCATCTCGACATATTTCCTCCACTGTGCACAACTGTGTGACAAGCCCAGAAACCTGAACTTGACTCCAGATAGTCAGCAGCATACTATTTTAATCTCACTAATTGGAACAGGTGGCCTTTGTTTGAAACTGAATCACTAGTTGGCATAGATCTTAGTTTATCTCATGATATGAAGCCCATTCAGCAAGAGCTCTGCAGGCTATGAGCTGGTATCAGGCAGAGCGCTTGGAAGCCTGATTCAGAAGCACGGAAGACTCAAGAAGACTGAGGAAATGAGCACAGTGTGATGCTTTGATTTGATTCCCAAGCGTGCACCGTAGAGCCGGGGAAGGGATGTGTACAGTTGGGTGAGGCCTGCCAGCTGCTTGAGTGGAAGGCATGTGTGCCTGCTGACTCAGTTTACCACAAACGCTCCTGTTAAGATCCTCTTAAGACACGACTAATGAAGTCAGGGATGGTCCCTAGATTATGAACTTCACCAAATGGATTACTTCTCATTACGTTAAACATACGCTTGGCGCAGTGTCTTGTCAGTACAGTATGTTACTTCAGACCCTCTGTAAGGGTACGACTCCAGACTCATCTGATCTTTGTCCTTCGTCCTGTCCCATCCTTGATCTCCAGTTCCCTTCTCTGGATCTCCACCCCCTTCCAGCCTCCATGCCGTGAACTTCTGCCTGGTTCTCTGGGGGCGGGGGTGGTGACGTTCTTCTCACTGAGGCACAGAGCATAGGCGGAGCCTCAGGAATACTGGCCGGATGAGTGAGGATGGTGTGTTGGGAAATTGTCCCGTGGGACTCAAGAAGCTGGGAATCGTGGGAATCCTGATTCATATCAGTGCAGATTAACTCACCTGTTTTAATTGCTGCACGGCATTCCGGGGTATGATTATTCCATACTTTATTTCACCATTTTTTTTTAAATTAAAGGATATGTTTATCACCTCCAGTCTTTGGTGACCACAGACCCTTTGGTGACTTGGACCTACTCAGTGCACATGTGAAGACTATGTTGCCGGGGATGAAACTCAGTGGTTCTGCTGCCTGCCTCGCAAGCACAAGGTCCAGAGTTTGGTCCCTTGTACCACAAAAGAAGAAAGAAATGTTAGCAGGCAAAGTCTGTAAAAATGAGGTTGCTCAGCCAAAGGGCACGTGCACTTTAAATGACAACATTGCCAAAGTGCATGCTGTACCTGCTCTGTGTGAAACCCTGGGAGCCGGGTATATAGCAGTAAACAGATCAGTGACAGTTTATGTAACCTCAGGAATGCACCGACATGCCTCAGCTCGAGTCCCATCTACCTCGCACGTTGGTAAGGGATTTTCTCTTTGCCATTCTGAGAGCGACAACTGGTAGTTTATTTTAGTTTATATTTTTCTTAGGATAAATAAAGTTGGTAATATTTTTAGATTTTTTTTTTTAATTTTGAAATATTTTTAGATTTACAGGGAATTGCAAAAAATAGTCCAGCAGTGTCCCATAAAACCCTCAGCCAGTTTCTCCCTCTGGCCACACTTAGAGAACTATAGTGCAGGAAGTCACTTATATTTTCAGATACTTAAAGAAAAATTATGAACTATCATTTTATATATTCTGGCCATTTATATTTTTATCTTTTTTTGTTTTGTTTTGGGTACCGAAGATCGACCTTGGAACTTGGGCTTGCGAGGCAGGTGGGAGAACCACTGAGCTAAACCCCTGGCCCATTTTGATCTTTTTAATAGACTTGTAGAAGCGTATTTACCATTAAACGAATTGCTTTGCACATACACTTTCTCTAATTTGTCATTCCTGACTAGATTAATTTTCTGCTATTGTGTAGAAAGTTCCAAGCCTAGCAATTTAGAAATCAACACACATTTCTTATCTCACATGGGCCTGGGGCAGGTGCTGCTTCCCTGTGTCCTGTGATAAAATTTCATCAGCCTGATAATGGGAGTGTCAGCCAGGACTTCAGTCCCAAGGATCAGGGAGTCCTTCTCCTACCTCTGTAACTGGTTGGTTACAGAATTCACTTCATTGCAGCTGTAGGACTGAGGCCCGCAGCTCCCAGAGGCTGCCCATAGCACCCTACCGCATGGCCCTCTCCATACTGAGTCTCTTCAAGGTGAGTGTGACAAGTCCCTGTTGCTTGTCTCTTTCTCTCTACATCTTTTTACAGCCTCATCTGCTTAGGTCAGGCCCACCCTCATGTGCTGCCTTTTGATTAACTGAAGTCAACTGATTAGGGTCTGCACAATTCCTTCATCTTTGCCATGTGAGATAACCTAATCATGGGACTGAAATCCCATGATATTCACAAGTCTTGCTTATACACAAGGGGTTCACACTCCCGGGCTAAGAATTCTGCCTGTCTCATAGACTTGACTGTATGCTTTGTGTTCTTTGTGTAGAGATGGTCTACAGCAAGCACTGAATAAATATTAACCAGCTTTTGCCAGCCATGGAAAACTTGGAAAATTTCATGGGCTGTAGGTTTGTGTCATTCTTAGAATGGCCTTGTACTTGGAAGTTCTTTGAAGAACTAAACCAGCCATGTTCCCCAAATAAGTTAAAGATTTTTATATGTTTGAATCTTTCAGCCAGTTAGAATTACTTCCCTTTTAGCTGGCTATACTTATCCCAACACTATTTTTTACATAGTTACCTATCGTTAAAAATATAGTGTTGTCCATATGTATCTAGTTTTATTTTTATAAATTTTTAGTTTTCTGTGAATTTTAAAGCTAATGAATTCAGAAGGTTACGGTGTTGCTGCTTTTTTTCTGGAGGGTTATCATCCTGCCTCAGCTTCCTACCTCCTACTCCAGGGGTTTGCATTGAGCAGTCTGAAAACTGTAGCTCATACATTGAGTGGTTCTCAAACAGGTACAGTTCCCATATCGTTTGAAATTAGGAAAGATCAAAACATGGAGGGAGAAAAGATAGTAAATTTTTTTGTAGTTTTAAAACATTTTCCTTCTAGTTCTCTTTTGAACAAAATATTACCTCTCAGTAAGTTCTGTTTCATGTTATAAAGTTGTGCTCTTCAATACTAAACACAGTAGCACCCACTTGTTGTCCCAGCTGAGAGGTGGAGGCCCCATGAACTTTTGCTCCAGCTTGGGCAACATAGACCCAGTTTATAGTAAATTTTTTTGTAGTTTTAAAACATTTTCCTTCTAGTTCTCTTTTGAACAAAATATTACCTCTCAGTAAGTTCTGTTTCATGTTATAAAGTTGTGCTCTTCAATACTAAACACAGTAGCACCCACTTGTTGTCCCAGCTGAGAGGTGGAGGCCCCATGAACTTTTGCTCCAGCTTGGGCAACATAGACCCAGTTTATAAAAAAAAAAAAAAAATATATATATAT
>NW_022900927.1:55879903-55912227 GCF_012274545.1 Fukomys damarensis | reverse complement strand
AAAAAAAAATATATATATATATATAGTATTAACTAATGTTAGTCTTTAATTTGTTGTGAAATTTTGCTTTTTTTTTGTAGCAGTAAGAAGACTTTTTAAAAATACATTTTATTACCCACTTGTATTACATTGAAATGTGTGAGAGAGAGGACACCAAAAAAGTATACATTAGGAAAAGAAAAGCATGCATAAATATTTTAATACTGAATTTATTGAGACATCATGAGATTAATACATGTTCCCTTTGGCCTCTGTGTTTACAAGTGGTGCCCAAAGTGGTGGCCATTCGCTTCCAGGTGTTTATTAGTATGGCAAAATGCGTATACATTTTTTGTTGGACTGTATATACATACACATACATATAAAATCCTGCCCGTCTCTAGTTTACAACACTTCTATAACTTGGAGAAAGTGTTACAGTATAAAGAATGTGCATTGTTTCCCAAACCACTGTTGCTATGGTAAATAATTTGTGGCCTAACATCTCAGCTAGGGAGACAGCAGAGCAGGAGCTCGACCTAACTGCTCGTTTTGCAGGGCCCAAGACTACTGTTTTGTCAGCCTCATTCTTGCACTTGGTAAGTATATTTAGGATTCTTGAGCTGGGCTCTGGACTGAAAATTCAGGTTGATTTGTTACTTGTGTTAGCATTGGGACTATTAAAAGTTTTCAGCATTGGAAGCACTAAGCTGTTTATTTGGCTTCATTGTTCTTATTTGTATGTCAGCCCTGTGTCTTGCTAACTCACTCCATACTTAGAGATTGTAATGTGCACCTGTGATAATTATCTGACACAGAGGTTAAAACTGTTGGCTGTGCCCAGAAACTAACACTTAGCATTTTATAACCCGATCCAAGAGCATATCAAAGGTGGAGGAAGTATTGCATGTACCTTTGTCTGGAGAGGCGCTGTGTTTGGAAAAGCCTACTGACCTAAGCAGATTTTCAGATATATTTGTTGCATAAATCCAGCCAAACCTTACCTCACACGCTGGGCAGTTCGGAGCTGCTCTCCCAGCTTGGGCATCTGTCGGGTGTGTGCGCACCAAGTTAAAGCTAGAGCTTTCCTTCATCAGCTGGGTGCTTGGCGGTGATCACCATGGGCTGTGTCCAGCCCCTGCATAAGCCCTGCTGCCCGGATGAGTAGGGTACATTCAACTGCAGTACTGAAGAATTTGCACAGTGTTTTGGACATTTAGAATGAGCTGATAGCAAGAAAGTTTTCAAAGTACTCAGGGCTCACATTGAAATCTTATTTTTAAAAAAATGAGAGAGGTTTTGAGCTTTGTTGCTATTTAGGGGCAGTTTTATGCAAAGTTTGCCTTCCACCAGACATTTTTTTTCAATTACTTTTATTACTTTAAGGAAATAGGACATGAATGAAATAGATGTTGTGTGCTCATGACTTTCTTTAAATCCTCAATTTTAAAATAATTTGTGTTGGGATAATTTTAATGGCAACAGATTGATAAATGAGAATAATGCATATATTATTGAAAGACAAAGAGATGCTTAATTCTCAACACAAAGAATTTTTTTTATACTTAGGACATTTCAGAAATCACAGGGACTTTGTCATTAAATAATTCTTTAAAATAGTTGCTTCTTAGTTTATTTACACAGTAGCCTAAAATGAGCCTGGCTGTTTTTTCAAGGGCTGCTAACTTACTAAAACTCTCAGTGGATTTTAATTTTCTTAAATTTACGATCGCTTGGGTTGTTGAGTTTAATTCAAGGTTGACGTTAATGACTATCCTGTGGACATAAACACAGTGACATCAGATTCTGGAGTGATAGGTGACGAAATGACCCATCAGAAATAGCAGCTGCTTCACAGAGAGAACGCACTGAGCCTGAGGAAAACCTGTACGAGCCATTAGGCAAATGGTTCTGATTGAATAGCAAGTAGACAAGTGCATTTCTAAGTAATAAACCCTTCAGACAGGGAAAAAAGACATTTGAAAAATACAGTACTCATATTCCTGTCTCCCAGAAAATTTCAGTTACTTGTTTTACGAAATAAATGGTCCCAGATGTGGCTGGCTGGGTGCTGTGTCTTCCCGCTTCCATGTGGTCCCACAGTCCGAAGTTACTGTGTATCATTCAGTAGCATGTTTATACTCTGCGTGAATCAGTAAGCAATACGTTGTTTTCTGTATTAACGTGTTATATAAATGTCATCCCCTGTAACTTATTTTTTTAACCTGGAATTTTAATAATTCGCCCACTTTCTTTCCTGGTTTTAACTTTGTACGTTATTTCAGCTTACAGCGAGTTCAGTGTGTGTCCAGCCAGTCATTGAAAGGTGAAAGGCAGATTGATCCTGAGGTCTTTGTGCTGTCACTAGGTGCCATCGCTGAAGCGACATTGTTGCAGTAGAGGGGAAAGAGGCTCTTCAACTTTGCCATCTGTTCTTGAACAGCTCTCTCCAGTAGTTATACTTTCAGTAGTGATTGTTTTAAAGCTCCGCTGTAGGGTCTTTGGCAGGGTATTTTCACGTTAATTGTGGATTGTGTATGTGTGTGTGTGGGTATCGAATAGCATCTGTTTAAAGTTTGTGTGTTCTTAAATTTGTCCAAAGTTTTTCTAAAATAGAAAGTTACTTTGAGTTTTTGGACCTAGTCAGGAATTTAACCTCTCTACTTCTGTTAGCACGTTTACATACAGTAACCCCCCTTTCTAGGTGCAATTTTATAACTGATCATAAAGACAGATGGTCTTAAAATTCATCACCCAGTTGAAGAATCTCTCCATCTCCCTAGAAAGTTGCCTCTTGCTAGTCCTGGGTCTTCTGTCTCTTGGCTCCCACTGACTAATTTTTGCCCTAGGGTTTGTGTTTACACGTAAATGGGGGCAGGCAGTGTCGAGCCTGTTTGAGTGTTGCTTCTCTCATTCAGCACAGTAACAGTACTTAATTCTTTCTGTTATTGATGAGCCGTGCTAGTGTATTTTAAGAGCACTGAGGTGTACGTGTGGACCGAGGAGGACTGGCGCTAGGCGTGGCTGAGTATGTTTTTCTCATGTGACTGCAGCAGCTGGTGATAAAAAGGTTAGAGTGGCAATTTGTAATGTGTGACTTTTAAAATGTTTGTTACTTCAGAGTATACACGGTACGATAAATATTCCTGTGGAGACTGAGGTCGGAGCAGGCGCTCTGTGTCTAAAGTGCATCAGTTCCCTAGAGCTGCTCTGCACACAGTCTGGTTTCAACATCAGGTTTACTTTGATGCACTTTACCTATGTCGCATGTACTTTTTAATTTCTGAAGGCTCATGCCTGGAATCCAGGTATGTCTGCAGGTGGTTTTTTTCTCAGGACTGAGGGAAGGATCTGTTGCAGGCCTCCTCCCCGGCTTGTGGTTGGCCTTCTTTTCTGATGTCTTCACTTCCGCTGCCCTGTAACGTCCACGTCCAGGCGTCCTCTGCCTGCCGTGCTGGGTGAGGGCCCACTCTGATTGTCTCATTTTAATGTAATTACCCCGTTGAAGGCCTTATCCTGAAATATAGTTAAATTCTGAGGTCCTGCGGCTCAGGACTTCAACATAGGATTTTTTTTTTTTTTTTTTAGGAGAACCCAATTCAGCCCACGTGGGGTCTCTGGGATTGATGCGTGTCATACAGAGGTGCACATTTCTGGAGCGAAGTCCTGTAGCTTTCCTGGGATGATTCTCCATGATCACAGATGGCCATTTTAGAAAGATAGAGAACTGCGGGGCTCATGGAAGTGCTTGCTGCAGGATTATAACCGTGGGTGTTACAGGAGTGTATTTAGATCATGCCTTTTTGTTGATTGAAAAGGTTTATGAGATGGTACACATACACAGGACCATTTTTCTTTAAAAATGGCATCGCAAATAGCGTATTTGTAAAGCTGCCATAGATGAGTAGGTATTTTGTGCTGGTGCTGTGATAAAGCTTGACCTAAGCTGAAACACTTCTCAGTATCAAGTGGATAAATCACACTCATGTTATAGGTGAGGACCTGAGGCCCAAACAAGGGTTAGATATCCCGGATCTTACCGCCAAGCAAGAAGGCAAACACCCCAGGCCGGCCCGCATTCCTGAGCGTGTGCTCCATCCATGGGTGGAGCTGCACCCACATCTGGGCAGGCAGGCGACAGCAGCACAGGCGTAGGACTGACTGGTCGCCTCTCCCGCTGGGTGTTCAGTTTTCTTCTCGGGACTTTTCATATCTTCCTGTCTTTTCTAAAACAAACATACTTTGCAGTTCAGTATAGTCAAGTGTGTATATGTGCTAACTTCGCTTGACCTTACCATATGTTTACATAAACAGCCTTTATCCTGAGAAGGAAAGCATAAATCACATTAATGCGACAGCTGTCTGATTTTCTCATCATCTGGTCAGTGGTCAGGACCGGTGACAGAAGTGATGGCAGCCAGCAGCAGTGCTGGGTTGTAGGTGACCAGGCTCTGGAGTCTCCTCAGCTTTCTCCCAGGCTGGGCCGGTTTGCAGCAGGCCAGGCCCAGCATGGAGATCGCGGTAGGAAATGTAGGGAGACTGCTCTGTGCCAGAGCTCCCTTCATGGTCGGACTGTGTGCCCAGCGCGGTGCCAGGCTGAGCTCCATCCCTGGAGGAACTCAGGGCGGGAGGTCTGGCCTGCTGATGAACGATGATCCAGCTGGGTGCACTGACCCTGAGGCCCCCGGGAGACTCTGGACTGAGCAGTGTGTGTCTGCTGCTAAGCTCCCCGCCCCCGGCCGGGCACCCTTGCAGCCTTCCGAGGAGCCTTTCTTGTGCTTTGTAGACCGCTGTGGGAGAGGAGGACGGATGGTGCTAATTTTCAGTGGTTTGGTTCCCGTCTGATTTGCGCTCTCATACATATTTTTGAATATGTGTTATGTATATTTTTTATATCCTCGTGCAAAGAAAATACCAAATCCTGGGCATCATAGATAGGCTCTTGTATTTGACTCAGATGGAAGAAGGAATGCTGCAGAAAAGGGAGGAATGGGGAAGTTAATTGTCATGGCAACCAGCAGGTTTTTATAGTGGAACACTGCCTTTGTAACCCAAATCTGTCGCCTTTTTGCAAACTACAGAAAACAAACTGACACGAACTGAAGAAGTTATAGTACTATCTCGGGGGGGGGGTGTATTTGCTCTTTGGAGCCCTGTGCAGTGGTTTTAGTCCCACAGAGTTTCAGAACTGAAAGACAAGCTGTAGGATTGTGCAAGGCCGAGCCCTCCTGGCTTTCCCATTATTATTATTATTTGTCATTATTTGTCACCCCCCACTCAGTCTGATCACTTAGAATGAGGATGAGTTTGGGGGACGTTACACACCCTGTGGCACAGACTCCTCCTTGGAAAAGAATTCCATCTCCCATGTTCTAACAATTTTTCCAGCTTGACCTCTTGCGTTTATTCTTGTTTCTTCACCATCTGCGAGGTGCTGAGGTGCTTAGAATACCTCACACCCCAGACAGTCACCCCTGCTGTCTGGGACCTCCAGGAGAGGTGAGCCCTTGTGGTTTCCTTGTGGTACCTCTGGTGAGGTTCCACTGGGGTACAAGAGACTTTGTAACGAAAGAGCCCTTGTGCAAACAGGTGGAGCTGAAGTAGGGAAACAGGGACCTCCTGAGTACCCGAGCACTCCAGTGCTTTTTTTGTTGTTGACACTTGGAGCAGAGAAGTCAAGCGTAGGCTGATCTTTGTTGCCCCTAACACTGGCATGAGAGATCCTCTTTATGTAGGACCACATGTGCGGGTTGCTTGCTCTGGGGCCAGAATAGACAAGAAGACTACAAGTGTTTATCTCGTCGCCATTGAAGTTGGTGGTACCTGTGTCCCCATATGTGATATGGAAAAGGAGTCGTCTTCTCCCAGACGCCCCTTCTTGGTGCTGAATTTAAAGATGAACTCTGTGTACCCCCTTGGGTTGGCTTCTTCCCATCACCCCGTTGTCTCCTCTCCACTCGCCTTCCCCAAGTCAGGAGTTCATGCAGCATGCACGTGGATTGTACTTCAACAGTTCAGCTTTCTGCCTATGTGACAAGTGTGTGCCCAGCATGAATTATGTTCCAGGCACCCTGAGAAACAAAACAAAAACCCCTGCTGCCGTCCTAGTAGGGCAAGGAGAGTCATAGGTAAAATATAGTCTGCGGTATGTAAAGGCGGTGGTAAGTGTGACGTCAAAAAATAAATCAAGGAGGAAGTTGGGGAGGCCCGTGTGACAGCACAGGGAGGAGCCTGAATTGAGACCCAAGGAAAGAAAAAATCTCAGAAGTGGCCGAGGGAAGACCTGTGGCGATAAGCTGTGTGGTGCCCAAGGGAGCTGCATTTCCGGGAGAGGAAAGGGCAATTACAGAGCAGAGCGTGCATGTGGTGAGGGTGGCACGTCAGGGAGGCCTGTGGCTGGAGCAAAATACGCAAGGAGTAGAGCGGAATGGCAGAGAGGCTTAGGGTTGGGGAGGCCAGTTCCTGGGCCAGTGCGTGTTGTGCAGGGCCCCCCTGGCCTCAGGATTGCAGTTCGATTGTAGGTAGGGACACCCGTGGGGACTGATGATAGTGGCTGGGACCAGAACCGTAGCAGCAGAGGTGAGAAGTGGCCAGGACTTGTGAGTGCAGGCGAGGTTTCAGCCCTCCTTCCACGTGCCAGGGGCTCTGAACAGTGAGGTAAGGTGGGCACAGTGCCAAGGCTTTGGGGACAGCGAGCCCGCTTTTTAAGTCCCGATCCTTCTTTTGTGAGCTGTGTGCTGGCCGAGTCAGCTTGCCCGACGCCTTTGAGCTTCAGACTGCTCGGGTCAGAGGTGAGTTTAATTATTTCCTTGGAAGGCTGCTGGAGGCTTGAGTGAGATCATGACCCCAGGAGGCTCCCTTGTGCCCCGGCTGGGGTGCGGCTCCACCCAGTCTGCACCCCATCTGCTGAGAGCCCTGCCACCCTCCTAACCTGGAGCCCACCACCCTGAAGTGTGCAGAACGCATTTCCGCACTTGGCATGTAATGCAGAATAAGTGTTTGGCTGGATAAAGAGGAAACAAGAAAAGAAAGATAAATGATTTCAGAAATGCATACGTAGATATAATATTTGAGTTCACACATTTCCACAAGACAGTGGGACTTTTTCTTTTCAGAGTTCAGTGTTTAAGTGCATCAAATGATCGCTTTAAAGGCCCTGGCTATGTTTTTTTTATTTAAATAAGTCTAATTAAGGAAGACATGTACTCTTTATTTCCATATTTTAAAATTTATCTTCTCTCTGCTTTTGCTCTGTATAAAAATATTTGTTCAAAGATGCTAATTGGTGTTTCTGCTTAGGTGTTTTTTGGGAATAAAGTTGCTGAGCTGATTTTTATCAATACCGTAAGGAAATTTTCCATTCAACAGTTGACAGTGAAAATGTCAAATTATAGACAAACAAAATACAGGGTAATGACCGCTCTGGGTCAGGCTTTCTGATGGATTTATAATGCTTCCTTTGCCCACAGGTGGATGGGTGCAAATCTAGCATAACCGTCTTCTGTCAGAAGAATTCTGTGTGTGACACCTTTGTTCACTGGAGGCTGTGTGCCCTACATCAGAACTGCCAAAGCCGTGTTGTGGGTCGAACTGACAATGCGTTGGAGGCCTGACCCCCCTGTCTCACAGTCCACCTTACTTGGGAGCGGGGCCTTTACAGAGGTAATTGAGTGAAAAGGAAGTCAGGTGAACCCTGGTTGGTGATGCCTGTTGTGCCTTAATATTGAGGGGAGCTGGGACATGGGGACAGGCATGGCAGAAGGAAGACAAATGCGACCGAGGACTGTGAGCCCAAGGGTGAAGCGGTGCGTGTACCAGCCAGTGCCTCAGGCCCCCAGGAGGGGAGAAGGAGGAGTGTGAGGTTATTTTCCTGGTGTCCGCTGTGCAGCATGGCCAGGCCTGCACCTGGACCTAAGTCTTCTTAGCCTGGAGAACCATGGGTGAGGATTTCTGTGTCTAAAACCTCCCAGTTTGTACTTGGTTGCACCAGCCCTGGGGAGGAAATACTGGGCCACGGTCTCTCCTCATTGTCCCAGCACAGGAGAAACAAGAGTCTGATACTCCAGGGCAGTTTTTGATGAGCAGTGGGTTATGTCTGTGATTCCTCAGGGCTCCTCTGTTACTATTCTTCACCATCTAAGCAAACACAGCATTTCAAATTCCTTAACAATTTCATAGAACCCCAGGATTGACGGTGGACTCACTTTGCAAAACTTGCAGCTCTAGGAATGAGAAGCAGCTTAGACTCCCGATCTGAGTTCAAATCCTGTCTGTACCACTTTGCACCTGTGTCCCTGTGGTCACCTAGTGTTCTCTTCCTGAGCCTCTTTTCTGCACCTGGACACTGGGAAGGGTACCTGTCTCCCCGCGGGTTGCTTTGAGAAGTAGAGCTATGGCAGTGGTCCAGCATCACACCCTGCACAGGGTGGGTTTTCAGGGACTGAGGGAGGCTGCTAGAGAAGAGAGCCAGAGACGGGGCTGGAAGTGATTTCACTGGACCAGGATAGGTGCCAGCCTGCAGTCAGAGGGGTCTGATCTCTACCTGCGGGGGTTTCTCCCAGGTGTTTCCTCTCAGACAGAAAGCCACAGATTCCTTTGCTCAAGGAGGGAGAAAACATTTGGTTCAGACAGGAGCTTTGTTTCCTTAAGAAGCTTGACCTTGCTGAGAGCTACAATGTAACCTGACTGGGGGGTGGTCTTGTCTTGTCCAGGGAGCTAGTTGTTCACAAGTTTAGTAGTTCACAACGAAAATCCAGAAAATGGTTTTTTTTTCTTTTTTAAAAAGAGGTTCATTGAGATATAATTTACATACCATAGTCTTATAGTACATAATTGAATGGTTTTTAGTATAGTTGCAAAGTTGTATAGTCGTCACCAGAATCCATTTTATGTTGTTTTTATCACCCCGGAAGACGGTCATTAGCAGCCACTGTACGCTCCACTCCCAGACCCTCACACCCAGGCAGCTTTTGAGGCACTTCCTGTCTCCGCGGATTTGCCTATTTTGTGCATGGAGCTAGGCATTACATGGTCTTGTATGTGTGACTTCTTTCAGTTACTATGATGTTTTAAAGGTTCACTGACAATGCAGCACAGATCAGTTCTTTCTATGGCTAAATATTCATTGTATGGATTATGACCACATTTTATCAATTGATGGACATTTGGGCTGTTTCCGCTTGGGGATATTAAAAATAATGCTATATGAGCATTTTGTACAAGTGTTTGAATGTCTGTTTATTTTTCTTGGGTATAGAAGATATGATCAAAAACTGTAGCGAATATTTAAATTTTAAGACATAGATTGCGGTAAAAGACACCGGCCATCAGTCCCCTCAGAATACTCCCCTCTCTTGGAACGCACTTGTCCTGTTGTTCTTGTCACTTGCGAAGTGGTTTTGGAAGTGCTCTTTCACGATGTCTGTAGTTGCTCTGCCATGGTTGCCTCGATTTCCTGAATCAGTTTAAGACCTTTGCCTTTCATAATCATTTTGGGGACGGGGATTTAGCTCCGTGGTGCCGCCACCTGCCTCACAAGCACACGGTCCCGAGTTCAATCCCCGGTACCCCCCCAAAAAATCGTTTGACTTGGGGAAGAGCCGGAAGTCCCACGGTGTCACACGCGTGAAGGTGGATGAGGACGCACTGCAGTGCTTTCCTGAGCCTGCCTTTCCGGGGAGCACTCAGCAGCAGCACTCGCTGATATATATATATCTGTTAATCACACCGTGGAAGGATACTCACAGAAGACTTGGAGAACTGCTTCAGACTGACAAGAACAGTGGGATAGGTGTGGTTGAAGTGAGAGGGGGTATTTTTTTTCCTTTGTATTGGTGTATGTTTGTGATACATAATAATTACATTCATCTTGAGAAATTGATACTTACATTGGCACACATAGCACATCTTAACCATTTTTACTTCCCTCTCTTCGCACTGTCCCCTCCCTCCTTCCACAGATCCTCTTCCTGTTTTCCCAGAGTGTTCTTCCTTGTTTCCCAATCATCTCTCTTTATTTTGCTTTGACAATTATTTATGTCCTGGTTTCTCATATAAGAAAAACCATGCAATATTTAAATGTATGTTTGTGATACATAATAATTACATTCATCTTGAGAAATTGATACTTACATTGGCACACATAGCACATCTTAACCATTTTTACTTCCCTCTCTTCGCACTGTCCCCTCCCTCCTTCCACAGATCCTCTTCCTGTTTTCCCAGAGTGTTCTTCCTTGTTTCCCAATCATCTCTCTTTATTTTGCTTTGACAATTATTTATGTCCTGGTTTCTCATATAAGAAAAACCATGCAATATTTAACCTATGTCTGATTTATTTCTCTTAGCATTATGGTCTGCAGATGTACCCTTTTTCCTACAGATGACTCATATGGCTGAGTAGCACTCCACTGTGTATAAACACCACATTTTCTTCATCCATTCGCCTGCCGCTGGGCATGTAGGTCACTTCCGTAACTCATTTGTTACAGACAGCACTGCTATAACCGTGGGTGCACACATCTCACTATAGCATGAGGTCTTTTAACTCTTTGGGGAAGATACCAAACACAGGTAAGGCTGGAATTTTGTAGTTTCAGTTTTTTGAGGAATCGCCATACAAATTGTGTAGTGGTTGTGCTAGTTCACATTCCCACTAACAATATAAAAGGTGTTTTTTGTTTTTGTTTTTTTTCCCTGAAGCCTCACCAGTACGAGTTACTGTTTGATTTCTTGATGGTGACCATTCTTTCTGGAGCAAGGTGAAATCTTGGTGTTGTTTTAATTTTCATTTCTCTAATGGCCAAAGATATTGAACATCTTCTCATGGCCTGACCTTATTGGCCATCTGTACTGCTTCTTTTGAGAAGCGTCTGTTGATTTCAAATTCCCATTTCTGATTGGGCCTTTTATTTGGGGAGTCTAATTTTATTGAGTTCTTTGTATATTCTAGATATTAGTGTGAAGGGAATATTTCAAGGGAAATTAATGGCAATGAGTCTTTTACTGTGACACATTTAAAAAAATGAAACAACTTACCATATATTCTGAATTGCTGGGTCTTAAAGTACTTCTCCGTTTAACCTTTGGAGGAATTGTTAGTGTTTTCTAAAGTAGTGGCACTGATTAATATTCCCACCAGCAGTGTACGACGTTCTGATTTCTCCACATCCTCATCAGCACCTTCCCTGTGTTTTGGCCACAGCATTTCCTGTGCGTATGAAGTAGTACCTGGCTGTGCTGCTTTCACAGCTTTCCCTTATGGAAAGTAGTTGCTGTATTTATTATAGAAGTAACTAGGTAACGTATCCTCAGCTGAGAGGCTGGCAGAAGTAATGCTGTAACTTCAAAATTCAGTTTCATGCCACCTGTTTCATTGAAGCTTTTCGTCCAGAATCGGGTTAGAGTAACCACTTTGAGTTTGCATAGCTCGACTTGCATTCACTGCTGACACCGTACAGACAGGCGCACAGAGCCGTGAGGTCCTCCTGTCTTTACCCTGATGCAGCTGGAATGCCCTGAGCAGTGCAGTAAACCCCTGCTGGGGTGGAGCAGGTGTGGTCCTAGGCGGGCACTCGGAGTGTTTGGTCACGACTCTCCCAGCAGCGGCTGCTGCAGTGTAGATGCGGGAGCAGATGTTAAGATGGAAAGAGCCCGCACTCGCCCCTGTGCCATGCAGGCAGATCCCGTGGCCGCTTTACAGACTGACTTCTCATAAAGAACCAGATGCTGCACAGAACGGGTAGCGCCCGTGAGGCCAGCAATCCCTGGTGGCTGAATGAGTGAAGAGCTGCAGCATTGGGAGCCAAGCACCAGTGCAGGCACGCGTGGGAGTCCGAGTGAGCTCCCAACAACGCTCACTGGCGCTCCGTCCCTGCTTGGCAAAACAGATGGCAGTGCCCAGGTTGCAGGGTTGTGACTTAGAAATGCCCGGCTCATGGTAGGCACTCAGCAAATACTAATTCTCTTTCCTTAAATAGCTCTGCTATTATTCTCAGATATTTTCCTCCACAGATTTAGTCCAGCTTCAGGGTGGCAGAACATAGGCTTGCTTGTATTGTTTAGAATATCTTTTCTTTACAGAGAAGTAATGAGCTCTTGGCAAAAATTAAGTATTGGTGGAAATGAATATTGCAATTTGGTAGCTGCTGATTGACATATGTTTGCTAAACAGTGACTCGAATTTCAGAAAGCTTGCCTGAAAGAGAACAAAATGGAAGAAATCCTAAGAACATTTTTATCCTCTTTGCCAGGTATTTTATAAAATCATCTCCTTCAGAAAGTCCCAGCTAAGACATTTTTATGGAACAGTGGCTAGCTTTTGGCTCAAGAGTTCAGGCCCACTTCACAGAAGTCTAAATGTCAGTGCGTATGAAGATTGGCACCTCTTTGCCTTACTTTGTTTTGGGGTTTTTCAAAATTTTTTTTGTTTTGAAAATTTTAAAATCTGGTCTTCTGGTCACTAGGTCTTTTTTTAGACCTGCAGGGAAGTCATAGTAACAGACTTCATGTCTGATTGGGTTCCATGGCAACAAAGGGTTGTGACTTTATTAACAGAGAATCTAGAAGGATAAAAATGAGAGCCCAGCAAACAGCTCACCAGATTCATATGTTTTGGGGGCCGTGTGTCTGGGAATCAAAAGGGTTTCCCAGTGAGCATCCATCTCCCTTACAAATCTCCATCCAGGGAGTTATCATTAAGGTCTGTTTCCATCTTTGCTTTCATTCGTTCATTCATTCATCCTGTGTATATCTTGGTATATTAAAAAAACAAAACAAAACAAAAAAACAGTAGTGCTAGGAATCCAACCAGAGAGGATTCTGATTTTAAAGGTAGAAAAATATCGCGTATCCTTTGTGGAACTGATCGCAGCTGGAAATTGCTAGGCTGCGTAGGAGGGCCAATTACAGGCAATTATAACTGGATTGAGCTCTCCCGGAGTCAAAGCTGCTGTGTGATCTCCATCCAGGCTGGGGGTTGTTTCCCAGCCTTCCAGGGTTACCGTTCTGGTTCTGGGCCCTCGTGCGGAATCTCAGTAGCTGTTCCCTCCTCTCCCTGCCGCAAGGTTTCAGGCTGTTGCTGGAAACGAAGTGTGTGATTATTGGACTTCTTTTGCCAAAGATGCTGATGCGTGACCAGGAAATGATGAGAACTTTGAATCATCCTGCGTTCCTGCTTCCTCTGGCTGTGCTTGTGTGGAGCTGGGATGACATTTCTTTCAGGCATGTAGCTCTGTGTTTCTCCTCACGCCGATACTGAAAGTGAAAGAACTCGGGCGAAGGTTGGTGTACACAGCTCTACTCCTGCAGTTATCCTTTAACCCAGGGGCGTTCAGGCCGCTGTGGGCTCAGACTTCATTAGTCACTTATGGCCTCATCAGGGTGAATCAGAACCCTTGCAGATACTGAGGCTGTCACGTAGAGACTCAAACAGTGTTGGCCTAAGGGGAGAAGAGTTAGCTCACAAGTCTGCCAGCTGTGGTTAATCAGCTGTGAATTCTTGGGAGAAATGACCTAACTCCCTGGGTCTACCTTTACCTTGACAGCAGGAGTTTGACCTGACTTGGTGTTTCCCAGACTTCCTGCCTACAAGAATAACCTGGGACCGTGATTTAAGGCCTAGAGAATCTGCTTCTCTAGGCCTGGGGTGGGGCAAGGAGAGACAGCTCCGAGTGATCTTTCAGTGAGCTGTTGGGAAATGCCAGTCTAGCCCAGAGGTTTCGAACCAGTTGAGCTGAAGAGCGAGGTGCCGATGGAGGGAGAAGGGAGGCTGCCAGACACAGATTGCCACCAGATTCTCAGGGGTCTAGATGGGCCTAGACGGCAGCTCACAGCTCCCAAAACTTGAGAAACACTGGCCCCCAGTACACAAGCTCCCTTCCAGCATCTGGGCCAGCTCTCCCACATGCACCCAATCTCTTCAAGGACCAGCTCCAAACCCCACATCAGAGCTGGAAATTGGTTTTAAAATCCTGGAGTGGGACAGTAGTGTGCGCCTTTGTTCATGGAATATTTATTTATGTGTTTTTTGTTGGCTAGGATAGTGTGTGCTAAGCAGTTACTTCTGGTGTGCAGGAGCCAGTGCCGGTGACATCTGAGTTACCTGGGCAGCTTGTTAAAACTGTGCAGCTTGGATTCCAGACCCAGAGAGTCAGTGCGTCCCTCACCAGGCCTGGCGTCAGTCTTGTGGTGGTGGTGGTGGTGGTTTTTAACCTGGGGAGTTTTGTTTTCTTGTTTGTTTTTGCCCTACTGAGTAAAACTAAACACCTTATCTTTGGCCCAGGGGTGATGGCTCACAGATTATAGAGGAGACCATAACACAGTGTTGGCCTTTGGACAAAACTCCGGTCTCTGAGAATCTGGGTTTAAAGATTAAATCATTAACTGCCAACACAAGCACCATGTGTATCCATTCTGTAGAGTTTGTGTTTGAGCCCAGGCTCTTCTGTCCTGTTTAACAAAGATTAAACAATGACGTTAAGTGAAGTATGTCGTATATCATCTGCATAAACCTAACCAGCTTAGCTTAAAAAGTGCAAGTTCCTAGGAAGGAAAGAAAAAAAATCTCAATATGAAAAGGTGGAGAGTAAAGTCCTTTCCAGCTTCTTCCCCTTTCCTCCAGAGCTGGCAAGGTGATATTTCTTAGGCATCTTTATAGAATGGTCCAGTGTTGATTAGCAGTCCCCTGTGGATACATGTCCAGCGTAAGTTCCTTCATTTGTTTTGCTTTGTAGTACTGTTTTTAAAAATCTTCATTATGGTTTTTGGTAACTACGTTTGGGTAAATCTCTTTCTTTTTCTTGCAGTACTGGGGCTCAAACCCAGGGCTTTGTATATGCTGCTGGCAGCATCTCCGGGCCCTATAGATGAGTAAGTTTCCAAAAGCAAAATGTTGAGACAAGGTATACGGGTATCTTAAATAAGGATAGATGCGAATATCTCATCCCCTCAAAGCCTGTGCCGTCTTGCTCGGGAGGTCGTTTCCCCTCTGACAGCTTCCCTGGTTCAGCTGGTGTGCATGCAGGACACAGATATCCCTGTCCACACCCGCAAAGCCTGAGACTCACTCATGGATCTCTGGTGGAATTAAACGAGCTATCTGTGAGAAAGAGAGGGATTTTTAAAATATATGAAGTGCTCCGAGGCAGGAGAGGATAGTGACTTAAGAGAGCAAGTAGCTAACCCTGAATGTGCAAAGAGAGAGCTTTACGTCTTGGTCACAGATCCTGAGCTGGACTCTGAGTAAAGTAAGACCCTGTGCTCTCGGCCGCTTACACTGCTTCCTGGCCATCACCGGCTCGTGTAGTAGAAGCCATAGGGCAGTTTTGGGTGAAGCATTACAGCGCTGAGCTGCTCTCCGTTTTAAACACCTGTAATGCAGGTCGTGGCGAGACACCCAGGCCTGCATGTGCACGTGTGCGTTGTTACTCGAGCATTTCAGAGTCCTGTTTGCAGCTGAGAGAATTAGTCTTAGTCATCTGTCACTTGCACCACCTGTGTCTCCTCAGTTTCCTGGGGAAAACTTAACACAGACCGGCCACCTGGGCTCATGGGGATCTTGCTGGCTTAGTGGCCAGTGCCATCTGATCCGGCCCTCTGTCTGTCTTCATTTTGTGCCCTATTGGCAGCAGGCCGGACGAGGACTTCATAGCCACAAAAACAGTTATTTAAAGGTGGAAAATTCAAGTCCATTCGAAGCAGGGAAGAATTGCAAGACAGCTTGGGGTCCATGTGCCAGGGAGGTGTCAAAATCTTTGAGGTTGGTTAAAAGGGGTGGGCGTGTGTACTGTGAGTTTAACCAGAGCCACCCATAGTCCAGAAAACCGGAGAGCAGCGAAAACCTCAGGCTAGGACTGCAAACGTGAGGGCAAAGTACTTGTTCCTCCTTGGGGCTTGGGGACTCGTCATCCTGGCCGTGTCACATGTGGACTAAGGAAAGTCCTGCAGACCGTTAGCTCTGAACTGATTATCTGTATCTAATTAACACAGTTAATGATCCAGGAAGTCTGGAGCTCCAAGGCAGCTGTCAGTAATTTCATATAAGCAGCTAGGTTGATTCTTTCATTCTTTCTTTCTTTAAATGTATATGGCTAAGTACTGCACAGGAGGACGTAGGTGTCCTGAACTAGGACATGGGGGAAAGAATGTGACAACAGGAAGCTACCAAGAAAGGATCAGAAACGATGCAGGGAGTGACTGTGAACGTGTTTCAGCAAGAAAGTTGGAGATGAAATAAAATATCCAGTGGCTATGTTCAGACTATTAAAGTAGCCAGAAACATGGGTAAGACAAGTTGGAGTCCAAGTTTGAAGAGAAATGAACAAGCTCAGCTACGCGGAATTGAATTATGTATGCCGTTAATGGTCAGTCTGGCCTTTTCATCTTACTGTAGAGATGCTTGTTATCTGATGGGGATGCGTCCTGATAAATTCATCCCAAGTTGAAATTACCCTAACTTGAAAATGCATTTAATATACTCAGGACCATGGCTTCGCCACACAGGCGGGGTGCTGTGTCGTCCCCTGGTGATTGCGTCTGACCGGAAAGCCTCAGCAATGACAGCACCCAGTGGGTCCCCGGAGAGGGTGGTAACACACTGCACTAACCCAGGGCAAGATCCTGATTTGAATGAAGTTTCTGCGGTATCACTGTCACGCCATGGTGAAATTGGCAAAAAAAAATTTAAGTCAGACGAAGTCAGGGACCATCCTTTGTTTTAGAAGGTTCTGAGTTACAAAATAAAATGAGCCTAACGAAAAATAAAGCACATATTTCTTGTGTATAAAGTAGTTGACTTAACATTTCGTTTGAGGCAAAACCCATTTGCTAGCATTTATTATTTAACATTATTTTAGAACCTTCCTTGAACCGAGCCAGAGGCTAGAGGTCATAGAATATTAGTTTCAGTAAGGAGTCTTCCTCCTCAGTATTACGGTGTAGTTCTGTGCACAGTAGACTTTTCTGGCTCTATTACACCGATGGAATTCCCCCTCATTTCCAAACCTCTTTGCCCTTTTCTCCCCGACTACACCACCAATACAGTTAAATCAATACCACCAAAACCACCTCGCAATTTTGAGATCTTTGCACTTGTTATTTAATGTCAAGAGCAGGAAACTCCTGGTCCCCTGGACAATTCTGACCTGTGGTTTTATATGACTTGTGGCATTTCAGATATTTGAGAACCTGTGATGTGAGAAAGGTCAAAAGGGATTTAAAGACAAATGACTGACAGACAGCAAGAAAGCTTGTAATCTGCCGCGTAGGTTAAAAACTCTGATTATAATCCAAAGCCGTATGTGATCTCAAAAGGGCAAAAGGACAATATTAAACATCTTCTGACTGCCATGGCTTCAATCTCAAGAGGAATCTCTTAGATAAAGCCAGAATCTCAGAAAGGTTAATTTACTTGCCTGCAGCCATGCAGCTACTGAGAGTCAAGGCCAGGACCTGACCAGGTGTGGGCTGACCCTACACCTGTGGTGCCTGTCCCTGAGTCAGATGCCAGGCACCTGCTGCTGCTGGCTCCCGGGTTCTTTCTTGGGCCCATTCCTGTCAGAGAGCAGCACCCATCAGAACATCCATTCCTTGGGGTCCTGGGAACCTCAAGTTCACCCTGTCCTGAGTCCTCCTCTAAACTCCTCTTGCCTGTTGTTATGGTTTGCATCTAGTTGTCCCTCCAAAGCCTCATGTGGTGGCTGAATCTAGAGGATGTTGCTGGGATTAAGGTGTGTGATTACTAAACCAGTATATCATTGGTTTGGCACTGCCCTAATCCCGGCAGCCTAGATAGTGTACAGAAGGGACAGAAAGACACTGCTAAGGTCCCTTGCTTGCTTTGCTACCTTCTGACTACCATGAACTGTTTCTCTTCTGCGATTCCTGTCTGCCGTGCCACCCTGCCTTGGGGCCAGCCAGTTATGGACTGAAACCTCTGCGAACTGTAAGCCACATGAATGCCCTTCCCCCTCTAACTTGGAGTGTGGGGTATTTTGTCTCAGCATCTAGAGAAAAGTAACTTAACACACCTGTGTTGTGAATGACCGTATAGCCTCCAGGAGGAATGGGACCAAAGTGGGTTTTCCTTGACTCCCCACCTGTACCCAGGTGCTAAGTCCTGTTTGATGCTGTCTCCTTCGTGCCTCTCAGGCCTGACCTCTCTATCACCCTGTGTCCAGCTCCACCGGCTCTCGCCCAGGGTTGTCACAGCAGGCTCCAGTCTGCTCCCCTGAAATACATCTTCCCTGTGGATCCCAGAGATTGCAGGCTGCCAAGTGGCCTCTCACACGAAATCCTAACATCTAGTGGGATTTAACTGGGATGCTTGAAGTCTGATCCCTGCTTTTCATCTGACTCCTTCAACCCCCCGGTACTGGAGTTTGAACCTAGGTTCTTTACACTGAACAACACTTCTAGCTTTGAAATTTTTCACACAGGCCATCTTTAAATTGCCCTGGCTAGACTCGAACTTGTGATTCTTCTACCTCAGTGCTGGGGCTACACGCACGTGCCACCACACCTGGCTTATCCCAGCTCTCCTGCCACCCTTGCCTTGCACTCCATCATCCACATCCATAGCAGACCCCTGGCCTATTCAGAAGTCACTTTACCTGGAATATCACCTGCCAGGTCTCTTTCCCTGTGCTTCAGAAAGAATCGAGTTGTGTCTGCTCTCTCTGCCTTAGCAGCTCCTCCTGGTGCTCCCTCAGCACCAAGGACGCCTGTCCTCGCACTTGTCAATGGTTGTCATTGTTTCCCACTCCTTGGCCATAGACTGGGAGGGGACTATGCCCGTTGCCATGTGCCTGTCACCAGAGGCGCCCAGAGCATCTGTCTCATAAAAGGATCAACAGGGGGCGGCGTCTCCCATGCGCCCCTTCTTGGCGCCAACCACTTCCCTGCTTAGTCTTCCCGCCTTTGTACTCGGTGTCCTGAGTAGTCCGCTGCTTCGCATGTGCTGTGCCCAGCTTGGATTTGCTAAGCGGAGCCCTTTGCCTCGTAGGTGACCGAGGGGTCCTGGGAGTTGTGTGTTGTGCAGGACTCCGTTTAGCTCAGCCTCCCTGAAGAGATGTAGACCGTGCCTGGCTCCCGCTGACGGCACAAAGAGCCATCTGTGCGTTACCACTGGCCCTCATGTGGGGCACAGCACAGGGTGTGGAGTTTCTCCGAGACAAACACGGGAATACCCGTGTGAGCAGGATCTCCAAAGTCCAGGCTGAGTCACTGCTCGGTGCTGTTCTGATACCAGCCTGGCCGTCAGGCACACTTGGCTGCTGCTCAGGCAGGAAGGTGAGCTGGTTGCCGGTCCTGGTCTGGTCCGATTTGTTGTGTGGCTTTGGTAAGTCTTCACCACCCTCCTGCTCCAGCCAGAACCCGTAAATACGCATTGTAGAGCTTTATGGTGATTAATGTCCTGTGAGATTCTTGAAAGAAATGCAGATTATTTCTATCTTCTTAATACTTAACTTTGTGCTTGCCCGAATCCCTCCCTGATTTCTCGGTGGGTTTCTAGGTATTTAAACTGCCTAAGCTAACGAACTGCTGAGCTCCTTTATTGTTTGGTCTCTTTAAAAATGTAGCTCCAGCATGAGTGATTGAGTGATTGAGGAGGTAGGCACATATGTGGGCTCGGGTGTGCCGGCTGCTGCCTGGAAAGGGCCATTCCCCTCCCACTGTGCTCTGCAGTCACCCCGGCCTGGCAGGCTCTGAGTCAAAGTCTAACTTGGGACATCGTATCTCTCCACAAGTGGGTATCTTCCAGTCCCCCTTCCGGAACCTGGAGCCCCCACAAACCTGCCTGTGGCGCTCAGCCACCGCGGAGCAGGAGGAAGGAGGGCGTGGTGGGGTCCCAGCTGTGGGTGGGGAGAGGAAGTTCGTGTGTGGTACGCATCTGAAGCATCTGAATCAGGGCTCCCGGCCATCCCGGGACTCCCGGCCATCCCGGGACTCCCACGGGGGGGTGTGGGCTCCTGCAGGGGTGAAGGTTCCGTTTCATGTGAGTTCTGCACCCCAGGCACTGTTGATCTCCTGGGAACTCTGTCTTCAACCTGTGGCTCTGTGTGTGTCCATGTCTTGCTGCAGAGTAAATGCAGTCTTTCACTCCCTGGACACTAGAGTGTTTGAATCCACTGAACTGAGACTTCTTTTCCCAGTCAGTTTTGTACAGAGGTTTGCTGAGAGTGTCATAAAGGTGAGTGTACGGTTCCAGTCTTTAAACCTGATTAACGGGTGGGGGAGAGGGAATCAGGTTCCAGGAACTGATGGTCCGTATCTTGGAGGCTAGACTTCTACGATTTCAAACAAAAATCTGAGGGGGCAGTTGTTGGAACAGCAGAGCATCGTATAGCCTCATTGCACCATGAATAGAACAGCTGGTGGGCTGGACACGCATGCTTTCAGTGAGAACTGAAAGGGAAAACTGCTAGAGCGCTGCTTGTAGAACAAGTTCTCCTGTGCTCTGCTGATCACAAGCCTAAGATGGCGGGGGGGTCACCTGGAGGAGCCCTGCCATGGTGCCTGGCCTGCTCCTCCTCCCCTCCTGCTCCTCCCCCAGCTAGCTGGGACAGGGGGCTGGGGGCGGGGTGGGCTGGTTATGTGGCCCCCTTTGTAGGTGTGGCCTGAGGGCCTTTGAGCCCAGATCATAATTTAGATTTGAACATTATTACCTGAAGAGCTAAGAATAGAGCCAGCAGTAGGCTTGAAAGTTGTTACTCCGTCTACAACACATTTGGTTTATTTTATTATATAATTTAATCCATAGTTTTTATTTTTAAATGCCTATAAATTATTAAATATTACACAGAGGAGATATTCCATCAAGAGATTGTGGGGGGGACTACCATGAGACATCCCTGTGCACTGACAGGGTGTGTGTGTGTGTGTGTGTGTGTGCGCGTGCACTATGTGCTTACCGCCATTCTTTTGTCCATTGGCCTTTAGGTTGTGGGTTGTTTTGTTGTTGTCTTCTTTTGTGAACAGTGATTCTCTGAATGTTTTTAATGTACTCTTCTAACTTGTGAATAGGATTTCTTGGTCTCTAGGGCCTGTGGCTGTTCAAATGCTGAACTATAATAAAAATTAGTTAAATGTAAACTTTTTAATATGCTTTTAATATTATTTCATTTTAAAATGAATCCTAGGACCAACAATTTTTTTTTTTTTTTTTTTTTTTTTTTTTTTTACCGTTTTGGCTTGTGAGAAACTAATTTCAGCCTTAAGGATGTGGCTTTATTGCTCTTTGTAGTTATTGTTTAGAGGCTGTTTTTGAAAGGCAAAACCAAATACACATAGAAATCAAGTGAAACGGGGCAGCCCACAGTCACAGGAGCTCTGAGAACAGGCTCCGACATGCGTGGGCCTTCGGGGACAGACACCCTGTGTCACACCCAGGCTGTACTCTGGGGCACATGTTTCGGGCGGTACTGCGTTCAGCAGTTCTGGCCCTGTGTGAGCTGACACACGCTGGGAAGGGCAGCTGCACACCTAGGCTGCAGGTGTGGCCCGTTGCTCCCAACTGTAAACCTGGACAATGTGGTACAGCAGTGAACTCCGCAGGCAGTTGTAACACGGTGCGATGTCCGTGTATCTACACAAGTGGGCACGGAAAAGGCACAGTGACGATCCTGTCACGACACAGAGCAGTGCATGCACTTAGCTCGTGGGACCTGTCCACGGCTGCAGGCTGAGTAAACACTGCACACTTAGACCACCTGAAATCGATTTAAAATGCCTTCTTCAGTAAGAAGTTAACCTCAGCTTAATGTCACTTTTTTACTTTATAGATTTTTAAAATTCTTTAAACTTTCTGGCTTTTGTCGTAACAGTTTAAAAGGCATACATTGCATAGCTGTACAGAAATATTTTGTTTATGGCCTTATTCTACAAGGAATTTAGTTTTAGTTTTCAGATATCGTTTGTTAGAAATGCAGACACAGCTACAGCCAGTGGCCTGGGCCCACATGGGTCAGGACCGTTGGGAACGCTGTCTTCCACTTCCACGAGGTCACCTGGGACAGTAATGCACAGGGGACCGACGCCTTCTGTGTTTAGGGTGCTTTCTGGGGCCGCTTTATAGTCAGCTCGTTTTCTTAAGTAGGAGTGTGTGTGTTAAAATATCAATAGGTGAGACAGGGATTTAGCTCAGTGGTTCCGCCGCATGCCTGGCAAGTGCAAGGTCCTGAGTTCAATCTTCAGTATTAAAAAAAAAGCCTCCAAAAATATCAGTGGGTATAGTAAACACGTGCACCAGCAGCGCGGTCCTGTGTTACCTTCCGGTGTTACGCACTGCTCCCGGCGCAGGTGCTCCCCTTACATGACCAGTGGTGTGGCTGCAGGTGCATCTGGACCAGCATCGAATCAAGGCACGAGAAACGCATGATGTGGGCGCAGCACAGTGTCACTTGGCGATGGGGCCTTCTCAGCTCTGTTATGATCTTGTGGAGCTCCTGCATACACAGCCCAGAGTCATCATGGACAGGAGTGCCATGGGCAGCGCATAGATGTGTCTGCGCCTGTCCCACATGCCTGGTGCCCACTGTGGGTGTCACCAGTGAGGAGTCGGTGTGGGGCTTCTCTGCCCGCGGAGTAGAGATTCAAGGCTGCCTGCCCTGGGAGAAGTGGTGATCAGTGAAAATGTTTCAGTTACACTGGTACTTTGAGAAGTTGTTGTTTTGTGAAGAGCTCTATAAGGAGATTTAATATTAGCATACCGTGTTTATCGTGGATTTTTTTTTTTTTACTTGAAAACTTTTATTCAGGACATGAAGACCCAGGTTAGTTCTATAAAACATTTTTAGGACTACCTTGACGTGGTTTAATTCCTTGGGAAATTGGGTTAAAGAGCCTTTTCCAGCGGGGAGTTGCTTTTCTAAAAGGAATCATGTAACTACATCTTTAAGTTAGTTTGCATTTATAAAAGTTCCTGGGGCTGGCAATTTAGCTCAGTGGTTCCACTGCTTGCCTTGTTAAGTGCAAGGTCCAGAGATCGTCCCTAGTACCCAAAAAAACCCCAAAAAACAAAAGAAAACAAAACAAAAACAAAAAAAGTCCCTGCTATCTTGGAGGCCATTCATTTTGATACTATTCATAAAACCATAGCCCCTTGAAGGAGTAGAGTAAGCATCTGTGGGCAGGGATAAAATTTTGCAACTGTTTGGATCTTTGCCTCTCTCTGAGGATCAGGCATGTGTTTGTCAAAAATATGAAAATAATAAAAAAACAAGCTCTATCAAAAAGAACGTGAAACAAAAGTCTTTTCTGGCTGGGCATGTTGGCAGCTAACTGTGATCTTAGCTACTCGGGAGTTTGAGGCAGGATGATTGCAAGTTCGAGGCCAGCCTGGGCAATTCAGCAAGATGCTGTCTCAACATTTAAATAGGGAAGTAGGGCGGAGGATGGATGGAGCCTTGTGGTGGTGCTCTTACCGAGCCCGCACAGGCCCTGTGCTGCGCAGGCGCACACACCCCTTGTTCCCAGACTCCCAGTCCTGTTCTCTACAGTAGGTAACTACCCTCCACAGTGTAGGCTTCTGTAGATGTGCAGGATGCCCCCAAGGCACAAGTGAGTGTGCGGCACACACAGCTGTATCTTACCGCTTTTGGCTTTGAGAGCTTCCCGCGGTAGCCCGTTCACGTCCACTCCCGTCTCACGGCCACACCACTGTCCAGTGTGCCGGGATTGTTTCAGGTGTTCTCTATTGATGGATGTACACTGTCACGTTAGAAGCCGCAAAGAAAATTGGAGATGGGCAGAAGGCTGGTAAATACCTGGTCTCCAATTCTGTTCTGTAAATCTCTAGATGGTGCTTATTTTGCCTTTTTAAGATGTTTTGAGAACTATGGAAGTTCAGAAAGGATGGATTATTTTTTTTCTTCCTCACCCTTTCTTTTTTTGTTTTTTTTTTGTTTGTTTGTTTGTTTGTTTTGTTTTTGTTTTTTTGAGACAGGGTCTCACTGTGTAGTTGAGACTGACCTGGAACTCACTGTGTAGCCCAGGCTGGTCTGGAACTCACAGTGATCCTCCTGCCTCAGCCTCCTGAGTGCTGGGATTACAGGTGCACCACCACGCCCGGCTTGCCCTTCTTTCTTTATGATGACAGAAAAGGTGATAGAATTTAACAAAAATCCAAGGAAGAGGAATGTATGACTTTGTGGCTGAAGACTCCCAGGTTCCAGTTCTCTTGTCTTCTGTCTCCAGGCAGACATCAGGCAACTGGGAGGTTCTTGCAGCCTCAGTAGCAGCGCCTTCCTCTCGGTATTCCATCTGTTCGGACGCGCAGGGCTTCCTGGTGTGTCTGCAGGCATAGTGGGTTTCCCACTCTTCTTCACTTTCCACCTGGTGACCACGCCTGTTCTGGCAGCCGGGGCTGGGACCCTTAAACATTCTGCTCCCCCAGCCTTTCCTGCAACTGGGGCTGAACACGTGACTCGGCCTGGCCAAAAAGACCCGAGGGGAAATCTGCTGAGAAGCTTCTGGAGAACATCTTCCTCTCTCAGAAAAGATGAGAGGAGAGAGGCGTCCTCGGCTGTGGTTTTGGGACTGTCCACCTGTGAGTCCTAGAGCTCAGTAGCTCTTTTGCTCCCCTGAGAGAATAAGCAAAAGTCCCCAAAACAGTGAAGTGAAGAAACTGGAAAGTGCTTGGATCTCTAATATTTTTCAGACTCCAAATTAGCCCTGTCCTCTGATCTTCATTTGTAAGATCGTAAATGCCCTTACTGTTGAATCTTCTTTTATTCCGTTCCTGAAATTATCCTACCTGTCAGGCATTGTGCCCATAGGAACTAATACCAAAGCAGGAAGATGACTCACCTACGAGGACAATTAAGGGCCTGCTGTGTTCAAGAGACAGTGTGGGGCTCTGAGGCTGGCAAAAAATAAAAATAATAGGCAGTCAAGGGTTGAGCCACAAGGATTCCGGCTAAGGATGATTCTTAGATTGGGGGTGATCAGAACTGATTTCATTAATGTTGAGCCAGAAATCCAAGGAACCCCAAAGATTTGGTAAAATCGAGTTGGGAACGGCATTCCAGGAAGCCTGAAGCTTTGGGATGAACATAGGCTGTGGAATCAGACCTGGGCTCAGACTCGGGCTTGCCACCTCCTACTCTGCGACTTCATCGAGTTCCTTAATTTCTGCCGCACTGAGCAAATTGACGAACTGTAGCGAGCATCTGCCGTGCTACTTGAAGTCACAGGCACCCAGGAGATGGTGGGCGGGAAGAGGGAAGGGTGCGGGCACAGGGGAGAGCGTAGCAGAGACCTGGGCCTGCCTTGCTTGACCAGAACAAGGTCCTTTGATCCAGACGGGCGGGCAGGGTTGGGCCAAGATAGGGAGGACCTCGACTTCCAGCTCCAGGCAGCTTGTGTGTGACCCCCGTGGTAAGTCCTAGAGGCCGGACGCCTGTCAGTCATACTCAGAGCAGGTCGGTAACCCTTTGAGAGGATCCGAGTGTAGGGCGGAGCAAGAACAGCTGCAAAGGTTTACTGAAATGTTTGATAAAAGATGCTGTATCATAGGAAATTAATGATCAGACCCAGATCTGCTCGCCATTCAGTTCTTGCGTAATTGCACCTGTCAATTTCCTGTTTATAAACAGTTAAGTTCCTTTGAAGAATTTGCCCCTTAAGGATAAACATCCCCTTGCCTCTGATTACATGATTGAACTCTTAGAGTCGGTCAGCATGAAGTATGTGTTCACTGATTGGTTTTTTTTTGAGACAGGGTCTCACTGTGTAGTTGAGACTGACCTGGAACTCACTAAGTAGTTCAGGCTGGTCTCGAACTCACAGAGATCCTCCTGCCTCAGCCTCCCGAGTGCTGGGATTACAGGTGTGCACCACCACGCCCAGCCCCTGTTCACTGATTATTGACCACATACTTCTCCAGGATGAAAAGTGATCAGGCAAAGTCTTTCTGACACAGAGATTATAATACTCACAGATGTCTTTACAGTGGCTTTAATAATAAAACAATCATAACATTTAAAGCAATAAGTGACCTCAGAGAGATTAGACATTTCAGTTCATTGAGTTCAGAGTAATATCTTGGGCTGAGTGAGATTTCGCGGTGTTCTCAGTTGGTGAATCTCAAGCAGAGGGTCCTTAACATTTTGAAATGCCGAATAAAGTAGGTGGACTGAGTCCAAGTGAAATGTACCGCTCTGTGAATACGGTGAGGAAGGTAACGGCCCCTGGGGGTCAGGTTCATCCGCTTTCTCAAGGCAGAGAGAGAATTCCGTCATTCTCGCATCATGTGTAGAAGAACTAGGTGTGAATAAAGTCTCTTAAGAGAGGCCGTTTGCCTTGGGCACACAGTGACTGTTTCCCAGCGGTATTTCTGCACACAGGCAGCTCTGTAGCAAGCTGAGAGCAGGTGTCCCTATCACAGAGTCCTCCCGGTCTCGGGGGGAGTTAGGGCTGTGTGCCAGGTACAGACCGTAACTTCGTCTCTTGCAGGTCCCAGCGAAGAGAAAAAAGGCATCTGGCATCGTCACTTTCCCAGTCTGCCTTCTACCACCCCGCCACACCCCCACTCTTTGTCCTTTTATTAATCTAGGTTTGTCTTTTTTTTCAGGCGCAGTTAGTCATAGACAAGTATGAGTGGTGATCAGAATGTACAATGAAGGTTTACATTTTTAAAATAAAATTTATTATAGTAAAAAACACATTGCCGTTACTTCCCCTCAGAAGACTCCCGCCCTCTGCAGACACACTTAGCCCATTATTTTCGATACTTTTTGAAGCAGTTCTGGAAGTCCTCTTTCACGAGTGTCTTTATGAGATGTGATTTAAAAATACTGCCGTGAATGCTGCTGTCGAGTAGCATCCAGCAGAAAGGCAGGCTTGTAAAACATTGTGCTGTGTCCTCATCTGCCTTATTCACTGATGTGGCACTGCCTGACTTCCAGCTTTCCCCCAAAGTCAAGACACCCAGGAAGGCAAACCGTTAAAATGATTCAGTGCATTGAAGCCGAGGCGACAGACCAACTAGACACTCACAAAAGGGGACTTACTGACCTGCTGCAGAAAGTGGCAAGAAATATGGGATAAGTATATTTGAAGCAAGAAGCAGTATTTTGAGGAGGATTAATAGCAGTGTGTCTTTCACTGTAATAAATTTGTAATTTAAATATTCACTGTAGTTTTCAATCGCACCTCACAGGCATGCACTGTGGTGTTTCTTGGAATCAGAGTAGTTCAGGACCTCTTCTGTAGCTATGGATTGGCCTGAGAATATGAGGTACTTAGGGTCTTCTCTCCTCCGTCCTTAAATAAGACAGAAGGATCTGTGCCCGCAGCAAAATGATCCTTAGTCCTGCCTTTTCTTTCATCCTTGATGAAAAGTTTGCCCTTTACAATTTGTCTACCCACCCCCCAGTCTCCGTGAAAAGCCCCAAGGCTGTGTTGGTAAGTGGAGTTTAGTAGTTTGGGTACCCCTAGGAGAATAGTTAACTGCCAGTCATGCATTGTGAGGCCCAAAGCCTGATATTGCCTCAAGTGATAGAGAATATACTCTACGTGAGAACTCAGCTCTAATTTGAAGTGATTCTCTGTCTGTGTTTCTTCCGTACTGGGTCTTGTTGCTGGATCCCAGACAGAAGCCTGAGTACTGTTGTGCAGAGGGGTGCAGCGTGCAGGCACACGCCGACCAAACGGTATGAGTGCCTCAAGGGATCGTCATTACGTAACTGAGTACAGCACGTGAACCAAATTAAAAAATCTCAATACAGTGTGGTCAAGGCTCTGTATTTTCATAAAATTAATAAGAATTTAAATGTTCTGAGGCCAGGTACGTAGTGCATTCCTTTATTCCCAGCTACTCAGGAAGCTGAAGATTCAGGAGATTCACAAGTTCAAGGCAAGCCTGGCAACTTGGCAAAACCCTGACGCAAAAAAAAAAAAAAAAAAAAAAAAGCTCCAGCACGTTGGATCCCCCCTACTTGGGAGGCTGAGGCAGGATTGCAAGTTTGAAGCCATCCTAGGCAACTTAGTGAAACCCTGTCTGAAAAAAAGGGAGGTGAGCCTGGGGATGAAGCTCGGTGCCAAAAGACTTGCCTAGCATGTGTGAGGAGACCCTGGGTTCAATTCCTAATACTGCAGTGATAATAATAATTTGCAGTCTATGTTTGAGATAGGATTTTATCAGTTTTTTTTTTCTCTCTTTCCTTTCGGCATTCTAGTGTCTCTCTTTGTCAATATTTTATTTTTGTGATTAGTGTAAAGACTAGCGAGGCTGGTGGAGCCTGTAGACACACTTGCCCAGCATGCAGCTGCCTCGTCCCTCAGCCGTGCGCTGACTTTACTTGGCCCATTCCGTCATTCTCAGTTTTAGACACCCCAAGCAGTCTTTTGATTCCTAAACACTCCACTCCTCCCCTCTGCAGACATCCTGTTCTCCCTGCTAGGCTCTCTTGGCTGGTTTTCAAGCTGCTGCCTCCAGGCCCAACTCAGATACCTGCTTCTAAGAACCCTCCTCACGGATTTCCTCCCTTCACTCTCCCCATGGTGCTCACTACAGTTTTCTGTGCGCAGTTGGACGTCTTTGCCCAAGAGGAACACTCCCAGGGCTGGGCGCAACGCGCAGCTCTTTCTGACCCCAGTGCTTTAGCACACTGCCTGGCTCACAAAAGATGCCCGGTACCTTTTCAAGTGAGCATTCTGTATTTGAGGGACCTTGTTTGGAAGCTTAATCAGTGAGTTCTGTCAGCTGTCGTAAACCAGTTTGGTCTACCTAAGTCCTCCCTAATTGTATGCTGTATGCTTTTAGTGACATGCAACGTCTTGAGACGTACTGGCTTTGTAACTATTATGTAATGACACAAGTGACGCAAGGCCTTAGCACTCTGCATCAGATTTAGGATTTTGCTGTATTTTGCAGAATTTAACATTAAATACATTTGCTTGTGAATCTGATGCATTTGTACCACCCATGTTAGTGCCAGATTTCCACTCATGTATGGCTTTTGTGTTCTGATACAGAAACAAACACTTATGAGCTAGTGTTGTAAAAGTTTTATAAACTAAAGATATTAAAAATGACAAAATGCAGGACACATTGACAAGCTAATGAAGTTAAAGTTCTTTTCCTGTTACAGTTGTTGAGTACTGTATGTTAAATATTGAGTGCTTGCAGTGTTATTGGTGCTGTAAAGTAGTAATTTTGACAGCTCTTACATTTTCATGACCCAAGATATTTTATGTTGTTTTACTGTTTGGAGATACAGCTTGTAGTACAGTATGTACATCCTGCAAGCGCAGTTAAACAGTACTTTCTTGTCTAAATCTGGAGCAAGTCAGTGCCCGGTGCCCTGTGGTGCCATCTTCTGGTGATTGTTCTCCCTGCCCCTGCCTCCTGCCACAGGTAACTGCTTTCCTGACCTGAGTCACCGTCCTAGTACCACTTGTACGTTTTTGTGTCTAGTTTCTTTCCTTAAGTGTTTTACATGTGAGTCACCTGTGTTATGTGTTAAAATTGCTTGTTCCTTTTATATGTCGCTTGTGGTTTTAAACTACCAGTCGCATAATTTTTGTTTTGGTTAGATTCCCTGTGTGGAAGGGACATACTCAGTTCATGTCAGTTGATATGTGCTGATAATTTGGTTTAGGAGGAGGGCCACTGGCACTTTGTGTGGGGCTGCCAGCTCCACATACCTGGTACTGACAGTGTGGCTTGTAAAGGTTGCGAGGACCTCGGAGGACCCAGAGTTCAGCCACCCGAGGCCCAGAAAGTTAACTGGAGTACAGATCGCAGGTCCCACCCTGAGGTCACTGTGCCACGTTAACAACCCAAGCCTGATGCTATGGATGATGTTAGTCAACAGGAACACAGTCTTGGAAATTTAGAAATTTAGAAAATCCAGCGCCTTGCCTTACCTGGCAAGAATTTCAGGTATCTAGAAAGTTCATTTGCCCACCTGGAGCACCTCCATATTCATATCCGTTAAGCAAGGTATTACTGATTCTGTTCATCGGTCCTACTCTTTTATTAAAACCAAACCTTAAAGGAAAAGGAAGGGGAAAGTTTAACCAATACGCAGGTTTACTACAGCATTTTTGGCTTCAGGGTATTGGCCTGAACGCCTGATGTCCCAGAGGTAGTCCTTTTAAAGTGCTTATAAGACCACAAGGATTACTCGTAGGATGTGAAGTCTTAGGGTAAAGTCAGATTCCGTGATCTCTGCAAGTAAAACACTAGTCCTTAATCTTGTACCTCCCTACTAAACTCCTGATGAATCAGAGAAGCTTTCATAGAAAGGATTTTGCAGGAAAGATAATGGCCTTGCAGCAATGGAAAATTAAGTATTTTATTAACCTAGCAGCCAGAGAGTAACCACAAAACATTCCTCAGAATGCTAGAATCTCCTTAGTTAGTAGACAGAAATGAATGACATTTTTCCTGATATAAAGCACTATTTTTCAAATGACTGAGACACGTGAGTTGGTCATAAAATACACTTAATGATGCAGCTCACAGCCGCCCTCATTTTACAGGTGAGGAAATGAAAGCATGGAGGAAATAACTCTCCCAAGGTCACGCACTTGACTGTGCATCTGACCCCAGGCGGTCTGGCTCTGAGAAGTACACCTCGTCCTCTAGCTCACACCACCCTGGTAGTGACCTCCGTTTAGGACACGTGGCTGTGGAATCCCACGAGATCTGAGCTGCCCTGGCAGGCTGTTCCCTGTTTTGGAAATACAGTCAACCCAAATACAGACGGGTTGGAAGATGGGTCATGAAATAGTGTTTATCTTAAAAACCACAACCCACAGTTCCCTTTATTTCTTTGTGGTTTCTTTTCTTCTGGATTACAGAGTAATATGTTCCTAGAGTGCGCCTCTCTGCCTGAAATACCACTCTTTGTGCCTTTAATCTGCTGTGGCAGTGGGAGAATGAAGTCCCCTCCTGTCTGCATCTCGATATCAAAGCATTTAAGGACCCAAACCTGCAAGGGCTTCAGCCAGGAAAGGGAGTTTATGTTCAGTGTGGCGTTGAGAACAATATTAGCTGTGAAAACACAAGAAACCTTCATTTTTCATCATGCAAGATATCTTGGGATCTAAGCCAGTTCTTCTCTCATCCTTGTCAAAGTCAGATTGAAAATATCTGCAGTAATTGTCTCGTGGTGCCGAGGTCTAAGGTTTCTCCATCATGTATTTTTCACCCTTACAGTGTTTAATGGCAACACAATTATTGTAACACAGAAAATGTGTGGGGTTGTAAGGGCTGTGGGAAATGTGTCTGTGTCTAATTGGTGTTTACAGTAGGTGCTCAGCAAAAGGTACGAGGTTTGGGGGCCAGGTAGACCTGGTTGGGATTAGGGATCTACCACTTATTAGCTGGTAACTCCAGCTAAATCTAACTTTTCCCATCTGTGAAATGCAGATAATAATTCCAATCTCAACTTCTTGGAAGGAAAAATAAAATAATGTATGTGAATCACTTAGAAAGTTACTGGATGCTTATAAATCCTTAATGATTGTGGTTTTCTTTATTTTTAATAAATTCAAGATCTCTTACCCTAATCCTCTCCTCTTAGGCCAGCCTTCTACAGGCCTGCCTTTTCTTTTAAATAAGTCATTGCCTTCTTGGATTTAGAGGGGAAAGGAACACCTACATTTTTGGGTTCACAATATATTAAGTTATGATTTCCTGAGGGACATGAAACTATACTTGATAATCATTTTTATTGACAGGTGATAATTACACATCTTAAGGGTGTACAGTGTGGTGTTTTGGAACATTTATATATTATTTAATAATCAAGAATACCTGGGTTATCCATCATCTGGAGCATTTATCATTTCTTTGTAATGATTACAGTCATAATGTTCTCTTCCAGCTATTTTTAATTAGAAGATTAGAGTCACCCTCTGCGTAATAGAACACCAAAGCGTATTGCTCCCATCTGGCTGTGACAGTTTACCTGTTAAACAGTCTTCCCCATCCCCTCCCTCCTGGGCTTCTGGTGACCCTGTTCTGGTCTCTGGTTCTTTGAGCTCAGCTCAGCATTTAGGGTTGCACAGAGGAGCAAAACGGGGTGGTGCTTGTCTTCCTCGCCCGGCTCGTCTTACTTTAACGCTTTGGTCTCCAGCTTCGTTCCTGTCAATGCCACATTTATTTGCTAACCTTGCTGGTGGAGTAGGCAGAAGTGTTCAGTCAGTGCAGTACACGATTGTGTGTACGCCACTCACAAATAATGGATTGAATTAAAACGTGTATTCATGGGCGCTCGTAGTGGCAAATGTACCTACAGGAGAAATGTCACTTAGGACAGAAAGGAAGGGCTCATACACCTGCATGGTGTTCTTTGTGGATCTTAATTTTTTTTTTTTTTTTTTTTTTTACTGTG
>NW_022900927.1:55864787-55879617 GCF_012274545.1 Fukomys damarensis | reverse complement strand
TGTACTGAGGATTGAAGTCAAGACCTTATTATCACTGAGTTACACACCCCACCCGCACAGACACACACACACACCTTGATGTTTTGAGACAGTGTCTGGCTAAGTGAATCCCTGAGTTGTTCAGGCTGGGTTCAAACTTGTGATTCTCCTGCTTCAGCCTCCCGGAGTCTGGGATTCTGAGGATTCATCTTTTGATTCATCTTTTTCCTATTGACTATTCAGTAACTGATCACTTGTGTTCTGCTTGGAGTAGAGGAGAACCGTGAGGTGTACTGATTTTAAGGCAGTTTGACCTCTCCCGTGTATCAAAAGCTACCCACAGGTCCCTGTCCAGTCTGTCTTGAAGTCAGTCTAGCACAGCCACAGCGTGGGTGCTCCTCGATCTCCCTGCACACTGCCAGGAGAATGTAAACAGGGACACCTGACTGCCCCAGTTGCTGTCAGCCTCTGATTCATTCTGTAAGCCCTGAAGTCCCCATGAGAAAGTAGGGTGGCGCACACAGGTGGCTTTTGAGAGGATCTTTCTCTTTAAGGAAGCTTCCAGATAGGACAGCAAAGGCTGCGCAAATGTTTACCAGCCCTAGCAGAGTGAGCCCTGGGAAGGGAGCGGTGCAGATTTGGAGCAAAGCTCAGAAGAAGACGGGCAAGGCTTCCTGGAGGAGCCGGCGTTAGCCTTGGACCCTGAAAGGTACCTGAGCAGGAGGCCTGGGAGGGTGCAGCTGGCCGAGGAGCTCGCACAGGAGGACGGGCTCCGTGGGTTTCCATCACCAGAGCCGTCCCTGGCCACCCTTCAAGGACTGTTGTCTAAAACTCTAACCTTCCCCCACTTTGATTTAATGTATTGTAGTAAATCTTTACCAGGTCCTAATTTCATAAGGGATTGGCTCATAGGAATTCAAAGTGTGAATTAAAAGCCATTTCAAAGAAATGTGTATTCTCCAGCACAGGTAACTCCAAGCAGATCACCACTATCGCGTGGTAGAGACTTGATGAGGAGGTAATTATTTCTAATGACTGGACAAGTGTTCGTCAGGATGCTCAAGGAGTGTTTTTGCCAACCTTCAACACAGCCTCCTCCCTCACACTGGGTTTGCTATCCAGAAAGGACCGGGGCGGGGCTGTAAAGGAACACATCGTCCAGGCCTGGTTCCAGTGCCCCTTAACTGCGGAGCAGCCAGCTTGTACTTTATCTGCAGGAGGAAGTGCGGCTGTGGCCGCCCATGGTTTCCTTTGTGCGTGATGCTCGGAGAGGGAGTGGGGGGCCGGGGCGTAAGCTTCAGGGGAAACAGCTGATGTGGTAGCTGCGTGCAGTGCAGCAGTTCAGGGCTCACCCTGTACCGCCGCTAGCTGTGAGCCCTCAGACTGTTTTGGAAATACAGGAAATGTTAGTGTTCCAAATAAGTGTTCCTTATCCAGACGCATTAGAACCACACTGGACCAGGCCGCTCTGCTAGTAAAATGGCCTTTTGGATGCCATGGGAAGCTCCCGGAGACTGTGCCTTTCCTGCCCGCCTCCCCACACGGAGACGGAGATGGAGACGGACGTGGGAGCGCTCAGGTCTCTGTTAGCGGTTGGCAGGAGGGGGCTCCTCCGGCTCCGGGGTTCCTTGGCCACTACACGGTGAGCCTTCAGCAGGAAATCTGAGCGCCAGATGCCAGTGTGCTGAGCTTCCCCGGGCTGTGTCCACTGTCCAGCTGGTCACTTCGCAAGCGTGTGCCAGAAAGCAAGAGGAACAGTTACAGCCTTGCATCCGTGACCTGGGGACTAGTGATAGGAGGCTTCTGGCCTTCTGGTGGAGTGGACACAGCACCCTTTATGCCCTACAGGGTCAGGCTGAGCCCCACCCACCTCCCCAGCTCCTGGCCCAGCACAACCAGGCAGGGCTCACTGTGGCCCTTAGGCCTGTCTCCCTTCTCCTGGGGTCCCTTAGCTCCTGCTTTTTACCTTCTGCCCCACTCTCTTCTCAGAGATGATAAGTGTTGGGCATTATTAAAAGCAAGCAGCTTTGTACCCTTAGAAAATCACTGGGCCTAAATCAGTGTTGCAGTTTTAGAAAATGGCTTGAGCACAGTGGCCCGTACAGACCCTGTCCAGCCGGAGATGGGCCGGCTCTGGGAAGTGACACCGGCTCTGGGTAGGGGACAACAGAGGTGATGTGTGCTGGGGCAGCTGAGGCACAGTTTCTGCTGGGAGTCGTCTAAATCAGGCCCACGGTGTCCATGCAAGCCCAGGTGGCCCGGTTAGGGATGCGGCGGGGTGGGTTTCACATGGTCAGTCTTGCATGTCTCCTAAATCCCAGTTGAGCTCCAGCTCAACTGCAAAGTCCCTGGGGACGTGAGGAAGAATAAACGTCCTCTCCTCGGTATTCTCATGGAACAGCTGGCGTGACGAGTACCCGTTCGCCCATAAAATCCCCAGCATAGCACCTGCCTCATCGCAAAGCACTCAGTCCTCCTGAGCGAGGTTGGATTTCTACCCTGGCTCTGCCCTCCGCTAGCTCTGTGTCCCTGGGCCATTTACCTAACTACTCTGTGCCTGTTTTCTCCTTTGTAAAGGAGTCCTGAGGCAGCACCTACAGCAGAGAGCAGATAAGATGCCTCACGTCTCACTGATGTGACAGTCTTCCTTGGGGCAGGCTCGTCCTCCAGTCTCAGGAGCCAGGGGTCGGTGCCAGGCAGCAGAAAGGGACAGGAAAGGTATGAGTGATTGGGACAGGTTCACTGCCGGGGCCTGTGTGTGAGTCCCCTCCCAGGTCTCTGAAATCCCTGCTGCCCTGAAGGACCTGAGCTCTGTGGGGCACTCAGGCCTCCTTGCTGCAGGCCCAGGTCCATCACATGGGCCTCAGGACCAAGCACAGCTTGCCGTCACCCAGAGCCTCAGCCCATGCCCCTCTTTGTCTGTTCCCTGTTGCTGTCACAAAATACCTGAGGCCCAGTAACTCATAGAGCTTTGTTTGGCTCATGATACTAGGGCCTGGGGGGATTGAATAGCATGGCAGAGAAGCTGAAAGGGATCCTGCTTGCTGTGTGCAGCAGGGGGCTGGGACTGTGAGGTGGCCTTGTGCTACACCAACCTGCTCTTGAAGAAACTGATCCGCTCTGGTGAGACCAGCATTAATCCCACTCTGGGGCCGGAGCCCCAGTAACCTAAGCACCTTCCCATAGGCCAGGCCACTCCCAAGCCATCACAGGGTCCACAGAGCTCCCTGCGCCTTTCTAGTCCTGTGGCCTGGGGCTTCCACGCTCTTTCTCTGCCCTTTCTCTTGGATCCCTGGGGGGCTGAGGGGTGGCGCTGCCGTGTGCCGGGACAGTGCCTTGGGAGTCTCCGTGTTCACTGCAGGGACGATTTGGGGTCGGTTTTGATGTCTGTCCAGGACTCGGCTTTTCCTCGACTTTTCCTCGGCTTTGTCCCAAAACATTGAAGTGACAGGGGAAACATCTCTGCTCCTGGAAGGAAAACCCAGTCAGGAAGGCCATTCTGCCAGGGTGCTGCTCTTCTGTCTTGCATCCAGGGCGATTCTGGGAGGAGGCTAGCGTCATTAAAAAAACAAAATGAAACAAACTTTCCTGCCCAAACATAATACATTTTATTTTTTTTTTAATTGGAAACTATAAAAGCGTGATAAAAAGAATGACCTCTTCTAACCTTAAGGTGCAAAAATAACCATTGTTCACACTCTGCAGGTTGTTTTCCTTTTGTACAAATAGGTACATTTTAAAAACGAAATCCACCTAACAATAGCAAACATTTATTGAAGCCATTCTGTGTGCCCGGAGGGTCTTTAGGCACTTGTCATGCATGGCCTCCTTTATTCCTCGCAAGGACTCTTGGAAGAATCATTATGTCCCTTTTCAGAAGAGGAAACTAGGGCACAGCTGGAAAGGGTGGTATCGAGGTGGAAGCCAAGCAGTCTTGTCTCCAGAGAACTCGGTCCTGGCTGTACGGCAGTACTGTACCGACAGTACAAGAGCTGGCATCACACAGTATCGACCCAGTATTAGTTCTGAATTGTCAGCTCCATCGCCGTACTCTATACATATTAGGACACAGATGTAACTCAGTTTGCCTAAAGATGTGTGGCTTGTAAATGTCAGTGCCCCAGTGAACCCCCTCCTGATGCTCGTCGTCCATGGCCGCACTGACCCCCGGTAGTCGTGAGCCTTTGTCCTCTTCCCTCAGCCGCCGCCTCTCTGGCAGGAGTCAGGTCAGTGCAAGTCCAGGTTAAACAGGGTGCAGAGGACTCTCATGGTTTCCGTAGTGCAGAATCAGGCTTCATTGACACGCAGCAGTATTTACAGCTGGCTCGCAGTTATCTGTGTGGTGGGCGCCCTACCAGAGGTGCAGCCCCAAACATTTCTGACTTTAGTCCCCAGTTGGATGCTTTTCCCTGAGACTGGCTGACAAGCAGTGAGACTGACTGACTGGGGGCCCTCGCTGCCACTCCACCCCAACCTGGACCCTGGAGGCCCCGCCTCGCGTGGTTACAGCTGTGAATTGAGGGGAAGCGGGCGGCCCCCCGTGCCTGAACCCTTGGGTGACCGCCTGGTGCAGGAGAGTTCAGGGAGGCCGGGCAGATGGTGCTTCTCGTTGGTGACGTATGCATAAAAACCTTGCTCTCCTCAGACATGATAGGGGACTTCTCAGCAGAGAGTGTCAGATGATTGTTTGATAACTTAATCTCCTGGATAAGAACAAACGCGTGTGGACTCACAAACAGGGTTTTGCAAACAGCAACAGGAGTGTGTGTACAGCAGGGAAAACTGAGGTGCAAGGCTGGAAGCCAGGAGGTGGGGTGATGTAGTTGTGAATGAAAGCGGGGACAAAGGGGAGCTCCCGGTTTGTAAGAATTCCTTTCATTTTATGCTTCTTTACATGTGCTTTTTTCTGAGTGTAAATTATATATTTCAAGTTTAAACGTCCTTATTTATAGCTATGTGACTTGTTACACATTAGTGCTCAGAAAAATCTCAGTTTAGTTGAATGTGTTTGAAGTGACACAGCTGGGTGTGGTGTTGCACGCCTGTAATCCCAGTGCTCAGAAGGCTGAGGCAGGAGGATCACCATAAATTTGAAGCCCGCCTAGGCTACATCGTGAGTTCAAGGCCAGGCTGAACTACACAGTGAGGCCTGTCTTAAACCCCACCCCGCCCTGAGAGAAGAGAAGTGATGCAGAATTTTTTTATCTAAGTCCTGGGAGGCTTCTCTACTTGGGCCATTTCAGGCAGAGTTCCTGAGGTCAGTTTTGATCTTGTTAAATGACTTAAGTGTGGACTCCTTGGAGGAGAGACGGGTGTCTGTAGTTGAACAGGTGTCTATCGACAGCCTCCTGTGGACACAGGAAGTGCTGGCGCCACAGTGGGGTGCGGTAAGACATCCCCCGCTTTCCTCCATGGGGTTCAGTACACACGAGTGATAAAAGGAGGGGGCAGGTGGTGCCACAAGCAAAGCACAGAGCAGCAGGGGCTTCCAGAAAGGAGGCCGATTCCCTGGAGCTAGAAAGAGCTCGTGGAGGAAGGGACGTTGAGATGGGTTTCACGGAATGTGCAGGATTTGACAGGAAGCAGGCAAGTGGCGGAGTCCCCAGTGGGATTCCTGTGGGGGACACATTCTGGGACAGCTGATGCTCTGGTCCTAAGAGATAAATGGCCTCCTTCGGTGCAACGAGGCCGGAAGGCTGAGCTCCAGCTCTGCAGTGGTCTGGGAGGTCATTTGGGAGGTAAAGGAAGCTTCTGAGTAGTGCGGTCAGATTTGACATCTCCAGTAAAATCACATTTCCAGCCTTACTGATTGTACAGTTGCCATTAAGTATCCTGTGTGGTCCGAGTACCATTCCCTGTGTTTCATGCGGTCCCTGCTGGGTCCACAGTGAGCCTCACGAGGCCGTCCCTCGGGCCTAACGACGACCCAGCCCTCTCATCCCCACGCTCATCCTTCCCTCTTGACCGAGCGGTCTCAGATCCTCCATCTCGTTTCCATGCACGCTGTGTTCCGGCTCACAGTGGTGGGGCATTTGCTTCCTCCCAGCCTTTCCTGCGTGATGCTCTTCCGCCCGATGAAGCAGCCAGAGTCTCTCCTTCGTGGCAAACTGTGTGGGGAGAGGGCCGGAGAAGTAACTTCTGCAGGTCGCGGAGGAGGCTGCCCCTGTGACCTGGGATGGTGTCCTGCCTCGTTACTGGGCCTCCCTTCTGTGGAATGAAGCATTGGGCAGGGCTGTCGTGTGGCAGTGTTAATCCTCGTCGTTGGAAATGGGTCCCTCAAACACTGTGAGGTCCAGTAAGTTCGTCCCTTACTGACATTGTACTGTCAGCTGCGAGTCTGTTAGAAATGGAGATGGTGTGTACTGAATAGTGTCTCCCTCCCGCTGGGTCTCTGTGGTGCCCCTGTATCAAGGCATTTTTCTAATCAGGGCTGGGAGCTGGACAGCTGCAGGGCTCCGCTTCAGGTCCTGTGAGTCACTGTGTGGAAGGTGTGCTCCAGCACGGCGAAGACCCAAGGGACAGAATGGTGGAGGGTCCTGAGGTGGGCTGGGAGGGCGAGGACGCGGACCCTGGCTCTGCAGCGCTCGGTGCCCTCTTCGTCTGCCATGCTCATGAGATCAGAGCTGTGTAAGGGTCCCGGAAGCTGGCACAGGGTCTGCTGTGGCCTTTCCTCTGGGCACGCTCTTGCCGCCCTGCCCTGCTCCGTGATGCCTTGGCCCCTGGCTGAGAAAGCTATCTCAAGTGGTTTCATTATTGTCATTGCTTTTCTTTTCTTTTTTAATCACTGTGGTTGTGGTTTGGAGTTGTCTCCATGTCTAGACAGCATTGTTGTGTTCTTCAACTATTAAAATTAATCATGCGCTGTATTATTGTGTCGCATCTGTTTAATGATTCCATTATGAAAAGTCTTCTTGTGCTGATGGATATCCCTGCTGAGACTTCACCTTCTCCTCCTCCTTCCTCCGCTCTCCCTCCCCCTCCTCCTTTCCTCCTCCTCTCCTTCTCTCCTCCCTCCTTCTGTTAAATGAGTGAGTTCTGGATTTGATGCATTCCCCGCAGTGGAGAAGCTCACTTTGGAGAGCCAGGGCCTACCGGTGACCTCAGTCTATTCTGCGTTTTCTACCCGTGATCAGACGGCCCATCGGATACCCTGGAGCTCTGAGTCTCTCGTCCACTTAGTGTATGATAAGGCGAGGCGGGCTGCAGGAGGGCGTGCACCGTCCTGTTGTAAGCGTGAGAGGAGAGCAGGGAGTACTTTTCCTGTAGAGCTTGGGGTTTGGAAACTCAGAACCTAAAGCACGCGTGCCAGGCACGCACAGGTCTGTCCCAGGTTGTCTTTGGCTCCGGATGCTAACGTGCTCCTCTGCGGTTCCTTTCAGGTAGAACGTCCTCACATGAACACCTTAAGCCTGCCCCTGAACATCCGCCGGGGAGGGTCCGACACCAACCTCAACTTCGACGTGCCGGATGGCGTCCTGGACTTCCACAAGGTCAAACTCACCGCGGACAGCCTGAGACAGAAAATTTTAAAGGTGACAGAGCAGATCAAAATCGAGCAGACCTCCCGGGATGGGAACGTGGCCGAGTATCTGAAGCTCGTGAGCAGCGCAGACAAGCAGCAGGCCGGGCGCATCAAGCAGGTGTTTGAGAAGAAGAACCAGAAGTCGGCGCACTCCATCCTCCAGCTGCAGAAGAAGCTCGAGCAGTATCACAGGAAGCTGCGGGAGATCGAGCAGAATGGAGCCTCCCGGGGCACCAAGGACCCGTCCAAAGACAGCCTGAAGGACATCCAGCACTCTCTGAAGGATGCCCCGGGGAAGTCGCGGACTGCCCCGCACGGCCTGGAGAGCAGCAAGTCGGGCATGCCGGGGGTCTCCCTCACGCCTCCCGTGTTCGTCTTCAACAAGTCCAGAGAGTTCGCCAACTTGATCCGGAATAAGTTCGGCAGCGCCGACAACATCGCTCACTTGAAGAACTCCTTAGATGACTTCAGACCGGAAGCGAGTGCCAGGCCCTACGGGGGCAGCGCCACCATCGTGAACAAACCCAAGTACGGCAGTGACGATGATTGTTCGAGCGGCACGTCAGGCTCGGGCGACAGCAACGGGCACCAGGCCTTCGGGGCGGGTGGGACCGGCCCGCTGGACAGCCAGGCAAAGCTGGCCCTGATTCTGGAGGAGCTGCGGGAGATCAAGGACACCCAGGCCCGGCTGGCGGAGGACATCGAGGCGCTGAAGGTGCAGTTCAAGAGAGAATACGGTTTCATTTCTCAGACCCTGCAAGAGGAGAGATACAGGTGCGTCAGAATTCTGTTGCCCGAGATGAAACACTGGCTGCAGTGAGGTTGTTTGCTGGAAAGTAGGCGCTAATGATTGTGTCTTCCGTAAATATGGACGTAGATCAAAAGGCATTCAGGGATCAGTCCTGGTAATCTCTTAAATTACTAGTGGCGTATAGCTGACAATTAGAGAAGGATGTTACTCATGAGTCTCCTGCAACATCACCACGCAGGCTGTGACTAGTGCGTGTAAACTGCTTTGGTGGACTCTGTCATAGTCTCCTTACTCCAGCTCGGATCTGTATTTCTTTTGCCTCCATAATAGTAGTCAGGTCAAAATCTATTCGCTGCATAAGAACATAGGCTCCATTTGGTTTGGCAGTCTTGAAGTCGTTATATGTTTTTGGGCGGGTGGTACCAGGGATCGAACACAGGTCGTTGCACTTGAGAGGCACTGAGCTAAATCCCTGGCCCTGTATATGTATTTTTATGGACTTTTTTTTCTTTTCTTCCTTCCTTTATGTTTGTTCATTTGTTCGTTCATTCTTTCTTTCTTTTTTCCTGAGACAGGGTCTTGAAAATCTGTAAATTGCCCAGGCTGGGTTCAAATTTTCAGTCCTCCTGCCTCAGCCTCCAGAACGCTGGGATTATAGGCCAGCACCACTGCACCCAGTTTATGTACTGTTTTTTATCATTAAATTTTTTACCCTAAAGAGCTTTCAAAGGTAATCTTAAGATTCAAGGTATAAATTTAAATCTTGTGGATTATGTCAGCTAATTTTAAAGGTATGTTTGTAGACTAGATTTTATGAGTTTAAGCATATTAATAAAAAATGCATCTGCCCAAAAAGGTGAATATTCCCATTGCCCTTATAAACATATCCCCCAAAAGATTTTTAATCAAAATGAATGTGTTAATTTCTATGGATATAGATAAAATGCATACTGTGACATTTTAAATTTAGCTTATACCATGTTTTATAATTGATTATGATAGTATATTATAATTCAGAAATATGGCCTTTTAAACTCATATTTTGTGGAACTGTGTTTTTTTTGTTTTTTGAGACCAGGTCTCACTATGAAGTTGAGACTGACCTGGAACTCACTGTAGCCCAGGCTGGTCTCAAACTCACAGTGATCCTCCTGCCTCAGTCTCCCGAGTGCTGGGATTACAGGCGTACACCACCATGCCTTGCGAGGAACTGTTTTTAATCTTTATTTATTGTGTGGTACTAGAGATGGAACACAGGGCCTCACACGTAATAGGCAAGTGCTCTACTACTAAGCTCAACCTGGAACTCTGTAGCCCAGGCTGGTCTCAAACTCACAGTGATCCTCCTGCCTCAGTCTCCCGAGTGCTGGGATTACAGGCGTACACCACCATGCCTTGCGAGGAACTGTTTTTAATCTTTATTTATTGTGTGGTACTAGAGATGGAACACAGGGCCTCACACGTAATAGGCAAGTGCTCTACTACTAAGCTCCATCCCCAGCCCGAGACAGTTTTTAAAGCTTTCTCATGCGTCTTTGACTTTGACATATTCATTACACAAGAACTATACCTATGAGTCACAACTTTTGCCCGGGATGTTGACCTTCATTTCATCCAGAAAGTTTGAGATAGTTCTTTTTTGGATGTGCCTTTTATCCCATGTTACAAATGCCCTTCTGTGTACGCTTAGCACCATTTTTGGTTTTATAAAAATTATTCTAGCACGTGACCTACCAAACATCTACAGCTGGCAGTGATCAGAGTCATTCCAGGCTAAGGCGTCTTCCCCAAACATTGCATCCTGTTCAAAGTAAACATTATAGAGTCTCGAACAAAAGACAGAGAGAGCCTTTTCTCTGGGGAGTGGGCAGGGCATAAGAACAGAAATCTCTGTCTTATCTTAGAGTTGGACTTTTGGAAGTGCCATCTGGTAAGCCATCTATAATTTGTAAAAAGTGTTAAGTTTTTGTTGGCACGTAAGTTCCAAGAGCTGGGAAGCATGTAGGTCCAGTGCGCACGCTGAGCAGTGGCGGAACTGGCCACCGCACGAAGCTGATCCTAGCAGCATTGTTCCTTCCTGAGGGCTCGCAGGCCCTGAGGCCCAGGAACTGTGAGGGCAGAAGAGGGGAAAGCAAAGCGGTGAGGCCTGGCCTCGTCTCCTAAGTGGCCCCGGCGCCAGCCCAGGGGCTCGTGTGACGCGGGTGAAGAGCCAGGCGTGAGCCCGCTCCAGCCCCACGCTGAGGGTCTGGCTCCTGTCTCTGTCAGGTACGAGCGCCTGGAAGACCAGCTGCACGACCTCACAGACCTGCACCAGCACGAGACGGCCAACCTGAAGCAGGAGCTGGCCAGCGCTGAGGAGAAGGTGGCCTACCAGGCCTGCGAGCGGTCGCGAGACATCCAGGTACTGTGCCCCAGACCGGACACCACACGGGGCTTCCACCCTTTAACGCCTGGGACAGGCCGGGGGCACGGGGGACAGACACATCCCCCGCTGGCTCCGTTAGCTCGCGTTACGGATGGTAGAAGAAGCTGCCCTCTGCACACTTTCTGCCTCCGTCACATACTGATTATCTACCCACCCAGGCCCAACACCGCCCGAAGTTCAGTAAATTTAAAATAGGAGGCAAATCCTATCTTCCGGAAACTTCCTGCCCAGGTCAGAAGTACCAAAGGGCTCAGAACACACGAACACAGATTAGGACACGAGGTACCCAGCAAGCTGTGGCCTCTGGAACAGTCCGTGTCCAGGGGTTCCGTGCTGGATGTGAGTCCAGCTGTGCCGGTGCCAGCAGTGTGGTCCTGTGTGAGCCGAACCTTGCGTGTCTAAGAGGGTAGCGTTTCTATTCGTAAGAATTTCTAGCCTCCCCGCGCACTGCGCCCCGGCACGTGCGGCACCCTGTTTGTGCCCCCGTTTGTTCGTTTCGCACGGCCCCTCAGCTCCCTTGAAGGTCATTCCTGTTCAGAGCCCCACTTCTCAGATGTGGAGCCTGAGGCACGGAGAGGTGAGGTGGCCTGGACAAGCTCTTAGATCACCCCGGGTCCTGGGTGTGGATGAGCATTCTGTAGAAGGCAGGCCTGGGCTGGTGGGCAGGGGCGGGTGAAGGGGAGGAGGAGGAAAGGACCTCCATGAACAGAGGCTCCTCGGGGTTTCCTGGTGTGACGCCACCACTGTCCAGAAGCAACGTGGCTTCTTGATTGCTTCTTTAAAAAGTAAAAGCCCAAAAATACGTACTCTTCAGCTAATGTTCAGCTTCACGTGTGCGGATTTTCTCTCCATCTCTGACTGACAGTCTGAGCCCCGCTTTCCAAGGGCCCAGACTGAAGCAAAGATAGCAGCCCTGCTGCGGCCTGGGAGCTGCGGGGTCAGCTGTGCACATTTTACTGTGCCGGGCACCGAGGCTGAGCTTGTGCTCCTCCCGGGTGTGCGCTGGCACAGTTTTGGGGACCAAAGCGTCAGAGCTGCTGGGAGTGTTGCCCCCAGAGAGAAGAGCGTGGCACCCAAGACACTCGGGGAGTGACTGGCCCGGAGCTGGGCCAGAAGACTTCACTTCACTGCCTCTGGATCGAGAAGCCTGAACCCACTTACGTGTTAAGTGCTGCCTGGGGAGCGGGGCAGCCGTTAGGGTCATTCTGTTTTCACTCCGGTCTGGAATACCGGCTTCCTGTTCCGGAGATGGTTTGGGTTCCTTCTCTTCCTTAAGAAACACATCCCCTGGGTGAAGCGGTCGGATGATACAGGAGAGGGCCTTCACTGAGGGAACTTAGACCCACAGAGGAGCCGATGCCAGCGGTTTCCGGTTTCATCACCAGGTCAGAACTGAAGAGAACATCTGTGAACAACTGTGAACAACTTTCCTTTCCTGGGGGTTTGAGTCCTCCTGGCCCTCCTCCTCTTTCTGTGCTCTGTGCCTCGGTTTCCCTATCCATACAGTGGAAAAATCAGTGAGCTCTGCTTCAGTAGGCCAAGAGGACGCATGGGATAGCGGGACAAGGCCTTTAAATACCACAGCCTTTGCCAGGTCCTCGGTAAGCAGCCAGAACGCTGATGCGGTCGTTCTTCTCATCGTATTGCTGAGTGCCCGTGGCCCTGGCGCGCTCTGCCGTTAGGCCTGCTCAGGGTCATCTTTATTTCCTGTTTGGTTCTCGCCGCACTCCCAAGGTGGTTCAGCTCCGTGTGTTTGTGCGTGTGGCGCCCTTGGCCGTTCAGACTTGAATGAACGTTCCTGAAACGCGGGTCTTTGCTCTCGTCCCATTGGCTTCTCTGTGCCTGGGCCGATAGTGAGGAGGTCTCGGGTCCGTGCCGCTGCGGGGCCCACGCGCAGGCCTGCAGGAAGCCAGCACTGTAGGATGTGGTGCTGGGAGAAGCCTTATCCCCGGGGCCGGTAGGCTCCTGTGCTGGAAGTTACTATAGTAACAGCCCTGTGCTCTGGCCCATGGCGTGTGTTCAGTGGAAGAAAAGCAGATCGGTGTGGAACCGTTAACACTTGCTGAGACCTGAGAGGACGGCTGTGTCTGAATTGTGTGAGCGCAGACAGATGACTCGGACAGTGGGCCAGTGACCTATGGGGCCTTTCTGCTCTCTGTTGTTCATCCGGCTGCTGGCACCCGGTCTCCTCTTTCCTGTCCCACTAGTGTGCAGCAGCACTGCACTGGCTCTGTGCTTAAGGGGACAGTGACGGTGAGGTAGGCCTTGACCCTGTCCACATGCAATGCTTGTGTCTCCTGCTCCCAAAGGAGGGCTGAGGGGAGACCTCCCTCAGGATAGGATAGTCGAGCTGAGATCTGAGAGGTGAATGGGAGATCAACAGTTGAAGAGAGGTGGGAATTGGGGAGACACACATTTCAGACAGAGTAGACTGTGCGTGCAAGGGTCCTGGGGTTAGTTTGTGCTTCCTTTTGAAGCTTGGGCGGGGGGAAGTTTGGTCAGTGGACTGTGAGTGAATAAAATTGCCTTAAGGGAAGCACAGCCTCAGAAGTCCATTTTAAAGATGTGAGAGGTTTTATGAAGAGGGGGTGTCATGAATATGTACCTTTAAAAGATCGGTTGGGTTGCTATGTGGAAGATTGATCCAGGTGGTCGGGCACAAAAGGGGGATTTGTGTATGGTCACTGCCGGTGGTGACAGACACGGGTGGAGGCTGGGAGGAGGAAGCCTGTGGCTTGAGAGACCTGGCTTTGTCCTCAGTGGAGCTGGGTGATGGGCTGGCTGGGGGCCGTCGGGAACCTCCGTGGTGTGCGGTCGTGGCACTCTTTTTCCAGAAAGGGAGGCCGTGGGGAAGCAGGGCTGGCTGCAGGTGACGGGTGTGACGTGAGAGTACATGTCTGGTTCTGGCCTTGGGTGCTCTGGGAATGCTGTGTCTCAGTCCCTGCAGCCTCGGAATGCGTGGCACGGGGTGGCTGAGGACGTGGCCTGAGAAGCCCAGCCTCAGAGAGCAGTGAAAACAGCTGCCCGGCCCGTGCAGCCCCTTCCCTCCCGCTCCCTCCGCTGGCCACCGTGGGGTCTGGCGGTGGGGCAGCCCTTATCAGGGGCCAGGGTTTCACGTCTCTTTCTACCCAGCTGCACTTCCTGCTCGATAGTATTTGTGCACCAGCTCAGTCTGTCCATGAAAATGAGGCAGGTGAGCCTCGCGGTCCCTGCTTTATGCCTCTGTCCGTCGCTGTCACCGCGAGCTGCCCGGGCAGGCGTTGGGCGCTTTCCGCACACCTGGGCGGCGCGCTCCCAGGCGGCGTCTCATCCGCTGTCCTCTCGCCCGCAGGAAGCCCTGGAGTCCTGTCAGACGCGCATCTCCAAGCTGGAGCTGCACCAGCAGGAGCAGCAGACGCTGCAGACGGACACCATGAACGCCAAGGTGCTGCTGGGCAAGTGCATCAACGTGGTGCTGGCCTTCATGACCGTCGTCCTGGTGTGCGTGTCCACCGTGGCCAGGTTCGTGTCGCCCATGATGAAGAGCCGCTTCCACATCCTCGGCACCTTCTTCGCTGTGACTCTCCTCGCCATCTTCTGTAAAAACTGGGACCATATTCTGTGCGCCATCGAGAGGATAATAATACCCAGATGAAGCCACTGCTTCGGCCTTTCAGTACCCTTGAGTTTTTGGTGTAAAGGAAAACTCTGTGCATACTACCAAATTCCTGAGTGAGCCCGTTGTGTGGGTGGGAGGCACAGGGACCGGAGGGTGTGGTGTACGTAGCCGAAGTTCTGCGCACTCCACACTTGCCCCTCGGTCCCCGTACCTGGCTAATGTGAAGCTGCTCCAGAGCTGACCCCATCTTGCTCACTGCCTTAATCAGACCCGATTTCCTGCCCCCGTGAGCCCAGCATGGAGAACCCTTGTCTGTGGAGCACCTGGCATAGCTAGAGAACCGGAAGGAGAGGGAACTCCCCGGCCGCATTCCCTCAAACCTCTGTCTGTCCGACTTGAGCTTCACAGTCGCCGATGTTGTGTTTTCCCGTGTCCTTTGAACAGCAAGGCCGTGATGCCATTCAGCAGCGCGACAGTGCAGGCCTCGGCTTCGCTGGGCTCCACGGCCTGCGGGAGTGTGTGAACCCCTGTCGTCGTCCCCCCCCCCCCCCCCCC
>NW_022900927.1:55858513-55864726 GCF_012274545.1 Fukomys damarensis | reverse complement strand
CAGCCTCGCCCTTGTGTGCGACCGCATCACATGGAAATCTCACGGTATACCCCTTACCTAGCCGTCCGAGTCGCAGGTTTGGGTGCACTTTAAGTGGGAGGCTCTGGGACCTAGGAGGGGGCCTTCCCCTTCTTACGCCCAGGGAACCACACCCCTGGTTTCACCTTCTGGTTGGCACAAGTCCCGCCTCCAGTGCATACCTCTCCCAACTGTGCTTTGTTAATTCGGGGTCCTGTGAGCGCTAACTAGTCCGAGGTTTGTGTTTTGGCAAACCTTGATTGTGATTAAAAAAACAAAAACCCTTTTCAGATGTGATTCCCTTTATGTAATTCACTGTGAGGACCTGGGAAGTGAAAAGCAGCACTGGAGGGTTTTTTTCCTTGAAGAAGGACCAGAGTCGTATTTTCTGATGAAGCTGAGGCGCACTGAGATGGGAACGCTTTTGGCTGCTTGGGGCGGAGGAGTGTAGCAGGAACCTTTCACCAGGCGGAGGAGGAGAGGCTGATGGGAACGGCCAGCACGAGTGGGTGGGGCTACGTCCTGTCACTCGGGATTGTACGGGGATGGTCCCATGGGCATTGGCTGGGCCCTGCCCCTGGGGGAAGCACCGGACTGCTGGGTCTGTGGCCCGCCTGGGGGGCCGCCCCTGGCCTCCCTGCCCACAGCCCGGCCTCCCTCGGTGCTCAAGACCAAGGACGTCACAGCGAGGAAGCTGCTGATCCGGCCCCTCCCTCCTCCTGCCGCCCCCACCGTTCACCAGAGGTGTAAGGACGCCAGTTCCTGTATGTTTTCTTCCTGGAGAAGCCAGGGCTCCTGGATTTAAATTAAGTGCAATATTTTGCAAAGAGCTTTCTTAGGGAAATCGCCTGGGGACGCAAAATGTGACTGACCGAGTGTGCTGTGCTTCGAGGGAATGGAGGAGCTGGGTTTAGGACAGGCCCAGCGTGTACGTGTGAGATTCATACAACTCAAGCTTTTTTTTTTAATGTGCAATTCAGTAGTTGTAAATTCACAAACCCTTCAAACATCACCCCTACCCGATTCCAGACTTCAGCTTTTTAAAGTAATGCACATCATTTCGTGAAATCTGTGGTTAGAAAGTATTTGGGAACCAGGGGAAAAGGGCCCCCTCCCCCACCGCACGGCTCTTGCCCCGAGACTCTGTGGCCCCCAGAGATGACTGTACCCCGAGACCTAGATAAGAGCAGGGAGGAGAGGAGGAACCGTGTGCTGCTCTGTCCCAGACTCTGCCAGCGCATGCCCCTGCCCTGTGGACATCTGATGCTGTCACTTAGCTGCTGGAGCCAGGCTGGGGTCTGCAGGGGTCCTGGCAGGGATACTTTGGGCTCCTGCCCTGGGTGCGCGTAGGTGCTGCTGCAGTGCGGAGGGGCTGAGATTCGCAGCCCCTGACGGAAGTCACACCGTTCCCTCCGTGCAGGGCCTTGTCACCTGCTCTGGCTGGCCCTTCTCAGGCCCTCGATCAATCAGTCTGTCTGCTCCTAAGAGCATCAGAGAGAAGGGGAAGCAGTGTCCTCCGGCCCTCAGCTTGGAGCTCTTCGCAGAAACCGCTGTCCTCTGAAACCCTGAATCCCCGCCGCCCTGAGCCCTAACTCCAGCCTGATGGTGAATTCTTCTGTTGACTCCCTACCTGCGGATAACCTTGTTTCACTTGCAGACGCACGACCTACATGGTGTATCTGTTTTAGGGCCTTGTGGAAAGTGTATGAAGCTTTTTACTTTTTGATAAGATTTGACACTTCAAGGAGACTTTTACTCTGCTGTTTATTATTCTCTTCTTAGGACTCCACCTCCTCCTTTTCAATGCAGCAGGCAAACTTAAATTTTTACAAACATACAATTAAAACCAGTGATACAGCTGTGACATATCCTGGAATTGGATGTTTAATTTACATCTAAGTCAACCCACCACCTTTCATTGGTTAAAAAAACAACAAAAAACATCTCGCGCTTGGCTGAAGATGTAAACCAGCTGGACGGATACGCAACTGGGCAGCCTGTGATGCATTATTTTGAATGATTTAAGATTCTAGCACTGGCTTTTCTGGTGACTTATCATGATCGCCAGGAAAAGGACAATTTGTTGAGGATTTAAAAACTTCTCTGGGTTTTGTTCCGCTCGTATTTTGAGTGTGATTACACCAGAACAGATCCCCCACCCATTAAATAAAAACAAAACCAATCCCACAACCAAGCAGCAGCTCACTGCTCCCTGCTGGCTCAGGGCAGAGGACAGAGCCCTTCCCAGCTTCCTGACCCACAGTCTGTGTTCCCCTCCCCGCCCCTCCGTGAGCTGAGGTCTCCTGAACCTTTTGGCCTTTTGCTTTTAGCCAGTGCTATGCTGTCGTCCTCTGTCCATCCGCAGTCCCGCGCTGTCTCTTGCTTTCCTGTCTGCCCCCACCTCAAGCGTATCAGGCCTAGTTACAGGTTCAGTCCTGGGGAGGAACGGCTTCCCTGGGCAACTAATTATTTTTGTCCTTTCTGGTTGAGTTTTAAACACCAAATTATTTTGCACTGAAGTGGAGCATTTTTGTATTAAATCCAGGTAGAGTTGTGTTGGTTGCGGAAAACACTGAAATAGGCTTGTTAATAAGGACTTGTGTGATTAGATGACCTATTTTGCATGTTTCTGAATTTTGAGGCGTAAGAATTCAAGGTTTATCCAGAGAGCTACTTTAGAAGGTTCCGCATGACTGAGGAGAGAATGGGTCTAAGAGGATAAGTCACTGAGAAAGATGAGATTGTCCTGTTTACCAAAAGAGCAGATTTTTTTAAAAAAAGCTAACCAAAAAAATATAGTTAGTAGGACCTTAGTAACCTATAAGATAAGCAGGACTGCGGGATGTGGTGGCGCATACCTGTAATCCCAGCACTCGGGAGGCTGAGGCAGGAAGATTGCTGTGAGTTCGAGACCAGCCTGGGCTACAGAGTGAGTTTCAGGTCAGTCTCAACTACATAGTGAGACCCTGTCTCAAAGAACAACCCTCTCCCCAAAAGATAAGCAGGACTAACCTACCATCTTCCGAAGTCAGTACAATTCTCTGAATATAAGAAGCAAGAAAGTTGAGAGTGGTTGTGCATGCCTGTAATTCTAGCACTGGAGAGGCTGAAGAAGGAGGGTCTCTTAGTTCAAGGCCAGCCTGGGCTACATAGTAAGTTCAGGGCCAGCCTGAACTGCAAAGAGAGACCCTGTCTCAAACAACAAAAAGCAAGAACGTCATATACCTTGATTGTTTTAGGAATGATTTCTGTTTTGCAGTTTTAATTTATTTAAAGCATGTCTGCTGTGTTCGTCCTAAGAGAAATGTTTTGACCAAATGCGCTATGTGTCAAAGATGCATTTAGGCAAATAGTTCTGAAAGTAGGAGCTGGAGTGTTGGGTGTGAATCTGCTGCAGAATTTCTCTTTTGTGAGATACAATGTAGTTTCGTGTCAGCCTAAAATTGTGATTCCATGGAGTTTTACCCTGTGGTGGTGTCATCAGTAAATTCAAAGCAGGTGCCATTATTTTTTTAAATAAACACTTGATATTAGCTTTGGTGTTAAATAAAGAGTTCAGTTTCTTAAATGTTCACATTTGTCAGAAGCCATCAGTCGCGCGTGTGTGACTGTGTATGAAGTCAGCTTTAAGAGACTGTTACAGCAGTCAGTTTACAGCAGAACTGGTCGGTAGTGGAGCCGCTCCCTTGTGTCTGCTGCCCCACACAGACGCACAGCCACCCTCATGGTCAGCATTTCCCACGTGGACACGTGTGGTCAGGCCGAATGCACGGTGCTGTGCAGCGTTGGCTTTGGGGAAATGGTACGATAGAAGTTTCGCTGCCCCAAGAATCCTCTTGCCTGTCTTCCTCCATCCTCCCACAGTTCATTTTTAAACTCAACTTGAGTGTTTTAAGGCACTTAATTTTCAGAGTGTGGATTAAACAGTCCAGCCGGGCAGGTACAGGATCCCCATTCTGTAGGTGATCAGCTCCAGATCTGTGAGCTTTCCGAAAGTCACCGCCAGCGGGGGACTCTGTCCCTTGTCTTCCGTTGTCCTGCCTTTGTAGCCCTGTCCCAACACCTGTGTGTCTTGATCAGCTTTCTCCGTTGGTTGCCCGTCCTGTGCAAACAAAATGAAACTTGGATGATGGAATTCTTAACGACATCGGTCTGTTCCCTGCCCTGGAAAACAGCGTATTTCAATCCATGCGAGTCATACGGGACACACCTGGTATTTTGACACTTGCCTTGTGGTGTCTGAAGAAGAAAATACAGAAGACAGTGACTGAGTTCAGTGTGTGTGTCTGGCCCAGCGTATTTCCAAATGTTGCTTTGGGGAAGACCTCTTACCAAATCTGTCTTTCCCTGAAAGAAAAGATATGAGAAAAAGTTTCCTGAGTTGGTTCCTAACTGATGAAAAGTGTCACAGAATAAATCAATGCTTTCTCATTTTGAATAACACGGGGTTCTAATAGAAAAGAAAATCCTACCTTGGACGACACACTACCCATACTCACAATTTCCTAACGCGACAAATAGTTGTACAATAAAAGCAGTAATAAGAAGTACTTTAGAGTGGCTTTTACCCTCCCATGGCAGGTTATCTGCAGCCCCACGCAGACTGACAGGTGTCAAGATGCATGGGACACGCAGGGCCCACGACCGTAGGCGCTTGGCTCACGTTCTCCACTGACAGGTGGGGCACTGCGGGTCCTGGGGCTAAGTAACTGGCAGCGTGGTGCTTGGCCATCGGCGGATCTGTTTATCCAGCACCGAGCTGTGGGCCTCAGTCCACACCAGCACCCACTGCCTGGTACTGGCCCAGAGGAAGCCGAGCAGTGGGTGCTGCAGGATGATAGCTGTTGCTCCACGTCCTAGAATGGACAGACGGTGCTGTGGTTACAGATCGTGCACCGTTGCCCCGGAGCTGACTTGCTAGAGCTCTGAACAGCCACGGCCCAGCAGATCTGTGGATGAAGACAGCAGAAAGCGATCAGTTAAAGCGGCTGTCATGCTGGCTCTGGCTTTCTGGGCGGCATGGGGTGTGGAACTGCAGTTGACTTGATGAATGAGTCTCGGCTTTTTGCTTAGCTCTCAGAGGCTGCCGTCCCTGGTGGCTTCTGCTGAGCTCTGTGACGTCTGCTGATGTCTGCTGCTGTCTGTGGTGGCCACCTCTGAAGTCTCTCTCCCGGCTGAGCCAGCGAGACACTCCCCCGCCAGGCCTCGAACTTGATTCAAGTAGTTAAGGGGAACAAAAAGCGGCCACACTAACATCTGCTTTGGGGGTGGTTACTCTACTCCGACCTAGGCATTGGGAATTGAACTTTTTTTATTTTTTCTTTCTTTCCCCCCCCCCCCCCGCATTCTGCTTTAAAACAAGAGCAAAGTCTGAACCAGCCTTGGTCTGAACAGGGACTCCTTTTGCTCCAGAGGATGTCTAAGGCTGGGATCCTGTGATTCTCGAACTGTCCACATCCCAGTAAGGGTGCTGACCTGGCCTCCCACCTGGGCTTCCTCTCCAAAGTGGTTTTGCCTTCTCTTCCACTGCCACACTCCCCCTAGTGTGGGTCTCCCTGTAGCTCTGCGGGCAGAGAACCATCAGGCTCCAAAGCCCAGGCCACAGGCAGACTTCGACCACACCCATGTACTGGCTCAAGACCCAGGAACCCTAACATAGCTTGGAGTCCCAGGGAGGTGGCTGCCAAGTACATCAGGCTGGGATTGCTGCAGACAACGTCCAGCTCCTTGTAAAGACGCGGCGGTCCCAGAGAGTCAAAAGCGTGTGTGGAGAGGACATGAGGAGGTTGGGGAGCATGCGAGGAGCTGTGGCCGGCTGTCTGGGTGTCCTGGGTCCTGCTGGAGATGGCATCCTGCCCTGCACAGCCATCCCTCCCAGGGTCGGTTCCGGAGCTGGTTCTGGCCCTGCCTCTGCTCAGACCCGCTGCAGGTGTTCGGCTCCGGGCGGCCCGGACCCTCCTGGGCACAGAGACCGGAAATCACTTTGTGCTTCGGGGCTGTCCTTGGCGTCGCTAGGTTAGCGCGAATCCTTTCCCAGCCGTGAACCCCCCAGTAGTGGAGCAGGGTTTCTGAGCCACTGTGTGACAGGCGGGTCCTGCCGAACTCAGGAGCCGGCCTGACCCACGGTTGACCCGGCACAGGCGGGGCCAGGGGCTCGGAGGCTGCCCTGGGCTGGCTGGCGGGAGGCTGCATGCG
>NW_022900927.1:55812889-55858484 GCF_012274545.1 Fukomys damarensis | reverse complement strand
CAGCACTGACTCACAGCCAGGTGCTCATCATCTCTGACTCCAGCCCACAGAGGGGAACCGGCCGGGCCTCCCTCTGTGCACAAAGCCACCCCACAGCACCCCCAGTGCTGCACTCAGTCTGACCTAGCAACGCCTCAGGTGCAGGGGACTAAACTGTGCCTGCGGGGCTGGCTGTGACGTTAAGTGGGAACTGGGGAAGAAAGGAAACGCCCAGGGGCTTCCTTACTCTGGAGGGACTTTGCTCCTCCAAATGTTGAGAGTCTGTGTAGCCCAGGCTGGCTTCAAACTTACTTCGACCCTCTTGCCTCAGCCTCCTGAGTGCTGGATGGAATTATCAGTGCGTGCCAAACAGCCCTCCCTAACCCGTTTGCAGCCTGCACCTTCACTAACTTGTATGTAGTCTCTTCCGTTCTCTGCTCCTCAATCTGAAAGAGTTCACTCCCTGGAGCATTTTCTTAACCATCCTCCAGTTCTCTTGATGACTCTCTAGGCTTCCTTGGCTGCTTAGTCTCGTTTCACCCACCTCCTGTGCATTGACTCCCTATGATTCAACCGTCACCTGTCTCTACAGTGAGCCACAGCCCCAACTTCCCAATTACCTTCCTCTCTGCATAGACATCATCGTTAGAGGCCTCACAGTGTAACCCAGAGCTCATTCTCTGCTCTCGCCTCCAGTCTGCTCTATCTGTGCCATCTGATTCCACTGAATCTCCTCCATCATTCACTCGGCCACCAGACTGGAAACCCTCAGGCCACTCCTCCTCTCCCTCTCTGGAGTCATGGGCCCTGTTGAGTCTGTCACCCAGATAAGCCCACACTTCCCACTGCACTGCTGGGCTCCATCCGGGCTTCTTTATTCCTGCCTCCACCACACACAGTTCTTGCAGTCACCTACGTGGTCCGCTGGTCTCCACCCCACCCTGTGGGACTGGCGATCTTTCTAACATGTGAATCAAATCGCTTCCTCCACTTCCAGAGCTCTCCAGGCCCCCTGCCCAGAGGGTCAGTTCAGCCCACGAGTTCTGCAGGGTCCTAGCGCCAACCCTTCCCCCATGCAGCTCGCCTCCTGATTGCGAGGACCCTCCTTGCTCTTCCCCGCCCTTGGGTGCTGCACAAGAGCTTCCTTCTGCCTGTGGCCTCTTCCTCCAAGACCCTCTCAGAGGTGGCTCTGCGCAGCCCTGGTGTCCCTGCCTTCCCGACTCTACAGTCTGGAAGGGGATGAGCTCATGGTGCCTTTACCCTAGTGACTGAGGAGCGTCTGTAAGGTCTGCTCCTGGAACACAGTAAATCCCTTGTGGCCAGAGCCATGACTTACTCATTGGCTTTCCCAGGACGACGCCAAGTGCAGGCAGACAGATGGCGTTTAATGCATACAACAAGGAGAGGGCCGGGGGCTTAGCTCAGTGGTTCCGCCACCTGCCTCACAAGCACCAGGACCTGAGTTCTATCCCTGGTACCAAAACAAACAAACGAGAAAAACAAAACCATACAGCGAGGAGAGAAGCCACTGACTGCGAGCCTGAAGTCTCCAGGATCTACTTTGCTTCCCGCTGGACTGTGTGGGCACCTGGCAGGCTGGGACCATGTTTCTCCCACCTTTACCGGGCAGCTGGTGTTCAGGAAACCTTATAACACGATCTGTGTTCACCGCACGCATCCTCTACCAGGAAGCCCTCCCGATGCAGAGGAGAGAGGTCGCTAACCAGAGCGCTGCCTTCCTTTTCCCCACACGCCGAAAACTCGCTGATGCCATAAAGGTCTAAAGATAGAGACTGCAGATCCCAGCTCAGGCTGGCTTTAGGTGCTTTGCAGTTGTTTTCTGGCACTGGGGAACTGAACCCAAGGCCTTCACACTGAGCTATATCCCCAGCCTCTATGTTCCTTATTTTTAGACAAGATCAAGCAAGGTTGCCCAAGGTGGCCGTGAACTTGCACTCCGCCTGCCTCAGCCTCCCAGAATGCTGAGATTACATGAGATTACATGTCTGTTGCCATGTCTGGCTCACTTTTTAATTTGTTTCATTTTTAATTGGTATGTGATAATTGTACATATTTACAGTATTATATAATGTATATACATGAATACATTATACAATGATCAAATCAGGAAAATTAGGCTATTCATTCCCCTCAAGCTTCTATCATTTCTTTTTCTTTTTGGTACCAGGGATCAAACTCAGGACCTTGCACTTGCAAGGCAGGCAGCAGCACCACTGAGCTAAATCCCCAGCCCTATCATTTCTTTATGGTATGAACAGTAAAATCCTGTCTTGTAGCTATTTAGAAATATACAGTACATACTTGCTACCTGTAGTCACTGTGGTACTTTTTACTTTTATCAGAATGGCTACAAGCCGGGTGTGGTGGTGCACATCTGTACACCAGGAGGCTGAGGCAGGAGGATTGCTGTGAGTTTGAGACCAGCCTGGGCTACATATTGAGTTCTAGGTCAGTCTCAACTACATAGTGAGACCCTGTCTCAAAAAAACAAAAGAATGGCTACCACATTTCTGGATAAAAATACGGAGACACAATTTATGAAGAACTTTTAAGCCCTAAGGAGAAACAGTTCCTGCTCATGGAACATGTCTTACCAGAGGCACTGGGCCTGGAGGTTTTCCATGTTCACTTACTTCCTCTCTGGCAGCTCTGGTGTGGCCATCTGCTCTTCCTGCACTTGGAGGAACAGGAGGTACAGCAATAGGCAGCTGGAATCCAGACCCTCCTCTGTACCTCTAAACCACTGGTGCTTCCAGGAACAAAAGGACTCTGTGTCCTGCTCTGGGGGTCCTGCGTTAGGGTCATTTCTGGGATTTCAGTGACTTCAGAGAACAGTGGGACTGTGTTCCTAGAGGAACAGACTCAGAGTGATGTATGTGTGCTTAGACAAAGCAGGTTTACAATGGCTGCCTGAGGAATCCAGGGGAGAAGAATGCAAAATGGCCATCTGTGTGCTGGCGAGTTGGAGACTACAGGAAGAGGCTGAAGGCCTGGAGCTCACTGCGGAGTCAGTGTGAATCCCCGGTCTGCACTGGAAGCCTGGAGATGGGCATCCAAAGATGATGGTGAAGACCCGAGCTCCTCCAAAGAAGAAAAGGGCAGGCTCCACCTTCTTTCCCTTTTTATTCCATCCAGGGTACAAGCCTGTTGGTTGGTGCCACCCACATCCGGAGCGGGACTTCCTTCTTGGTCTGCAGCCTGCATGTCAATCATCACAGACTCCCAGAGCTCCAGGAATCTGCTGGGCTGTTCCAAGTCGAGTTGACCATCACAGTGAACCATTAGAGGGGCACAGTATTTTAAATGTCCAATGTCTGACTTTTCTAGGATGTTTGGAAGCCAGCGTCTCAGAGTAGGATGGCCAGATGTTACCGAGCAGGACGAAGCCTCGCTGCGCCTTCAGCTCTCCAGGGCCTCCTTGGAGCTCTTTAGATGTTCAGAGCTTGAAGCCTTCCATTCTGCGTGAGGCTGAGGTCTGCTCCCCAGCCCCGGGACTCTGCAGTTAACTGCATAGTATGTTTAAACGTGATAATGCACAAATAAACATGTAACGTATAATCACACGTACTATACACTTAAGGATGTGTACTTTACATGTAAACGGGATTTATTTTTTAAATTTGAAATGATCACAAATTAGAGAAGAGCTGGATGTTCATTACAAAAAAATTATATTTCTCCTGAACCTTTCCAGAGTATATTGCCAATCAGATGCCCAATCGTCTATAAATATTTCTGTGAGTAATTCCCCTAACTAAAGACAGTCTCCTATATAATGACAATTCAGTCGTCAAAATCAGGAAATGAGACGTCTTACCGACGCTGTCCTCGGACCCCGCTAGGGTTCACTCGCTGTCCCCACAAAGTCCGTCTCCACCAAATTGTGAGTTGCATCTGTGATCTCTCCTGTCTCCCCCTGTTGGGAACAGTTCCGTCTTTCCTTGGCAGTCACGATCTTGGTGCTTTTGAAGATTCTAGGCCAGTTCTTTTGTACACTGTCCTTCGGTCTGATATTTTCATGACGAAATCCGGGTTAATCCAGCCGGCCAGTGTCTCAGAAGTGTCATGGAGGTCCCCACTGGGTGGAGCCCGGTTTCAGTCCTCCTATTATGCATGATTTTGCTGCGTTGGTTCATCTGCGTGGGAGGCTGCCTGGCCCCTCCCTGTAAAGATTGTCTCCTCCGCCATTAGTAAGTGTTCTGCGGAGAGGCACTGTGCCCCTCCCTTTCCCCATCAAACGTCCAACTTCCCCTCTTATGTAGTACAGCATCGTGGCTTCCTGTTTTCTCCAAGGGGTTCGAGTCCGTGACTGTCACTTGTCTTAATGGCCCTTGTTCCCACCTTGGCTGGTGGGAAAGTCCTTTGAGCAACCTTGGGGGACCCTGTGACAGGGCCCCATTGCTCCCTGGGTGACCCCCAGGTGCCTTTGTGGCCCTGGGCAGAGAGCTGGGTGTCCCTGCAAAGAGCCGGGAAAATGGGATTTTGTAAGCTAAGGCCTGATGGGAGCTTTGTTCTTTGCCACCTGGGCATCCCCACTTCTGGGCCCTCAACAGATGGCGTGGGGGGCACCGGTGGCATCTGCGTGGATCCGTGCGTGTGTAATGTGTAACGAGGTGTGTGTTCACATGCATCTGTCGGGAACTGTGTCCTCTGAAATTCACACGCGGAATCCCTCACTCCCAGTGTGGTGCGATCCAGGGACCGGGCTGCATTAATGGGAGTTTGTGAAGATGTCGGCTCCAGGATGGGATGAGAAGTCTGCTAAGAAGAGGAAGGGACAGGGGAGCTCGGTGTCTCCACGCTGCGAGGACACAGCACCAACACGGTCATCTGCGGCCAGGAGCGGGTCAGCCGGTGCCTTGGCCTTCAGTCTGCCAGCTGTGTAAGCCACATGATCCGTGCACTTTGTGACGGTAGTCAAGGTGACGAAGACAGCGTCTGCATCTGTTTGTCCCTTTGTTCCTATGCGTGCACATTGGAACCCGTGCTTATTTCTGCATCTGTGTATGTTGAGAATCACGAGGGGTACCGGTTCCTCTGGTACCGAACGCACCTCTGAGTACCGTCCGCGTCACAGCTTCATCCTTTTCTCATCCTCCCTTCCTTGTCCTCCCTCCTCCCTCCAACGCTTGGTCCCCTGACCTTTTGCAAAAGATCCATCTCCCTGTGTCTTATCTCTTTTATTTTGCTCACTAATTTATTTAGTTTGGATCACATAAGCGAAACTATGTGACATTTAGACTTGTGTGGTGATGACACACGCCTCTTGGCCACTGCTGGGGTCCTGGCTCGGTAAGCCCAGCCCTGCATTGAGAACGTGGTGTAGGTTGAGACGCCGCTCTTCCTCTGGCCTGGGGAACTCACCCTTCGTGACCCAGCGCCCTGCAGGGTACCATGGAGTCCCCTTGGCCTCGGGCGGCAGCTGGGAGCTGGGACTCGCTGTCACTGCTCGGTGTGAGGGTGTCACACCGCATAACGCCAGCCAGGAGACATCTGTGGTCAAGATCGAAAGCCCCGTTCCCAGAGAACAAGCATTGAAAACACTATGGTCAAGCTGAGAAATCGTAAGTGGAACCCTGGTGAAGGCCATCGGTGGTGACTCATCCGTGCAGCCCTCGGTGTGTAACTCAGTGCCCCTCTGCGTGCCCGGCTCCCCGGTGTGGGCAATGTGTGGGTGCTGACAGCGCCAGGCTGCCTTCCTCTGGGGACCCCCTCACCCTGCCCTGCCCACACATGTGCTCCACCCCTTCCTGTGCTGCCCAGCCCACTGAGGCTCTCTCCTCTGGCCGCCAACTCCAGCCCACAAGGCTCCCTGACTTGCTCTGCCCCACTGACCACTGATGACTTTAGAACTAAGTTGTTCGGGAGGGAAGGGAACCAGGACTGGAAAGGCAATTTAATTTTTACAGTTCTGGGAATCTAACCCAGGGCCTCACACATAGTAGAGCTAGGCAAGTGCTCTACTACTGAGGTACAGCCTCAGTCTATTTGGTTTTTATTTTGAGACAGGGTCTCACTAAATTGTCCTGGCTGGCCTTGAACTTGGAATCCTCCTGCCTCAGCCTCCTGAGTAGCTGAAGTAATCGGTGTGCACCACCATGCCTAGGTTTAAGAAGAGCAATTTTATTATGGTTTCTTTTCTGATCATTTTAGTAACACAGAATGACTAGGAGGCGGTTTGGGAAATACAGAGGGATAAGGAAATAGACAAAAATCTCCATTAATTCTTCCACCTGGAGAAAACTATCCTTTTTCTCTCCAGACTCTCAAACAAACAAACAAAAAGCCAAGAAACTCCCAGGTTCTTCTGTTGAGAAAGGAAGCCATGCCCCTGCTCAAAAAATTCAGGGGTAACCCACACCCTATGCCTCTCCCCAGCGGCCACACCTGGGGCCTGTAGCTGGGTGTGTCCTGCCAGCTGTTTTCTGCGTGTGTGCAATAGGTGTACATTGTACTTATCAGCCCAGCTGCACTCGGACCCGTCTCACGTCTTTCCTGTGAGTCGTTTCACTCTGCACTTATTTAACAATATATGAACCTTTTTTATGTTCCTGTGCTTGGGTCCTTCTGAAATGTTGTTTTAAGCCACCACACAATTTCCCATCGTATACGTGTTTTATTGGGCCAGGCTCCTGGTTAGATGACTGCCGTTTTTTACTATTATAAATTATTAACTTTGGCTTTACCGTACCGGGGGACTTGGGAAGCCAGCTCAGCCTGGTGAAGCAGGACAGCCATCCCCGGGCCGTAATGGTTGAGCCCAAACTGGCTGAAAGAGTAGAAGCTTGTTTTCCTCACTAGAAGCATTTGCTTAAGCCAGGGTTTTGGGCAAGACTCCTGAGTCCGGAAGATGAAATCCCACTGTAGGTTGCTGTGGGTGGGACTTGCCGCGCTGTGACTGGAGTCTTCCCTCTGGGATCCTGAACCCTCTAACTCTTCAAGAGCATAAAAGGATGGGGAGAGAGAAAGGAGAGCAATAAAAAGCTCTTGAATTTGCTTTTTCTTTGGCATTATTTATTTATTTTTTGAGGGTCACACTGTGTGTGGCCTTGGACTCACTGTGATCCTCCTGCTTCAGCCTCCCGAGTGCAGGGATTACAGACACGCGCCACCACACCCAGCTTTTCTTTCTCTTTCTTTGGGTCTTCTGCTGCAGTGGCCGTACAGGCCCTGGGGTCCTAGGACCCTTACTGCAAGGCAGGTCGGAGGCCAGGCTGAGGGGCCAATTTCCGGCCTAAAGGGAGGAAACTCGGGTGACCTGCGGCCGCTCTGCACAGCAGCTGTGTTGGGACAGAGGAGATGCTGGGAACTTTCTGCTGGGCCAACGGGGCCCACAGGGGAGGAGACTGCAGATGGCACCGACTAAGTCTGGAGGGTGGGTGGGGAAGGCGGTAGTCCCAGAGGAGGTGGCTAGAGACTACACAGTATCCCCAGCCCCCAGTCAAGGGACCTCAGGAAAGGACCCGGAGGAGAAAATCTCGTGAGAACCTGCAACAGCTGCCTGGAGGGCGAGGGAGTTCAATTATTCTCAGAACAGTAGCAGATACTTAACTACTGCTTCTTCCCCTTTTTTATCTGCTATCTATGGGGTTGTAATGCCAGGAACTGAGGCAGCCATCTTGCAACCATGAGGTAGTGTGAGTGAGAGCTAAAAGCCAAAGGAATAAGGGTAGCAATAGGAGGTTGGACAAAAATATCCCTGTCACCCTTTGAACAGTTTAATCGATGCTGGGAATCATCTGCCTGCAGACTTCTTATGCCAGGAGTTCATAAACCTCTATCCTGCTTAAACCCCTGTTAGGGACAGTTCATTGCACCACAACCACGCTTTACTGAAACGGGGCAGAAAGACAGAAGACAGTATGACAATTCTAGGACCTGCTCACATAGCCATCCTGAAACTTCTATTTTTGTGTGAGGGACATTGGTAGGGAGCTGGGGGAAGGCCAAATGAACACACATTTAGTTTTTCCTTTATGTTGCTGAGAAACATGCTCACCAGAGAGCATATGCATCTCTCTGTACAAACTCCTGCCTGGCCTTTTACTTAGGACTGCTTTTCATTTCTAATATAAAGCAGCGTTTTGAGTCCACCTGTGGAGGATGTTTTAGGATGGTCACGTTCAACACCTGCTAGGTCCCAGTGGCCACGTCCAAGAGGCCTGAGCAGAGGGGCAGGGCCAGGAGGCATGGGGAGGACAGTGGCCAGCAGATGCTTCGAGCCCGCGATAGAAGGGGTTCTGGGGCCAGGACTCTTGAGAGCTGGTGGGACCGTGGGGCTGGCAAGGGCAGTGCCGGTTGAGCTCGGGCCCTGTGGGCTTCAGGAGGCCGGCTCTCTGCTCTGCCTGCTGCCTAGGGAAGCCATAGCACGGCCGTCTCCTGCCACCGGGGACTGAGTGGCACATATCCGGAGGTGTGGAAGTGGCACGTGGTCAGAACAGGTGGTGGTTGTCCGCAGGCCAGTGTGTTTCTGGTGGCTGCTCTTGGTCACTTAAGGGGACACCAACCAATCCCCACGGGGCCACTGCAGAAGTAGAAAGAGGAGGCCCAGGGTCAGGGAGACTGCAGGTCTCCACCCAACACAGCTGGGGCACCTTGGAAGCTTCCCCACCCAGTCAGAAGCCCGTCTGGGTCCCCTTTGGTCACAGTGCTGAACATCCTGGCTTCTCCGTCAGTGGTTGAGAATTCAGCCTTCACTCCCAAGTACAAGTTCTCCCAGCTTGGAATCTCTGGGCCCTGGAGATAATGGTCCCCACCCTCACCCTCTACCCTCCGGCAACAGCCCCTTGGGTGGCCGGTCTGACAGCAGCATCGTCCCTGCCTCGGGAGCCTTTACTAACTGTGGCTGCTCAGTTACTTTGGGACAAATGGCTCCAGGTCTCTGGTTGACCCCGCCCTCCGGCACGCTGAGGGAAAGCCACGGTGACTGTTCCCTGGCTGCTGGGCGTTGGAGAAATGGCATCTTTTGTTTTTCTCACTTCTTCCTCGCATGGCTTTTCTCCAGCAAAGAGAAGTTGGTGGAGGAGCAGGCGTTTCCCCTCCGGGCGTATTGGTGTGAGCGCGTCCAGGGTCACATCCTGGGAGCTTCTGACGCGCCCCATTGCTGAGGTTAGAGCAGCCTCTAGGGGTTGCCATGGGTTACTGAGGACTCCTCTCTGGCCTGGGATCTTTCCAGCTGGTCCTTGCTGGTTCCCCCGGGGCCTGTGGACGTCGTCACCCCACCCGGCCCCCTGAGGGTGACCCTAAGTGTGCACGCACGCAGCCTGCAGCAGCCACCTGCTCTGAAGGGGGCGCACTGGGCCCACCCAGCCCAGGCCCTTCTCCACACAGCCTCCCCCCGAGTCCGCGGGCCTGGCTTTTATGCTGTCTCAAGACCAAAGCTGATCCTGTCACGCCCCCTCTGCTAGCCCCGGCGACTTCCCATTGCCCCTGGGGAGAAGGTGACGCTGCCTCACGTAACCCCCGAGGCACCCCCCCCCAACCCGCCTGCCCTCTTCAACCAGGCCGTGGCCACTTTCTCCTCAGCGAGGATTTCACTCGGAGCTCCCAAGGGCTAAGCAAAGTAAATCAGAGGCATCATCGCGTGGGTTCTCTTACAGGAGAAACCTAAACTATAAAGGAGAGAGGGTAGGACATGGGGAGGGAGGTTCGTGGAAATGGGGAAGAGGACCCGGGGGAAAGGGACAGGACAGGCTGGGGCATCACAAATGACCAAGATACAATATGTACGCTCCAATTCCCTGAAACCTATGTGATTATCATGTCTCTAATGTGTGCTAAAGAGAAAAGTGAGGACAGAGCTGTGCTCATTCGCTAGAGATTTGACAGTGCATCCCCTCTGGTCTCAGCTCTGTGAAACGCGGGGCGGCACCTAAGAACCAGCCGAGTGTGCAAGTGTGTGTGCGCGCGCGTGTGTGTGTGCGCGTGTGTGCGTGTGCGATCCAGTATCTGGCAGGGCAGCTGTGATCTGCTCTCCTGCAGAGCTGAGCTCCCCTGCTCTGCAGGAAAGACACCAAAGACATTCCAGACACAATCCCTCCTTTTGTGGAATTTTACCTCAGTGTTGGGTAAATAAGAGGCGAACACACAAAACAAGGAGAAAGCAAGTGTTCGACCAAAGCCTGCAGACCATTGCCCTTAAAGGTACCTTGCTTGACAATAACAAATTTGGCCAGCCGGGCTGTCCTTTGTTGTTTTCCTTTTTTTTTTTTTTTTTTTAGGTTACAGTGTATGTAACCTAAGACACACTGTTTAATCATTTTAAAGGTAAGGCTCATTTGTGCTTCTGTGCAGCCCGCACCACCATCCCCACCCGCTGCAGCTCCATGGACGTCCCACTCGGCCTAGCGCCCTCAGAGCTCTCTCTGATTTTGGCCTTGGGATCCTGGTGAGTAACCTGAGCTTATCAGGTTCAGCTGGAGAAAAGAAGCCAAATTTCACCTCTGCCTTCCAACATGTTAGTCTTCCTGGGCAACTGTGGTTAAGTCCCACAGACCAGGACAAGCAACAGAAGCTGATTGTCACACACTTCTGGAGGCCAGAAATCTGTCACCAAAGTGTCAGCAGGGCTGGTTTCCTCTGCCCCCCTCTCCTGGGCTTGCAGAGAGCCACCTCATGGTGTCCTCGAGTGCTCTTTCATCCTGATCCTTTCTTACAGGGACACCACTCATGTTGGCTTAGGGGTCACCTGCATGACTTTGTTATACCTTAACGGAAAGACCCTAGCTCCAAACGTGATCATATCCCGAAGTACTGCAGGTTAGGACTCTGACGTGGGAATGTTGGGAAGACAAAATGCAGCTCATGGAGAAGGACGGCCAGGACGAGGAAAAGCAGGGAGCAGTGGCGTGTATTTTGCTGTCTCTTTACTCCTCTGTTAGCGCCCCATTGCTGTCATAACAAACTGCCACTGGTGTGTTAGTGTAAGCAGTCCTGGTGTATTTGCTTGCAGTTCTGCACATCCTAAAATCAAGTGTTGGCAGGGCTGCAGTCCTGGGGTTGGAGGGGGAGTTCTGTTCCTTTGTTTCTAGAGGCTCCCATGTTCCTTGGTGGGTGGCCCCAAGGACTCTGACCTTTATTTCCGTCACTGCTATCCAGTCTCTGACTCTCCTGCCTCTTCCCCAGAAGGATCCCAGATTACACTAGTGCAGATCATCCAAAATAATGTGTCCTCCTCAGGACCCTTAGCCTCACCATGTTTGCAAAGTGCCTTTTGCAAATCACAGGCGTGGGGTTGGGCACAGACATCTCTGCGGGACACTGTTCTGTCCACACAGAGCCGCTCCCTTCATCCCTTCAAGGTCTCAGTCTGCACCCGCAGAGACGGACCCGGCATGGAGAGGGGATGGAGGATCTGGAAGAGTTTCCATTGCTGCTCCTGACACCAGCAGTTTGGGAAACAGTGTATCCTCCATTTGTTTCTGCCCCCAAAATGTAAATTGTCTTGATAGAGTCAGAAGCCAGGCCGCAGGGAGTGGGGAGATAGCAGGAGGAGAGTTATCGCGAAGTGAATAAAAGCTTAGGCTTCAAGGTCACTCCCTCACCATCGCCCCTCCCGGGCCCTGAGTGGGTGTCACGTGACATTCAAAAGTTGACGTGATGCATTAGCTGCCATGATTGAGACCGCATCAGCCCTTCCCATTACAGTTTCTATTAGGTCTCCCCACTTGCAGCGCAGAAGTAACTGTGGGCAATTTTGAAAACCAGCTAAGAGAGAAATCCATTTGATTTGTGTGATTTATACGGTTTCTGGTCACTTCCTTGAGTTTTCCGGCTGTCTGAGTGTAGGGATGGTTTCAGGAATGCTTCCTCATGGACCCACCCAGCCTCAGGACAAAGGTTGTATCAGGACACGAATGTGGCCCACAGCAGTTACCCCCAGAAGTACGGAGGTAATGCCAGGCGTGGTGGTACACACCTGTAATCCAGACCCATGGGAGGCTGAGGCAGGAGGAATGCCATGAACTCAAGGCCACTCTGGACTACACAGTGAGACCCTGTCTCAAAAAATGAAAACAAAAGCAAAACAAAATTTAACAAACAAAAACAAATATAGGGGTGGGGGCAGCAGAGGAGATACAGGTTAGAAATGCCCAGAGACTGAGGCTCGTCTGCTGAGCGATTCTCCCAGTCGCCAGACACACACAGATGTTTGACAGACTGGATCTTGATTTCTGGACAGACTGGAATTCTCTCCTTCAGAAGATAACTACACACCCAGCACCACTATTAAACATACTGTGTAATGTTTCCTTTTTAGTGGCAGTGGTGCACATTTCTGCAGAATTCTTGTGGAAACTGATAACAAATCTGTAAGATGAGAGGGAATGGTGATGCTTTTGTGAAGCCAGAACAAACTTTTCTCAACTATCAACCAAGCTTGAAAACCACGTGAAGTCTTTCTGCCCCCTCTGTAGATAATGGTACTTCAAATTTATAGTCACATGAAAAAACAAAAAGGAAAGACGATGCATTATAGAACGTGTCAGGCAATTGAGCATTTGTCTGTGTTTTGTACCTTTTGCTGGTAGTGGCCAGCTTTTAAGACATTGTAACTTGTGTGTTTTCTCACTCTGTCCATTCTTGTATTTCCTTTTCTTATTTGTAAATTTGTATTCATCTTTATTTATTTTACTGTATTATATTTGTGTTTTTTTGAGACAGGGTCTCCCTATGCAGTTCAGGCTGGTCTTGAACTCACTATGTAGCCCAGACTGGCCTTGAACTTGCAGTGATCCTCCTGCCTCAGCCTTCCAAGTACTGGGATTACAGGCGTGTGCCACCACGCCTGGCTCATCTTCTTTAGAAAGGGGGCTCCTTATTTAGGCCCTGCTGCCTGGATCCCCTCACAAAGTGTAGGCCATACGGGAAGAGGTGGGAATGGCTGGTCTCCTGGAACACCTTGCCCGAGGCCTGGGAACCGTGCATAGGCCACAGGGAGACAGAGTGGGAGCCTCAGAAGGCCAGGTGTGGGCAGGCAGATCCGCTGAGGGTGACCGTGAGGTGCCACTGTGCCTGTCAAGGAGAGAGGGGGTCCTTTTCTACGATAACAGGTGTTCTCTGGCAGCTCCAACCTTCTGCACCTGTGACAAGTGATGACTAAAGGCCCAGGCAGGTGGTATGTCCCAGGCTCCTGAAAAAGAGGCCAAACTCATCACTCTCCAAAACGGAGATTTATAAGAATATCCCCAACCTAAATGGATAAGGATGGTTGGAGCTGGATCCTTCCCAAAGCATGTGTAGCCCACATCCCCTCAGTGCAGCCGGAGCTGAGTGTGGCCCGAGTCCCATCTGTGAGGCTGCAGTTGAAATGTAACTAAGAAAAGACTCGCTTTCCAGGAATGCTGCTAAACGGGTAATGACAGATGACAAAGTGTTTCAAAAGCAAATTAAAAAGTGGCAGTCTCACATATATACATACACAGATGCATAAATTAGATGAAAAAAGCTCCACAAAAGCCAGAAAACATATCATGCATTTTATCTAAAGACAAATGACACATAGGGAGAAATATTTGTAATTCACATCACAGGCCAAGAGCAATTTTCCTAATATATCAGAGTTCCTATAAATCGATTTTTTAAAAAAGACTAACAATCTAATAGAAAAAATAGGTAGTTCTTGAGAAAGGAAATACAAATGCCTCTTAGATGGAAAGATATTAAACCTTATTCACAATAAGAAAATGAAAAATAAAATTACACTGCAATTTTTTCACTTTCAACCCAGATTGGCAAAGATAAAAGCCTGCAGAAGGCTGGGGGAAGCAAGAGGCTAGGTGGGTTGTTGGTGGGTTGAAGACACAATTTCTGTGGGGAGCAATTTGGCAGCATCTATCCAGATTACAAGTGTGCATACCTTTTGACTCAGCAACTTGACTTCTAAGAATTTATTATATGATCGCGTATGGGAGAAATGGCATAGATAGGAGATTATTAGCAAGCTAGTGGTATAGTGGTAGCAGAATCCTTCCTCCTGAGTTTGATCTCAAGCACCACACACACACACAAAGCAAAAGATTATTTGCAATTTTTATTTTGTTTTGTTGGTTTTTGAGGCAGGATCTGGCTATGTAGTTCAGGCCGGTCTTGAACACGTGGTGATCCTCCTGCCTCAGCCTCCCGAGGGCTGGGATTATAAACATGGCCGGATAGGCAACATTTTATATAAGAGAAAAAAGAAGAAGAGGCAGGCTGTCTACTTAGAACAAATAAATTACTTTACACCTATACATTTCCTACTCGGTTGCAGGAAAGAGTGATCCAGAAGCTGTTTTGTGAACTGACATGAAATGAGCTTCAAGATATAACAGCGAGAGAAGGGTGGTGTAGAGGAAATATAAAATGTTCCACGCTTGCTGGTTTTAAAAGGACAGGTGGGAGGAATGTCGCCATGTGTGCCTTTGAGTGCCTCAGCGTGGCTTGGCTGCTTCCAGAGGGAGGCTGTGGGTGCTGGGGGCCAAGGCTGTAAGAGCCTCCTGTCTCTTCCCGGGCCCAGTGCAGTCCAGGTGTCAGCACCGCAGCAGATGGATGACGGCCCGTGGCCTTGGGGCAGGCCCAGGCCCAGGTGCGGGGAGTGCAGCAGTTGTGTCCTGCCCCGGGGAACCTGGGCCCAAGTCAACAGCAAGGCCATCAACACCGTGTGCGCAAGGACAGATGAAGCCAGACAGGTGGCCGTGAAAGAAGGAGGGAGCCAGGGAGGAGAAAGGAAGACGAAAGTGGGCGGGCGTTTAGAGGAGATTCCAGGCAGCGCTGGGAAGAGACTAGGTGGGGCCTTAGCTTGGGCCGGGCGTGGGGCGGGTGGCCCGGGTACTGGAGACCCGCAGACGGCACAGTCAGAGCACCGGGGGCCTCTGCCTGGGTATTTAGGGAGTAGTAAGGAGCCAGTGGGGCTCAAGCAGAGCGGGAAGGGGACTGTGACGGGCCCTGAACCGTGTCCCTGCGTCACCCTCTCCAGCACCGCCTGCCGAGCCTGAGGGGTGGCACGAAGCCCCCAGGATCCCACGGAAGACCCGTCCCCTTCCCCAGGCCGGGAACAGCGCCAGCTTCGGAGCTGTCCCGAGCCCGCGCGTCCGGAGCAGTCGTGTCCGCAGTAGGAAGCACCCTGGTGCGATTCTCTTCCCCAAGACCCTGGGCCCCGGGAACTGGGCCATCCGAAGGGTGTGCTTTCTGTGGGCGACCGGCTGTGTCGGGTCCTGCCTCTCTAAGACAACAACTCTCCAGGGAGGAGGGCTGAGTGTGGCTTAATCGGACAGTAGGCTGCATCCCCAGAGAAGTGTTCACAGAGCACCTCACAAACCAGCCCAGGGCCCCGCGTGTTTGTTCAGTATCCACACTGCAAACGGCAGGAGCCTCCCACCAGTGCGGGGTCAGAGGATTTTCCTGGAATCCAGCGAGCCTGGGGGCGATGACTTATTCAAAAGTCCCCAAGAGGACAGGGTGCCCGGAGTATGGGTGCCGGACCTGCCTCATCTCCGGTGTGCGCTGAGTCTTTTCTTCTCATTTTGTTTCCTAGCTCCAGAACAGAGCCTGAAGGGGAGAGGGAAGAGGGACCTGGGGCTGTTTTGGGGTCTGTCTGGACCTAGAATCCAAAGGCCAGCTAGGGGAGGCGGGGGAGGAGAGGGGAAGACCCTCTAGCTGCGCTGAAAAACCGAGACCTGAGGCTTTTATGCACACGATTAGTGATAAGCTAGTTGCCTGGCAACGGCAGCCCCTTCCCCCTCCTATCCGTACCCCTCAGGCTGCCTGTAATGTTTGTGACATTTTTCTTTTCATAGCAGAGACAGGGAGTCGCCCCCTTCATTAGCTGAAGGTGGTACCCCCTCCCGATCCTTCCCCCACGAGCTGATTGATCAGAGTCCCCGTTGGAAATCTTCTCCCCACAACATTGAATTATTAATCGCACACTGCACTGACTGCCATACCAAGATAACCCACCGATAGGAGCTCATGGAAAGTGGAGAGCTTACACCAAGACCTGGCAGGAGGAAGCTCTGGTAAGAATTAGCTGTGCAAACAATTAACAATATCCCCTTCTTGTAGGAGATTGAGGTAGCAAGACCTACACGGGGAGGATTTTACTCTTTCAAAAAAGCTCCACTATTTGACCTGGAACTCTCAGAATGCTGCATCCAGGAGAGTCCTTAGAGGTCTCCCTGCCCTTCTCCAACTACTTGATTGACAGATAGGGCATCTGAGGCCCAATGAGATACAGTGACAGCCCAATGATGATGGAACTAGGCTGAATCTAGGGCCTCCTGGTGCTCTGTTGTTTTCCATGATATTTCTACCCCTCAGAATTTAGTACGTACAAGAGTCCCACCGGGAGTCCATCCACGACTTTAGGATCCCCAGCTTTTGCTGTGCTGAACTGATTTCCTGGCGCTGCTATAGTGAATCACCACAAAAGCCAGCAGCTTAGAACAACACAGGTTTGCTAGCTATAAATTTAGAGCTCAGAAGTCATGTTGTGGGTCTCGCCGCTAAACACGGGTGCAGGTGGCCTCAGGTTCCTCGGATTTATGCCTCCCTCCCAGCTTCTCCAGGCCTCCCGCGTCCCTTGGCTCAGGGTGCATCACTGCGCTCTGCTCGGCCATCAGTCTCTTCCTCCCCCGTCCCTTGGTGATCCGCTGCACCCACTCGGGTCATCTCGGACCCTCTCCCTTTCTCGGGGTCGTTTAACTTAACACATCCGCGCAGCACCTTCTGCCATGGGAGGTCACATAGCCACAGCTCTGGGGATCGGGACGTGGATTCCTATGGGTCATTGTTCAGTTCTCTCTGTCTGCTCTTCAAGCAGGATTCTGGTTCGGGGGCTCGGGGAGAGTCCAGGACTTTGCACCTCAAGTAGCATCCTCCTCTCCTACCCACTTCCCCTTCTGGGACGATGGGGCCATCATTCCCCTTCATAAATCGTGAAGCTTGAGGCTAAGAAGGGTGAATTTCCAGTCCCAGGCCCCGCAGCCAGAGCTGGGGTGTAAACCCAAGTTCCCTGCTCCACACCACTGTCCCTTTCACTGCAGCGCAGTCACCTCCCAGGTCCTCTCTCCCATCAGCTTGCTATGGTGGAGACGCCTTTCAGACAGGACACCAAGGCCCAGAATCAGTCAAGGAACCTGGCTCTGCTTCCTAACATGACCATCTCAGCCCAACCAATCTCCTGAGAGAGTGAGCAACAGTGCTGTGCTAATAAGCAGAGGCACCATCAGAGCCTTCTGGTGGATCGCCTCTACAGAGGCCAAGGATGGGAGTTAGGAGCCAGAAAAGATGTGGGGGGGGGGAGTGACCACCTTTTCTGTCCTTTCGGAGGAGCCAGGAGCCGGAATCAAAACACAAAAGGAGACCCTCCACTGGTGCGCAGGTGTGTGACTAAGCACTAGGGGGCAGAGTGTGTCCGGGAATGGGACACACATGTGCTTCCTGTGGTTGTAAGGGTGGTTTCAAAAGGACCAGCCTTCAGTGTGAAGGGTCACTGCCTTGAGTACGACCTTCGTCGGTTTCTAATTGGGTTATTAATCTGGAAATAAGTGTGACTCAGGAGCCGGGGTGCGGGGAGGTGTTGAGCAGATGCGGCACGACTCGTGAGCGCCCCACGGATGCTTTTTGAAAGGGTCCGCTCTTTTGTAATCTTTATTCTCCTTTTGTGAGAATGGGTACCCCCTCATCATTTGGCAGTTTGTCCTAAGGCAGAGGGCTGAAGAACTGAGGAACCCAGAACAGTATTTCAAGGGTTTTTCAGAAGACAGTCTCTGCAGCTGGACAGCACAAGAAGTGGATTTATTTTTTAATATTTTGCAAATTAATGTGACTGTACACACTTATTCTCATATCTGCTGTGTGCCATCACACTTCCCGAGTGAACAGTCAGACACACAGCACGTAGGTCTTTTGTTTAGGAATTAACCCCAGTAATAAAATGATTCGAACAGCTGCAAGCAAGGACATTTGGACAGATCTGAATTTAGAAGTGGCCCGAGGATACGCTTGTGTAGAATATCATTAGTGAGAAATCCTTAGCATTAGACACTGGGCTTTTTAAGCAATAGACCAACCCCTCAGATAGATACCAATTTGATTATCTTTATGTTGAGGAGACTTTAACTATGAGGACCCAAGAAGCTCGTCCAAGGTTGGAAGTCCAGCTAGGAAGTGACTCAGTCATCTAACCCCAAAGCCCAGGTCCTGAGCGCCTGTCTTCCAGAAAGCCCAAGTCAGATTTTCCAGTGGGAAAAACCTGGGCCATGGATTCCAGTCCTTCACCTTCTAAGGAACTTGGTGCTGAGCTTATGGATGGGCTTAGAAAATTGACCCCAGAGATCTGTTGGGTCTTAAGATCTTATAATGAGGCAAAAACTTTGTAATTCAGGTCAAAGTCAAAGTATAACCTTTGTGTTAGAAGCATTTGGGGCATTGAGAGACTAGGTCAGTGTATGGAGATCTGCGCTGGGGTCGGAAGGAAGTTTCTAGGAGGTGGGAACATAAAGGTGGTGGGGGGAGAGGAGCGGGATGATTCTGTCAAGCTCTTGGTGGCTGAGACGCGCAGAGTGCACCCTTCTGCTCACAGGCCTGAGTGTGGGGACCGCAGCCTTGGTAGGGGGTGGACACTAACGGGGCAAAGAGAGGTGCACGTCGGTCAGGTTCTTCATGAGGTGGCTGAAAGAGGAATCCATGCTTCTCACGGATTCCTAGGGACTGCTGGGCCCTGATGCCAGGGAAGGTCCTGGGGCTACTTGCTTGGCCACAGGGATCCACAGTCCAGCCACAGGCAATCAGAAACAAGCATATTCAGCTCTCCCTCTTCCTCCTCCCTCCAAAACCAGTGAGGTTGGCATGGGAAAAGAGAGTAGACCATGTCTCCACCCCTCCACTCCAAATCTTTTAAAACTTTTCATTTAATCTGCCCAAGAAGCTAGGGTGAAAGCTTTGACTCCAATATAAGATTGAAATTTTAACTTGAAGAAAGCCGAATTTTAATCAGTGGAAAGAAATCATTTTGATAACTAAAATGATGAAAAGTAATAGAATCAGAGTGAAATATTTATAGCCGAGGGTTCCCACTCCCCAGCGGTCAAGGGAGGTTCCACAGAGCATAACTGACAGATTTTATTAGAGAAAAAAAAGACATATATTTCATGTTTATCCCCCCAGAGAACTGACAATCTTCACTAAACCTGTTATTCAAAGAAAAATCGATAAATATTACATATTCTGCCAAGGTGAAAGATGGCAGCCTGCCTTCTTACACCACAGCCAGTTCCTGCTCATGAGGGGATCTCACAGGTGCATTGTGGGTGCCTCTGACAGTGGTGGGCAAAGCCAAGGTGTCTCTTCCTGTCAGGTGTGGAGTCAGGGTCCTTCCTGCTGCTCTCACAATCAAGACTAGGTCAGGATATTCCTCTTCACCCCCTCACGGCCCACTGCGTCCCCATCTTGAACTTGAGCTTGAGCACTGGCCTTTAGAAGGGTTACACAGTATGAGCTAAAATTGCACATGTAATGTGATACTTCAACCCTGCGTTTCTTCTGCCTTTCGCTGCTTTCTTCCTTTCCTTCCCTCCCTTCCTCCCCCCGCCTCTTTCTTGTAGTACTGGGGACTGAATCCAGGGGTGCTCTAAAATTTGGAGACAGAGTCTTGTTAAGTTTCCCAGGCTGGCCTTGAACTTGCAATCCTCCTGCTTCAGCCTCTCAATACCTGGAATTCCAGATGGGCAGCACTACACCCGGTTTCCTTCCATCCCTTAACTATGGATTTGGTACCAATGGAAAGACAGGTTGGTATAACACAGGCAGGGGTCCCAGAAGCGACCCAAAACTGTGTAATCATCCTCTCTGTGATAAAGATGACATCACCGACGCATGGGAAAATAAGAGAATAGTCCACAGACAGTGACGGGAGAATTAACTAAATACTGTATGTGTAGGGAAACAACCATTTACATTCTTGCTTATGCCAGGCACTTTGGCATGCCGAGTATTCCAGAGGAAGGGAGCTGGAACAACAGTAGCAATGCAGAAAGAGTAAAGACTCCTTAACAGGACTCCCGTCCCCGTCCTACACTGGGCAGAGAAACTAGAATCTTCCTGTCCCTTCTCCCCTGATAAAGGAGATCATGACCCTGGGAAGGTCCCTCCCCTACCTTCTCCTGTGAAGGCCTCCATGTGACAGGTGTTCTGCCCTGTACGTGGAGGAAAGCAATGCTCGCAAGAAGAGTGTGAGTAAATGAGACTTGTTAAGTTCCCTCGAAGTTCGTTACCATCGGCTCGTACCTGTTTGTCCTCCTGTTACACTTCTGCACAACTATCCACAAAAATACACAGATTTCCCCATTTCTTTGAGCTTCCATTTCTGAAAGCAGTCGTGCCCTGTAAAGCTGTATGAAATGAATTTGTTATGCCTTTCTCTTGCTGATTTGTCTTTGGTTATAAGAGTCCAACCTAGTGATGGTTGAAGAAAAAGTACTACTTGTTCTCCCCGTACACTTCTCACTAACCAGTTTCAAATAGGCCAGCAAGTTAGAGGTCATAGAGGAAAGAATGAAAATGTAGAAGAAAACAGGTGCCCAGATCTTGGGATTGGGGAAGAATAAAAAATATAAAAGTATAAAAGTAATAAAGAAGTTACAAAAAAATTAAAGTTCAAATATGTAAACATTTTAAATGTATGTGAAAAATGATATAAGTACAGTAAAACAATATGGTAGTGATATGGCCCATTGATCCCCCTTGTACCATCAGGCCTCAAGCTAACAGCCAGCACTTGAGTTGACCAGACCAGCTGTCCCCAAGCATGACCATCTCACCAGTGCCTGAAGGAGCCCAACCAAGATCAGCCAAGCCCGGTCCAAGTTATCAGATGCATTTTTTCCCCTCTTCTTTTCTCTTACTTGCTTGCTTGCTTAAGACAAGGTCTCACTACATAGCCCAGGCCAACCTAGAACTTGAGATCCTCCCGCTTCAGCCTTCCAGAGTGCTGGAATTACAATCACGTGTGTCACGTCAGATACATTTTCTGACCCATAGACTTGCAATCAGTAGTAAACGGTGTTGAACTTAGAACACTAAGCGTTAAGGTGACTTGTTGTGAAGGATTAGATAAGTGATGCTGCTGCAGTTTGGACTTGGATTTGGAATGGCCCCCAGCCTACGTGTTAAAGGCTCAGTCCCTAGCTTGGGAGGTGATGGAAACTTTAAGAGGTAGGACACAGTGGGAGGTCATCCAGCCATTGAGGGTGCAGCTGGAAGAGCCACGTGGGGGGCAGGCTTCCACTGTTTCATGCTCCGCCATGATGTGCCCAAAAGCAACAGGACCAAGCAGTCTTACAGGAAAACCCCCGAACTGTGAGCCAAAATAAGCCTTTTCTTTCATAAGTTCATCAGCTCAGATATTTATTATGCTAACGAAAAGCTAACGCTCCTCAAGAGGGACATGACAAATTAGAACAAATATGTGCAAGAAACATGAAAGCTAGAGATTAAAATCTTTCGTATGGAATGAGGTCTTATAAATCAATAAGAAAAACACCATCTGCCATGAGGGAAATGGATAAAGGCCATGAGCAGATAAGTTGTTAAGAAAAAAAAGACAAATGACTAAAAAACTAATTAAAAAGCATTAAGCCTTGCAAAAATAGAAGCGATCTAAATATGAAACTGTCCCTAGATATTTTTTTACTTATGCAATTAAACAGAAACTTAAAAATACTCAGTAATGGCGAGCATGGTCATGAGATGGCCACTTGCTTACCTGTGGGTGAAAGCATAAGGAGCAAGCCGTTTCTGGAAAGTGGAATGATTTAGTAGACGTGTTTGGGTCAGGCGCTGTCGGTGTGGAACGTTGCACTGTTGTGCCCAATTCCTCATCACTCCTGCATTCACACTCTTTGCATGATTCTGCAGTTTTTCCCATCAGAAGGGTGCATTTGCTTGCATATGGATGTCGCCGTTGGCCTTGTGGGTGTGTTTGGCTGTGCGCTGGTTTCAAGTCTGTTCTGTCGCTTCTCTCTCCTTCCGGGAGGAGCTTCCTTCCCCCGTACTGTCCTGTGCCTCCAGCCTGGGCTCCGGGCTGAACCCCTGAATTCAGGGCTTTGGGAGAATGGAAGCAGCGTTGGCAGAGTAGCGCTTACAACTTGACAGAACCCAAACAAGTGAAGAGCAGAACCCAAATCCAGGAGCGTTTCTAGCACAACCGGGTGAGCACGTATCCCTGGGAACCTGAAATACAAGCAGCTGAAGATAAACCTTCAGCAGTCACAAGATCCACCGTCCTCAGCATCTGAGCTGGGAGGGCGAAGGCAAGTGAGAGCGGGGAGAGCCTGTAACCAGCCTGAGAGCTGAAGTCCCCCAAATACTCCTTCTTCACTGGAAGAAGCCCGCTCTGATGTTAGAGCAGCCGCTGAAACTGCCGCGCCTGCCCCAGGGTACAGGTGAGTGCTGGAGGCAGGGGCCTGCAGGGAGGGCTGACAGCGCAGGTGAGAGTGAATGGAGAGCGTGCGTCAGGGAATCTTACAAAACAAGGCACTGTCAGCGTTTTTGTTCCACGATGAAATGCAACAGAATAGGTGACTTTCTGAAGTAAGAAAGGTTACTCTAAACAAAGACCCTATCCAAAAGCTCCAAAAAGCTAAACTAATATAAAAGCCAGCCACACACACACACACACAATTATGCAGGTCAAATCTCATACAAAGTTATTGTACAGAAAATAAGAATAAGAAACAGAATAATATTACTGTAGATAATGAAAGCAGGCTAGAAAGATTTGCTTTTACGAGAAAATTATAAAGTACTATTTTTAAATGAACAAAAAGACGCGAAAATTGTACAAAACATCAAAGCACAACAAATAAAAATTACAAAAACGCAGAAGTGAAGTGACAGACCTCAAGAAAAATACAGAAATAAAATAAAGGCTAAGCTGTAATTAATTCAGTGAATAAATACCACAACAGATAATGTCTTAAGAGAAATGAAAGGTGAAAACCAGAAAAAATTTAAATTAAAAAAATTAAGACAAAGATAAGGATTTGAGAAATAATATAACTATTCAATGACTGTAGCCAAAATATGGATAACAGAAGTTCCTGCACAAGAAAACCAGAGCAAGAGAATTGAACAAATCCTCAATGCTTTAATTGAAGAAAAATGTTTTGAAATACAATAGATTTTGCAGATTGAAGGAATATGCTGTGCATATTAGACTGTGGCACACCAGGGACCAGGACACAATTCTGCTAAAATGTCTGGACTTCAAAGAAAAGCCAAAAATATTCTTTCTAGAACGAGGCAAAAAGCACACGTGGCTTATATGGAAGGAATATTATCACTTCTTGATTGCGGCACTTACATTTCAAAAGAAAATGGACTAGAACATGTAGGGTACTCAAGCAAAGGAATGTAAGTATTAAAGGCACGAACAGGAAGTACTGAACATATACGTTTGAATTTAGGGAACTTTATATTTTCATTGGTGGAGATTGAACTCAGGCCTCATGCATGTGAGGCAAACATTCTACCACTGAGCCACATTCCCAGTCTGGGACTATTAGTCCTACAGATACTTCCTGAGGACTCTATTAGAGAACAAACTTCAAATAACTTCATGATGGCTAGGGGCTTCAACACAGGGCTCATGAGGGGTATTGAATGTACAGTCACTCTTAGACCAAACGTAAGGGTTAAAAAGGAGAAAGTATAATATGTGATGTTTATATGACCTTACAATGTAGCCACAGTACAACTTAAAAATGAGGCCAGACTAGGGATAGGGATAAGATGCATCCATTTTTAAAAGTATTTTTAGTAATCATGGTTGGTGGTGGTTGTGTGCAGTACTGTTATTTTGGAACTCTTCTGGGCATAATGTAGGGTGCGGTAAAAGAATAACCATGGGATAGTCTATCATATTATTTGGAGAACCAGAACCAGGATTCTTGATGTGGAGGAAGCAGGTGCAGAGGTAAATTTTTAAAAAGTTAAGGAATAACACTTGAGTCCCGAATCTGAATTGGAAACATTACTGTGAGTTCATGAAGTGTTTTATCTTTAGAAATATATTTCCCAACTCTATCCACCAAAAAAGTCCTCAAATATAAGGCAATTTAATCAGTAGCATAGAGTATTGCTGGAGCCCAAATTGCGCTAATGAAATGCCCTTTTCTATTAAGAGAAAACTAGAGCTTCTTGGAGAAATGGCTGATTCCAATTCTGTGCCCCTCTGAAATACAAAATATCCTGGGGCGTTTTATCACTGCAAAGATCAGACTCCTACTAGCTCCTGTCCCCGTTATTCCAGTCACAGTTATTTGAGGCTCCCAATAGTCAAAGACCATTTTAATTTCAATAAGGACAATAATGCCATGGATTGCAAAGCTTCAAATATATTTACATCAATGATTCCATAATAATAAAAAAGCATCTTTGGCAAATAGCAGGGAATTGAGTCATCATTTTGAAAATTAGATAAAGAATTAAAAATTGTTACTGGGTAGGTCAAATAACATCATACATTTCCCATATTTCCTTAGGGCCAGGGATTTAGCTCAGTGGCACCACAACTGCCTTGCAAGTGCAAGGTCCTGGGTTTGATTCCTGGTACGGAGGGCGGGGGAAGAATAAAGATTTATTCTTATTTTTTTAATTAAGCTGTACCACTGGTAGCCATTAGGAGATAAAGCCATGTGTCTCTGTATAATATTAATAATATTTATTTAATAATTACAATAAACTAAGGGTTCTAGCACCATCATTTTGTAATTTGAATGAATTAATGAATAGGCTTTGAGCATTAATGACATTAGCTACGAAAGCCAGATGCCATGTACGGATTCGCTTTGGGATTGAGCATAAATCTGCTTAAGCCTCTAAATCAGCTGCCTAATTGCAGGGAATACAGAAAATGAAGGAATGTGTTGAAATACACCACGAATTTGCAACCAGAAAAATACAGAGCAAAGGGCAATTCCATAGGCCAAAAGGTCCATGTTTTGTTTTGTTTGAGACAGATCTCACCATGTTGCCCAGGCTGCCCTTGAACTTCTGTACTCAAGTGAACCTCTTGCCTCAGCTTTTCAGTTGCTGGGGCTATAGGTAGGAACTACCACACCCAGCCGAAAGGCTCAAGTTCTTTAACAGACACATTTCATGGAACAAAAGATAGGGAGAGGAAAACTGTAGCTCGAGGTAATTACATATCAAAAGCAATTTAAAAGTGTAAACTGCTAAAAGACCAACCTGTGGGTGTGGACACGGATGAATAAGCCACACACAAATTTGAGGAAGTGGTCACTGTTACAGTCAGCATTCTGGCTGATTTTAGAGGAAGGGGTGGACTGTAGTTGACATAGAGCACATGGAGAGTTTCCAGGTGTCCGGCAAGGCCCTATATCTTAACCTGGGCAATAGTTACAAGGGTGTTTATCAAAATTCCTTAAAATGTGCACTTGTTTTGTATAGTTTTCTTTTAATTATTTTATTTTTACAATGAAGAAGAAAAACAAGACAAAAAAATAACACCACACATACCTGACCTGAGCCCACCCCACATAATATAGACCTGAGCCCAGGCATAGGTGAGTCAGCAGGTCTAGCCAAACCCAGCTTCCGTCAGCCTTCTTTAACTGAGCCGAGGTGTGTGCACGACAAGAATGCTTATTGTCTTCACCCGAGTTCTGGGTAGTTTGTTACACAGCAGTACTGTGGCTTTTGCTGTCTACTGCAGTGACTGCTCATCAGCTAGCTCAAATCTCTGTTCATTTTAGCACTGAATCTGAAAAAGGCCAGACGGTACTTGTTTCTTAGCCTCCCTGACAGTTAGTTGATGAAGCCCAGTGACTCAGTCAGGAAATAAGCCCTCAGGGGAATTCTGTTAAGGGGCTTATAGGAAAGACTTTCACTCCAAATTAAACAATAGCATTCGGAGAGCCTCTCTCACTGCCCTGCTCATATAACCTGCTTTCCTGAATTTTGTTTACATGACAGTGTGATGCTTAGAGCAATTTGCCACCATGAGTCAGCAAGCACAAGAACGAAAAGCCAACACTCTGAGAATGTTGGAGCAAAAAATGAAAAAAATCTGATTTCTTGATTACAGAGCCTCCCTACCTTCCTTCAGTCTTGAGTCACTGAAGCAGTAAAATATGCCAGTTGTTAGTTTTTCTCACTTGCAGCTGACTTTATATTTCTTCCTACTGAAGCAGCCTTAAAAATGTTCATCATAGTCTTTTACCATTTACGTCCCAGTTCCATCTATTTAGATGAGAATATGATCCAAGATATAGCCAAAAATATTATCACAGCATTATCACAAAGAGAAGAACAAAAGGCCATGTAAAGGCTCAAGATGGGCGTGATAGCACAAGCCTGTAATCCCAGCACTTGGGAGGCTGAGGCAGGAGGATCGCTGTGAGTTCGAGACCAGCCTGAGCTACGTAGTGAGTTCCAGGTCAGTCTCAACTATACAGTGAGACCCTGTCCTAAGAAACCCAAAACAAACAAACAAACAAACAAACAAAGGAGCTGGGGATGTAATTCAGTGCAAGGCCCTAGATTCAATTTGCAATACCACAGGAATGCATGAGTGAATATACACATACATAGTATTCAACATGGAAAAATGACTAAATAGATAAAATAGCTATAAGATAATAAATTGTGCATTCATGCTTTAGGAGAATGTTTAATGTTACAGAAAATGGTTACGTACAATAGAAATTAGTATTTAACAATGTGTAGGTGATATCCAGGAAGAAGGCAAAGTAAGGACTTCCACATATGAGCGTCTTTAGTTGTGCTCTTGAGGTTTTCTTGATGGACTGAATTGATTCGAAACCTTTATCTTTCAAGGTCATTTTATCTTTGGGGAAAGAGCCAGAGTCACACAGTACCCAGTCTGGTGAATGAGGTGGATGAAGCTACACTGTGAGGTTTTAACCAGCCTGCTTTTCCACCAGATGACACTCAGTAGTAGCTTTCACCGTATTTTTTATCACACCTTGTAAAGACACTCAGGAAAGGGGACTTTCAGAACTGCTTCAGAAAGTGGCATGCACAAATGATAGGATAAGTATTTGCGAAGCAAGGGGGCGTATTTTGAGGTGGGTGGATGGCAGTGTGCCTTTGCTGAAATAAAATGTTAAAAATTTAAACATTCCCTCTATATGTTAACCACATCTCATATAAAGTGTTTTGAGCTCTGGACCGGAGTCGGATTCCCCCCAGACCTAAGTGTAATTGTAGACAGGATGAAGCCTGAGGACAAAGGTCCGAGTCTTTCTGATCTCAGAGGCCAGGAAGGTGAAGACCCAACCGCTGAGGCTGAGAAGGAGCAGCAAAGCCATGAAAGACCCGGTGTCCCAGAGGCCTAGGGGAGGTAATGTCTCAGAGAGGGATCCACGGAGGGGCTGAAGAGGGGACGTGTCCATGAGAATCACCACGGGATGGGCCTTGTCCAGGGTGATTCTCCCCACTCCTCCACATCCCTGGGAAAGCCGCTTCTGGGAGATTTTCTTCTCTCTCCTAAAGGAGCTTGGGATTGTGTCGCAGAGGTGAGAAAATGCCTCCATCCGATGAATGCTCTTTCCAAGGGTGCCCTAACCCCTTCCTACTCTGGGTCATGCAAGGCTTTGTGGCCAAAGTCACTGGCTGCCCCCATCCTTCAAGTCACTTAGCTTCTCCTTGGGCTCAGTGTCCCCTTTTGGATCATGGGCTCTGGTATTTTCAGCGCTTCTCCCTACCACCCCATCCTGCTGTTTGGGGTTCACCTCCTTGTTATATCAACTGTGATTTCATACAAAACACTTTTCATATATCACACTCCTGCTGTGTCTTCTTGACCAGACTATTTACATCCATAAAATGTCTTTTCCTCTCTTCCCTGCTGACAGCATCTCATCACTTAAATTGCAACTTTACATTCATCCCCATTTCCTGCCACCCTCTGCCAAACTGGGAGATGTCTACTGGCCGTTCCGTAAAAAGTCTGAGTGTCAGCTGTGCAGAACAGTCATCGATGCTACACAGGACACCGATAATCATGATATGTGTTTTGTTTTCAAGTTCCATCCAAGGTAATTTGGGAGAGAAAAGCAAAACAAAACATGGAAAATGAGAGGTAGTCAAAGAAGACGATCGGTTGCACTTTCCAAAGTCACCATCGGGTCACACTGATAACAAACGGGAGTCAGGGATGTCGGCGTTTGAGAAAGATGAGGGTTTAAGTAGGAAGAGAAAGTGGGCAATCCAGAAGGAAGACAGAGGAAGCCTCCATGACAGAGAAGCTAGGAAAGGTTGGCTTTTGGAGTATGAAGCACCAAGAGCAAGGAATTTAGGGCCTGAGATTTAGCTCAGTGGTTCCACTGTCTGCTTCGCAAGTGTAAGGTCCCCAATTCGATCGGGTAGCGAAAAAATAATTTAAAAAAAAAAAGGAATTTAGGGGTGGGCGTTGTAAAAATGGATCAGGAAGAAGAGCTGGGAACCTTTGGTGGGTGGAGGAAGTAGGAGACCAGGAGATCAGTGCAAAGATGGCGTAATGGTCAAGCTCTTATAACACAGGAGGCTGGGCTTCCAACTGGTGGGGAACCTGAGCACCTCTTACCAGAGAGCCCCAGCAGAGGTTGTCTCACTGCCCTGGATCTGGGTCCCTAAACAAAACTCCATGGCAGTGGGCATGTGGCGATTTGACTGGCTGGTTGTAGGGTGCGGCCAGCTTCAGGCAAGGGGTGGTCCCAAGGGAAAAATCAAGACAGTGTTCCCAGGAGGGAGAGTGAGTGATGGGAATGAGGAGACTCCCCCTCTGCTTGTCCACCTCCCTAGGCTGCCCCCTACCCTGGGCACTGCGCTCTCCAAGGGCACCTGCTGGTTTGCAAGCTGAAGCACCTTCCTTCCTGGGCCTCACTGTACCCCAACTTCTTGCTCATGTGATGCTGTTCTACTCTCCCAAACATTGGCATTTTCCCAGGTTGAATTTTCATCCCAGGCTCTTCCCCCTCTCCCCCTTTTGTCCTTTCTTACTCCCTCAAGATCTGAGGCCCTCTTTCCTCTCCTCTGTCACCCTTCCCGCTGCTCTCCTGCATGTCACACTGCACTGGGATGATTTGTGTGCCTATCGGGGACCATTGCGTGTCCTTGTAATGGTCCTGGAACTCAGTGGGTCGACTCAGTGACTAAAGAGAAATGGGAATGCTGGCAGCAAAGGTATAAAGATATCACGGCTACTGAACACAAGTTCCTGAACAGAGACGAGGGGGCCGGGCAGGCTGGAGAAAAGAGAGCTTGGTTAGATGTGTCAGGGACAGGGGGGCACAGAGAACAGAAATGTGCGATGGAGACATCGGAAAATATCGTGCTTGGAGACCGTGCTTCATGTGAGTAGGGACCTTGCCTGATTTAGCTTAGCTTCGAGGGCGCAGCACAAAGTAGGTGCTCAACAAAGCTGTGTTGGATTATTGAAGAGCAGAGAATGACAGGTTCTTACAGAGATAGGATCAAAAGTCACCAGCACGGCTGGGCTCGGTGGCACAGGCTATAATCCCAGCACTCTGGGAGGTTGAGGCTGGAGGATCGTGAGTTTGAACCTAGCCTGGGCAATTTAGCAACTTAGCAAGATCCTGTCTCAAAATAAGAAATAAAAAGGCTGGGGAATGTAGCTCAGTGCAAGGCCTGGGCTCAATCTCAGGTACTGGACAAAACAAAAGCATGCATCCTGGTGCTTTTTTCTTACTCCCCACTTTCTCTTGACAGAACTGTTCCAGTTCTGACTCTACCGGGAGAAAGCACCCGATCCCAGGGCTGAGGGCCCACCTTCAGAGGCCAGGCCCTTACCTCCTTTTCTTTCCGTCTGTCAGGAGGAAGGGGCGTCCAGGGCACCTTGTGGGGACGGGGCTGGGAGCCTGCAGGTCTTCTCGCAGAACCTCCAGGAGCTCAGCCCTCCTGGAGTCTAGCTGAGCTTTGCCCTGTTTAGTGTTTACGGGGGCTTCATTAAGGACCTCGTCAGTGGACCTTCAGCATCTTCTCTCCCCTGCTCAGAGGGGAGGCTCAAAATCCCAACCTTCAAGTGTCACCACGATACACGACAGCTCCAACAGCCCTAGTGCAGAAGCTACCAGGAGGCCTCCAGCCACCAGTTAACTCGTTATCATGCAAAGGACGCTCTTAAGGCTCTGGAGAAGTCCAGACAAAAACCAAGCATTTTCTCAATATTGCACAGGTGAAGACCTGGGGACAGGGCCAGGCACACCCAGCCTCCGGGGAAAGACCACATTCAGGAGAAAGGATGAAGACAGGCCCACCTGCAACATGCAGCAGACACGCGGGCCTGAAGTGGCATGCAGCCCACAAGCAGGAAGGGAGGCCTTTCTTTCCCCGTGCTCCAGCCTTCCAGTCCGAACCCCTCTGTGGGATTTCCCTGAGTTCCACCGCTTGGCGCTGGGTAGCGCGTGCCAGCCCTGAGAGGCCAAGGAAGCAACCATGTGGCATTTCCAGACTCTGTGCTGGGAGTTAGACTTTGATGAAAGGCAGGGAAGGTGTGGGGTGGCTGAGCGTTTATCTGCCTCATAGAGAAGCAACGTGTCAAAGGGGGAGAAGGCTGTATAGCTAGAGTTTTTAAAAATACAGACCTCGAGGACATTCTTTCAGGTTCAGAGGGTTCTTCCAAATTACTCCTAGTACATTGATCAATGTGTAAATGGGCTGGCACGAAACACATCTCCTCTCCCAGATCCTACTGACTCCGTCCTGCTGTCAGCAGCACCACTCTTCATTTGACAGCTTAAAGCCACACTGCTGTTTGTTCTCTGGTCAGGGAGAAGGTAGAACTTGTCTAGCCCAGTCCCAAGCGGTGGCAGGCACAGCATAGAAAAATTAACTTTGAGATTTGCCAGATAGGTCAGGTTTATTTGCTGTCTTTAAGAAGCCTGAAATCACAGGCTTGCCAAAGCTTTAGGAAGCAGAAAGTGGGCGGCTTCCCCTCCTCAAAAGTGCAGCAAGCTAAATGTTACAACGAAAAGACTTCACTTTCTTATCTCTTATCCCAGCCTGCAGTTACTGGGCCTAGACTCCTGCCCCTTGGGGGACACATTGGTGTTGCACAAGAGGGGAAAAGGAAAGGATCTTGTTAAGGCTTGTGTGCAAATATCCCCGCAAAGCCTGATGTGGTCAGGGTGGGGGGCTTTTCAAAGGTGGCTGGATCTAGAGCATGTGACCCGGGAATTGATTCACGGTGCAGTGCTAGGCTCAAGGGCATTGGGATTAAGGGTGTGGGTACTGCCCGCCCTGGTAGTCTGGATGAGATAAAAGGGGCAGAAAGACTCTGTTGATGTTCTAACTTCTGCCTGCCATGGACTGTTTCTCCTCTGCGATGTCCCTCTGCCCTGTGCCACCCTGCCTTGGAGCCAGCCGATTATGGACTGAAACCTCTACAAACTGTGAACCAAATAAACCTCTCCCCCTTAAGTTTGGTGTTGGGTATTTTGTTTCAGCAATGAGAAAAGTAACTAAGACAGAGCCTGTGATTTTTTTAATGCAATCTTTATGGACAGAAGTATTTTGTGATTATAGGTAGGAAAGGAAAAAGTGCAGCAGTAGGAAATACCTGGGAAAACTGCTGGTGTGACTAACAGGTATATTAAAGAATGCTCAAAAAATATAAGGATGAAGGAAATGTGCTATCTGTGCATAGTGGAGTCGGATTTAGCTTTTAATTTCAGGTATTCAATTATAGGTAGGAAAGGAAAAAGTGCAGCAGTAGGAAATACCTGGGAAAACTGCTGGCATGACTAACAGGTATATTAAAGAATGCTCAAAAAATATAAAAAAAGAATGCTCTACATCACTAATGGTTAGGAAGAAGCAAATTAAAATCACAGTGAGACATCACCTTACATCTGTGAATAGCTACTATAAAAAAGAAAAAAACTAACAAGTGCTGGTGAGGATGTGGACAAAAGGGACCCTTATACCTGCCAATAGAAATATAAATTAGTGCAGCCTTTATGGAAAACTCCATAGAGTTTCCTCAAAAGATGAGAAGTAGGACTATGTATGGTCTAGCAGGTTCCCTTGTGCATACGTATTCCAAAGAAAGGAAATCAGTGTGCTGAATAGACATTTGCACCCCATGTTCATTGCAGCAGGATTCACAATAATCATGGAATTGACCTGTCTATCAGTGAGTGAACGGATGAAGGAAATGTGCTATCTGTGCATAGTGGAGTCGGATTTAGCTTTTAATTTCAGGTATTCTTTTTTTTTTTGCTACCAGGGTCAAACTTGGGACCTTGCACTAGTAGTGAACGTGAAGGAAATTTGCTATCTGTGCATAGTGGAGTCGGATTTAGCTTTTAATTTCAGGTATTCTTTTTTTTTTTGCTACCAGGGTCAAACTTGGGACCTTGCACTCGTGAGGCAGGCGGTGGGTACCACTGAGCTAAATCCCTGGCCCTGGTGTCATATTTAGCTTTAAAGAAGAGTTAAATTTTTCCATTTGCAGCAGCATAGATGAACCGGAAAGACATTACGTTAAGGAAAATTAGCCAGGCACAGAAAGGCAAAGACCACGTGATCTTACTAGTGTGTGAATCTAAAAAAGTCTAACTCACAAAGCAAACGTTAGCGTGGTGGTTCCAGGAGCTGGGAAGTGGAGGGATCCGGGAGATGTTGGTGAAAAAGATCAAAACAGACAAAACAAAAAATGAAAAACAAAACCATTGGTATGGATGGCCAGGAGTGTGGAGAAGCTAACTCAGGACAGGAAAACACCTGTGACAGAGATGGGGCAGGGAGAGGCCACAGACCCCAGGCCAAGGGTGTCTCGTACAGTGTCAGAATCACTAGGAAGACATATACAAAAAGAAAAGTTCTTAGAAAAACATTTCTGGGGCACAAACTTGTGCCAGGCACCTGCTGAGCCCTGCACGAGTTCTGTCTCAGTAGGTAGCCTTGTTTTTTGGACCTTCTGACCTACAGGTACCAAACGTGGAATGAGGCTATGCACAGGACTATTTGACCCAGGCAGCACCCCAGAAGCACTCTGCAAAATCACTTACCCCTGCCACCGACGCCCCTGGCCACCCGGGACAGCTGACAGCGCCATAGAGAAGTGAACACTCCCTGGCCACTTTGCTGATGGCAGTGGAGGTCAATGGGCCTTGGGTTCTTCTGCTCAACTGAGATAGAAATCAACAACTGGCAAAGTACATCTACCTTGATGTTAGCGGTTCTGGGCCTGGAGTGCGAATGACTCTCAGCCCTTAGTGCTGTAGCCCTGAGCATGGGGTGCCGGTGCTTCTTGGCTCTGGGGGTGGCCACTCTTAGCCTCACAGCTGCTGGTGGCTCCCACCTGCCCCTGTAAGTGCCTCAGCAGCTGGGGCTTGCAGCCCCTTTGGAAGCTTTCTGGAGCCTTTCTAGTAAGCAGCTTCTGCTGCCTCTCTTGCGCTCTTCTGTTGGACTCTGATGGCCTCTGCCAGTCTCCACTTGTCTCCGTCCACTACTCTTGTCTCTTTATTGTTTTGCTGCTCTCTGGAGCCCTTTCAAGATAATAGCTCGTAGTGTCCCCAGCAATTTTTAGACTTCTTAGAAAAATATTTCTGGGGCACAAACTTGTGCCAGGCACCTGCTGAGCCCTGCACAAGTTCTGTCTCAATAGGTAGCTTTGTTTTTTGGACCTTCTGACCTACAGGTACCAAACGTGGAAAGAGGCTACGCACAGGACTATTTGACCCAGGCAGCACCCCAGAAGCACTCTGCAAAACCAGTTACCCCTGCCACAGACGCCCCTGGCCACCCGGGACAGCTGACAGTGCCATAGAGAAGTGAACATGCCCTGGCCACTTTGCTGATGGCAGTGGAGGTCAATTGGCCTTGGGTTCTTCTGCTCAACTGAGATAGAAATCAACAACTAGCAAAGTACATCTACCTTGATGTTAGCGGTTCTGGGCCTGGAGTGCGAATGACTCTCAGCCCTTAGTGCTGTAGCCCTGAGCATGGGGTGCCAGTGCTTCTTGGCTCTGGGGGTGGCCACTCTTAGCCTCACAGCTGCTGGTGGCTCCCACCTGCCCCTGTAAGTGCCTCAGCAGCTGGGGCTTGCAACCCCCTTTGGAAGCTTTCTGGAGCCTTTCTAGTAAGCAGCTTCTGCTGCCTCTCTTGCGCTCTTCTGTTGGACTCTGATGGCCTGTGCCATCTCCACTTGTCTCCGTCCACTACTCTTGTTTCTTTATTGTTTTGCTGCTCTCTGGAGCCCTTTCAAGATAATAGCTCGTAGTGTCCCCAGCAATTTTTAGTGCAGCCCACTCAACCTGCGATAAGAATTGGCAATAGGAGAAGAATATGAGTAGGCAGCAGGACCACTCAAGATCCATATTGGAGCCCGTGCTGGGAAGCAGCGAAATGCACCAGAGTGAGCCCTCCTGGACTGAGCGAGGGGATACTGTTTACATAGAGAAGGGGCATTTCCAGACCTTTTTGGGGACTGTCAGAGTAGTGAGAATGGGGTACAGATCCGGGAGGTTACAGGGCAGAGTCATCCAGAGTTGCTGCAGGGTGAGGTCTTCTGGGATAGGTCCTTGTTTCAAACCTGCTGCCTGAAAGCAAACCTCCGTAAGAAGCTCCTGCACGTCTAGGACGGCCTCAGCTCTCTGATGGCCTGGGAGGACTGCAGAGAAGCAACTGCTTGATTGACAACTCCCTCTCTTTCTACCAAAACGGCAGGGCTGAAAGTCTCCAGGCTGAGACAGCGGTCTTAACTGTGGCGCGTTGAGGTTGAGGTACTTGAGGGATAATGTCAGTGGCCCTGGTCCCTTCCCAGTCTGCCCTGTCAAGCATGGTCCTCTTGAGAGGTCACAGCAGCAGCTGAGCAGTCTGGAGCTGGAGAGGGATGTCCTGGCTGTGGGCAGAACTTCAGCAGGTCTGCAGGACAAAGGCGGCCTGGAGGGGTGGGAGGGACGATGCTGGAGTTGGGCCCTGGGCCACCCTCAGGGAGGTGGGGATAACTGTCAGTGACTTCACACTCTGCCGGCCATCAGAAGGAAGAGGGAAGGGTCGGGCCTCATTTTTCTATCTCAGAAGAACAGACAGGAACTGACCACCTCCTCTTCCTCCCCGGGAACAGAGTGTGCGTTCTGTTCCCTCTCTCATGCACACACCTGATCACTCTGGGATTTACGCCTTACTCGTATCAAGGAGTATTTGAAGCAGACGTATTTCATGCCACTCTTACCCCAGCCAGGTGAGACTGGCTTTGCAAAAGAGGAAACAGAAGCTCAGAAAGCTTCCATAACTTTCCCAGGGTCTTGCAGCTAAGTAGCAGAAGTCAGAAGGAAGAGGGAAGGGTCGGGCCTCATTTTCTATCTCAGAAGGACAGACAGGAACTGACCTCCTCCTCTTCCTCCCCGGGAACAGAGTGTGAGTTCTGTTCCCTCTCTCATGCACACACCTGATCACTCTGGGATTTATGCCTTACTCGTATCAAGGAGTATCTGAAGCAGACGTATTTCATGCCACTCTTACCCCAGCCAGGTGAGACTGGCTTTGCAAAAGAGGAAACAGAAGCTCAGAAAGCTTCCATAACTTTCCCAGGGTCTTGCAGCTAAGTAGCAGATGTAGAATTTGCACACGGAACTGGCTGACTTCCAAGACTGGGTTCTTCCACCCTACCATGTACATCATACTTCCAGGGACAACTTGTGGAATCTTTGAGACTAGGTGGGGCAGTTCCTTCGTGCACAGCTTCTATGATTCCAAAGGCCTCAGGAGGATCCAGGTTCGAGTTTAATTTATGGAGAGGAAGGAGGAGGAAACCGTTTCGCCTGTCATCATCCATAAAGCAGGGCTCTCAAGAGGGGCTGCTGGAGATTTAGAGATAAAGTAGCGCAGGGAATTTTCCTAACAGATTTATTTCTTGAACTGAAACAGACAGAGAGCAAAGAACATGGATGTATCAATTGTAAGCATAGAGCATGGCTGACTTGTACCTGTGTATGTACCTGAGTAGTAGCGCAGGATTTTCCTAACAGATTTATTTCTTGAACTGAAACAGACAGAGAGCAAAGAACATGGATGTATCAATTGTAAGCATAGAGCGTGGCTGACTTGTACCTGTGTATGTACCTGAGTAGCTATCACCTATCCAGATGCTGCCTCTGCACATTTCCAGTCCAGATCCACCCCTCTCCAGAGCTAACCGCTATTGTGATTTTTTTATTTGTTGGCACCAGGAATCGAACTCAAGACCTTGCACTTGTCAGGCAAGCCTAGTGCCACTGAACTAAATCTTCAACCCAGTATTCTGAGGCTTACTCACCATCAATTTGTTTTGCTTATTCTTGAATTTTATATAAATAGTGGTGTTGATTAGTACTGTTTTTGCCCACTAGTTTTAAAACCTATTACCCAAAATCACACAGCGACAAGTGAAACCTTCTCTTCCCCACCTCCCCAAGTCTCTGTTCCTCGGCCAACGCTGGCAGCACTGGGTGTGTGCCCTGCCTGTCTAGTTTCTGCTGTTCAGATACCCTATCGGAAGGGGAGTTTTGAGATTCATCGTGTGGTTTTCACCCCTTTTCCAGAAGGAGAAATTTGCCAACTATCATTTGCTTGGACAGGAAATCATTAAAAGCCTTCCTGGGAAAGCACTGATACCTCATTGTCTTGGAAGAAAAGGAGGCTCCTCCAGGGAGGGACAGGGCGCAGTGGTTCTTGGCCCACGCAGCAGGGACAGATTCCTGATCCCCTACCTCCGAGGACAGCTCTTGCTGACCCAGATTGTGTGGCACAGCCAGACACAACTCTCCCAGCCCCTGTCTGACGTCTGCCCGGGCCACACGCCTGTCACGTGGCCGGGGAGCTGAAGGCAGGAGCGTCTTCTACACCCTCACCTGCCGGCCAGATGCAGAGGCCACTGGGACGTAGAGGGCGAGCCTGGGAATGAGGTGTCCGGCTCCCCAGCCACCAGGCTGCCCCCGCGTGGGACTGTCACATGGGTAAGGAGTAAATATGTACTGAGTGAAGCCACTGGCGCGGGAGGGCTGGTTTAAGTGGTGGCGTCACCCTAAAAAGCACAGTCCACAAGGACGTGGACTCCTGTTTCCAGGGCCTCAGCATGAATGAATGCTCTGGCATCGGAGCAGACGGCTTTCCCTGCAGCGGGTGACAGCTCACGTGAGAGGGTGGCCTGCAGGGACAGGCAGCCTGCATGTGCTCTGCAGACATTGTGCCCACCGCCCGCCGCCCTCTCCGCAGGCCTGGGCTGCCTCTTCTGAGTGAACAGCGCCTTGGTGTTCAGCCGCATTGGTCTCTACCTCCTCCATTTCCGCCGTGTCTCGCTGTGGGAAGATGGAGCTCAGACAGCTTTATGCAAGGGACGCTGGTCGTCTCAGCTGGAGGCAGTGAGTGCACACGGCTCCGCTCTCCTGTCTCAGAGCACAGCACTGCCTCAGCTTTCTGGCCACTGCGAATGCTGGGAGCTTCACAACCTCATGTTGAGCGCAAATGACTCCTTGCTTACTCCTCTGTAGTCGCCATTGTCCAGAAACGATGGGACTCCGCCCCTAAGACACTGGGGCACTGGGGGAACCACCAGAGATGTGGTAGTACCCCTTCTCCACAGTTTTGCTTTCTGTGGTTTCAGCTGCTATCGCCAATAACAGACCCAAAATGTTAATATTTATTTTGATGAGCGAGAGAATACAGTCACTTTAATTTTCATTACACTATATTGTTGCCGTTGTTCTGTTTTATTATCAGTGTTGTTAATCTCTTACTATCCTTTATTTATAGACTAAGCCTTATCATAGACAAGAATGTAAGAAAAACCACTATGTATAGGGTTCAGTACTGAGGTTTCAGTGGCCTCCCAGACAAGAGGGAGTGGACTGCTGTCCTTGCCTGCCTTTGGTGAGCGTAGGGCGCATATCTGTTGGATATATGCCTGAAAGTAGGGTCGTGGTGTCATCTGTTATGCGCGTGATCGGTACTGCCAGAGGTCTCATTTTGTTTGTTTTAGCCGTGCTAGTGAAATCTCACTGGGTAGCCTGCTCAATAATGATGGCAGGCATTTTCTCTTTTTTGGGTGCTGGGGATGGAACTCGTGCCCTCAAGGCAGGCAGCAGAACCACTGAGCCAAATCCCCGGCCCCAGTGGCAGGCATTTTCACGGGCTTGTTAGTCACTGGGATATACTTAGTGCTGCTTACTGTCAACTTCTGGTATCGTAATTCAGTTCAGCAGTCTTGTTAAAGCCCCATGGTAAGGCAGAGCTTATGCGGAGGTGATGAGGGATGAGAGAGCCAACAAAATGTTCACTGTGTGCACGTGCGCACACACACACACACACACACACACACACACACACACACAGAAGTTCCCTTGGCTACATTATGTATTTTCTCTTAATATATACAAAGGGGAAAATGGTGGAAAGCAGTATGTACAGCATACTACCATTTGAGTGAAACGTTTGTGGAAAAAATGTGAACACACGCATTTATACATACGTATATGTATGTAGTCTTGAATACGTTTAAATCTCTTCCATAAAGATAAGCAGAAACTACAATAAAGCTAAGCAATGGGAGAGTGATGTGGGAAGGGAAGAGAGACTTTTAACTGTAAAACACTTTATGTATGAATGTGCACACGTGGGAAGGTAGGCATTGCAGTACTTGTGATTAAACCCAGGGCCTTCACACTGAGCTACATCTCCACTCCCTTTTCAATTTTGAGACAGAGTCTGGACTTGAACATGCTATCCTCCTGCCTCAGCCTCCTATTGTACTGGAATTACAGACGTGCTCCACTACACTCAGCTTTCATTTTCTGCTTTGCTCTGTCAAGAACATAGATTTTTAAACCTAAACTCACATAGTTTAACCTTTTTTAGTTTTTTGAGACAAGGTCTCAGTTTGTAAATCAGGCTATCCTTGAACTCAGTACGTACCCCAGGCTGGTGTCCAACTTGCAGCAATCCTCCTGCCTCAGCCTTGCAAATGCTAGAATTCCAGGCATGGGCTACCATGCCTAGCTAACCTTTTAAAATCATTGATACACTCAGCTTTTAAACCATTTTCTACTTTGCTCTGTCAAGAACATAGATTTTTAAACCTAAACTCACATAGTTTAACCTTTTTAGTTTTTTGAGACAAGGTCTCAGTTTGTAAATCAGGCTATCCTTGAACTCAGTACATACCCCAGGCTGGTGTCCAACTTGCAGCAATCCTCCTGCCTCCGCCTTGCAAATGCTAGAATTCCAGGCATGGGCTACCATGCCTAGCTAACCTTTTAAAATCATTGTACAGAAATATTTAAGAAAAAAATCAAATATTGTTTCTGTCTGAAGGACAGTTCTTTTTTATTGTTTTGGTTTATTTTACTTTATTTGTTTGTTTATTTATTTATGGTTTTTTGAGACAGGGTCTCACTATGTAGTTGAGACTGACCCGGAACTCACTGTGTAGCTCAGGCTGGTCTCGAACTCACAGCGATCCTCCTGCCTCAGCCTCCCGAGTGCTGGGATTACAGGCGTGAGCACTCCCGGCCTACAGGACAGTTCTATGGTCCAGTGAGGAAGGATGGTGGGGGCCTGATGCACACAGACAGGAAAATAAGTAATCGCACTAGAGTATGATGAATCTGTGAGGTAGAGAGCGCACGAGGGCTGCCCAATCCAGTATTGACCAAGGCAGTGGATTCCACCCGTTTCTCAGGAGTGCTTACATCTGAGCTGAGACTGAGGGGCCGTGGGGCTTGGTCTGGGAAGGAAAGTGGGGGTGAGGGGATGGTCTCGACAGAGCCACTGCCTGGGCCTGAAGGTGGGAGCCCTGTGAGTTCCTGTGAGCTCTTTATGCCAGAGCCCAGCGGCCAGGTCCTGAGGGGTCTGTGAATGCGGAATACCCAAGGCTTGGGACCTTTATTAGTCCAGATCCACAGGGGAACCAGAACGCAGGCGTGCGCTCTCTCTCTCTCTCTGTAAAAGGCGATGCGCCCCCTCAAAATGCTCCCCTTCGCCTGGAGCACACTTATCCTACCGTTCTTTCTCTTGCTGAAGCAGTTCTGGGAGTGCTGTTCCATGAGTTTCTTTATTATATAATTTAAAACAGGATAAATCTTCCTCTTTTTTTTTTTTTTTGGTACCTGGGATCGAACTCGGGTCGCTATTGCGAGGCAGGCGGCAGAACCACTGAGCCAAATCCCTGGTTTAATGCTCCTTTTTCTATTTCACTTTGTTTGAGGCAGGACCCCGCTGAATCGCCCACGTTGGCCTGACCTCGCCGTCTCGCTCCAGCTCCGCCTCCTGAGTAGCTGGGACCCCACCTGCACCGGGGCAGCAGGCTGCCCCCCTGGGCTGACCGGAGTGAGGACAGGACCGAGGCTGGCTGTGGCGATGAGGGTAGCAGGCCCCTTCGCACCGCATACCCAGTTACTTCCCCACACCCTTTTTAATTTTAAAAATTGGAGGCGGGGATCTCACTGACGTCACCAGGTTGCCCGGAGTGGGCTTGAACCTTACGTGTAGTAACTCACCCGACGCACACGACCCCCGAGGACTCCCCGTGGGGGTCCGTGCAGGGGCACAACGCTCCCCTTTGTCCATCTCTTTCCCCTCCTCTCCCTCCACCTCTCAGTCCCTTCCCATTTGCATTTCTTAACGGCTTCTTCCAAGGATCCATCCAGTCCAGTTCCCCTTTTCTTGGCTGGGTCTTCTGTTGGGGAAGGGTTAATATTTTTCAGTTCTTTATATATTCTGGATATTAGTCCTCTGTCTGAGGAGCAGCCGGCAAAACGTTTTTGTTGTACTGGGGATCGAACTTGGGACCTTGTACTTTTGAGTCAGGCAGCAGAACCGCTGAGCTAAATCCCCATCCTGCTGGCAAATTTTTTTGCCTCTCTGTAGGTTGTTTCTTTGCTCTGTTGGTTTTTTTGCTGTGCAGAAGCTTTTTAATTTGATGTGATCCTATTTACTGATTCTTGATGTTATTCCTCACGCAGTTGGGGTTCTGTTCAATCTTGCCCTACGCTTTTGTCTTCAAGAGTTTTATGGTTTTACCTTCCACTAGATTCTCTGGTTCTGCTTTCCCACTTGATCTTTGCTGCATTTTTATTTTAGTTTAGTACACAGTGAGAGATGTGGGTCTCAATCCAATCTTCCGCATGTGGACAGCCAGTTTTCCCAGTACTATTTATTAAAGAGGCTGTCTTTCCTCCAGTGTGTGTTTTTGGCCTCTTTGTCAAAGATCAGATAGTTGAATATGCCTGAGATTATTTCTGCTGGCAGTGTAAATCCCACGCAGGGCCCAAAGGCTGTGTCATAGGGGCTGAGGTGGGGGTGAACTTGGGAGGATACAGCTTGGTGGAAGTCTCAGAGTCTGAAGAGCTGAGAACCAGGAGCTCCGTTGTCTAAGGGCAGGAGAAGGCGGATGCCATAAATTCCACATGAGAATGCCTTTGTTCTTCCTCTGTCCTTGGGTTCTGTTTAGGCGCTCAAAGGATTGCAAGATGCCCACCCGCACTGGTGAGGACCACCACCTCACTCAGCCTCACTTCAATAGCTAGTCACTCCCAGAAACACCCCCGCAGACACAGCCAGCTATCTGGGCAGCCCTCAGACCAGTCAACACGCAAAATGGATGACTCCCACCGGGAGCTATTTTAGGGTGTTTGAACAGGAGAGTAGAAAAAACAGACCGTGCATTTTAGAGAGATCATTCCGGTGTAGAGAGAATAGATTTTAGGTCCACAGGCTAGAGGAGGCCCTAGGGAGTGTGGCTTCATGGGTGAGTACCTGGGCTCAGGAGTCAAGTCCTCTGAATGTGCTTCTTCATAGAATTACTAGGAAAGCAAAATGAGAAAACCCTTACAGGGCCATCATCACGGCGCTTAGTACAGATTAGACCTTCAGTAAATACCAGCTATTCTCATCGTATCCGGAGGCCAACCTCTTACCATGTCCACTTCGATGATTCTAACCCCAGTCACACATCCTTCCACCCGGAGCATTCAAGTCAGCCTCCTAATGGCTTTGCCCACTGCTTACCTTTCCCTGGCCCTCTGTTCTTCACACAGCAGCCAGAGTGCGTCTTTCTAGGTGTGGTTCGCAGGCAAAGCCAAACTGTCCTTGTATGTGAAAGACTACAGAAAGACCAACGCCCCAGCAGAAAAATGGGCAAAGGGCATAAAGAGACAGTCCAGTGAAAAGGAGCACCGCCGGCTCTGAAACACATAGTAACTGTCCAACTTCGTCTGCAATAAAAGATAAGCAAATTGAAGCCAATTTTCTCACCTATCAGATTGGCAAAGATCAGAGTTTGATAATACCCTGTTTGATAACTGCAAGTAAAAGAGCGATGATGGGATGATAACTTGTTACCACCTTGATGGAAGGCAGTCTGGACTCACCTATCAAGGTACCAAACCATAAACCGTCTGCTATTCTCCTGTGCTTTACTTCCTTCTTTTTCTTCCTTTCTTCTTTGTGGGCCAAGGATCAAACCCCAGACATTTAATTTCTAGGAATGTAACCTATAGCTATATGAAAAGTATCTGCACAAATGTTATTAACTTCAACAATGCCTAACTGAGCTTGGTGTCGCACCCCCGTAATCCCAGCACTCAGGAGACTTAGGCAGGAGGATCTCAGTGAGATGGAGGCTAGCCTAGGCTACACAGTGAGTTCAGGGCCAGTCTGAACTACAAAGCAAGAGCCTGTTTAAAAAAAAACAAAGATCAAAACAAAACAAACTTTAGTCATGTCTGCAGTAGAAAGGTGCAATCTATCTCAGGCTGTCTCTCACCTGACTTTGTGTCCCCTTGATTACGGGATTCAGTCCTCTCTGACAAATCTCTCTCCCTCCCTCCTCCCCACCTTTATAGTTTTAAAACAGGGTCTCATTATGTAGCCCAGGCTGGCCTCAAACTCACTGTGTAGCCCAGGCTGGCCTCAAATTCATGGAGATCCTCCTGCCTCAGCCTGCTGGGGTTACAGGTGAGCACCACCACACCCAGCTCAAACTTGCAATTCCTGACCTGCCAGACGTTGCTCTGGCCTCAAAGCTTTTGCAAATGCTCTCCTCCCAGTCACAAATACCATTCCCTCTACCTAGCACCCTCTTCCTTCACATAGCCAATGTTCAGTCCCTCTCTTCAGCGCCTGATCAAGTGTCATTTCCTCTGCAAGTCCTTCTTTGACTACCTCTGTTGCTCTTGAAGTAGCTTCTCATTACTGTGTGTGCCATCATACTGCTCTGTCGATTAGTGTTTGCTAGGTGCCAAAACTAGGGTTTAAAACAGTGAACAGGGCTGGGGATTTAGCTCAGTGGTTCTGCCGCCTGCCTTGTAAGCACAAGGACCCAAGTTCGATCCCCGGTACCAAAAACAAACAAACAAACAAAAAACAACAAAAACAAACCCCCCAGCAAACATTTATTATTATCATTATTATTATTAATTATTATTATTATACATTCTGAGGGTTGGCCGGGAAGGTTTGGCTGACCTGGCTGACCTGGCTGTGCCCCGGTAGTTCAGATGGTCCTACTCACAAGTGTGCTGCCTTCTCTGGGATATCGGAAGTGGCGAGGATAACTAGGGACTTGGTCACCTGGGGAGGGGCAGAAGGCTTCTCAGAAGCGGGAGGGAACAAGTCCAGTACACAGCTGTCTTTCAGCTCCTGCCTGTACCGCGCTCCTAGCGTCACACGGACTAAAACAGCACGTAGCTGAGCCGGAGTCGTCATAGGAGGAGAGGGCCCGGGGTCCGTTCCTGCCACCCCGGACCGCAGATTCTCCGTAGTGCTTAACACGACGATACGGTAGACATTGGCTGTGCATTCGCTTCACCCTTCTACGACAATGGAGTCCTCCCGAAGGCAGGGGCTTTATTATCTCTTCAGACCCTTGGTGTGTACCGGACTCTCGATACGTCCTGAACGGTGGACACAGTGAAGCTGCTGTTGCAATAAATGAGGCGTGGGGAGCAGAAGATGGTGCCCTGAACTAAGGAAGTGGTAGTGGGTTGGGGCTGGATCGGAGACACAGTAAAAGGGAATACGAACGAAACGTAGTGGTCAACTGCACACGGGACATAGGACAGGGGAGTCAAAGTTCATCACCGCATTTCTGACGTGGTCAGTGTCCTGCTGATCAGTACTCTTACATATGAGCAGCACCGCTTTTGTTTAAAATGCCGAGGCGTGGCTGTCAGGTATTGTGTCTCAGTGATGAGAAGGTACCCGAGACCTATATGAATCCCAAGAATAAAAGACACTTTGGCCCCTCTCTTCCCTAGTCCAGTTGGTTATGTTTAGGTTAAAAAAAAAAAAAAAAAAAAAAAAAAAAAAAAAAAAAAAAAAAAAAAAAAAAAAAAAAAAACAGAAAGAAAAAGGAAAACAAATAAAAACCCCAGGACAACCAGGTAGAACTCCCCCAGAGCCTATCAGCGCGTGGGGTTCCAGCCACAATTCCGGAATTGAGTTCAGTTATGCGCTCCTCTGACCTTGTTAAAGGAGCCCTTGTCACCTCAGACACTCCAGGAGCGGGGTCACCGGCCAGTAGGGGGTGTCATTCTCTTTTCCCCAGGCGGGGATGCGGAGGGTGCCGCCTCTCGGCTTCTCTAGGTGCCCTCCCCGGATTGTTCTTGCAGATTTGCGCCATGATCTCCCCTCCATACTGGGGACGCCGTAGGAACTGTACCCGTAATGTTTGCCTTCCTCATAGGATGGGCAATAGCCCGGCTTACACGTCTTACTGCACTTAGGGGCGTCCCCTCCTCTTGCACGGGGGCCAGGAGCCGTGGACATGTGCTAGCAGGAGGTGTGGCATGGGCGGCCGATGTGGGCGTCCTCCAGGCCACCGGAAACCGGGTCTTTTTTTGTTCCAAAGCTCCAAGCTGTGGAGGGAGGCAACCCTGAGAGCTGTCTGCAGAGCCGGGTCCACGCAGTGTGACCACAGGTGAGCAGGTCCTCCACAGACACCACTGCATTAACCTGCCTGTTGCTGTGGCTTAGAACCAGTGTGAGATGCCCCCGTCCACAGCCCAAGATGCCCAGCAAAAGCTTCAAGATCCCTAGTCTTTGATCTCTTGAAGAATTGTCCCTCAGATTCACAAAGGCATCTTATTAGGCAGGTATTTCTGGTGCGTAGAGATTACTTTCTTTCTAGGGGCTGAGAGAAAAGGCTGGACCTCACTTTAGGTAAAGTTAATTCTTTTACCATTTTTAGGTTAACTTTTTTACTACACTAGCCATCTCCTGACTTTTGGGCAAGGCTGTTACAGCAAATAATCGTATTTGTCTGAGCACTTATATTAGTATTGCATTTATATCACGGATGTAGTGATAGTATCCTTGTGAATATACCTGATGTTTTGAGAAGCCAATGTGGGATAGATTAGAAGAAATCCTCATTCATCCTATTAAGGCATCACACACATTTTCATATTTTGTACTCATTGGCCCTTTTGATCTACAATTACTAGTATCTCTGGTTAACTTACATAGAACTATTCATTATAGAAATTAGATGGTCAGGGGCTGTGGATGTAGATCAGCGGTAGAGAGCTTATTTAGCATGTGCCAGGCCCTGGGTTCAATCTACAAATTCACACACAAAAAGGAAAAAAAC
>NW_022900927.1:55811822-55812806 GCF_012274545.1 Fukomys damarensis | reverse complement strand
CCTTCTCCCGACGCGCCTTCAGTATTATATGCTGTTGTACTCAGGGTTTTGGCAAGAGAATACATCAAATACAGGACACATAATGTGTAGGATTATTTTATGATAATTATCCAAAAAGTCAAATGCAAAGGAGTGCAAAAGATTAACTGCACACTAGAAGCCCAGTGGTTCCCGTGCCTGCCTTACAAGCACAAGGACCCGAGTTCGATCCCTAGTACCATAAAAAAAAGCCCAAAGAATCCAGCCAAGGGCCTGGATCCTGCAGCAGTGTCCCACACAAGTCCAGCTGAGGCTTAGAGTGCAAGGCAGTGTCCCCCTCGAGTCCAGCCAGGGGCCTGGAGCCCACGGCAGTGTCTCCTGCTCGTGCATATTGAGGATCTGCATCCGCAAGGCCCTGAGGCCGGTGGGGGAAGCCGGGAACCTATGCGGGTGGGATGAAGGATTTGTGCCATCGAACTGTGGGATCCACACTGGAGCCAGGAAGTGCTGCTCACGGTGAGGACCAGAGCTGCCCTGAGGAGAAGAGCCGCCATTCCTGGAGACAACGAGGCCCCAAGCTCCTCCTCTGATGAGAGCAGAGAAGTTGGCATCAGGAAAACCAACTGCAGCAAGTTCTTCCTCGAATCAGCAGCCCACAATCTTCCCCCACAGTTCTCTTTTTATGGCTGTGGGCAACAATGCTCAGGTGAATTTTCCATGCCCAGACTGCGCTGCTTGAGCCGGGCCTTACAATTGGCCACGATTTGATCCACCTCACATCCTGCAGAGGCTTGGGCTCAATCCATTTGATTATCAACATCAGAGATGATGAAATACCACTATGCATGATCGTAAATTTCAGTATTGTAATTTCATCAACCATGCCATTGCTACATCATATCTCAGTGTGGCACATTAGATGTAACCTAAAAATTAGGAGTCACAGGAGACAGACACATTACTACAGTGCCACTCGGTCTTAACAGTTGATCCAGTTTGTCACTG
>NW_022900927.1:55768934-55811779 GCF_012274545.1 Fukomys damarensis | reverse complement strand
AAAAAACCTAAAAGAAAGTAGCTGATGGTTTATATTCAGTCCTTCTCCCGTCACGCGCCTTCAGTATTATATGCTGTTGTACTCAGGGTTTTGGCAAGAGGATACATCAAATACAGGACACATAATGTGTAGGATTATTTTATGATAATTATCGAAAAGTCAAATGCAAAGGAGTGCAAAAGATTAACTGCACACTAGAAGCCCAGTGGTTCCGGTGCCTGCCTTACAAGCACAAGGACCCGAGTTCGATCCCTAGTACCATAAAAAAAGCCCAAAGAATCCAGCCAAGGGCCTGGATCCTGCAGCAGCGTCCCACACCAGTCCAGCTGAGGCTTAGAGTCCAAGGCAGTGTCCCCCTCGAGTCCAGCCAGGGGCCTGGAGCCCACGGCAGTGCCTCCTGCTCGTGCATATTGAGGATCTGCATCCGCAAGGCCCTAAGGCCAGTGGGGGAAGCCGGGAACCCTATGCGGGTGGGATGAAGGATCTGTGCCATCGAACTGTGGGATCCAACTGGAGCCAGGAAGTGCTGCTCACGGTGAGGACCAGAGCTGCCCTGAGGAGAAGAGCCGCCATTCCTGGAGACAACGAGGCCCCAAGCTCCTCCTCTGATGAGAGCAGCTAAGTTGGCATCAGGAAAACCAACTGCAGCAAGTTCTTCCTCGAATCAGCAGCCCACAATCTTCCCCCACAGTTCTCTTTTTATGGCTGTGGGCAACAATGCTCAGGTGAATTTTCCATGCCCAGACTGCGCTGCTTGAGCCGGGCCTTACAATTGGCCACGATTTGATCCACCTCACATCCTGCAGAGGCTTGGGCTCAATCCATTTGATTATCAACATCAGAGATGATGAAATACCACTATGCATGATCGTAAATTTCAGTATTGTAATTTCATCAACCATGCCATTGCTACATCATATCTCAGTGTGGCACATTAGATGTAACCTAAAAATTAGGAGTCACAGGAGACAGACACATTACTACAGTGCCACTCGGTCTTAACAGTTGATCCAGTTTGTCACTGCGTCATCTGATTAAAATGTCTCCTAGCATGAGGCCATTCAGGTGTGCAGGCTTTGGTCCACCTCACTGGGTTCCAAAAGCAGGAGTGGTCTTCGCAGTTTATGATGTGTGGTATAATCCAACCAAGACATGTTGTCATCCCTTGCTGAGTCTCTCTTTTCAGGTGTGTTAATCTAATATTGGATTTCCATTCATTACTCTCTGCAACTCTTCCCCCTCATCTTCATTTGTCATTAAATTTTACGAAAACTTTTTCCCATTTGGAGGCAACATTTGGTTCTGTCACTGTGCTGGTCTAGACTGCAGGCTGCAATCCTCGGATAAAAGCTGTTTCCAGTGTCTCACTCCCATCCACAGAGGGTAGGGTCACACAGGTATAGAACTAGTGGGCTGTCTAGGCCACTTGGCAGTATAGGTGTGTTCAGTGCCAGCCCCAGTTTTGTACGAGGAGGGTGAAGGTCTGATTCAACCCATCAGGTCCTTAGGATTAAAGGTTTAAAGGCATAGTTGCAGTTCCTTGCTTAGAGATTAGCCCTGCTTCTGGTACTCATAGTAGCAGCCCTGGACCCAGGACCCCTATATCAGGAAGAAATAAAGTTGAGGTGATACGGGGAAGAATTGTGTAGTTGTACCAATACCCTTCCATCCCTTCTTCCTCAGATATGCCAGAAAACTGGGGGAGTTTATATCTAGAGAATAATTGGCCTCTCGGCCTCCCGCGTGCTGACCATAACATATACCTGAGAACACAGCACATCAGCCACCCCTTCCAGTCTTTACCCCTCCCCTTTAAGGTAACATATGTTTCAATTGCCCACTCTAATGCTCTATCAAATCATAGCTCTGAGGATGACAAGTCGACTTGATGTAGTATTCCCCTGCCCATTATCAGACACTTTGGGCTATAATGTTACTTGGTCTGAAATGCAACTTAGTGATTGAAGTTGGTACAGTGGCCTTTGTTCCAGTCGTCTTGTCACGCTTGGCATTTGCATCTATCACTAGCTATGCAAAGCGCAGACCAGAACGAGTGTCTATTCCCATCAGGACCCATTTGTGATCCTGGGGCTTCCAGCTAATATGTGTGACTTGCCGGCTATATTTGGGCTTTTCCCATTGTCATCTGTAGTCTCTGTCTCCCTTGTTGGCCAACAGTACAGTTCTTGTTGGTGTTCTGTGGCTCAGAGGGAACAAGAGGGGTGTGTCGAGATTCACCCCACATCTAAATTGCTGCAGCTCCCTCATTTCCACCTCTCTCATGGACCTGAGTCCACCTGAAGTGAATCAACCGGATATCTGTTGGCCAGTTCCAGCCAACTTCTTGTCCTGGAGGAAGGTCTTCAAATAAGCATCAACCCATCTTATTTTAATGCATCCTTTAGATTGCTATAGTGCTTTCCATAGGGTTGTACCCCATATGGGTACCCCTGTTATATACAGTCTAGTTTTCCATCTGCCTGATCATAAGGCCAAAACTTTAGCTACTACCCAGGAGTCAGTAAAAATCCAAACATAGAGGGAGTGGTGTAACAATTCAGCTCACTGAGCTGATACTTGTCCCTGTCTTTAATTGGACTGGCAGCCTCCTAGACAGGATGTTATCTGTTCACATGGGAATTGCCAGCCATAAACCAACCACTCTTTTGTTTATAGTATCTGACAGCCCTTCGGGTGGTTCCAAAGTCAGCCATGCAGAGAAAGGGTCTGCCTGCATGTGAGTGCTAGGACTACAACCTTGGATTTCCCCAGTAGCGTGTGTTTGCCTAAATCATTTCTGTTTTATTATGAAACTTTTCTCAGTACTCCCCTACTTTTTAGAATGTTTGACATCACTCAATGCATATGGGTATTTCTGGTTTCACGATTTATGTTCTCGGTCCAGTTAAAGTTCAATAGCATGCTAATGATTCTCTCACAAATGAAAATTATGTGGTTCAAAATCCCAGTGGTTATTGCTAGGTAGTACTGAGAGGCACCTGTCCTAAGTTCCTTAAGTATGTAATGTAAGTGTTTCCTAAGTCATGTATAAATATGGACCATAAGGGTCCAATACCCTAGAGATCACTCTCTCTCTCTCTCTCTCTCTCTCTCCTCTCTCCCTAGAGGGAAAGAGGGAAATATCATTCTGCAATTCAGACATAGCCTATTCAAATACAACCTTCTTTGAGTAGTTTTATGGATAGGAGCTAACAATTTTCCCGGATGTGGAATACATGTTCTCTAAAATCCAAATAAACAGACCAGCCATTAGGCCTCTAACATAAAGGTAGAGTGGTAATCTTTTTTTGCCCCCTAATATCAGATACTGTTTCAAATGATCAACTTCTTTGGCCTTGGCAATCTTACTAGTTCTTATTTAAAATGTGTAATCTATATTGTTTGCTGGGCAAATGGACATGCCTTCTGGTTTATTCAGCCATGGTATCTATCCTCATGGTACATTTAAGTAAAGGAGGCATAATCACGTCACATAAATTCCACTTAAACACTTTAATTCTTAATCTAAATTTTCACTTTAATCTCATGAGACATTGTATTTCCATATCCTCCTAATCTAACTTCAGACCCCATCAAGACTTCACCAAAGGTTTTAGAATCACAATATGTTGTTCAAGAAGTATGAGAAAGTTATCTACCACCTGATCATTTTATCTGTTCATGTAGATAGGACCCTGGGTCTCCAGCTGGGTAAGGAATCCTAGCTTTTTAAACAATCTTTGTACTAACCAACTTATAAAATGACCGTGCCAAATGATTTACGGTTAGGATTCTCATTGTAATCTTTCATTTCTGGCTTTTTAATTTTGTCCAAATTAGAGTAAATGGAGTATATTTGAGTCTCAATTCTTTTGTATCAAGGCTCTGAATGATCTATACAAACTTCAATAATGCTGCATTAAAGCCTGTATTTTGACTACATCAATGTCCACTTTATGAATCCTTTTTTCTTAATAACCATTTAAGATTTTAAAATCTCTTATTTTCACCTTTGTCTTTCCTCGATCTCTTCCAAACCACTCAAATTTTCCTAACTTTTTGATGTTTCAGGGTAACTTTTCCCTATGGCCATCTCTGAGCCTAGGGCTATTGCTTGGACTGGGAAGAGTCCAAACTTGGCTTGTACCATGTCAGGACCACCCAACACTCTAGTTTAATAACTAGAATAACCAAGAGATTGTATATTTAACTTGTTTCTTGTTACTTTCAATTTCCTTCTATACCTAGTAAGCCAATTCATTGGGAGTTAGATCCATCATTTCTCAATTCCATTGGATATTTTCATCTCTAGTAGGTGATTACAGAATATCTGCAATTTTAAGGAAAACAAAACAAAAAACAAAAACATTTTCGCTACCTTTGAAGTTCTCTATGTGCCTCCCTCTAATCTTGTCTTCTTTCTTCCTCAGAAGTAGCCACTCTCCTCAATTTCTGTCATTACCTTGCTTTTAATTTTATCATATGTATTGTGTTTGTTTTCCCAGACAATATATGAATTAATTTTGCATGTCTTTGAACTTTATACAAATGAAATTGTGTGTGTGTGGAGGGGGTGGGATTTTACCCTCTATGCTCCTAACTTCATTGGCTGGGCATGTGAATCAAACTAATAAAAATATAAATTAATGAGAGAAAAACAAAGTTTTAGTTCCATGCTTACATTGGAGTTTCAGTAGGAAAAGAGATGCAAGGAGATGGCTAGCTGACTGAGACCATCTGAAATTAAATAAAAAGAAAAAGAAGTTTGGAGCTTCTGGGTAGAAGAGCTGTTGGAAAAAAATGTATGGGAAGAAAAGTATGATAATAAATGTTATGCAGATAAGTCTTTCAGATGATAATAATTGTATCTGCCAAAAGCTTACTTCCTCATAAGGAAATACCATTTACAAAGGTATATTTCCTTTATAGTTGTAAACTTTCTTTACAAAAGGGGGATTTTATACCATATTTTAAAGTAGTAGGGGATTGTAAAGAGCTTTACTAAGGCTGCTGTTTCTCAATTGCCTTCAGCTGAAAATAATCTATATGCTAAAGAGACATATTTGGAGTGAAATAGTCTGTCAAAATCATTAATTCTGCAACTTTGTATGTATCTCTCTCTCTCTCTCTCTTCTCTCTCTCTCTCTCTCTCTCTCTCTCTCTATATATATATATATATATATATTTCTGCTTTATGCTTTTTCCTCACCACACAGTGTTTCTGAGACCATCCATGTCAGTGTGTGTAGCTATATTAATTTATTTTCACTGCTGTGCTTGCTTATTGTGGTGTTAATAGACAATTGGGATTGTTTCTGCTTTCTTGGTCATACAGTGTAAACACATGTGCAAGAATTTTTCTTGAAGACATGCCTAGGAGTGAAACCGCTTAGTCATAAACAAACCACATCTTCAGCCTATCAGATCGATGCCAGTTTACATTCCTGAGACAGGGCGATCAGCAGGATTTTCAAGTAGCTGCCTGGTAAAAAGCAGATGGGCAGCTGCACTTTCAGCAATAATAGGGGGGTAAAGCAAGTGGTTAATCAAAGGAACAAGGCACCGCTCTTGAGAAGCAAGCTGATGTATTTCCCCAGATAAGGAAGCAGGTTGTTCAGGAGAAGGGTGTGAGACCCCATAAATATTAATATGAGATGCGCCTTTTTTCCAGGGCTGCTCTGTGGAGTGGCCAGCTCTATTCTTTCCTATTATAAACCTTTATTTTATTTTGGCCTTAAAACTAGTCTATGTCTGACATCCATCTCACATGTGGCTAAAGACCCACATTAACTAGGGACATTCCCATTGACAGTTGTAAGTGTTCCAGTGAGTATATATTCCCACTGCCCCTTGATAGTCTACGTTTTTATCTTTGTGTACCATCATGCTATTCAAGTAAAATTTTAAACTTTTGATAGATTTTGTCAAATTGTTCCTTTCAAAGGTCTTATCAACTTACACTTTTAATAGTAATATGTGAACATCTGTTTCTTTATACCTCAGCTGCTATTGAAAAGTTTAATTTTTAAGTATTTGCCTATTTTATTTTTTGTGGTGCCAGGGATTGAATCTAGGGTCTGGTGAATGCTAAGCAAGTGCTTTAGCACGGAGCTATATTCCCAGCCCATTATCAATATTAATTTTAATATTTGTCAGAGGAAAAGGTAAAAAGGTTATCTAATTTTAGTTTGTACTTTTTCTCTACCAGAGAAACTAGTTTTAATTCTTTTGGTGTCTGTATTTTTTTCTTATATAAAATATCTTTTCATATAAAATTGTGGTGTTTGTAGATCCAAGGCCAGAAGCATAAGGATAGGGCATCAAGTAATAAAAACTTTTCATTCAGAGTAGAGAGAGATGGTTCTGTGCAGAATAGAAGACAAAATTAACTCTTGAGATTTTATTATTTCAATTTTACTAAGGCTCTTTCACTCCAATAATTGAAAGGAAACTGCAGATATAATATTAGATTTTGACAGAGTATCAAATTAAATTTTGTTTTCTTTGTATGAGTCTTAGAAATCAGACAGTACAGAATTAGAAAGATGTTTTAAAATAGCATTTACATAATTGGATTTGATATGAGCACATCTACAAATAACCATGCTGGGCTTGTCCATTTGATCCAATGAGCTCAAAATAATATCTTTTAAAAAAATTTTTTATAATAAAAAAAACCCTGAAACTGCAGGAAGATAAAGCAACTTTGCAAGGTCACAGCAAGTCAATATGAAGGTCAAGAGTAAAATTAATTTTCAACCCATCATTATGGCCCAAACTCTTCAAACCCCCTGCAAGTTTTTTACTTATTAGGAATTTAAGTGTTTCAAAAATGAAAGCCTTCAGCCAAAGAATTGTTAAAATACAAAACAAAAACATTAGCATTGCGAGTTTCTAGGGTGTTGAAAGCTAAGTGTTTTAATGCTAAAATCCTTGACATTTAAAAGGCTTAAGAGCCAAGCCTACTGAAAGCCAACGAACATGCAAATTATAACAATTTATTTCTCTCAGGCCTTGGCATGCTTCTTTTGGGTGCTAGAAGTAGAGTGAGATATTTGAGATTCAAACCCTTTAGAAACGTGTATAATTTAAAATGATTTTTCCTGTGGAAAAATATCCTTGCATTATTTTTCCTTTTTCTGACTGAACTTCATTCCAACCTGGGGTCAGTGTGGAGGGATCAGCTGTCAAGAAAGTCCATTAATTTGCTCACTTGCCTTTCATGTCCTTATGTCCAGATTATCTGTGCTTGTCTTCCTTCATCAAATGTCGTTGAGGTACAGTTTTAGGGCCAATAAATAAGGAGTGAGGATAAGAGGCAATGGCATGGTCAATTCAAATTGCAAAGCTAACATTTTGGAATAATGCTCTTTATTTGAAAATGCCTTCATTTTAAGCATCTTGCAATTTGGAGGAGAAGAATGTGATAGGGAATAGGTTGAGTTCTTTCAAGGGATTTAACCCTGAGGAATAAAAGCTGAGCTGTTGTTTTCTTTCTTTTGTCTTCCTACCCTCAATAATAAAACAGCTTGCAGGAGAAAAATGTATATTTAAGTTGAAAGTCTTCTCAATTTGATTCTTTTGCAGTGTGTCTCTTTCATCACCGTTTCATACACAGGGTTTGGGGGGATTCAGACATCAGTTTAGAGTTACATCAAAATAGCAGAACTGGAAATCATTGTGAAAAGCTGAAATACATGTAGGAGAGAAGAGAGAAATCTTTTTTTATCCATCACTCGGTTCATGACTGAGGCCCCTATAACAGGAGACAGATTAACAAGAGAAGAGCATATATACACCCACAGCAGAGCAATATTCAGCCATAAAGAAGAACCAAATCATGTCATTTACAGCAACATGGATGGAAATGGAGGGCATGATGTTAAGTGAAATAAGTCAGACTCAGAAAGACAATATGTGGGATCTCAGGGAAAACATGAAAAGAGAAGGGGGACTATTTGGCAGGAGGAAGGGATCCAAAGAAAGAGGGAGGATACAATCCAATTGTGTTGCATGCAAGAATGAAAATATCACAGTGAAACTATTATGTTCAGAGAGAAAAGCACACAAATGTATGCATTATGGTTTATGTGTCTTGGGAGGCTTTAGAAATGAAGACCCAAAGGCATGGCAGTCCTGAGTATTTTTATATGTGGGATTGATGGAATAGTGCACAGTTGTAGTACAGTTGGTCAAAAGGGTATGTAATTATAATTAACATGGAGGAAATTTAGCAAGGCCTATTTTGATTTTTCTCTATGACCTTGTGTCTCCAGACAGAAGAAAGTTAATTTTCTCTGGGGAAAGCGTGGTCACCTCCAGAAGGAAGTTTTGTGGCCTGCTTTGAGGAAAAAGGTTGAAGGGAAGGTGAGAGTGACACTCTGGCTTCCTCAAAACCCACGATGCCGTATTTTGGGATAAGTGGGTCCTGAAGCCCCGTTAAAAAGCAACATTGCAGTAAAACAACTCTGGCATGTATTTCTGGCACTGAATTCCTCTTCCCCTTTCTTCTTTCCTTCCCTCCTTCCTTTGCTGAGTGATTATTGAGCCCCTTATATGTGCTCCTAAACTTTGAGAATGTAGCAATGATCCTGTGGAGCCTTACACTAGTAGCAAGTGGAGATAACAAAGATTTCTGATATGTGTAAGTGCTACTAAGAAAATAAGAGAAGTGATTGAAAGTCGAAAGAGGTGGCAAATCTAAATAAGGTAATCTCTAAGAAGATGTTATTTGAATTGAAACCTGAATGGTGAAAAAGAGCCCATGAGGAAGATGAGCTGATGGAAATTTGAGATCATTCATACCACTCTAACTATGAGATCCAAGGAAACATAAAAAGCTTGATGTGTTTTATATGAGAGAACACTGTAGCTAAAGTACAGTGATGGAAGGGGACAGTTGTAGAAGCCAGGAGCAGGAAGCAGAAACGACCATGCCACGCCATCCAGGCTATAACCAGGAGTTCAAATCCTATCCTAAGAGTGGTGGAAAGCCATTGGAGAGGCTTTAACACTTCCGTGATCTGATTTATCATTTTGAAAGTTCATTCTGGCTATTGGAGGCAAGGAAAGGAACTGGTTAGAAAGTCACTGCTTAGGAGTCTAGGAAGACATGGGGCTTTCATTAAAGCAGTGGCAATGGAGATGAAAACTAGATTGAAGATAGGATTTACAGATAAATCTGATTAACTTGTTAACAGACTAGCAATGGGAGGGTGAGAAGGGAAGGGAGAAATCAAGATGATTCCTGAGGATTTTGACTTGAGCATCTGGGTTAGGTAGTGCTGACATTTACTGAGACAGAGAGGATGGAAGTTCAGAATTATTTTACATTTATTACATTCAAAATATCTATTAGAGTGTTAGGCAAGTGTTAGGCAAGATGTTACATATGTGAATTTGAAGAGCATTTGACATATTGGGCAGGAGATGTACATTGAGGAATGGTACCTACCACAGAAAGCATTTAAAGCCATAGGAAAGGAAGACGTCATCTGGTTAGAGAGTGGTGAAAGTCCTAGGCTTTTACAGAGCAGGCAAAAGCAATAGAGCCAGCAAAGTATTTGGCTAGCAAAGTACGAGGAAGACCAGAAAAGTACAGAATGCTGTAAGAAGTGGTTGATTGTATTGAAAGCTGAGAGGATGAGCTCTTTATCGTGTGATGCTGAGTAAATTGCTTCATCTATCTACATTCAATTTCCTTATCTTTAAAATGGGAACAAAAATAGTACCATGCTTATATAGTGTTGTTGGGAGTATTAAAAAAACATAATGTCTGTGATGTTCTATGTGCTTGGCATGTGATAAGTGATGAATGGTAGCTATTATTAGTCTATTGCTGTTGAGTTCTGAAATCTATAAGGGAAAATGTAAATATGTCAGGGAAAAGTATATACATTTACAGGAAAAGTTCTGAATAACAGATATCCAATCTTATCACATCTTGTAAATCATTCTTTAATGTTGCTTTTAGTCGTTGTGTCTTTTTAGTTCTTTGGAGTCAGGGCTTAAGATATGAGAATTTCTTCCTCTCTGGTTAGTCAAAAGTTGCTATGACAACTGGCTGGAAAATGAAAGTCCTCTGCTTTATTTATTTATATGAGGATGATGTGCTACAGAAAGAGGGAAATGTGATTGTCACAAATGTTGCCTCACAAACCTTAAGAGGACACATAAGGCCATGTTTGCTCCCAACCTGTCAGTGTCCCTTATTACTAACATACAATGTGCCCTCTTCTTTTTCCACAAGGCATCTGAGATTTGAGGTATTAAGACACTCACAAGCCGAGGCAGTTAAAATAAATCAGATGATTAAATACCATTTGGAAGAGAAGTCACATTTGTCAAAAAACATAAAGCATAACAAAGCAGTTATTAACCCTGAGCAACAAATTTTACTTAAGTATTTTGGAATAGAAAGAAATGGGAAAACATGGCTTTAGGAATTCTCAAAAGCCTGCTTAGAAATCACAGGCATGCTCATTAGGAGAAATTCTTGAATTGCTACATGGTCGTGTGTCACTAACAATGGAGATGCATTCTGAAAAATGCATCTTTGCACATTTTTGTTGTGCAAACACTGTAGCATGTAGTTACACATGCCTAGATGTTGTAGCCTTCTTCTATACACTAGGCTGCACGGGACCTCCATGGAAATGCAGCCCCCATTGTCATTATGCAGTCCAGGAGTATATGTTGGCACTCAACATTTGCATACCATATTAGAGTTACAAAGCATCTTCATGCTATACAGAAGGTGGCATTATTATCTCTTCTCAGCCTTTTAGGCTAAAATCAAGTACAGAAAGTGGCATGATAATTATTCCTTTTTTTTTTGGTCCCATAACCACTCTCACCCAGACAGAGAATTTGAATCACTTCTTTTATTTTCAAATACAGAAAATCTTTATTGATAGACAAGATAAATAAATATCTCATGATGAAACTTTCATTTACAAAACTCTGCTCTTTCTAACACATCAAGAAGCAACTGGTTTTACTGAAAGGGTGATCAGTTCTCTAACTGCCTACAAAGGGGGACAGTGAGGCTAAAGAAACAAGGACAAGAGCCGGGGATTTAGCTCAGTGGTTCTGCTGCCTGCTTCAAAAGCAAGTGCAAGGACCCGAGTTTGATTCCCCAGTACCCAAAACAAACAAACAAACAAACAAAAAAGAAAAAAACAAGGACAATAGAGACTTGTGTAATGTCAAAGTATATGGGGGCCAGGAGGTTAGTACCTCAGAGCAGGCAAAGACAAAGACTTCTGAGCTAGCTACTATTTATTGGGTTCCTAATAATTGGAGGGAGTATCAGGTGACTTAGGGGTGGAGGTAATCCCATGTTCAGGAGGATCTTATGCCAATAAGGATCTCAGGTCAATGAGGATCTTATGCTGATGAAGGTGGTAAGGAGAGCATTCTTACAATAGTAGGTGGGACAAGATAGCAGGCTAATAAAGAGGCTGTCTCTCCTCCAAGTGAAACCTTTCTTTTTTTTTTTAATTACTGCTTGAAGAACCAGGATGTCCTTAGCTGATGTGCACTGGCCCTTGAGTGTCAAAGTGTCATGGACTCATTGAGGCCTCACCTGGTGACCTAGGGCAAAATGGAGTTATGTTTACACATGCCATAGCTGGTTCTCAGGCAAGGTGTCATACTTTAATTAGAAAATGATTTATCCCAAAAATTTATGTAGATGGCTCTTGACATGGTTTAACTGTAATTTTTGAAACACCTTATGAAATATAACATTTACAAAAGCACATGAAATTTGCATATGCATTTTAAGAAATAAGTATGAAACTAACCTCCATGTAGCCATTATCAAAATCAATAAATAGAACCTGCCTGGGACTCTAGAATAGCAGTTCCCTGTTTTTGTTTGTCTCAGGACCCTTTTATATTTTTAAAAATTATTGAGTACCCTGATGAGTTTATGCTTATATGCCTTGTACTGCACAATGTTTTCATTATTAGCAATTAAAACAGAATTAAAATATGAATTCACTTTAAAATAATAATGTACTTACCACATGTTAATCTTAATAATTTATGATCATTAATATTTGCCCCAAAGAATATAAAAATATAAGAGGAACTTCACTTTTCTCCCAAATCGTTAATGACTGGTTTAACAGAAGACAACTAGATTTTCATATTTGATTTTGCATTCAGTTTTGGTAAGGTATATGAAGAAAATCTGGCCCAGTACAGGTATAATTGGAAAAGGGGAAATATTTTAATGGCTTTTTCAGATAATTGTGAATAATCTTTGAAAAAAACCAGTGCCTGCCAAAGATCACTCCACACACTGACAGAGCTCGTATGAGAGCTTTATTGTAGAGCCACTACAGCACAGTGGCCTACTCTGGGGAGGAGGAGGAAGAAGAAGAGAGAGAGAGCTGGGTGGAAGGAGTTTGGTTATATAGTGGATGGCTGGTGTAAGCAGGTCGGGGAATTGCATCAGCTGCACGGACAGCCACTCAGGGGTCATTTGTGATCCATTCCTTATATGGAGAAGCCTTGCTTGTATGTTGGTTTCTCTTAGGGACATTGATGCATGATGTAGGAAACGGAAACTGAAGGTATAAAATGGCGGTCGCTAACCAAAATGGTGACAGCCATATCAAGAGAGTTATCTTATACTCTTCATACATTTTTGTTGCAATATGGAATCTGGACCCATATCCTATTCTATTACATTAAAATCAACTTGTGTCACTTGACCTTTGAATGGCTGAGTCACCCATGCGTGACTTTGTAACATTATGCACTATTCATTTGGAAAACATTGCTTCACCAGTTATGCAGATCCCCACAAATGCTGACATATTTCATTGTATCAAAACATTACACTGATGGCTTCACTGCTGAATTCTACAAGACATTTAGAGAAGAACTATTGGCTCTACTTGTGAAATTGAAAGGGAAGTAATACTTCCAAGTTGATTCCTGGAAGCAAGTGTTACTTTGATTCCAAAACCAGGGAAAGACCCAACCGAAAAAAACCAGAACTACAGGCCAATATTTCTAATGAGCATAGAGGCAAAAATCCTCAATAAGATACTGGCAAACAGAATACAGAGTATCATCAAGCATATCATACACCCTGACCAAGTCGGATTTATCCCAGGGATGCAAGGATGGTTCAACATACATAGATCAATAAATGTAATACACTATATTAACCAAGTCAGGGACAAAAACTATACGGTCATCTCAATAGATGCATTAAAAGCATTCTACAAAATTCAATGCCCATTCATGATAAAAACCCTGCAGAAAATTGGAATAGATGGTCTTTTTTTTTTTTTAGACTGACCTGGAACTCACTATGGAGCCCAGGCTAGTCTCGAACTCACAGTGATCCTGCTGCCTCAGCCTCCCAAGTGCTGAGGTTATAGGCATGCGCCACCTTGCCCAGCTGTAATAGATGGTTATTATCTCAATTTGATAAAGGCTATCTATGAAAAACCAAAAGGCGCTGGGCATGGTGATATTCTACATAGAAGACCCAAAAAAACACCACCACCAAAAGACTTCTAAACAGATTCATTAAAGTAGCTGGACACAAGGTCAACACTAAACAATCAATAGCCTTCTTGTACATAATAACAGACCCACTGAGAGAGAAATTAGGGAAACAATCCTTTTCATAATAGCATTAAAAAAAAGGAAAGAAATATCTAGGAATCAATCTAATGAAGGAAGCAAAAGACCTCTACATTGAGAACTACAGCACTTTGAAAAAAGAGAACAAAGAGAATATAAGAAAACGGAAAGACATCCCCTCTTCCTGGGTAGGGTGAGCCAATATAGTGAAAATGGCCATACTTCCAAAACTGTTATACAGATACAATGCAATCCTAATTGAAATCCCAACAGTATATTTCGCTGAACTAGAGAAACAATAACAAAATTCATTAGAACCAGAATAGATCTAGAATAGCAAAAGTCATTCTAGGCAAGAGAGACCGGCAGTGGGTACCACAATCCCCAACCTGAAACTATACTACAAAGCCACTGTGATAAAACAGCATGGCACTAGCAAAGAAACAGACCCAAGGATCAGTGGATAGATTAGAAGATGTAGAAACAACTCCAGACATACTCAGCTACCATATCTTTGAAAAAGGAGTCAACCACCCTCCCTGGAGGAAAGGTAATCTCTTTAATAAATGCTGTTGAAAAAACTGGATTTCAACCTGCCAAAGATTAAAACTAGACCCCTATCTTTCACCAGTCACTAAACTAAAATCCAAGTGGATTAAAGATCTAAATATTAAAACAGATACACTAAACTTGCTGGAAGATAAGTTAGGCAGAACTCTCAAAGACATTGGCATAGGAAAAGACTTTATGAACAAATCCTCAGTAACATGGGAACCAGCACAAAGAATCAACAACTTGGATCTCTTCTAATTAAAAAGCTTCTGCACTGCAAGAGAAACCACCAATAGAGCTAAGAGACAACCTACAACACGGGAAAAAATTAGTTCCAGTTGTTCCTCAGACAAAGATCTACTATCTAAATATATAAAGAGCTAAAATAAAATCAGAACTCCCAAATATAAAGACCAGATTAAAAAATGGGCATCTGAAATGAACAGACATTTCTCAAACAGTAAAAGCAGCAAATAAATATATGAAAAAATGTTCAACATCATTGGTCATTTGAGAGATGCAGATGAAAACAACAGAGATTCCACCTCACTCCAGAAAGAATGGCTGCTATCAGAAAATTAACCAATAACAAATGCTGGCAGCATTGTGGGGAGAAAGGAACCCTTCTCCATTGTTGGTGGGAGTAAAGACTGGTGCAACCACTGTGGAAATCAATATACCTCAAACAACTAGGAGTAGAAGTCCCATTTGACCCAGCTAGTCCTCTGCTGGGTATCTTCCCAAAAGAATTAAAAGAATCATACCACAGTGATATATGCACACCCATGTTTATAGCAGCACAGTTTGTAAGAGCTAAAACTTGGAAACAGTCCAATTGCCCATCAACTGGAGACAAGATAAAGAAGATGTGGCTTAAAAAAAAAAATGGAGTACTACTCAGCCTTAAAGAATGAGAAACTAGAGGCATTTATAGTTAAGTGGATGCACATTGAGACCATACTCTTAAGTCAAATAAATAGGACACACCTGTGTAAATACTGCATAGTTTCTCTGGTGTGAAAAACTAAAAGTGTAAATAAGGATCAAAATGTATAATTGACATTGTGAAATAGGAAGAAAATGTCAAAAGGAGTAGGGGAAGTGGAAAGGGTAGGAGAAAGGAAAGTAGGAAAAGAAAAAACTATGGGAAGGGTGGAGGGGGTGATGGGAGGGCAGGGGGATGGGGAAAAATAAGAACCAAGATACATCATGTAAAGGTACAAGATCCCAATGATAAATGTAACTGTGTTGTATACATAAAATGTACCAATAAACTTAATGGAAAAAAAACAACAATATTACATCCATGGGCTAGGGCTGTAATTCAGTGGTAACGTGTGCCTAGCTTGCACAAGGCACTAAGTTTGATCCCCAGCTCTGCAAAAAATAAAATAAAATTAAAAAATTATATTCATGACCATCACCCAGTATTTTACTACAAATGTCTTTAAATATTAGTATGGAGTGAAACTCCATGATGGTAGAAACTCATGATGGTAGATACAAGTTTCCCAAATTTCTAGTTTCCAGCTGAAAGCTCAGCTGGAGACAAATATTGTCAGTTGTTTACTTTGAAATGACTGCCTGACTTTATTTCTGAGGACTATCCATAACAAAATAACTGCTATGTCAGTACTCTTTCAAATAAAAATGGTGTTTTATAAAGAAAGTGGCTAGTTCAAAAACTCAATTACGTGAGTGCTTTCCTTTCAGACAGCCATTGATCACAAATGCTTTGTGTCCGCAGTACATCTTCACATCAGCATCATCAGCATCAGCGAAGACCTTGTTAAAAGTATTTAGCCAGTTGTCCCTCAAAGGACTAATATCTAGAACATACAAAGAATTGGAAAACATCAGACCCTCCAGATGTAAAGACCCAATTCAGAAATGGGCAACTGGGATGAATACATACTTCACAGGTGAAGAAGTATGAACGAGAAATAGATACATGGAAAAATGTTCAACATCACTGGTTAGTGGAGAGATGCAAGTGAAAACAATGCTGAGATTCTATCTCCAGAAAGAATGGCTGTTATCAAGACATCAACTAATAACAAAAGGTAGAAGAAGTGTGGGGAAAAAGGATCCCTTCTTCACTGTTGGTGGGAGTATAGACTGGTGCAACTCATACAGAGGGAATAAATGTAACTCCCAAACCTGCCAGGTATCCAAAGAGCTGGTTCATGTTCTCTAAAATTGAAGAATGAATTTGAGGAACAACGGAGGTTAAAAGTAGAAAAATTTATTAAGAGAAAGAAAGCTTCTGTCTGAGAGACAGAAGGGGAACTGGAAAGTGTGTTGCCTGCTCACCCAACTTCTCAAAGGTGTTTTATGGGACACAGCCAAAAGGTGAGATGGGTTCAAGGTGGAACAAAATTATAGTGAACTAGTAAGATTAAAGTACAGCTGCTTAAGCAATATTGCTCCAATGAATGAGAAATCACAAGTGGACAAAACTATGAACAACCAATAAGATTATGACAAGGTAGTCACTTAGTAATAGTGATTAAATGGGGATCCAATGGGGGAATAAGTCACGTAGCAAGTGTATAAGGAATGAGCAAGGATTTTTGGTGGAAAGGGGTAGATCAGGGATCTTTCTTGGAAGATCTTTGTCCCCCACCCAATTGATTGATACTTATTTAGAATAGCAATCACTGCTCTCCATCTTTAGGGCAGGCACATGGGTGTGGTAGTTTCTCTTCTTGTACAGTGCTGGCTTTCAGTGAATGTGTCTTGATTGTTGGTTGGCCCTGTCTAACTGCCTACAAGATATCTAACTTACCTATCTATAATACCACCACTGTGGAAATCAGTGTGGAAATTCCTCAAAAAACTAGGATTAGAGGTCCCTTTTGACCCAGCTATTCCCCTACTGGGTATCCTCCTAAAAGAATTAAAAGCATTATACCACAGTGACATACACACACCCACGTTTATAGCAGCACCCATGTTATTACAGTTTGTAATAGTTAAATCTTGGAAACAACCCAAAAGCCATCCACCAATGAATAGATAAAAACAACATTTTTTTATATATATAATGGAATAGTGCTCTATCATAAAGAATAAACTTGAGACATTTCTAGGTAAATGGATGCACCTTGAGACCTTACTCTTATGTGAAATAAATCAGACACACATGTTCAACTATTGGATGGTGTCTCTGGTGTGAGAGACAGAAAGTGTAAATAAGGACCAAAATGTATAATAGATATTGTGAAATAGGAAGAAATTATTCAAAAGGAAAGGGGAGTGGGGAGGTGGAAGGAAGAAAAGGGAGAGAACAAAATGAGAAAAGAAGAATAAAAGAATAAAATGAAAAAGCTTTGTAAACAGGGAGGGGAAGAGGGATTGAAGGCAGGAGAGGGGAATGGGAAAAAAGAAGAATAAAGATATATCACGTACAGGTATAAATTCCACATGATGAATGTGATCACTCTGTATATCTAGATTGTACCAACAAACTTAATTAAAGAAGTATAAACTATTTGGTCCCACACCAGACCTCCTGAATGAGAAATTGAGGGTGAGTTCACTGGTCTGTGTTGTGCAGCACTCTGGGTGATTCTGACTCCATCTAAGGCTTGATTACAGAATGACTAGGTGAAGCAGACACCTCTGCCCAGTATGTGCAGGCTATGGCGGCACAAGCTTCTTGCCCTTTCGTAATTCAGCTATGGTACATTGGAAGTAGCAGAGCTCGCCTGAGCTCACTCCCAGTCAAGATCAACTGACTCGAACTAAGATCTTCCCCTCTGAATTAACCGTTCATTCTCTTCAGCAAAGATTTGCTTGTGCCCTCATTCTGCAGCCCTGCCTGCTTGATTCCTGTCATCAGCAGGTGTCCCGAGGCCTGCGCAGCTTCCCCACTTCCCACACTCGGAACGGATAAACACCAGATATCGTGGGGGTTCTTTGTCTTTGCTTCCCAGACCAATTCAGATCCGCTCAAGACTCAAGTTTCTTTCAAGTCTCTGTCTGTGTTTCTTTTAATTCCCACTTTCCTATCTCGTGGATGTTTGTACTGGCTTGCAGGAGTCCAGGACCACGGCAGGGGTCTCTGGCAACATCCTATTACCCTTTCTCTATAACTAGGGAGTTTAAACTCTCCAATTCCTAGACACTCTTCATCAGTTAAGTGAGAATCTCAGAGGGTGCGACTGAGACATTAGTATTTTTTGAAGTTCCTCTGTTAACTCCAAAATGGAAGCCATTCCCTTAGGCGATTTTTCTTAAACAGTTCTTGAGTGTGTTAGTGTCTGCTACAAGACAGCTGTCTGTTGAAAATGGAACTATCTGACAAGGTCCTGCAGTGCTAATAACCAGCCTGCTGTGAGATGGAGAAAAATCAATGTGTATTCAGAATCATTTCCCCTTCTTGAATAGTCAGGAAATCCCAAATGGTGAACAAGAAAATGTCCTAGGAGAACTGAAAAATACATCTAAGCAGTTGAGTTTCTTCTTCTTCTCTTCATCCTCCTCCTCCTCCTCCTTTCTTTTCAGGAAAGTGGAAATCCTAGCAGATCTGGGCAGGTCCCTGCTTTGATTACCACTAATGGCTACTCCAGTTGCCAGGGCTCGCTCTTCTCCACGCCCTTCATTTCTCCACAGATTCTCTTCAGTTCGCCAGTTCTCACCCTTCCCAGACTTAACATTTGCATTTGGTAATAAATATTGTATCACCCTTTACCACGCTCACATGTAACACATACATAATGCAACCAACCTACATATATCAATAAACTCATTGTAATGCCCTAACTCTAAGGGATAAATAAAATGGGATGAATTTGTAATAAAAATATGCATAGCAATATGTAAGTGCTCAGGAACAACAATGGCCGATATAACAAAATTGTCAGATGTTGACAAATGAATTAAAAAATTTTTATTAGTACATGTTTCCAGTACATAACGATTATAATTATTGCGGGGAATTGGTAGGAGTACATAGTTCTATTCTTTTTTTTTCTCCTTTCTCTTCACATCTTTTTTTCTTTTTTGTGAGCATCAGATTCATTTATCTTTTAAGTCTTGATAACATTATCATACATACAGATTAACAACCAGACTTATAGTTCAAAATCATACATATAAAACATATAAGATAATTATTCTAAATCAAGATACGCTTTTAGATACATTGTCCATGTTGGATTACAATACTTTTTTCTTTTCCTATTATCTCTCTTTTATTTTGCACTTTATTTATATATTAAGTTTATCATATAACAAAAACCATGCAATATTTAGGCTTGTGTGCCTGTTTACTTCACTTAACATTATCGACTCAAGGTGGGTCCATTTTGCTACAAATGGCTCAAGTTTATCTTTCTTTATGACAGCAGTGTTCCATTGTTTATAAATACCACCTTTTCTTTATCCATTCATCTGTTGGTACACATATAGGCTGCTTCCAACAGTTAGTTATTATGAATTGCATTACTACAAATAGGAGTATGCTTTAACTCTTTGGGGAAGATACCTAGAAGGCGAATAGCTGGGTCAAATATAGTTCCTAATTATAGTTTTTAAAGGAATCTTCATACTGATTTCCATAGTGGTTGTATCAGTTTACATTCCCACAAACAATGGAAAAGAGCAGCTCCCCCCAGCTTTGCCAGCACTTATTATTGGTTGATTTCTTGATAATAACTATTCTTTCTGGAGTGAGATGGAATCTCAATGTTGTTTTATTTGTTTCTGTTTTTTTTTGTTTTTTGTTTTTTTTTTTTTGGTACTAGGGATTGAACTCAGGTCCTTGTGCTTGCGAGGCAGGCAGTGGAACCACTGAGCTAGATCCCCAGCCCTCAATGTTGTTTTATTTGTTTCTGTTTTTTTTTGTTTTTTGTTTTTTTTTTTTTTGGTACTAGGGATTGAACTCAGGTCCTTGTGCTTGCGAGGCAGGCAGTGGAACCACTGAGCTAGATCCCCAGCCCTCAATGTTGTTTTAACTTGTATGTCTCAAATGGCCAGTAATGTTGGACTATTTTTTCATGTATTTACTGGCTATCTGTACTCTACATCTGAGAAGTGCCTATTTCTTTCAAATGCCTATTTTTTAATTGAGTCTTTAAATCTGGGGCCTCTATTTTTGGGGGTTCTTTATTCTAGATATTAGTCCTTTATCTGAGAGTAGCTGGCAGAATTTTTTCCCCATTCTTCACTCTTGGTGATTTCCTTTGCTGTACAGCAGCTTTTTCTTTTCTTTTTTTTCTTTTTTTTTTGAGACAGGTTCTCACTACGTATTTGAAACTGACCTGGAACTCACTATGTAGCCCAGGCTGGTCTTGAATTCCCAGCGACCCTCCTGCCTCAGCCTCCCGAGTGCTGGGATTACAGGCGTGTGCCGCCACACCTGTCTGTACAGCAGCTTTTTAATTTGATGTTATCCATTTTATTGATTCTTGGTATTATTTCTTGTGCAACAAGGGTTCTGTTCAGGAAGTCTTTGCCTACCCCTGAGTCTTCAGGTACTTTATCTATTTTGTCTTCCACAGCATGAAGAGTTTATGTTCTAATATTTAGATCTACAGTCCATTTTGACTTTAGTTTAATGCATGGTGAAAGGTATAGATCTAGGTTCAGTCATTGGCATATGGATAGTCTTCCCAGCATCATTTATTGAAGAGGTGACTACTCTAGCTAAAGAATTTGGTCCCTTTGTCAAAGATAATATAGCTAAATGTGTCTGGTTTCTGCATCCTTTATTCTGTACCATTGATCCACAAATCTGTTTTGTTGTTTAGTCAATACCATGCTTTTCTTTTCTTTTAATCACTGTAGCTTTGTTGTATAACCTGAAAGTCTGGGATCATTATTCCCTCTACCTTGCCTGTATTTCCCAGAATTGCTATTGCTATTCTAGTTTTCTTGTGCTTTCATATAAATTTTAGGACTGCTTTCTCTTGTTCTGTGAGGAATGCTATTGGTAGTTTGATTGGGATTGCATTAAATCTGTGTAATGGTTTTTGGAAATACGGCTATTTTGACTATATTGGCTCTGCCTGTTCAGAAATGGGATCTTTTTCCATTTTCTGATATCCCTTTCCATCTCTTTTTTTCAGAGAGCTATAGTTTTTATTGTAGGGGGTCTTTCACTTTCTTAGGTTAATTTCTAAGTATTTCACTCTTCTTGATGCTACTGTGAGAGGTAGTATTTCCCTAATTTTCTCCCAATGAGTTTGTTATTGATATACAGGAATGCTGTTGATTTTTTGAGTGTTGACTTTATCTTCTGCTTTGCTACTGAATTTGGTTATTTTAGGAGTCTTTTGGTGGAGTTCTTGGGTCATCTATATAGAAGATCATGTCATCTTCAAGTAATGATAACTTCTTCCTTTCCTATCCATATTTCCTTTCTTTCTCTTGTCTAATGGCTCTAGCTGCTGTTTTCAACTATATTGGACAGGAGTGGTGATAGCGCACATCTTTATCTTATTCTTATGTTTAGAGGGAAAGCTTGCAGCTTCTCTCTGTTCAGTATTATGTTGGCCTTTGGTTTGTCAGAGATGACTTTTATCAGACTGAGATAAAGACCTTCTATTCCTATTTTCTTCTAAGTTTTTATCATGAGTGAAGGTTGGTTTTTGTCAAGTGCTTTTTCTATATCTATTGAGATGATTGTGTAATTTTTGTCCTTGCTTCTGTTTATGTGTTGCATTATCACCCTTGCATCCCTGGAATAAATCCTACTTGATCATGAAGCATAATATTTTTGATGATTTGCTGCATTCTGTTTGCCAGTGTCATATTCAGGACTTTTGCATCTTTGTTCATTAAAGAAACTGGCCTGTAGTTTGCTTTTTGTCTGTTTGTTTAGTTGGGTCCTTTTCTGGCTTTGGAATCCAAGTAGTGTAGGCTTCCAGGAATGACCGCATGTACTGTTTCCCTTTCAATTTCATTAAAAGTTGGAGGAGTATTTAGAGCTTCTCTAAAATTTTTGTAGAATGCAGCAGTGAATCTGTCAGCACCTGGGCTTTTCTTAATTGGTAGAGTATTTTTAATTACTTCTTCAATTTCACTGATATTGGATTATTCAGAATTTTTATATCTTATTGGTTCAGGTTTGTTAGGTCATATATATCTAGGAATTTGCCCATTTTCTTAATTTTCCATTTTATTAGAGTACAGGTTCTTAAAGTAGCAACAAATAATCTTCTGGATTTCAGCAGAATCCATTGTGATTTCACTTTTTTCATTTTTAATTGCATGAATTTCCTTCTTTTCGTTCCTTATTTTGGTAAGACTGGCTAAAAGTTTGTGTCTTTTGTTTAATCTTTCAAAGAACCAATTCTTTGCTTCATTGATTCATTGTACTTTATTTTTAGTCTCAATTTCATTAATTTCTGCTCTGACTTTTATAATTTCCTTCTTCATACTAGGTTTGCATTTGGATTGTTCTTGCTTTTCTAGGACCTTGAGGGGCATTATTAGGTTATTTATTTTCAGCTCACTTTGTTTTTCTGATGTGGGAATTCATTGTTATAATCTTCCCTCTTAGGACTGCTTTCATTGTGTTGCATAGGTTCTAGTGTTTTGTAGTGGCATTATAATTTGATTGTATAAGCTGTCTAATTTCTTCTTTAAGTTCATCTGTGATCCATAAATTCAAGAGTTATTAACTTTCATGTGTTTGCATAGTTTCTACAATATATTTTGCCATTAATTTCTCCTTTCATTGCACTACGATCCAATAATATGAATGGGATGATTTCTGTTCTTTTGCAGTTACTTAAACACGCTTTATGAGCTAGTATGTGGTCTACTTTGGAGAAAGTCCCATGCACTGCTGAGAAAAATGTGTATTCTGTTGTTGTTGGATGGAACACTCTATAGATACCTATTTAATCCATTTGCTCAAAGGTGTGGTTCAACTCTGATATTTATTTGTTGATTTTTTTTGCCTAGTTGATCTGTCCATTTGTGAATGGAATACTGAGTTCCCCTATTACAACTGTGTTGGTATTTATCTTATTTTTTAGGTCCATTAGTATTTGTTTTATGAAGTTGGGTACACTGGTATTTGGTGCATATATCTTTATAATTCTTAACTCTTCCTGTTGATTTGTTCCCTTAACCAATAAATAGTGACTTTCTTTGTCTCTTCCACTTTGAAATCCACTTTGTCTGTTTGAAATCTTCCAGTTTGAAATCAACTTTGAATTAGGACGAGTCCTACTTTTTTCTGCATTCCCATTGCATGGAATATTGTTTCCCATTGTTTGATTTTAAATCTGTGGGTTTCTTTTTTAATAAAATGTGTTTCTTTTTTGAGGCTTTTTTTTTTTTTTTTAGGTGTCTCACTATGTAGTCCAGGCTGGCTTTGAACTCATGGTGATTTTCCTACCTCAGCCTCCCAAGTGTTGGGATTACAGGTGTGCACCACCATGCCTGGCAAAATGTTTCTTTCTTTCTTTTTTGGTATGAGGGATTGAACTCGGGACCTGTGCTTGCAAGGCAGGCAGTAGAACCTCTGAGCTAAATTCCTGGCTCAATGTGTTTCTTATATTCTGCAAATTGTTGGGTTTGTTTCTTGATCCATTCTTCCAGTCTGTGTCTTTTGTTTGGAGGAATTGAGACCATTCACATTGAGAAATGTTACTGAGAGGTACTGACTTATTCCTGACATTCATTATTTTCCTGTTGATTTCCCTTTTCTTCCCTCTTTTGCTTAGCTGCTCATCCCACCATGTGTATTCATTTTTAAATTTATTGGCATTGTTGGCTTCATTTCTCTTTCTAAGATATCTTTGAGAATTTTTTTTGTGATGCTGGTTTGGTGCTCAAATATTTTTGCTTCTTGTCATGGAAATACAGTTTTACCTTGGTTCATGAATGTGGTTAATTCTTTCCACATTTCTGACTGCAAACAGAATTAGATGAGAACTGAATCAAGTTTCCCCATAAGGTCAACATTGAACCTAACTATTGAATGTGATTTAGTTCTTGTTTAATTCAGTTTGTGACCAGAATTGTGGAAAAATTAAGTTTGTGAATCAAGGTACCACTGTATCTCACTTCTCCAGCAATTTTAAAGGCGTTTTGCAGAATACATAAATCGGAGTTGGAAGTTGTTATCTTTTAGGGCTTGAAACACTTCACTCCAGGCCCTTTAATATTTCTATGGAGAAGTCTGTTGTAGTTCTAATGGCCTTTATGTGTGATTCGTTGCCTTTCTCAAACAGCTTTAAAGATTTTGTCTATGTGATGGATTCCTTCTCCCTGAAGGCCTCTGCAGACCCCCCACATTCACTATGTCTCTATAGATTCAGTCTTCAAGAGCCAGGGAGAATGCACAAATTTGCCTCTTCTTTTTTCTATATTGTCTTCTGCCTCTTCGATTTCTCTATAGGCTCCAATTTTCCGTCAGGTCCTTCCTGAATTCCAGGGATCCACTTCCCTCCTTGTTTTCTTGCCCAAGTTGTTATTTTCCAGTATCTGGATTCTGAATATTAGAGGATGAGTTGTTGTTGCTTACCACTCTGCCATTTGTGCATATTAATTTTATGATAAAAAATTTCAAGCATATACTAAAATAGAGATAATAGTATAATGGATGACATGCTTCCTCAGTACCCAGCTTCAAAAATCACCAGTAACCAATGTTTTTCACTATTACCAATGCTGCTTTAGATGTCGTCTCTGGACCAGCAAGATTAGTGTCATCTTGACTACTGTTAGAAATGTACAATCATTAGCCTGACCATGGGCAATTGAATAGAATATCTGAAGTAAAACCCCAGAATTTGTATTTTAATAATCTCTCCAGTTGATTTGTAGGTTGGCTAAGGGCTGAAAACCACTGATGTATATAAAACATCTCCTTCTCAGATTATAAAGGAAATCACAGATAGCACTCAGGTATATTATTTCATCTATAATTACTTTAATTTAAAAGTATAACCATATATCACTGTCACCTGAGAAAAGTTTTAACTGTAATTCCTTAACATCATCAAATATCCAGAATTTAAAATTTTCTCAGATTTTCATAATTTTTTTCCATGCTAGAGATCAGACTTAATAGTCTAGGCAAATATTTCATAATTTTTTAAAATAGTTGATTTGTTTGAATCAGTTTAAATGCTATCTGTACGCTGCATTAGACTGATGTTTCTCTTTATTGCCAATGATTTATTTTTTTAATACCAGGGATCAAACTCAGTACCTTGCACTTGCGAGGCAGGCATGGTGCCACTGAGCTAAATCCCCAGTCCTTGCCAATGATTTTTAAAAAATATCTTGTCAATTATATTCTGAAGAAACTGGGTCATTTGTCACATAATTTCCCACAATCAGGATTTTGCCAATTTTGTCATGTTCCTTTTTGCTTTATACAGTATTTATTGTAATGTGTTAAACCTACATCCTTTGACTTGAGGGGAGGACAGGAATATTTTATAGGTGGTGTTATTATTCCCTTCCCATTTTATCATGGCAGGAAACACTTCAGTATTTCTACTGTGAATGATTAGTGGGTTCAAGTACTGACAGCATGATCATCCAGTATAAAAGTTTCCCATTAGCCCTTTTTTACAAGTATATATTATAATGACTCTCCCAGTAACTTCCTAAAAGGATGTAGGGTGCTTACTTAGGCAGGATATTGAGACTGGGGAAAGAAAACATCATTTCAAGGAGCTTTTAGATCTAGATTCTGAGTCAACTTTGACAACTAAAAAGACTCAATATCCTCATGGCCTCACTGCTAGCTAGAGTTGGGGCTTACAGAAGAGGTAATGGGACACAAGTACAGTCTGGCTTACAGTGAATTCACTGGGTCTGCAGATCACTTGCCGATCCCTGAGTGTATAATTACACTAAACATCTTTGGCAGTTGAAGTATTGAGTACTCAGGCTGTTAGATAAGGGCCATCACAGGGAGAAGGACCAATTGGAAGCCTTCAAAATTATCTCCCACACCAGCCAAGACAGAAAGTAAAAAACAATATTGTGTCTCATGGCAGATGGTGATTAGTACTATGCTGGGCCCTACAGAGTGAGTACAGGCTATTCTGGCATGCTTAACCAAGTAGTAGTCCCAGCTGGACTTGCTGATACTTCTAGGAAGATCAGTGAGGCTTAGCACATGGTTTATAGATGTAAATTCTTTTATATTTCAGTTAGAAATGCGAGTAAATATTTTACAATTAATGTGGAGATGATATTTATTTTCAATTTTGTCCAAGGACTTTGTAAACTCTTTCACCCTGTACTGTAATATAGTCTGAAGAGATCTGAACTGTTTGCAAAACATACATTGGCATTTTACATTAATTACATACCGATTGGGCAGAATAAGAAAGAGGAGGCTTGCGTGCCAGAGGCCTTGGTAAGACAAATACATCCAGGGGTAGAAGATAAACTCCAGGAAAATCTAAGAATCTGATATTTGTATAAAATTTTCAGAGGTTCAGTGGCATGTGGAGACATCTCCTGCAGAGTAAAACACACATTTTGGTGTATTGTTTCTCCCACTATAATGGCGCACAATGCCTAGCAGGCCTCTTTGGGTTCTTGAAGCAACAAATTCCACACATAAGAATACTACTTTAGTTCATATCCTGGAAGATATGGAAGGCCACCAGCTCCAAGTGCAGCCTGGAACAGCAAAAGGGTCTGAAGCAGTCAGGGTAGAGTTTAGATCAACTCTCAAGGGGAGATCAATGGCCTCTGGGGTCCTGGACCAAGGCCATGCCATCTGCCTCAAAGGATTTTACTTCTTTTAAGAAACAGGCCCTGGTATGATACTGGGCCCTACTAAAGGCAGGAAGTTTGCCTACAGGGCACCAAATTATCATGTCTTTATAAGTGCTATCATGAGTTGAGTTCTGTTAGATATGCTCATATTGCTGCTGGGCCCATCAGCAGTTCAACATAATATGGGAAGGATGCACTCAAAAACCAAAGCTCAACAGGACCCGAGGGCATGAGTAAAATGCATAAAGTAGTGGCCCAGACATCTATATTATCACCCACCATGGTTGCACCAGCTCCCCTTTGTCAGTCCACACTGGCCATGGAGGAGGGGGAGGGAGGAGGCGGGGGGTACCTCAAGCTAGATTTTTAAGTTGGTTGTCTTGGTGGCCCTGAAACACACCAGAAAGGGAAAATCTTCCTCATGTTCAAGGTTTCAAGCTGTGTAACTGATGGTTAACTTTATGTGGAAGGAGACATGATCAGAATTCTGGAAGATAAGACTTGGAAGATTGAAGAGAAAGGTCTGGAACAGAGGTATGTAGCCAGAATTATTGAGAGTAGGCACAAAGAATGAAGAGTTGTGTATCACATGTCATCCGTGACAGTAAAGTACACCATGAAAAACAAACTGAAAAATCAAATAGACAAAAAGAGTCTACTGGTTGATGTTAGTCATGTCAATGTCATAACCCATACTCAAACTGGCTCAGTGGCATGTGAATAGAATGGCTTTGTGGAGATGGAGGCTATATGTGACCCAAACAGTGTGAATTCCCACTTTCCAATGACAATCTACACTTACTTCTTATTCCTGAGGGTAACTTGTTAGCAACTGAGGCCGATGCTGCATCCTCTGATATGGCATTAGTACTCGAGGAGATGAAACAAATGGCAGGTGAATGACACAGGCCATTATCCTTCTGAGGTGGCGAGCAGTTCACCCTGATACTACTGACTGGTTTGCCTTTCTAGCCTGCAGGGCCTCAGCCCACACCATCACACAGGGCTTCTCAAAGGCCTAATCCACAGCAGAATCAAAATGGGGGACTCCCAAATCAATTCATTGGCAGGCATGATAATCCAGAATAACGGCCCTATTGGAGACAAGGTAAAGAAACTCAGGGAACACATAGGAAAAAAAAAATGTAGATGAGACCTAGACTGGCTACACTCTCTGCCGGGATACTTTGACCAATGGCTTCCATGACTTCTTTTCCTGGGACCCTTCACTATTCTTTGCATAACCCTACTGTTTGGACCCTGTCTGTTCTGTTGTCTTCAAACTTTCTTGCAGGAATGCATGAGGGCATTTACCAACCAGACATTCATGGAACTCATCATGGCGGGGTATCAGCCACTGCAGCAGAGGGAAGAAGCCCCCACCTACCACTGCCCCCACCAGATCCAGTTTTAGCCCCAACGTTCGCCCCTTTGTCAGCTTGAATCAGCTCCAGAAGAAAAGACCTTCACCCAACAACCATAAAACAAAAGCCTGGAATGTAAGATTTCCCTTGCTTTAAGATGGCTGCTACATAAAATAGCAGCCTCCTCCTTCCCATAATGCTCTGTGCCATAAGATGGCTGCCACACGGAATAGCAGCCTCCATGTTAATATGGCTTTTCCCACCGAAGGACAGTCTTCTTCTTCCTAACATACCCCTCTTCCCACCAAGAAAGGTAACCTGATACTTGCTACATCCTAGCAACTAGTGATGTCACAAGCCCCTCCCAGTGATGTCACAGGCTCCTCCAATCCCTTAATACTACCTTACTCAATCAACTCCACCCCAGCTCAGGCTAACCCCAACCTGCTCCTGATCCAGACCTCCTTGTAAATTGTCCTTACAATAAAGGCTTGTAGTGATTCTGGTCCAAAAAACGAGGGACTCATTTCATAGTAAAGGTAGTGTGAATGTGAACCCATGATCCAGAACAGCCAGCCTGATTCAGTGCTGGGCAACCTACTGAAGATGCTGCTTAAGTGTTAGTTCAGAAGCAATACTGTGCAGGGCTGAAATGCCTTTCTTCAGTATGCAGTATGTACACCAAACCAGAAAACTTCAAAGGCATTGTCCCCTTATAGGAAGGATATTCTGGTCTAGTAATGAAGCAGAGAAAGAAGTGGCCCCACTTAACATCACTCCTACTGACTCACTTTGTGGTTTCTATTCTCACAACTCTGGGCTTTAAAAGTTTAGAAGTTCTGACCTCCAAAAGGGATGCATTTTTTTATCCTCAGGGGAAAAATGGCTTCTGTTTGGGCATTTTGGACTGTGGCCAAGCCCCAGCACAGAAGAGGAATCCCTATCTTGGCAGGAGTAATTGACCTAGACCAATAGGAAGCAAAGGGGCTGCTTTTATACAATGGGCAGTGGGAAATGTACATGGATCTTAGGCGGTCCACTTGGCAACTTCTTCATATTAACTGTAACTATGGAAAGACATGTGCAGCTGAGTAAAAAATGTGAATACTCATTCAGCCTAGGATGTTCAACTCATTTTGTTTTCTATGCTGGGTCTCAACTCTCAAGCCTCCTTTTCCAAAACTTCTTATACTTTATCCAACTTTAACTTGGTTTAAAAAAAAAAGGTGAAAAGGGAAAACATCAAAATAGTTACCTTGAGAGAAAGAGAACCTTCTGTGAAGATGATAGCTAGCTGAGTCTCCCAGAGCCATTCCTTGAGGGTTCACCACAGCGTTTATGCTACTGCCTTACCTTCTCTCAGCTGCTTCCTTCCAGTGGCGAGCACAGCAGTGGCACAAGAGCAGACCATGTCTGTCCAAACTGGGACCTCCTCAAAAGGGGGCCTTCATTGACCTGACCAAGCCATTCTCAGTTGTACTGCAGCTGAGGACTCTTCAACCTAATCCTTCCTCTTCTTATCACCTAGGTGTTGGGTTGGCACCACAATCTGAAAGCTCTCCCTGCCTACTGCTTCCTCTTCCCTATATATCAACAGCCCTGTCCCCCATCAATATTTTACATGTCTAATTCTGTCTGGTCTGCTTCTACCATTGCCGGGTCCTGACTAAAGTCCAATGAACTGCAAGATGTCTAGCATTCCTGGAGTCTCCTTTAACTACTGATAGCACTGCTCCAATCTTGTGGCAACTAATGGTATCTGCAAAGACTTCTAAAATGTTTCTGTTGAGAACCACTCAGAGCATAATCAGAGCATGTGGAATTTCAGGAGATAAACCAAATGGCACACAGAAGTTTGCTGTTCTCTCTCTCTAATTCCTGTCTACTCATCCTCTAATCTAATTCTTGTACTTAAACTGAAACTGATAAATTTGAACAGTGGGTTGTATGTAAGTATACAAGAGGCCATAGAGCCTGAGGATTTAGAAAAAAATTCAAGTGATCATGTTCTGAAAGTGAAGCTAGAAAATGAAAGCAGTATATGGTAACTAAAAATAGCCATCTGTATAAATAACCTACCTTGGAATTGGCAGTGAACATATTATTTTTATGATTAGAGTACTTTCCAAGTTTCCATTGAGTCACACAGGGCTTCAAGAAGACATTTGTTGAAAAGTGGAGGTACTGTGGAATGATAAGTAGTAGGTAGTGTTATTTAAGAAAAAAAACAATAATTTTAGTGGTTTGCTTGATAAGTACACATGTAACTTTAATAATTTTTTACTTTTAATTGCATAACTATTTATCCAATATGTGCATTGACTGCCTACTCTGGGCAGAAAGACCAAGAACATATTATCTGAAGCATGCATTTTCAAAGGGTATGTTTTACTCCTAAGGGAGAAAAAAAATGGTTTGGGGGGCAAAAACCTTTAGCTATTACAATGCCTTGTGGCCTACCAAAGAACCACAGTACAGAAACAGATATATAATATATCTGGGGTTTAGCATTTCATAAGCACATAAAGGGGAGAGTACTAGGAAGAAAGTATCTAAAATGGTTCCTGAGGGGGAATCAATTAGGAAACTAACACTGAGAAACCTGGTCAAGAGAGAGAGAGAGAGAGAGAGAGAGAGAGAGACACTAAGGGTAAAGGATGAAAAAGAACCAGAGAGAAAAGTAGAATGATGAAAGAGCATTAGGAAGTGAAGAGACAAGAAAAATGGAAGGTATGTTAAATTTTGAGACAAAAATAGTTTTGTCTACCACTGAGCCATATGACATATAACTTCTTTTCCTTGACATTCTGAAATACAGCTTATTCCTCTTACATTATTTCTGGCTCTGACAACAAAGTATTAAATGTGAAAAGCTATGGAATTGCTTTTTGGAATGCCTGTTCTTTATTAAAAGAATTCCTATATCCTAAAACACTATATTTTCTGCTCAAATTTTCCAATTATGCTCACTTTTTCTCATTTAAAACTTTAACTTATTAAACAATGTCCTTACTGGATTCCTCAAGACCTCACCATTCTTTATTTCTATGATGAGAATATTTTTTTAGATTGACAAAGTTGAAGACTTTAACTTTATAGCACTTATTCATTTGATATGCTACAGTAGACTGTCATTTTTTATTGTTTAAGCACTACAAAGGCTTTTCTAAAGTGGGAACTTATTCCTTATGACCATGTTCTGTCGGCTCTTAGTATCCATGTGAGAGGACACTATCTTCTATATGAGGAATCCATCCAATGACATATCCAGTGTAAGAGGAATAAGCTGTATTTCAGAATGTCAAGGAAAAAATTCTATGTCATATGGCTTAGTGGTCCCTCCCCTGTGGGAACCAAAATCAATGGATGCTCAAGTCCCTTGTATAAAATGGTCTAACATTTGCACATAACCTAGGTATATCCTCTTATGTACTTTAAAATTGCATTTACAACATTTAATGATATAGTTTGGATCTTAGGTAGGCCCAAAGATTTACAAAGCCTTGGTTTGTGAGCATAATTCATTCTGGAAGCATGCATGTAATCCAAAGTACTTGTATATCAAAGTGAATTTCCGTATAAGAAATAATAGAAACTCAGATGATTTATTTCACAACCCCAAAATATTCATATAAAATGATTATAATACTGTAACATAACACAAAATATAAAGAAAAATAAATTAACCTGTACTTATCTTTGCAAACCTTCATGACTGGTGTGAGGGACAAGAGAAAGAGGATTCTTGTGTAGGGTGACTTTCACTATCACTAATGGAATCACTGGTAACTATGGGCTCAACAGAATCTTCTTTTCATTTGGCTTTAATGAGGAACCGACCCAATGATACTTTTGTCTCCTTTTGAGGATTTTGCAGAAATACGACATTGCATTGTCATTAACAGATTCATTGTTTGAACTGCTACAATCTTATTTTGCATTGTGTCCCACATTTTACACCTAATCTCATTTGAAGTGAGGGATTCCTCTGCTTTTCTCTCTTCCTCTGCAGTTGAGATCCCCTCCATACCTCTTGTTGTAGAGAGATTATCACCCACAATCCTAAACAGAAGGGGAGGGGGAGGGGAGGGGGAGAGGGAGAGAGACACAGAAAGAACCATTCGCTCAGTTGTGATCATGTGATGTTTGGCATCATATACTACTTATGTTGCAAGACACTGCTCATTAATCAAGTTAAAATTTATTAGAAATGTTTGTCTTGCAGAATACTCACAGAACACATTTCTTGCAATCTAAGGTTTTACTGTATGGTAAAGTCTTGCTCTCCTGCATGTTGGGAGGTGATGGAAACTTTAAGGGAGGGCAGCTTGTGGAAGGTCATTAGGTTTGTGCCTTTGAAGGGAATAGTAGAACCCCTAACTCTCCTTGTTTCTCTTTTGCTTCAGAGGCATGAGGTGAGGGATATTGCTCCACTATTCCACTCCCTGCCATGATGTACTGCCTTACTGTAGGGCAAAAAGCAACAGGGCAACTAATCATGGACTGAAATCTCCAAAACTATGAGTTAAAATATACCTATTCTTTTTATAAGTTGACCATCTTAAGTATTTGTTATGGTAACAGGAAGCTAACATATACTATTTGATATAATGTAAGTGCTACATAAATGGTTGTTATACTCTACTGTTTAGGGAACAAGAAAAAGAACATGTGTAGCACAGACATATTGTTTTTCCAGAATATTTTCCATGTTGCAATTGGTTGAACCCATGGATGTGGATCCTATGGATGTAGAATCCATGGACACAGAGGCCTGACTGTATTGTACTTCCCTTTGCTCTGAGCCTGTGCACACCAAACAGCTTTACTAATCAGTTTTCTTAGGAATCTTAATAACAAGAAGGGAGTGACCTTGCTAACAGTCATTCATATTTCAGTGAAAGAAAAGGTGTAATTTCTATTAACACTTTTTCTTGAGGCAAGATCTCACTGTATAGTTCAGGCTGGCCTTGAACTCAGTATGTAGCCCAGGCTGGCCTGGAATTCATGGTGACTCTCCTGCCTCAGCCTCCCGAGTGCTTGGATTACAAGTGTTCATCACTACACCTGGCTAGCTCTTTTAAATATGTTGAAAATTGCAGTGAATGTGTAAGTCTAAAAATTACAGTAAATGACATAGTATGGCTAATTCCTTTCACTGTGAACATATTCTTGCCGCTTTCCAAAGCAGTTTTGGAAGTCTTCTTTTGTGAGTATCTTTAGTTGCAGTGTCGTGGCTGCCTTGATGTCCTGAATCAGTTCAAAATGTTTGCTATACATGGTCATTTTGATCTTGGGGAGGATGCAGAAGTTGAAAAGTGCCAGATCCAGTGAATAAGGTGGATGAGAAGGTACCATAATGTTTTCACAAGCCTGCCTTTCCTTTCAGTGGCACCCAGCGGCAGCATTCACTGTATTTTTGATCACACATCATGAAGACAGTGTTGGGATCTTAATGTCTTCCAATCTATGAAAATGAAATGTATTTCCATTTACAGATGGTCCTTACAGTGGGGTTGTATGCTGAAAAATGCATCATAAATTGAAAATGCATTTGATACACTTAATCCAGTGAGCTTTAAATGTGCTCAGAACCCTTAATCTTCAGTTGGGCAAAATTTAACATACTAACACAAAGTTTGCTTTATAATGCTGAATGTATTGAATATCTCCTGTAATTTATTAAATACTAAGACTAAAAAAGCAGAATTGTATGAGCACTCACCATTGACAACACAGCTGAAAGCACGTTGTACTGAAGGATATTTGAAATATTTTACTAAAATTAGTTGCTGGATAATGGTGATGCTACCAAAAGGTCATCAGTTTGTCTTCTGGTGAGGCTTGAGAATAGAAGGTAGAAGGTACTGGGGATTGCCACGTCTTGATGGTGTAGAAGGCATGATGTTCTTTAGAAAGATACCAAATTTTGACATAACAGTTTGTTTCTTCTTTTCATTATGTGTTTCTTTTCATTTTCTTTGCAGTACCGGGGATCAAACTCAGAATCTTGCACTTGCAAGGCAGGCGCAGTGCCACTCAATTAAATGCCCAGCCCATGTATTTCTTTCAAGTAAGCAAAAAACATCCTGGATCTGTCAACTCTTTTGAGTATCTTGCAATTGATTTTTATTTATTTGAACATCTGTACAATATTAAAAATAGTATTAAATGCCTTAGCTTCTACTTCACCAGCTTCTTTGCTGTGAAATTTTTTTGGTATAACTCAGGTATCACTATTCCTCTGACCCAGCATTTTTATTTTTTTCTTTCTCCAGTTTGATCAGCTGCTCAGTGGAAATATTTTCAACTTTTATTTTGTTTTGTTTTGTTTTTTGAGACAAGGTCTCACTATGTAGTTGAGACTAACCTGGAATTCACTATGTAGCCCAGGCTGGTCTCTAACTCACAATGATCTTCCTGCCTCAGCCTCCTGAGTGCTGGGATTACAGGTGTGCGCCACCACACCAGGTGAAATATTTTCAACTTAATGACAAGCCCATGAATGTCTTCTTTACCAGTGTCAAATTAAAGTTGTTTCACAAGCACTACCCCTTACTCTTTTAACAACAGCAGAATTGTTGTTAAAGTCCTGAATGTGTTCACATGTCTTCATAACTTTCTTTTCAAATGCCACTCATGCATTGCTGTGTGACTTATTTCCTTCCTGTAGTAATATACTAGATGGCATTTAGAATGTTAAAAACCTTTCTAAAACTCTTGGAGTATTCAGTCAGATTCAGTCGCTTCAATAGTCTGTGAAAACATCTGGCAAAAATAGTATGCTATGAACATAGCTATTGTAGCTTGGACCATTGGTTGACCACATGCCATTGTGTTTAGTGGCAAATACAGAACTTCTACATCAGGATGCATATCCCCAGTGTGTTTTGGAAGCCCCAGAGCATTGCGTAAAATCAGAATAATCTTGAATATGCGTTTCTGTTTCTCTTCTCTGTGAATATAACAGTTCAAAACCCAGGATTCAGACAATACTGATGCCACCCCAGACTTTCTTGTGGTGACAAAATGGGAAGTGGCAAATTAGAAGAGGATTGAATTTGAACCCTTCAACCCCAAAGCAGCAGGATATGGCTTTGAATGTCTTGAATCCTGGCACTGTTTTGGACTCTTGATGAATGTATGTATGGTGCAGCATGTACTTCCAGAATAGGCTTGATTCACTGACATTAAACTTTTATCCTGGCAAAAACTTTTCATCCACAGTTATCCTATGCAGCAATGCCTTCAGATTTGGAGCTTTTACCATTGGCAGTTGCTGCTTTACTGTTGACTCCTACAATATGAAATTCATGCCATCTTTTGAAGAACTTGAGTCACTCATAACTCAATACAAAAGTTTTCATGTATGTAAGGTCATTGGCACACTCTTGTAGTAAATAAAAAGAACTTTTTTGTTTGTTTGTTTTTTGAGACAGGGTCTCACTATGTAGTTGAGACTGACTGGAACTATGTAGCCCAGACTGGTCTTGAATTCACAGTGATCCTCCTGGCTCAGCCTCCTGAGTGCCGAGATTACAGGCGTGTGCCACCATGCCTGGCTAAAAAGAATTTCTTGCCTTACCCTGGATCATCAACAGGCTAAGTGGCATATACGTTTGTGGCTGGTCTTTCACCCAGGTGACAAGTAATTTTTCCACATCATCAGTAGGCCTAGCCCTTTTCTTTATGATGATGGTGGATTTAACTCATGCTGATGATTTCGCTGCTCCACTCATTCACTTCTTCATGGGTGTTGTCCATTGCAAAAGCCAGTTCATGTGCAGAGGCCACTACTGGCTTCTTTTCATTCAGTGCTGCACAATTAATTATTCTGAGTGTCATGTCAAGTGTTACAATTGTCTCCGCCCACTCCGTTTTTGTTTTCAGTACTATAGATTGAACCCAGGGCCCTCAGACAGAGCCACATCTCCAGATTTTTATATTTTTCCTCTTCTTCCTCTTCTCCACCTCCTCTTTTATTTTGAGACAGGGTCTCACTAGGTCACCCAGATTAGGATTGAATTTATGATCCTCCTGCCTGAGTCTCCCAGGGTGCTGGGATTATAGGTGTGTACCACACCTAGATCTTCTTCTGCTTATCAGATGCAGGAGCCATAGTATGCACTTTGTAGACAAGACAGGATACGAAAACACCATATTCCAAAAATTGCACCCAGCATAGTACACTGAAGTATCAGTTGTTTGCCATCATGATCACATGACTGACTGGGAACTTGGCATGTGGTCTGTCTAGTATCATACCACATATTGCTATTGTAGGAAAAGATCAAAATTCAAAACTTTTTTTTGTTTCTGAGACAGGTTCTTGTTAGGTAGTTCAGGCTGGCCTTGTACTATGTAGCCCATGCTGAAATTGAACTCATGGCAATTCTCCTGCCTCTGCTTCAGCCTCCTGAATGCCAAAATTCAAAACCTGAAGGACAATTTCTCCTGAATGTGTATCACTTTCATGACATTTTCAAGTTAAAAAAAAAAAGATGTTAACCAAATTGGGAACTGTTTATGTATACTTGAATATCTTTTGGCAATGTTTTGTAGTTTGCATTGTAATAGTCTTTCACCTACTTGGATAATTCTTAAGCATTTCATTTTTTTTCTTCATGCTATTATAAATGAAATTTTTTTCAGTGTTTGGGGATCAAATCTAGGGATTTGTCTAGGGTAGGCCAGTATTCTACCAGTGAGCTACAGCATTAGCCCAGTGGAATTGTTTTTGGAGTTTTTTTTCAAATTGTTATGATATAGAAGTGCAATTGGTTTTTGTGTTTACTTTGTATTCTGCTACTTTGCTGAATTCACTTACCCTGTCTTAGTTTTGTTGAATCTTCAGGGTTTTCTACATAAGATCATAACTTTTGCAGAGAGAAACACTTTTTAATATCTATTAGTCATGTGTGTATCTTTCATGAATGCACTTTTCATGTCTTTGCTATGAGTTTAAATGAGCTATGAATAATTTTTATTATCTTATAGTTCTTTATATATTCTTGATCGAAGTCCTCTGCCAGATATATGTATGGCAAATAGTTCCCAGTTTGGAGTTTAAGATAATTAAAACAGAAATTTTAACTTTCATGTAATCAATGTTCTTTTTACTAGTATCTTTTATATCTCATGTAAGATATATTTTTCTACTACAAGATTATGAAGATACTTTCATATTTTCTTCCAGCAGTTTTATAGACTGGGCTTTATGTCAGGACTATGATCTGTCTTGAATTAATTTCTATGTACGGAGAAAAAAGGGTTGAAGTTCCTCTTTTTTCTTGTCTTCTTTTAAAATACACATCCATTGTTTGCTCAGGCTGGGATCAAACTTAAGATGCTCCTGCCTCAGTCTCCTGGAGTGCTGGTATTGCACCATGTCTGGCTGATAAACATTCCTTTTTAGAAGCTCTGAAATTGATCAATGTCTTGTTCTTTCTAAAAGTTGTTGTGGCTAATCTAGGTTCTTTGTATTTTCATATACATTTTAGAATTGTCTATGTATTCAGTAAACCAAAGCCTGCTGGCTTTTTTCTTTCAATAGTAACTGCATTGGATCTATAAATCAATTTAGGAAGAACAGAGAGCTTAATGATATTAACTTTTCCCATTTATGAATATACTTGTCCATTTATCTAAGTCTTTTAAAATTTCCTTCAATGTTGTTTTATGGTGTTTTCAATGTAGTGGACTCGTACATCCTTAAGTTTATTCCTGGCTTTCTGATATTTTTGTAGACAGCAATGCAGAGTTTTACAATTTTGTTTCCTGAGTGTCCTTATATATTTGTTGACCTTGTATCCTATGACTTGCTAAATTAACTTGATCTAGTGGTTTTATATATCTTACAGGCTTTGTTAGGTATACAGTCATGTTTATGAAGTTTTTCTTTCAAAATTTTGATAGTTTTCCTATCATAAAATTCAGTTTAATTTATGTATAATTCAGTGACTTTTAGTATCTGCTCAGTGGCACACAACCATGTCACTATACAGTTCCAAAATGTTTTAATCACTCTAAATATAAACCCACTTATTAGCAGTCTCTATTGCCCCAATATACAGCCTTAACAATCACCAATCAACTCTTTTCCCCTATGGATTTGCCTATTTTGGACATTTCATATAAATAGGATCATACAGTATGTGGCTTTCACTTAACATATAACATGTTTAAGTTTCATTAACATAGCATGGTTCCTTCCTTTTTTTTAATTGAGTTTATTGGTACAATCTAGCTATACCATACAGTTACATTCATCATTGGGATTCTGTACCTTTACATAATAGGTCTTGATTCTCATTTTTCCCCTTGTCCCTGCCCTCCCTTCACCCCCTCCTCCCCTCCCCATTTACAAACACTTCATTTCCATTTTTTCAGTTTCTCATATTTTTTTCCTCTCCCTTATTACTTTTCCATGGTTCCTTCCTTTTAATGCTGAGTGATATTCCATTGTATGGCTATAGTACTATTTGGTTATTCATTTGTTGCTTGATGGGTATTTGTACTGTTTCTACTTTTTGGTTGTCATCAATACTGCAGCTATGAACATCTGTGTAAAGATTTTTATGTCAATATGTTTCTAGTTCACATGGGTATATATCTAGGAGTGGAATTTTGGGGTCATATGGTAACCATATGTGTAATCTCTCAGGGAATGCCAAATTATTCCCAAAGCAGCTGCATCGCTTTACATTCTTTTCACTAGGTTATGAGGATTCTCATTTCTCCAGTGTGAACACTTGTAACTGTCTTTCGATTACAAATGATACAGTAAAGCAGTATCTCGTTGTGCTTCTGATTTGCATTTCCCTAATGATGAATCATGCTGAACATCTTTTCACACTACTGTCATTTGTGTATTTTCTTTGGAGATGTTCTTTAGTCCATGTTAAACTGGCTCTTCATTGTTGAATTATAAGGCTTCTTCATATATTCTGAACACTGTACTCTTACATGATCCCTAAAATAGTTTATCCTATCCAGGGCAGATGTCTTATCACTTTCTTGATAAGTGTTTTTTGAAGCCTAAATTGTTTTGATTTTGATGAAATGCAATTTATTTTCCCCCCTTTGGTTGTTTCCTCTTTTTAGTGTCACCTCTAAGAAATTAGTGCCTAATTTAAGGTCATGAAATTTATGGTTATTATTTTCCTAAGAGTTTCATAGTTTTAGCTCTTAACAGTGGATTTTAAAAAAATAGTACTGGGAATTGAACCCAGGGTTAACACTGGAGCTGCATCACTACATCTTTTTTAATTTGCAATACCAGTCTATGTTGCCCAGATTGGCCTTGATCCTATTTCAGCTTTCTGAGTAGCTGGGATTACATGTGTGTATCATCACATTCAGCTCCTTTGTTGTTGGGTGTTGGGTATTTGTCTCAGTAACAGGAAATTCATTAGAGACATCGGTCTGTAATTTTCTTGTAAAACATTCTTAATAGCAGAATCATGCTGACCTCACGAAATGAGATAATAGTGTTTCTTACTGTTCTATTATCTGAAAGAGTAGATTGGTACACTATCTTACATGTCTGAAAAAACTCATAGGTGTAGTCACCTGAGCCTAGATTTCTTTTGTGGTAAATTTATTTTTCTTACAAATTCAATTTCATAAATAGATACTGGGTTATTTAGATTTTTTTTCCACCTGTGTCAGTTTGTTTTTATTTTGGTGGTACTGGGGATCAAACCTAGGACCAAGCACACGCATTGAGCTATACTACTAGTTCTCATGTTAGTTTTGGTAATTGTATTTTTTAGAAAGCTGTGTATTTCGCTTAAATTGCTGAATTTACTGACATAAAATTCTTCGTGGTATCCCTTTAATATTTATATAATCTCAGAATTTTCATTAAAGGGTAAATTTCTGTACACTATAATGAATCAAGAAAAAAGAAATGTGTATCATACAGAACAAAAAGGATATATGTATGTGAATGTTAATATAAAGCAGGGAAAATAATCCAGGGGTGGAAAGGAATTATATGATAGTACGACAAATATTATTTGAGGCACATGGAGAACACATAAGAAGAAAGGACATGAGTTCAATTAAGAGAATCAAGATGGCCAACTAGTGAGTTAGCTGGCTTATCTACAGATAAATATTATCAAATTTATAGCAAAAGAAAAGGCCAAGACTCAGATCCCCAAGTTACCTACCTGTAAAGGCCTGCAGTTAATTGGCTCTTCTTTTCCTGGCACAGCTTTTTAATTAAAAATAAAACTCTTCATAAGAAAGGAAAACAAACTCACCTAAACAAGGTAGAAAATTTCAAAAAATAAACTTCGATTTTGACATTCTTCCAAATCTTTTTGTACACACACACACACACACACATACACACTCATATACATGTATCTACATATACATGTGCTATGTATGCTCATCTGTAGGCTGCTTTTTTCTTAGGGAAAACCCAGCATGTATTATTATTATTATTTTTTTTTCCTGGTACTGGGGATTGAATTCAGGACCTTGTGCTTGCCAGGCAGGCACAGTGCCACTGAGCTAAATCCCTGCACCCCAGCCTATATTCTGTGGACATATTTTGATATAAACACAATTTAAAAACGCTTTTAATGGGTTGAGTATTTCATCATATGCAGGCACCCTGATTTTTGTGTTCTACTGATGTTAACTTCTAAAAGCATTTATATTACATAAAAAAGTCATGGCAAACAAAATCCTTATGCATCTCTCATTTTTCTTTTCCTTCATGCCTAAGAAATGAGATTTTTGGGGCAAATACTAATGCATATTTTAAATTTTGGTAAACAAGATTGTACCAATTTCATCTTCAGACCAATACTACACAGTAGGTATTCCCACATGCACACCAATACTGATAGACAAAAAAGATGTTTGGAAATTGTACATCTTTTCATTTATCAATTGGGTGTTTTTCTTGGCTTAGGAATATCCTATTGATAACTCTTTCCAGTTTTTATTATTTGGGGCATTTCAGGTTTTTTTTTTTTTTTTTAAACAGGGTCTCACTGTGTAGCCCAAGCTGACCCCAAATTCATTATCCTCATGCCTCAAACTCTAGAGTGCTGGGATTACAGGTATGTGCCACCATGCCCAGCTTCTTTAATAATTGTTTTTTTGGGGGTTCGGTTCTAGGGATTGAACTCAGGACCTTGAGCTTGCCAGGCAAGTGTGGCACCACTGAGCCACATCTCAGACCTTTGGGACATTCAGGTTTTTAACTGATTTTGTAAGAACTCTTTGTATACTAAGAATACTTTTTTTCTTTTATTGCAAATGATGCACAGTTTTTAACTTTGTAGGCAAGTTACAATCTTCATATGTTTAAATTTATAATTTTTTTCCTTTTAGTTTCTAGTTCTTGTTTCATACTTGGAAAATCCTAGGTAACCTCAAGAATACTATTGCATTCACCTTGTCTTCCACCTTTAGTTTCATTTGGTAACACATCTAGCATTTATTCTGGTGTGAGAAATAAGACAGACTAAAAGCTTTTCACTGATTAGTCATTTCGCTGATGATCTCACTGAGCACAGATTTACAATGTAGTTTACTGGTTACTAAGAGTGTTGGAGATGTCTAGCTTCAACATTTTTAAGTAATGGCTCTGGGAAACTGTACAATATAGAAACAATTGTACTTTCATTATAGAGTTGGAAAGGGGCAGATAATCAGAAAAAGTGCTTCAGCACTCGATGCCTAAGTTCTTACTAGATGTGAGCTTTTATTATCAATACTAAACACACAAATAGCATTTTATTTCTGGACACTATTCTGTGTATATATCTGTCACATCTCATTTATAAAATCTTTCTAGTAACACTAACCTTCCTTTCTGATGGTCTTTTCTTTCAACAAAATATCACATTGCATTTGTTTTTTCTAAAGGACCTGAATATAGTAACTTGCCAAGTAAAAATAAAGTGTGATTTAAACAGTGAAAATCACAACTCAAACATAAACAAAGGCACTGAACAAATGTGGAAGAGAGGGTGCCTGTTTCCCTTACCATCTATTCTGAAAGAGTACATCCTTCAATATATGTTCCTTTGGTTACAAATATTACTGTCAAAGCTGGTGCCCTTCCACCTCTACAGCCCGAAGACAAGTAGTTGTCCGAGTAGGCCGAGTAGGCCCTGAGATTTGGAGCAGGAGTGATTTCCTCCTGGGTCCTGGTCCTGACTCCGGGCTCTCTTATGACGAACTGAGCCCTTTGAGGACTGATGCCCCAGGGCTGGCATGGGGAAGAGACGAGTTGGGAGCTGGAAAACATGCCAGACAGGAGACGGCAGACGGACAGAAGTGGCCGGACCATTATCCTCGAAGTCTTCAGACAAGGAGGGGCTCGGGACGCGCGGCAGACGACCGGAGATGCCTCGTTCTGCGGCCCCAACAGGAAACAGTTTCTTGCTCCGAGGAGCGTCGCTCAGGCTCCTGGAGGTGAGGACTTCCAGTTCCCCTGGGCAGCCTCCCTTTGGCTGTTTGCGCGCCTCCCGCCTCCAACGGCTCCCCGAGCGGCGCGCGGGGCTCTGTGACGTCACGTAAGGGCGGGACTTCCGGTCTCCGCGCGCCACAGAGTCTCAGGGCCCTGCGCTTCGGCCTCGG
>NW_022900927.1:55765558-55768706 GCF_012274545.1 Fukomys damarensis | reverse complement strand
GTCTGGGGGACCGTGTCCCGCAGCCCCAATGCCGCCGCGAGCAGAGTGGAGTGGCTGCCAGTGGTTGGAACCGTGGAGGTGTCCCCCGCTGGCGAGCGCGCCCAGGACACCGGTCTCTGCTAAGTTTTGTGCGCGCGCGTTGCAGGGACCGTGTGTGAGTCTGGTACGTAGCCTCTCTTTCGGGGGACGCTGTCTCTGACGCCTTTGGGGACTCATCCCTCCCAGCACCCGCGCAACCTGCCCTTGAATCCCCTCCGCGTCTGGTCATTTCCTTCTAAAGTCGTCGGAGTGCGTGTTCTGCAGCCAGCGAAGAGCACGTGGGAGTCCGAATGAAGGTTTTTGATTCACTTGGGAGTTGGGTAGCCAGTTGAGGAATTGGCGAAATGGGTGGCGCCTCCAGTTTAAATTGTGCAGAAAACGCTGTGCTACGCTTTTCCATAGCTTTGAAGACAATTTTAGCAGTGATGTCTGCTGTCATTATTGAGATAACGTCTGAAATTATGTTAGTGTATTTTGGGCTTGAGTGGATACAACTTTTGACCATAATACACAGACATTTTGTTCTTAAAAATGCCCGTTGCCAAGTAGTTTAAAAGCCTCTTAGTATGTTACTTAACAATGATGGAGTCATTTCAAATCTCAGAGAGGAGATCTAGGGGTAAGGAGAAATTTTTAAATTAAAAAAAATTAAAAAAAATTTTTTTGGTATCGGGGATCGAACTTGGGTCCTTGTATTTGCAAGGCAGTCTGATTTTTTAATATGTGCATTCTTGATATGTTCGAGTACTGGAGCAGGTTTAGTACTGAGTAGGTTGTTGAAGCAGTGCTTCCGTTACCGAGCAACACCACTGTAAACAATTCCAGTATTTAAGTAGAACATAATTAAGTGTATCTACCCTACAATAAACTGGGTTCAGATTCTCTAAATTAACAAGTTCAGCCTGTTGGTTACAGTTAATCACCTTTTGCATTCAGGTTTTGTTTCAACCACATTTTGTTCAGGATTGTCAATGCTTCTTTATATTTCAGTATTGCACAGCATACTCAAGAGTTTCATATGGATTGGAGTTGCTAATTTTGGTTATTTAGGACGGAATATACTGGGTATTCCTCTTTGAGAATTTTCTTTTTCTAACCAAAGTATACAGACTTATTTTTAGGAATAGTTTCAAGTAACAGCAGCGTAATAGTGACTTAGAGTTACATACAGCGTTTGGGAGCTTGAAACACTGCTTATTTACAAGCCATTTTAAACATTTAAAAATTTTTATTAGTACACGTTTGCAGTACATAAAGTTTACGTTCCTTGTGTGGAGTTGATACATAATCATAAGACATCTTAATTCCTTATTTCATTCCCTTTTCTTCCTCAGTCCTCCCTGTAGCTGGTAAACTCAATCTTTCTCCACTCATGGAACCCCTAATATAATTTGTATGGCAAATTGTTTTCAGAGTACTTTTTAAATTATCTTTTGAATTTGACAACCTTTCAAGTAAGTATATGAGTTGAGACATAGTGATTCAAATGACCTTCTTGAAATCAAACTGTTCATAATGGAAATTGGGACCGCAAGTTTGTGTCATACCTTACTGCAGTGATGGTGAACCTTTTAGAGACCCAGTGCCTAAACTGCAACCCAAAACTCATTTATTGCAAAGTGCCATCACTGCAGTTAAACCTGAATACTGAGGTTTTAGTTTAGAAAAAACAACTCATATAGGAACATCTTTTGTCCTAAAAGAAAAATACAGTAATATGTATGCTATAGATTTACCACCACTGCCCTACTGTATTGCTAAAATCTGCAGATTTTTTGTAGTTCTCATACTTGACCCTCTCATCTGCTGATGTTGCAGTATTGAAATATTCAGACATTGGGCAAGGACTGAGAGGGAAGAAAATTAAGAATGACTTGTGTGGTAAAATCCTTCGTAGTTAGAAATCAGTATTCTATCGCAGGAAATTGAAGAAATTTAGAGTGAAATCTTAACTGAAAAACTAGTGAATTGTCAGATTTTTCTTCTTCTGAGAATTAGCTCTACCTAAAGTGAGTGAGATTGACTTTAATTTTGTCATACAAAATGTATTAGCCTCAGTAAACAATATTCTTACATTATTTAGCCTGTGTAGTACTTTTGGGGAATATGTGTGTGTGTGTTTAAGTAATGTCCTACTAACTGAAGTTCTCAACTTGAGGTGAATTCTTCAAAATGTCACCTTGCCTTTCCAAGATTATCTTCTTGATAGAAAACGTCTTTGTCCTCTAAGACTGACGTGCTTTTTCCCTGTATTCATCACAATGTCGCCTGACTTTCTTAACACAGTTTCTCCCTTTCTTAAAATGTAAATTTCACCTTTTCTATAAAGTTCAACTGCACCTTGACCTTATTATTTTATCTTTTTGTTTGTCTTACCTTTAACTAGATTGTAAGTCCTTTCAAGGGTAGGGCAGCCCATCTCAGTGAGCTTTATTCTTTGTATTTTCCAAACAGAAGTTACTGAATAAATGTTTCATAAAGATGATGAATGTGCATTTCTACCTTTTTTTCACCCCTTTATGGACATAATAACATTATTGAGAGAGGAAGTAACTGATGTAGGAAGGGCAATGATACACCATGAGAAAAGGGGGGTTGATTAAAGAAAGGGGGGTTCATTTGGATCAGGAGAGGTTCTGTTCCTAGAAAGTGAATATTGGAGAAATTCCCCTGACAATACCAGCAGCAGTAAGGACTCCTTCAGGAATTCTGGCACTATTCCCAAGTGGCCTTGGGGAGTTTGGTCCATTTCCTGGTTCTTTGTAGACTTTTAGTAGAATCTTAATTTTTTAAAAAAATGAATCTGTGCTCTTTCCCTTCTCCCTCTCCTCTTTTGCCCACCTCACATTTGGCAGTCCCACTCCTTATTTTACTCATTCACATCCTACTTTTTGACCAGGTCAAGACTTAGTTTATGAAATTATGTCAAGACTTTCATTTTGCTCTCATAAATGAACAGTTAACTGAAATTTATTATGTATATATGTACATTTTTTCTCTTAAGCCTACTCTCTAGCCAGGGATTTAGCTCAGTGGCTCTGTTGCCTGCCTTGAAAGTGCAAGGTCCCAAGTTGGATCCTGGTACCAAAAAAAAAAAAAAAAAAAAAAA
>NW_022900927.1:55755755-55765429 GCF_012274545.1 Fukomys damarensis | reverse complement strand
AAAAAAAAAAAAAAAAAAAAAAAAGACTGCTTTCTAGATTGTGGAGAGATTACTGTAAGGTTTAGCATTGTTTGGGGCAACCCACTTTTCTTTCCCCCTTCTGTGTCTCTTAGACAGAAGCTATCTTGCTCTCTATAAATTTTCCTATTAAAGAAAAAAAAAAGTTTAGTACTATTTAAGCTTGAGTTTTAATCTAGGGTGAAAGAAATGAAGAGAGAAACACCTAGTTATTATTTGCTCTCTATATATTGTGACTTCAGATTATTTTTGGATTAAAATTCAGAGTTAAGGAGAACCTGAAACTGTTCCCTTTTGGAAAGCACTTTTTATTCTCAAAGCGTGTCTTTAAAATTTTCAGCTAATTTTTATAATCTTGAAACAAATCCTGTGTCTAAAGCTTTAAAACAGTTACTTTAGTTGAAAGAGTAAAGATGAAACTGAGTCTCAGTACTTTTTCTAAATCTTGGTTTGATTCAGTTGTTTCTTGAGTGAGCTTGCCTGCCTAGCTTCTGAGTTGTTGCCCAGTAACACATTGAAGCATAGCATAGCAACCAGTGAAAACAGTAGCTATTGACTATGGGGATTTTCCTGGTGAAATTGTAGTGCCTATCTCTAGTGTTCACATTTAACCTCACTCTCTCACTTAAATCACATTTTGATTTAAGGCAGATATTTCAGATATCATTAAATCTAAAGAGCATAATATATGCTTTTAAGTATATTTTTTGGAGCGCTGACAAATTATAACTTTCTGCACATTGGTTTTCACATAGAGTTGCATTATAAATATATACTGAGTTGAATTGTAGTGTATATGAAGGACATATGAAAAGATTGATTCACCTAAAGCTTTTGTATAGAGAAGCTATTAAGTAATGACATCAAAGTTCTCTAACCAATAAAGCCACTCAGAGCTGGAGTGATTGAACCTGAAATGGACTTTTGTATTCTTTCTTGTATTATTACTTCTTCAAACTTAGATCAATAAACATAATTTAATAGGTACTGTGATTTTGTGGGAAGAGAATGTGATTCAAGAGACCAAAACTTGACTGGGTGAGTCACCTAACCTTTCTTAGACTGTTTTCTCATTTGAAAAATAAATCTCTAAAGACTTTTTGTATGCTTCCAATTTTAAGCAACTTCTCTTTTTCTTGTTCATGTGTTTAGTCATTTTTTGAATGCCTCATGTGTCTCCAGCTATACTAGGAACTGGGGAGATGGAGAGTAAAATATCAAGCATCTTATCTGATTGGGGAAATTGATAAAGTAAATAACAATTTGCTATAAAACATGATAGATACTCTAAAGATGCATTCTAGGGTATGCAAAAAAGGACACCTAATTAGAGCTGCAAATAGAATGAGGAGTGGTTGTTAGAATTACTGAGTATAATTTGAGAGTATACAGAGAAGTGCTCTTTCTGGCCTGGAGGGAGTAAGTCAAGAAAAATTAGGGAGCAAAAGTTTCTTGGAGATGGAGCCATAGAATCAGGAGTATCCAGCAACAGTGATAGTTGAGATTCTGGATGTTGATGACATTCCTAGAGTGTGTGGAAATCAGAAAATGGTGAACAACAGCATGTAATGGATAGATGGAGAAAGAAATTGGGAAGGAAAAGAAGAGTGGAAAGTGTGCTTGTCACATTTAATTTGTTGGTTAAAATTGGTGTTCAAGAAAACACCTGTTATGTAATGTTGCTCATCTATAGAAAGTGTCTTCTACAAAGATCTGAATTTACGAAGGAAGACAAAGTCTTGATTAAAAAGGAAAGAATATGTTTTTTAGAATCAGATTTCTGAGTCAAAATTTAGAATCTTGGCTATATAACTTTACTACCTTCTTGGCTTTTCAGATCATTTAATCTTTTCATCATTGTCTTAATGTGTAAATAGTACTTTTTTTCACAGGAATCATAGAGTCACAGAAGCTAAGTTGTAGTGCCTGCCTCAGTCATTGTGGATATTCTTTAAATACCGATTTCCAGCCATTCCACTGTTTACAGATGGTTCTGAACTACCCGCCTGCCTTTTCTTGCCCTTCTTTAACCCTAATCATATTCTTTTATCATTCTAAATCCATTAGAATTCCTGGCTTTTTGTTGATGCTTTCTGTGTGAATGCTATTCCAAATTTTTATAATGAAACAAACATATTCTTGTCTTCCTCAGAATTTTCAACACAATATTTTTATGGACTTTTTTTTTTTTTTTGGTGGTGCTGGGGATTGAACCCTGGGTCTTACATGTATTATACAAGCACACTACTTGCATTGCATTCTTGTCCAGGACATGAGGTCCTGCATTCAATACCCAGTACCTCCACCAAAAATAAATAAAAGAAGAAATTTTATTATCACCACATAAGTCTGGAGATGGATTGTTCTAGTATTGTCAGTTCAGTGGCTCAAAGACATCTTTCAGAACCTGGATTCATTTTTGCTATCCTCTGAACTCAGGCTTGATTGCAGCAGATCTGATCATCACATTTTCAAAAGTTCTGAAGAGATAAGTCTTTTTAATAGCTTCATTGAATTAAAATTTACATATCATAAAAGTTACACATTATAAGTGTACAGTTTAGTGGTTTTTAGTAAATATGTAGAGTTGTACAATCATCACCATAAAACAGCTCCAAAATGTTTTCATCAGTCCCTTCACCTCAAATTCTGTTTTATTTTGCAGTTAGTCCAGTGTCCACATTCATCTCCAGAGAACCACTAATCCTTCTCTGTCACTATTACTATAAATTTATTTTTCATATATGAAATCAAACTTCATTGTAGTTTTCTGCATCTGGCTTATTTTACTTAATGTTTTGAGGTTCATCCATGTAGCATGTATATGTAATTTTTTAAAAATAAAGTTTATTGGAATTTTTTTCTAAGTGATTGCTGAGTGGTATATAGATGTACAACATTTTTGTTTTTGCATTCATCAGTTAAATGGGCTTTTGGATTAGTTTTTGGCTCTTATAAGTGATACTGCTGGGAAAGTCTTATGTACAAGTCCTTGTGTATGTATGGATTTCTCTTGGGTGGATTCCGAGGAGTGGAATTGTTGAGTTGTGTGGTAAGCTTGTTTTTAACTTTTTAAAAGACTGCTAAAATGTTTTCCAAAGTGCTTGTTCTAAATACATCTTTAGCAAAAATGTACGGGGAAACCAATTTTTGCCACATCCTCACCAACATTTGGTATCATCTGTCTTTTTTGACTCTGGCCATTCTAGTGGATATCTGATAGTATTCCTCTGGGATTGTAATTTGCATTTCCCTAAACAATAGTAGTAACCTTTTCTGTTAGCTATTTCTAAATTGTCTTTAGTGTGTGTGTGCTGGTTTCTTGTTTTATGATCTTAGGACATATTGTTGAGAGTCCTTTATATATCCTGGATAAAAGCTTTTTTTTTTTATACTCAGATATGACTTACAAAGTTCTTTTATCCAATCTGTGGCTTGATTTTTCTTGGTTTGGTGTTTTTGAAGTGCAGAAGTTTTTAATGAAGTCCATTTTTTTGTTTGTAACTTATGCTTTTGCTTTTACGTATAAAACCTTTTTGCCTAATGCAGGGTTATCAAAATTTTCTCCTGTAGGTTTGTTTTGGTTTTTGCTCTTTCACTTGGATCTAGGATCCGTATCGAATTTACTGTGCATATATGTAGTATAAGGGCCTGTTTATTTTTTTAATGTAGTTTCCAGATTATCCTTGCATCATTTGTTTAAATGACTTTTTTTCCCCGTTGTATTTGTAACTTTGTAAAATATCAGTTATTACAGCAGTACGTAGATTTATTTCTAGATTTTTAATTCCGTTTCATATATTGGTATACCTATCCTTATCCAGTACTATTCTGCCTTTATTGTTGTGGTTTTATAATAACTTCAAAATTGGTAATTTAAATACTCTTTATTTTTAAAAATCAGTTTTAGATCCTTTATATTTCCATATAAAATTTAAGATAAATTTGCTAATGAGAATTGATAGAATTTACATTAAATCCATGCATCATTATGGGAAAAATCACTAACTTAACAAAATTGAATCTTCCAGTCTTTGAATATAAAATATCTTTACATTTATTAGTTTCTCTGTGCAACGATTTTTTAATTTTCAGTGAACAAATCTTGCAGTTCTTTTGTTAAATTGACTCCTCTAAGAATTATTTTTTTTAGTACCAGGGATCGAACTTGGGTGCTTGTGCCAAGGAGATGGAACCTCTGAGCTAAATTCGTGACCAAGACTCCTAAGAACTTTAAAATTGTTAATGCTCTTGGGAGTGGTTTCTATAATTTGATTTTCAGATTGTTCTTTTCTAACATAAAAAAGCAGGTAATTTTTTTGTACATTTTTTCCTTGTAGATGACCATGTCTCTGAATATAAAAGAATTATACTTCTTTCCAAATTGTCCTTCATTAATTCATTTTTGATTTAATTCATGGCCTTGACTCTCCACTGAGATGTTACACTTGATGTGTTGAGAGTGAATTTTCCTGGTCTTAGGGGAAAAGCGTGCAGATTTTCACCATTAAGTAAGTTTCTGAGGATGCCCTTTATTAGATTGAAAAAATTGCCTTGTGCTCCTACTTTGTTGAGAGTTTTTAAATCATGAATGAATGTTAGATTTTGTCAGGGTTTTCCCTTGCATCCAATGAGATGATCATATTTTTAAAAAAATTTTACATTAATTTAATTTGAATATTAAACTATTATTCCTCTGGTAAAGCTCATCATACTATTTATTTTCTTTGTTGAATATTTCATTTCATTAAGAAATTTTGCCTCTTATTTTGCCTTTCTGTTTATTTATGTTTGCCTTTCTGTTTATATTATGCTTGTTTCTTTTTTTAGGATAACTTTTATTTTACTGATAAAAGGGCAACATTGTCCTCAAAGAAGAAATTGCATACTGTTTCCTTCTCTTTTTTTTCTGAAATAATTTTCAAAGGAATATTACTACTTCTTTAAATATTTCATAGCATTCATTAGTGGAGCTGTGTGGGTTAGGGCTTTGTGGGAAGATTTAAAATTACTAATTTAATATTCTTGGTAAAAGGCTTATCAGATTTTCTATTCTTAGGGCCGGGGATTTAGCTCAGTGATTCCGCTGGCTGTCTCACAAGCACAGAGTCCCAAGTTTGATCCCCAGTACCAAAAAAAGAAAAAAAAAAGATTTTCTATTCTTGAGTTTTGGTAACATGTTCTAGGAATTGATTTCTTTAAATTGTCTCGTTGGTTTATTATGTTACCTTAATTTTGATGCTTTTTTGACTTCAGAATTTGTTTTTTAAATCAATTTCTTTCTTTGGATTGAAATTTTCTATTTATTGAGTCATTGTCATAATACTTTCATTTAATTATTTAAATATGATTTCCTTTAGTTCTTTAAGGATAATTACCATGGTTCCTTTGCAACATTTATATGACCTAACCTAATATTTGGGGACATCAAGATAGTTTTTTGTTTTTCTTTAACAAATCTTGTAAAAGTTTTTGTTGAACACTGGACATCTTAAATAATATTTTGAAGTAATGCTATTTTTTGGCATTCTCCACAAGACTTTGACATTTTTTCTGTTTATTTAGTAATTTTTCTGTGCTGAAATTGTGGAATTTGTTTCCCTAACATTGGTGTGGTTGCTGTTGTCTCTGCTATTCTTGTTTATTTATTTGTTGTGTGAGGGATTGAACCCAAGGACCTTTTGTGTACAATGCAAGTAGCCTTACCACCAAGCTAAGCCCCCAGCCCTATTTCTTGATTTTGAAGCCTGGTTTGTTTGTTTCTTTCTTTTTTTGGTACAGGGGATCGAACTCAAGTCCTTGCGCTTGTGAGGCTGGTGGCAGCACCACTGAGCTAAATCCTCTTTCTACATAGAGGTTTCTTGAATCCTGTTCAAGGATTGGCCAGATATTGTGTTCACACACTTTAACCCAGTACGTCATCTGTTCTCTGTAAATGGAGCTGTATAATGGCTAGGGAATGCATTTAAATAGAGGTCATTTTCATGTATATTCTGGCTTCTACTTTCCATGACTTTTGCATCTCCTCTGGCATGTGTTTAGGTCTGTTTGATGTGTGGGTAGCCTGTGCATGCTGTAGTCTCTGGTGAATATTTTTGCTTGCAGGTTTTGTTCAACCTAAAATAGTAAACAGTTTATCAAACTCTTTAAGGCTGTCTTACTTTTTGGTACTCTGTACAATCTCTAGCTCTTCTACCAGTTTATTGCTTGCCCCAAAGAAGCCTGTAATATTAAATTAAAGGAAGCACTGACCCTCCCTGTTAGCATGCCATGGAGATCCACTTTAACTGTCAATGTGTCAGGTTGACACATTACCCTGAAACGGTGGTGGAGCTGTTGCTTCCAGTCTTCCACTCTTGCTAAGCTCTTTTGTGGGCAGAACTAAAAGGAGACAGGAATACTCAAAGTTAAATGTACGATACTCATGTTATTCTCATCCAAAGTTGAGTTATGTTCAGAAATAATTTTCACTTTCTTGTTAGCCTTTCATTGAGTTTTACAGTACTTAAATGATTGTTTTGGTGGTTATTTTTACGGAGAGGATTTGTTGACCTTACTCTGTCATGCTGGAAGTTGGAAGTCTTTTTTGGTTTATTTATGAAATTCTTCTCTCTGGAGGATAAAACTTAATCTCTATTTTAGTCGCTCCAAATGTAATTTTGGGAATAAAACCAGAGCCTTTGCATTGAGCTATGTCCCTTGCCGTTTTGTTTTGTTTTTTCATTTTGAGACAGGGTCTAATTAAGTTGCTAAATTGATTTTCTTCAAACATTAATATAAGGAGTTTGCATTTTAAGTTTTATGTAAATGTAGTATAACTTTTTATACTTGTCTTTATTCTTGTACTCCGCATAATTATTTGACATTCAGCCATTCTAGTGTAGTCCTTTTTATTGCTGAGTAATGGTTAATTATCTACATGTACCACAATTACTTATACATTTGCATCCTGACGGACTTATGTTTGAGTTTCAATGCTGTTATAAACATTTGTATGAAATCCTTCATATGGACATATACTTTTATTTCTCTTTGACAAATACCGATAAAGATAATGGCCAGATCATATAGTAAGCAGATAGGACTTGAAGGTTTTTTGTGTTTTTATATGGAAAGCCAATTGTTTAAGAAGACTGTCTTTTCTTGACTTAATTGACTTTAAATTTTTGTAAAAAAGACTGATCTTATATATTTGAGCCTATATTTGCAAGCTGTCTTTTGCATAATTGATTTGTTTTTATCTTGATATTAATGCCTCACAGTTTTGACTTACATACCATTTAAGATTATTTTTAATGATACATAGTAGTTGTACATATTTATGGGATACAGTGTGTCCTCCAACTTCATTCTTTTCCAAATTTGTTGGATCGTGGTACTGGGAATTGAACCAGAGCCTTTGCATTGAGCTATGCCCCTTGCTATTTTGTTTTGTTTGTTTTTTTCATTTTGAGATAGGGTCTAATTAAGTTGCTAAGTTGCCTAGACTGGGCTCAGACTTGCAGTTCTCCTGCTTCAGCTTTCCAGTATGCTGGGATTACAAGTTTGTATGGGTGGATATTTGTAGGACGTGTAGGAATGGGCAAAGACTAAAATCTGGGATACTGTGTAGGGTGCTCTTTTAAAATTGTAAAATATTTAAGGTTTGGCACTAGAGCATGATGGCTCCAAAAATGGAAAAGAATGATTAAAATCAGCAAGATTAATAATTTGTTACAAATAGGAGTTGGGGATGAATTGTGTACTAAGAAATAAGGGAAAGATAGTAGTTACTGAAGTTTTTAAAAGAAAGAATGTATAAAATTTGAAGCTAACAAGTTTAGTATGTTGATACAGGGAAGAGAAGGTAATATTTTTGCCTTATCCATACAAGGTTTATGACTGAACACTTATAATGAAAGATGTATTATTATTATTATTAAGATAAATGCATACAGGTTTGTTTGATAATAAGTTTTATACAATATGGGAGCCTTCAGAAATGCAGGCCTAAAGAAAGATGAAAATCCATGTATTTGAATACTGTCATATGGAAGTATGACTGGCAGACAAAAAGGTAGACTCTAATTACAATAACTGGGATGACTTAATAAGGCCTGTTTGTGCAGTGTAATGATTTGGAAAAAATACCTCTCCAAGAGGTTGTATGTTCAGAGGTGGGGCTTTGGAAGGTGGTTAGGTTTTGGATGCTGACTGAATATGTGGCTAGGAGGTACGACCTGGTTGGAGGAGATGGGTCACTGGGAATGTGAGCTGGAAGAATGTATTCTGTTCCTGGCCCCTTCCCTTGTCTCTGGCTCTCCCGTTTTCCCTTTCTGACTGCCTTGATGTGAGCATTTTCTCCTTGCCATGCTCTTGCTTATGTTGTATGTGCCTTTCAGCCAGCCCAACCATAAACTGAAACCTCTGAAACTTTGAGCCAAAAAAAAAAAAAAATTGTGTATGTTAAACATTTTGTCCTGACAGTCTTAATTTAAATGAGGAGAGGTTTAATTTAGCTCATGGTTTCAGGGGATTCAGCAGGCTCCAAGGCAGGAACGTCACTGGAATGGCGTGGCAGAGCAAAACACTTAGATTATTGTGGGCAGGAAGCAGAGGAGGGGAGGACAATTTCAGAGAGGAAGGAAGGAGTGATGGACCAGACACAGACTCCAGGAACATGCTTCCCTGACCCACCCAGACACACCCAGAAGTGCCCTCCACTAGTACCCCAGCAGATCCCAATGCCAATTCAGTTGACACTGCACCTGTCACAACTGAACTCTTGTTAATAAACACATTTCCTTAAGCCATAATTAATATGCACATAAAGACAATAGCTAGTTCATAATTTTGCCTAATGTGATACTTCTCTGTCCTTCATACAACCAGAAATGCAATAATCCCTTCCCTAAAGTCTCAGCAGTTCCAGCATTTTTTCAAAAAGTCTAAGTCAGAATTTCTTTTTGAGATGCAAGGCACTTAACTGTGAACCTCTGTTAAAAAAAAAAAGTTACGCAATTCCAAGGGACAATGGCACAGGGTAAACATTCCTGTTGAGCACAACATTCCTATTCCGAAAAGGAAGAATTGTGAAATAGAAGAGAATTGAATCAAAATAAGACTGAAACCCAGTGGGGCAAACATTAAATCCTATAACTCCATATCCAGCATCTAGAGCACAGGACTGTGAGATGTGAGTCACAGAGGGTTTGGGTGTCCCCACCCTTGTAGTCTTGCTGGTTGTAGCCTCGAGGACTTCTGTCTTGAGATGGCTCTATTCAGGGCTTGCAGTTTTCTTGGAAAATATTTCACATTCCTGGGGTCTCTACTTTATCTTCAACTTTGTTCCCACAGGTTCATGCACTGGCCTTTCAGGCCTTGCATTGAAATCTTAGCGGAAGCATTTTACATGCTGATAAAACCAGCATCATGTAGATGATGCCAAGATCTACTGTCAGCAGGAGCATTAACCAGGCCGCCTTAGGCAATAGCTGCGGTGTCCTCTAAGTGTCTGGATGGCTGAGCATAGTGATATGAATCCTAGGAAACTAATTGCCTAGAAGGCTCTTCTCCAGCAGGAGTCCCAGGGACTGTCTTCTCAAATAAAAGATTTATACTTCTGTACCCTTAAGCGTGCAGTGATGGTGTTTTTTTTTTTTTTTTTTTTTATTTTT
>NW_022900927.1:55727193-55755587 GCF_012274545.1 Fukomys damarensis | reverse complement strand
TTTTTTTTTTTTTTTTTGTAATAGTGTAATAGTGTTGATCTCTTCAGCAGCCATACCTCTTTTGGCCCCAATTTAGTTCCTTCTTTACCCAAATTTAAGTTTTTCTGTTTTTTTCTCTGCCTTTTGCCTTGGATTCTTATTGCAAATCTGTCTAAAAGCATGCAGGAGCATCCATGCCACAGCCTGAATATTGGGCCAGTTTGGAATTTCAGATTAATTAGGCCACACCCTTAATCTCAGTTTTCTGCAATTTCAAGACATAGACAAGATGTAGACAGATTTTTCTGCCAGTGTAACACACATGGCTTCTACCATGCCAATGAAGTCCTCTTTCTCAACTGAAACCTCCTGAGTCTGGCCTTTACTGCTCAGCATATTTCAGAATTCTGGTCTTCTGAGCTCCTATCAGAATCACCCATCAGGCACCACTGACAATATTCTAAGGCTTCTGTACCTGGCATTTTCTAACTTTTCCAGATGTCTCCCTACAAACCACTTTCAAAGACCTGTAAACTTACATGGTCAGGAATAATAACAGCAACAACCCAGTTTTCTTTATTGGCTTTTCCATTGCTGTACACAATACCTTATACAGACAGTTTAAAGGAGAGATTTAATTTAGTTTATGGTTTTTGGGGATTCAGTACATGGTTAGCGGGCACCAAGGCAAGAACATCATGTCAGAAGGGTATGGTAGAGCAGAGATGCTTAGTTCATGATGGCCAGGAAGCAGAGCAGGGGAACCCTGCCAAAGAGGAAAGTATAAGGGAGCAGATACAGACCCAAAGCCACAACTCCGTTCTGCACCCAGAAGTGTGGTGTGCTCTGCTCATCTCCCAGGCGAATCCCAAAGCCAATCAAGTTGACACTCACCCTATCTGTTACATTATCAATTATTTTCAGTTGGCAAGAAGGAATAATGAGTTATTTTCATAGTTTTAAACCATGTGTCAATATCCTCAGGTAAAGGAATACTGATGTTACAAATTTTTGTAAAAGTGATTTTGTTTTGCATTGTTTAAAAGTTACACTAATTTTATTTCAAGTGAAAGGGATAGTATAATACTTTTTTGTTTATAAAGCAACTTTGCTTACCTAATTATTGGTTTTATGCTCTTAAGTTTCCAGATGGATTATTATACGTGCGCATACCATCCCAATATGATAGTTGTGGTCTTTCCTATTTTCTAAACCAGTTTTGATGTATCTCTGCTCTAAAAGTATTTTCCAAAATAATTTGTATAATTTGAAGACTCTTACCACAAGGTGTCATTGTAACCTATAAAAAGAATTTCCATGTAAACATGTGCAGCTTCAGTTACACAATTTTTATATTTCCTTATGTTTTAAAATTTTTGGTTTCATATCTGTTTCTTATTTTTCAGTTATCTCTTGATATACTGTATCTTTTATTTTAAAGGTAAATCTAAAGTAGCTCATGATTTTGAGTTCTCATCTTTTTGAACAAACATATGCTTTCCACCCACAAATTTCTTACGATTATGTTGCTATAGAGATGATTTGTTTGAAGGAAAGAATGAGGAGTAGCAGCAGGTGGACATTTAAGGAGCAAAATCTTTGTTTTGTATTTGTTCCTCACAGAGTCGGCTTTAGCATTTGCCCCTCTGCTTATGAAATCCCTATGGAAGAAAGGTGGATTTTCTGAGTATCTTACTGCAATGCCACTTACAGTTTACAGGGAAGCTTTTGCAAAAGTTACTGTGTTCAGTTCTTCATCTTGTGTATGATTAACACCTGAAGTGATTGTAATCTTCGAAACACTTTTCACTTTACCTGGATTCCATTTTTGTATTTTGGTTTTTTTTACTGTTCTGTTTTCCTGCTTGGCGTTTTAATTAGGGACATTACAAAGTTTTTGGTTTGTGTGGGGAGAGGGGTGTTGATATCTATGAGCTCCACTTTGTTCCTGCTTCCAAATTCAGGACTATTTCTTCTTGACTATTTGCTGTCTCTCTCTTCACTTAGGTCTTTATCATTGCTTTCTTGTATGCTTTCTCTCTCCTACCTATTTTTCCCCCCATGTCTATTCTCCATGTCTTGGATAACTGAGTTACTTTTCTGAAGTCCAAATCTAATGTTCCCCATTATTGTTCTTATTGATCCACAAGCTTAAAGTCTGTCAGTGACTCTCCGACACCCAAGAATAAACTGCATGGCCTTCAAGGCCCTGCCTTACTTCTCGAGCTTCCACCCCAGTGATGTTCTTTGCTTCTGTCTCTGTACTTTTGGGTTTGATGTTTCTTCTCTACATCTGCCTAGTTTTAGCTTACAGCAGTGGTGGCAAACCTTTTAGAGCTCTCCATACTAACAACCCACTGTGGAATGTGTGCTATAGGTTTGCCACCACTGGCTTAGAATTATCTTCTTTGTGAAGTCTTCCTTAATAACTTCACTAACAGAATTAGGGCTCCATAATTCCTTTAAATATATTACAATGTTTATTATTTTAAACTTTGTGAATTTTTTTATTTTGAAAAGGTAACATGTAAATAGTATATTTTAATAGTCTGGGAATGATTTAATAGCTTGTTCAGTCAGCATTGTTGATTAACATGTATTAGCTTTCCAGCATTATGATGAAATACCTGAAATAGTTAACTTATAAAGAGGTTTATTTTGGTTTACAGTTTTGGAAGTTCTAGTCCAAGGTGGACTTGAGGATAGGCCCTCAATGACACAGGGACTGCCCTGAGGCCCTTTGTTTTAAAGGTCCATGGCACTTCCCAGTAGTGCTACCAGGGCATCTAACCTTTAACACAGGAACCTTTGGGGAACATTCATTATCGCCAGACGGTGTGTATTTCACTGACCACTATGAACTCTTTGAGGACAAACATTTAAAAAAAATTTTTTTTGGGGGGTACCAGAGATCGAACTCGTGTCCTTTGTGCTTGTGAGGCAGGCAGTGGAACCACTGAGCTAAATCCCTGGCCCCCATTTTGAAAAAATTTATGTGTGTATCTGTAGCCATGTACACAGCAAACTGTGGCACTTGGAAAAAAATATCAGTAGTTCTATGAATATGGGCAAGCTTTTGCTTGCTTAGGAGAAATCTGCTTGGCCTGGAAATCTGCATATTTCTTTGTATCCCTCAAAGACCTCTTATTGGTAGATCACTTGTTAAATGATGGTGTAGTAGTCACTCAATAAATACTGTTTAATTGTTTTTAAAGAAAAATAAAAGGTTTTTAAACTAACCGTGTGTCTTAGGGATGACATATTTTTCATTTCTGGCTGTCTTTCTGATATTCTAAAAGATGAAAAAGGAATGTTCATATCAGTAAAAAAATATCAATTTTTTTCTTAAAATGTTTTCAGAATAAGGCATATGCCTCATGGAAATAAAATTAAATCAGATTTTATTTTAAAAACAAATAATTTTCAAGATGTGAGGTTCCTTTTCTGAAGTACAAATCTAATCTCCCTGTTTACTGTTCCTCTCAGTCCACAAGCTTAAAATCTGTCAGTGGTTCTCCAATAACCAGGAATAAACTGCATGGCTTTCAAGACCCTGCCTTACTTCTCCAAGTATTAGTAGACAGACTTTAGTATATTAGGAGCTGTATGCAATCTTTTCTGTTTAGGGAGAAAGGACTGTGAGCAGACAGACTCTGCAACTCACACAAAGGTACTCAGTGCTCCTGAGTTCCCCTGTTGTACATCATAGAACCTGTACTAAGAAACATTACAGTGAATCTGAAATATGATTTGGGCAAGAGTTATCTTTTCCATTAAGATAATAACTTTGCAAAGATTTTCATAATTTATTACAACTAAGCATTTGAGGTTGACTGGTTAGTGTGTCCTCTTTTCCAGAATTCTTTTATGAGAATTAAGCTGTGCAGAGGCAAACAGTAAGATTATAAGAATAGAATAACGTTTTAATTCTTAGTGCTTGGTGGTTGATTGCTAACCACTCTAATACATGTCTTCCTCCCTCCCCACTTTTTTATAAATCACAATTATGAGGCCTGGCACCTTACCAGGTCTTTGAAGGGCCTGCTCCCAGCTGCACTTCAGGTTCTGGCAGGGTGACAAGATGTGACATACTTTTGTACACAAGACATCCTGGTATGGCCATCCAAATGACTAGTGTAGAATTCTCTGGATTTTGAAGAAATTCATTTTCAATGTTTTGTTTATTAATGAACTAAATGCCTGATGTAGGTTATTTGTCGGCATTTAATGTTGTTTTTAAAAATAACATTCACTTTGGGGGCATGTGGTATTTAAAGCATTGTTTTGAAATGTTCAAAAGCATAGCATGTGCTTTTTAATGAAATGTGTTTTGGAAGCTTTCCATGAGCATCAGCAGCTGTGCTTTTTGAATATTTTGAATTACCATACTTTTGGGCAGACATTGTACCACTCATTGCTTAAGAAATTCAATGTCTTACAGAAGAAAATGTCATATCTAGGTCTGTAGTGCTATAATAAGTCAAAGAAGAGGTAATAAGGACACATAGTTTTGATTATGTGATTGTAATGGTTGGAAAGAAAGGAAGAGGAAGAATTTGGATAAGGGGTTGCACTAGTCTTTTTCAAACTGCCTTTTGGAGAGTAGCCCAATAATTGCTCACTGATTACGAGGCTAAGATAATATTCACTATTTTTTATTATGGTTTAAATTATGTACTTTAAATATTGCATTGTAAATTTATCTGATAAATTATATAATAGAAATTGTTTCTTTTGTGTATTTTGAGGGCCTGATACATGCTTAGGTGTCTTATGGATAACTGGTGGCTGCGTATTCTCTTTGAAGTTAGAAAAGCCTGACCATGTTAGTTAAAAATTTGGTACAGATTTTGAGTTTGGGTAAAATTCATTATTTTTCAGAAGAAGAAACCAGTGTATTAATGATCTGTGGGTGCTATAACAAATTACCATTTGCAGAGTAATGAAACCCCCAAAATATCTTCCTGCAGTTGTAGAGACTAGAAGTCTGAAATCAAGTTGGCAGGGCCATATTCCCTCCAAAAACTCTATAGGAGAATTCTTTACTTATGTCCTCCAGTTCTTTGTGGTTCTAGGCAATTCTTAGTCAATGGCTATATCTATCCATTCCTGCTGCCTCCTCTTCTCTAGTCTGAAGACTCCCTCTTTTCCTCCTTAGAAGAATACTTAGGACTTACTGTTATAATCCAGGATAAGCTCCACCTCTCAGGATCCCTCTTTACATCTTTTACTATTTAAGATAATATTCATAGCAGCTAGAGATAAGTAACATAGCTTTGCGGGCCTTGCCTTTAGCCCACACACTCTTGAAGCCTCTTTCTCAATATGGATGAAAAATAAATTTAAGGCTAAAATAGCATTAGATTGAACAGTATCCTGTAAATCTCCTGGTATATTACTCACATTTCAGTTGGGTATATTGCCAAGGAGAGGAATTACTAAGTCATAAGTAGATGCATTTCTTTAATTTTATAGGTAATGCTAGGTTTTCCTCCCCAAATGGATATACTAATATGCAATCTATTGCTTATCTTTTAAACTTTGCCCATCTTTGTTTTCCTTATTGTGATTTTAATTTTATAAAGAATTTCTAAACATTAGTAAGCAAACCAATCAATAGAAAAAGTTGAGCAAAAGTCTCAAATAGACATTGCACAAAAGAAGATATCTAAGTGGCCAGTAATAAAGAAAAGGTGCTTAATCATTATTTATCAGGGAATTATCTTTTAGCCTTTTGAATATACTTTTTTCCAATTCCCTGAATTATTGAAGATATGTCCCTTTTTTGTTGTTGCTTTTTACATTTAGATCTGCAGTCAACCTAGAATTATAATGTAAAGGTGTGAGTTTCTTTTTTCCCCCAAGATATTATGGTTATTCTACATTGCTTCTTGAAGACATATTTTCCTTACTGTTTAGCAAAAACTACTTTCATTCTAAATTATGTGTCTTGAATGAGCAAATCTCTTTCTGGACTATATTTTGTTTTGTTGATATCTTTGTCTATAGTTAAGTCAAAGACATATCATATCATCTTACAGTAGATTTATAAGTCTTGATATCCAGTAGATAAAATTCTTCCCATTTTGTTTTTAAAAATGATTTCCACACTAGGGATTTAGCTCAGTGGTTCTCCTGCCTGCCTTGCAAGCACAAAGACCTGAGTTCAATCCCCAGTACCAAAAAAAAAAAAAAAAAAAAAAAAAAAAGCCTTTTGCAGTTCCATATACAGTTTAGAGTCAACATATATTAAGTTACACATATCTACATGTGTCCCTCCCCTTTGGATACTCATTTATATTGCATTTTTAGATCAATTTAGAGGAATTTATAGCTTTAGAATATTGTTTTACAATCTATACACCTCTTTCATAATTTCTCTCAGTAAGCCACAATTTTTCCATAAAATGTCTTGCACATCTTTTTTCCTTGATGTTTGATCTTTTTGATGTTAGCCTTATAATAAAAAATTTTGAAGGGTGATTGGATTATGAGGGTTTGTAGGTGATTTGGTGTTAGGTGATGGGGTCTGGTTGAAAGAAGTGTGTGAGTGGGGGTGTGACTTGCAAAGGTCTTTCTTTCTGGCTCCGTTCACCCTGCTGCTTTCTGGCCTCTATAATGTGAGCAACTCTTCTTCACCATACCCCTCTGCCATGATGTCCTGCCTTGGAGCCAGCTGAATGTAGATTGAAATGTGAGCCAAAATAAATCTTTCGTCCTTTATATTGCAGGCATTTGGTATTTGTCCCAGCACTGAGAAAAGTGACTAAGACACCCTCTCATGTGATGAGGACTTCTCTGGAGCCACTTTGCTGACTAGAACTCAGATAATGATCAGCCAGACCTTTGCCCACCCCAGCAACCCAATGAAAATTTGCCCTGTTTCTTTGTCACTGGATCAGTCTGATAATCTCCAGTGGTATGCTCCTTCAGCCCTTCTGGTTCCTTCCCCATTTTTTCTGCCTTCTCAATTAAAGCTTTGTTTACATTCTCTCACATTTTTGTCTGGTTTTTAATTTCTGTTATCAATGAGTCAAGTGACCTCACATCTAGTACCAGATTCATTTCTCTCTATTTTTTTTGACATGAAATTTATATAAAATTAATCATTTTGCAGTAAATAATTTTGTGGCATTTGTTATATTTACCATTCTGTGTATATTATCACCTCTATATAGTTCCAAAATATTTTGTCACACAAAGCCTTATACACATTAAGCAGTCAGTGTCCACTTATCCTTCCACCAGGCCCACCAATCTGCTTTCTGTCTCTTGGGTATTTCACATAACTGGAATCATTCCTTGATGACAGCAATGCTATTTTATATTAGTCCTAAAAGTCTCTGAGTATCAGTTGTTATTTTTCATGTCTGTTGTTCCACTGGGGTAATTTCTGCTACCTGTCCCTCTCTTCCCTTTCCTTCCCCCATCTTTCTCCTTTTCCTCTCCTTTCTTTTCTGTCTCCTCTCCCCTCCCTTCCCCTTCCTTCTTTTATTTTTCTGAACTGAGGTTTTTGTTTGTTGCCTAATCTGACCTTGAACTCCTGGGCTCAAGTGATCCTCCTGCCTTAGCTGGGACTATTGATAATATACCATCATGGCTGGCTTCTTGCCTTTTCTTTTTCTTATTTCTCTTGTTGAGCTCATGTACTCAATTCAATCAGTATACTTTTTAGTTCTAAAATTTCCACTTGGTTCTATTTATTTTCTAGTGTTTATTAAGATTTGTATTTCTTTGCTGTTATTTTCTCTTACTTTTAACCATTTAACAGTTTACCCAGAGCATCACTTGGGCAGTGTTTTTGTTTTGTTTTTTTCTTTTTTAAGGTATGGACTATGAGCATTTTTCAGGCTGGTGTCATTTCAACCAGTCAATTCTTTTATTGAATTAATTTGATAAAGTTGTTTTTATACGTCCTGGTATAATAATTAACAGAAAAATATGCAACTTTTTGTAATCCTATATTTAAACAATGGGACTGCTAGGTGGTTAAAAGCTTATTTGTAATTGCTTGGTGAAACTTTTTTTTAAAAAAAATCAGGATGCCTTTAAAGTCTTTATCAGATAACCATAGAATCTCTTATCTGTGTTGGCATGTATTGTCTCTTATCACTGGGTTTAAAAATCTGTATTCTGTAATATGACTTGACATATTCTGTTGAAACTGGGCTTTTGGGGTCATGTGTTAAGATTGTTGATCCTACTTAAATGTTCTATTTTATTTATTTTTCTCTCATTGAGTTTATTGGTACATTTTAGGTATACAGTACAGTTACATTCATTATTGGGATCTTTTACCTTTACATAACAGATCTTGGTTCTCATTTTTTCCCCTTGTCCCTGCCATCTTTTCACCCCCTCCTACCCTCACCATTACAGCCACTTTATTTCCATTTTTTCATTTTCTCACATTTTTTTCTTTTCCCTTATTACCTTTCTCCTACCATTCCCACTTTCCCTACACCTTTAGTCCTTTTCTTCCTATTTCACACTGTCAATTATTTCATTAGGATCTTATGTACTATTATAGTTTTTCACACCAGAAAAACTATTTGGTATTTACACATGTGTGACTTATTTATTTCACTTAGGAGTATATCCTCAATATGTATCCATTTTCCTATGAATGAATCTAATTTCTCATTCTTTATGGCTGAATAGTATTCCATTTTATAGAAAAACCACATCTTTATTCAGTCTCCAACTGATGGGCAAATGGGCTGTTTCCAAGTTTTAGCTATTGCAAACTGTGCTGCTATAAACATAGGTGTGCATTATATCACTGTGATATGATTCTTTTAATTCTTTTGGAAAGATACCCAGCAGAGGGATGGCTGGGTCAAGTGGAACCTCTAGTCCCAGCTCTTTGAGGCACCTCCATATTGATTTCCTCAGTGGTTGCACCAGTCTGCACTCCCACCAACAATGGAGAAGGGTTCCTTTCTCCCCACAACCCTGCCAACATTTGTTATTTGATTTCTTGATAGCAGCCATTCTTTGTGGGGTGGGGTGGAATCTCAGTGTTGTTTTCATTTGCATTTCTCGAATGACCAGTGATGTGGAACTTGATGCTTTTACTTCTTTGTCTGAGAAATGTCTGTTCATTTCAGATGCCCATTTTTGAATAGGGTCTTTATATTTGGGGGGGGCTGATTGTTTTCAGTTCTTTATATATTCTAGATAAGAGTCCTTTGAGCAGCAGCTGGTAAAATTTTCTTCCCACATTGTAGGTTGTCTTTTAGTTCTGTTGATTGTTTCTTTTGCAGTGCAGAAGCTTTTTTGTTTTGTTTTGTTTTTGAGACAGGATCTCATTATGTAGTTGAGACTGACCTGGAATTCACTATTTAGTCCATGCTGGTCTCGAACTCAAAGCGATCCTCCTGCCTTAGCCTCCCGAGTGCTGGGATTTCAGGTGTGCGCCACCACACCCGGCCAGTGCGGAAGCTTTTTAATAAGATGAGATTCCAGTTGTTGATTCTTTGTGCTAGTTCCTTTGCTACTGAGGATTTGTTCATAAAGTCTTTTCCTATGCCAATGTCTTCAAGAGTTCTGCCTAACTTATCTTTCAGCAAGTTTAGTGTATCTGTTTTAATATTTAGATCTTTAATCTACTTGGATTTTAGTTGAGAGCATGGTGAAAGATAAGGGTCTTGTTTTAATTTTTGGCAGGTTGAAATCCAGTTTTTCCAACACTATTTATTAAAGAGACTATCTTGCCTCCAGTGAGGATGGTCAGCTCCTTTGTCAAAGATGAGGTAGCTAAGTACATCTGGAGTTGTTTTTGTGTCTTCCAATCTGTTCCACTGATCCTCAGATCTGTTTCTTTGCCAGTATCATGCTGTTTTTATCCCAGTGGTTTTGTAGTGTAGTTTCAAACTGGGAACTGTTATACCCGCTGCCATGTCTCTGTTGCCTAGGATGGCTTTTGCTATTCTAGGTCTCTTCTGGTTCCCAATGAATTTTTGGATTATTTTTTCTAGTTCTGTGAAATGTAGTGTTGGAATTTCAGTTGGCATTGCATTGAATCTGTATATCAGTTTTGGTAGTATGGCCATTTTTACTATGTTGATTCTTCCTACCCAGGAGCAGGGGATATCTTTCCATTTTCTTGTATCCTCTTTGATCTCTTTTTTTCAGAGTGCTGTAGTTTTCAGTATAGAGGTCTTTTTGCTTCTTTCGTTGGATTGATTCCTAGATACTTCATTTTTTTGGATACTATTGTGAAAGGAATTGTTTCCCTAATTTCTCTCTCACTCTGTTATTTGTGTACAAGAAGGCTATTGATTTTTGAGTGTTGACCTTACCTTGTATCCAGCTACTCTGCTAAAAGTGTCAATTAAGTCTAGAAGTCTTCTGGTGGAGTTTTTTGGGTCTTCAATGTAGAGTATCGTATCATCAGCAAATAATGACAGTTTAGCTTCTTCCTTTCCTATCTTTATTGCTTTAATTTCTTTCTCTTGTCTAGTTGCTGTGGCTGATGTTTCCAGAACTATAGTGAAGAGGAGTGGTGATAGTGGGCATCCTTGTCTTTTTCCTGATTTTTGTGAAGGTTTTCAGTTTTTTACCATTTAGTATGATGTTGTCTATTGGCTTTTCATAGATTATTTTTATCAAGTTGAGGTAGAGACCATCTATTCCAATTTTCTGCAGGGGTTTTATCATAAATGGGTGTTGAATTTTGTCAAGTGCTTTTTCTGCATCTGTTGAGAGGTTCATATGGTTTTGTCCTTGACTCTGTTAATATATAGTGTATTACATTTATTGACAACGTATGTTGAACCATCCTTGCATCCCTGGAATAAATCCGAGTTGGTCAGGATGTATGATCTTCCTGATGATCCTCTATATTCAGTTTGCTAGTATCTTATTAAGGATTTTTGCATCTATATTCATTAAGGAGAATGGCCTGTAGTTCTCTTTTTTAGCGAGGTCTTTCCCTGGTTTGGGAATCAAGGTGATACTTGCTTCCAGGAATGAATTTGGAAGTAGTGCTTCCCTTTCAATTTCATTGAAAAGTTTAAAGAGTAGTGCCAGTAGTTCTTCTCTATATGTCTTGTAAAATTCAGCAGTGAATTCATTAGGACCTGGGCTTTTCATTGTTGGTAAACTTTTTTTTTTCAGAAAAGAAAAGTGATTTTCTTTTTTTTTTTTCATCTTTAATTGAGTTTATTGGTACATTTTAGGGATACAGTACAGCTACATTCATTGTTGGGATCTTGTACCTCTACATGACAAGTCTTGATTCTCATTTTTTCCCCTTACCCCTGCCCTCCCTTCACCCCCTCTTCCCCTCCCCATCTACAAACACTTTATTTCCATCTTTTCATTATCTCACATTTTTTTCTTTTCCCTTATGACCCTTCCCCTACTCATCTCACCTTCCCTACACCTTTAGCTCCTTTCTTCCCATTTCTAAATGTCAATAATCTTATTAGGCTCTTCTGTATTATTGCAGATTATTCACACCAGAGAAACTATTCGGTATTTACACATGTGTGACTTATTTATTTCACTTAGGAGTATATCTTAACTTTTAATTACATTTTCAATTTCACTGATTGTCATTGGGTGTTTAAAATATTTTTTTCTTCATTCTACTTTGGTAATTCATAAGTATCTAGAAATCTGTCCATTTCTTTTGTGTTTTCCATTTTATTAGAGTACAGGTTCTCAAAGTAGGTATTGACAATCTTCTGGATTTCTGTTGGATCTGTTGTGACGTCACCTTTTTCATTCCTAATTGCATGGATTTGAGCCTTTGCTTTCCTTTTTTTGATAAGGTTAGCCAAGAGTTTATCGATTTTATTTATTCTTTCAAAAAACCAACTCTTGGATTCATTTATTTTTTATATTGTTTCCTCAGTTGCCATTGCATTGATTTCTGTTCTAATCTTTATAATTTCCTCTCTTGTACGAGCTTTGGGTTTTTCTTGCTCTTGTTTTTCTAGGAGTCTTAAGATTCATCATTAGGTTGTTTATTTGAGCTCGCTCTGTTTTCCTAGTGTGGTCATTCAATGCTATGAATTTTCCACATAGAACTTCTTTCATTGTGTCCCATAGATTCCTTTATGTTGTATTGGCATTATCATTTATTTGTAAAAACTGTCTAATTTTTAAATTTCCTCCATGATCCATTGATTGTTCAGGAGAGTGTTGTTCAATTTCCATGTATTTGTGAAGTTCATACAGTTTCTTATGCTGTTGATTTCCAGCTTGATTGCACTATGATCTGATAATATACAGGAGATAACTTCTATTCCTTTGCATTTATTCAAACCTGTTCTGTGAGCTGATATGTGATCTATCTTGGAGAATGACCCATGTGCAGCCAAAAAGAATGTATATTCTGATTTTGTAGAGAGGAACACTCTATAGATGTCTATTAAGTCCATATATTCAAATGCTTGGTTCAGTTCTAGTTTAAATGCTCTATTAGAGTTGGCTTTTCCTGACTCTATTCTGGCAGGAAAAAGTATTCCCCAACTAGCTCTCACTGACACTAGAGTTGGGAGGGTTCCTCATTCCCAGGAAACTTGAAGTTTGGCTGCCCACGTGCTCTCCACTGATGGCTGAGGAGGGTGCTCTGTTACCACTGGGCAATGATACCTGTCTTAATTCTCTGCTAGGACTTCTGTGACAGCGTTCATTCAGTAGGGTGAGATAGATGATCTGCCTTACTTTCAGTGGGAATGGAAGTTCAGGTTTCTTGTGTCTTTTTCAAGGACTTCTTAGGAACATGGGGCTTTATTATTGCGCAGAGAACGTGAAAGCTCTGGGAACAGTTTGTACTCAGCCTTTTTGTACACCTTCCCTGCAAGTTATTGGCATACTTTGTTACGGCCTGGTCAAAATGGAGCCTGACCTCTTTCCCTTGGTCATGCTCTTTGCTTGTGTGGGTGGGGTGATGGAATAGATTGCAATTGTCTAAAAGTTTTCTGTTTTCCTAGGTTTCTGCTTTGTTCCTTTGGGTGGAGAGCAGGCTGTGCAGAAATCCATTGGTGTTTGCTGGTTGCCAGCTTCTTCGGCTTTGAGTCTGAGATCTATGGAAGAGAGCTCAGGGAACTTAGCACTGTGTGTGTTCTTACATCTCTAGGTCATTAGCTGGTCTGTCTTCTGGCCTTTATTTGCCAGCGTCTTATTATGTTTGTTACATATGTAATGCCCAGGACTTTTAATTGTATTAGTGAACATAATAGCAAGAAGGAATGCAACTGTTCTGACTTCCTGGAAGCAGATGTCTTTTATCCAATAACTTTTCATATGTGATATCAGATTTCATTTAGTTCTAGTTTCTAATTCTGTTGGGACCTTTTTTTTGATTGGTGCTATTTAGAAATGTATTTTTTTGCTTTCTAAAGACGTGGCTTTTCCAATTATCTCTTTGTGTTGACTTTAGTTGCATTGTGGTAAGAGAACATACAGTATATAATTTTGATCTTTTTAACAATTTTTGAGATTGTCTTTTAAAAATTACATATTTATATATGTTATGTGCATGCTTGACAGGGATGTGCAGCCTGTCGTTATTGGGTACAGTTTTCTATATTTTAGGTCAGTGTGGTTTAATATGTCTATTTTCTAACTGGATTTTTTATATGATTTACTGTTATCTGTATGCTTAAATTTTACCCCTATTATTGTCAATTTGCCTGTTTTCCTTGTTCTTAGAATGTCTGCCTTAGATATTTAGTGGCTATAGTAAATATATATATAAATTTTAAAACTATCATACTTTTCTGATGCATTTAGCCTTTATTTGATGAATATCTCTTGTCACCTCTTTTTTTTTTTTTCTTTTGGTACTGGGGAATCAAACTTGTGACCTTATGCTTACGAGGCACGCGGTGGCACCACTGAGCTAAATCCCCTGACCCCCTCATCACCTCTTAAAAGTGTTTATTTGACTAAAGATCTCTTTATCTGACATTAATACAGATCTACCATTTATCTTTTGATTTGTTGCTTGCAGTATCTTCCTTTTTCTTTTAGGCTTTCCTTATTCTTATGTTTTAAGTTTTAAAATCTCTTGTAAAAGAACATTTAGTTTTTTTGTCTTTTATTTAAGATAGTTAATCTATATACATTAATGCCATTCCATCACTACCCCACCCACACAAGCAAAGAGCATGACCAAGGGAAAGAGTTCAGGTTCCATTTTGACCAGGCCGTAACAAAGTATGCCAATAACTTGCAGGGAAGGTGTACAAAAAGGCTGAGTACAAACTGTTCCCAGAGCTTTCACGTTCTCTGCGCAATAATAAAGCCCCATGTTCCTAAGAAGTCCTTGAAAAAGACACAAGAAACCTGAACTTCCATTCCCACTGAAAGTAAGGCAGATCATCTACCTCACCCTACTGAATGAACGCTGTCACAGAAGTCCTAGCAGAGAATTAAGACAGGTATCATTGCCCAGTGGTAACAGAGCACCCTCCTCAGCCATCAGTGGAGAGCACGTGGGCAGCCAAACTTCAAGTTTCCTGGGAATGAGGAACCCTCCCAACTCTAGTGTCAGTGAAAGCTAGTTGGGGAATCCTTTTTCCTGCCAGAATAGAGTCAGCAAAAGCCAACTAAACTATTTTTTTCTTTACGTACACTGTGTCTATTTTCTTACTTGTTTTAAGTCCACCTCCCACCCCCCCGATAGCATCTCACTGTGTAATTCAGGCTGGCTTCAAACTCACAATGATCCCTTGCCTCCGCCTCCCAAGTGTTCAGATCACATTCGTGTACCACCATGCCCGGCTTTGATGTTTTTTACTACTTCTATGTTTTTTTTTTTCCAGGATGTCATATAGTTGGAATCATACTGTATGTAGTCTTTTCAGACTAGTTTCCTTAGTTATATGCATTTAAATTTCTTCTGTGTCTTTTCCTGGCTTATTCCATTTTAGTGCTTATCCACTTTATGGATATACTACAGCATACCCATTCACCACTGGAAAGATACTTACTTTTTGATTGCTTCTTTTTGGCAGTTAGGAATAAACATGCTGTAAACATGTATGTGTAGGTTTTTGTGTGGGTGCAAGTTTTCAACTTACTTTGTTAATTCCAGGGAGTGTGTTTGCTAGATCTTGTAGTAAGAGTGCGTTTAATTCTGTAAGAAATTGCCAAACTGCCTTTCACAGTGGCTGTTAGGTAGGTATTCTTCACTAGGACAAAGTATCTGACACAACTTGATGGAAAAAGGGTTAATTTTGGCTGAAGATTTTTGAGCTGGCTCCAAGGCAGAAGTGGTATGGTGGAGAAAAGCTACTTACTGGCAACCAGGAAACAAAGAGCAAGGAAGAGATAGAGAACAAGGAGAGGGGCCAGGCACAGCATGTACTTGTCTTAGGTTGCGGTCCCATGGTTCCCTCCAAGAAGTCTGTACTCCCCCATCACACATTCTGCTGTGTACTCATCAGTAGATTAATGCATTGTTGAAGTTAGTGTCCCCATGATCTGATCCCTTTCCAATAGCCCTGCCTTTGAACACATGAGCCTATTGGGAGACATTTATTATCTATAAATTGTAACAGGCTGCAAATGGCGGGAAAGGACCTAGATGGTTTCACAAACTGACCCCTCAGGGATAGAGTGATCTGTTCAGAATCACCAGACAGCTGCCAACAAGAAGCATTAGAACAAAGGGTTAATAAATTGCCTCATTTGTTACTGAAAAAGTCAGCTACTGATCTGATCATATGATCATCCCTTTTTAAGCCTTTTTTTTTTTTTTGGTACCAGGGATTGAACTCAGGAACTTGCGCTTGCAAAGCAGGTGGTGGAACCACTGAGCTAAATCTGTGGCCTAAGCCTTTTGATATGGGTTTACATAGGTTGATTTTCAGATGTTAAACCAGTCTTACATGACTAGAAGAAATTCCACTTATTCTTGATGAGTAATTCTTATATATTGTTAGATTTGACTTGCTAGTATTTTGTTTAAAATTTGTGCATCTATTTATACCCCTCCCAGCTCCTCAAAAATGTGGATAGTATTCTTAGCTTGAGGCCCTAGCAAAACAAACAAAAAATGGCTGCATGGCAAAATTTGGCCCATTGGCTATAATTTGTAAGCCCCTTTCCTAGGATTTATAGTTATGCATCCTGGACAATAGAGTGTGATATTAAATGATACTTTTAGCCTCTTTCCAGATAATTCAGTGGCTGTACAACACTTGTAATTGTACTTCTACTGACTTATATATCGTTTATATAATGTATTTTGAATTTATATATCTTAAAATCCACAAGATATTTTATGCAGTCAGTATTTAAAATTATTAAAATTATTTATGATTTTCATCTATTTTCCCTTTATTTCTTTGTGTTTGCAATCACCTTTACAATTTTAGTGTATACCCTCTGGGATGAATTCATTCTTGTCTGAAAATATCTGTATTTTATTATTTTTGTTTTTATGTTTTGGTGGTACTGGGGATATTACCCCAGGTTTTCACACGTGCTAGGCAACTCTCTATCCAGTCATTTTATTTTTTAAATTTTGAGACAGAGTCTTACTAAATTGTGCAGGTTGGCCTTGAACTTAGAATCCTCCTGCCTCAGACTTCCGAGTATCTAGCATTACAGGTCTATACAACCACACAGGGCTTCTACCATCATTTTTGAAAGACCCTACTCTCTCATATCTGTAGAATTCTAGATTGGCAATTACAGTATTTTCTTTCATCACTTTTAAGATAATATTAAATTGTATTCCAGCTTTCCTTGTTGATGTTCTCTTTTTGTATTTATTTGAATACATTGGTCTTTTTCTAATTAACTTAAATTTTTTGTTTTTGTTTTTGGCTGTTTTAATGTGATGTGCCTAGGTATGGATTTTTTGTTGTTGTTGTTGACATGCTTGAGGTTTAGAGGGCTCATTACATCTCAAATTCAATGTCTTTCATCTGTTTGGAGAATTTGTCACCTTCTTTTGCAGATTTCATGCTGCTATATTCTCTTCATACCATTTGGAACTTTAGTTACATGTCTGTCAGAATGACACTTTTTATTTCATTCTGTGTATTTCTTTTCTTTTTTTCTTTTTCCACCCTCATTTCTTTTAAAACTTTATCTTGAATATATTCTTTAAATCTACCTTTTCTTCTAACCTGTCTGTTCTGAACCTGCGGTATCTCTTGAACTCTTAATTTTGATTGTCATATTTTTTTTTGTTTTAAAATTTCCATTGAAATTCCATTGATTTTTTTTAATGATTTCTAATTCTATGACAAAATTCTCAAACTTTTTCTTTAAAAATTAATTGTTTATCAGTATACTTGAGGTACACATAATGATTACATTCATCATAGGGAATTTGAACCTGTACATGATGTATCTTGGTTCTTATTTTTTTTCCATTGCCCTTCTTTCCCTTCAATCCCTCCATCCCTTCTTATTTACAAAAGCTGTTTCCATTTTTTTCTGCTTTTCTAATTTTTTCTTTCCCTTCTTTCCTTTCCCCCACCTGCCTCCCTGATTCCCCTTCCCCTTTGAACATTTTCTTCCTATTTCACAATGTCTCTTACACATTTTGGTCCTCATTTGCACTTTTAGTTTCTCACACTACAGAAATAAAGTGGTATATACACATGTGTGTCAGATACCCACTTCCTCCACCTGGGGCCAACCTCCTAATGGTACATTCTGAAACCCCATCATCTGATCAACTCTCCAGGACTCTTAATTCAGTCAAGTTGACAATTAAGATTCACTGGCACAGAGATTTTGAGTGAGAAGTAAGAGTATGATCTCAAGGTGCATCCATTTAGCTATAAATATTTCACATTTATCTTTATGACTGAGTAGTACTCCATTTTATTAAACAAACATCTTCTTCATTCATTCATCAGTTGATTGGCATTTGGGCTATTTCCAAGATTGAGCTATTAGAAACTGTGCCACTATAAACATCAATGTGCATATATTGCTGTGGTGTGATGCTTTTAATTATTTTTGTAATATACCAAGAAGGGGAATAGCTGAGTCAAATGGAATCACTAGTTTTAGTTTTTTGAGGAATCTCCTCACTGCTTTCCACAGTGGTTGCATCAGTCTACACTCCTCTCAGCAGTAGAGAAGGATTCCTTTTTCCCCACTGCCCCTCCAGCATTTGTTATTGGTTGTTTCTTGATAGCAGCCATTCTCCCTGGAGTGAGGTAGAGTCTCACTGTTGTTTTCATTTTCCTATCATGAATGACCAGTGATATTGAACATTTTTTCATATATTTATTTGCTGTTTCTACTTCTTCATCTGTTAATTTCTGATGCTCATTTTTGGATTGGATCTTCAAACTGGGGTGGGGGGTGTCTGATTTTTTAGAGTTCTTTATGTATTCTAGATAGTAATCCTTTGTCTGAGGAACAGCTGGTAAAAATTTTTTCCCACATTGTGGGTTGTCTTTTCACTCTGTTGGTGGTTTCTCTTGCTATGCAAAAGCTTTTTAATAAGATATGACTCAGTTTCTCAAACTTTTAAAAAATACTTAGAATCTCTGATAGCTCCTAATATTGTTACCCTTTGTGCTGTATATCTGTGTATTACCTGTTGTTGTGACTTTAGTTTGCTTTATCTCCTTACATATATGATATTTTATTATAGATTATATATCTGATTATTTTATTATGCATTTATTCACTATTTTTTCAATGCTGGGGATTGAATTTAGGGCCTTTCACATGCCACACAAGTGTTATACCACTGAGCTGTACCCTTTCACCCATTACAAAATTGTTTTTAAAAGCAATTTGAGGTTTCATCTGTTTTCTGAATTGCCATTATTCCTCCAGAGGCAGTTCTTAAAGTCTCTACCCCAGATGGAGAGTGTTCATTTGGGATCCCCTACTCCTTGTTGCTCTAATCTGTCTTTGAATTTGAAGGCTGCCAAAGGCGCTCAGTATCCCTTTCACCTGCTCTGGATATGGCAGGTGCTTCCAGGGAAAGGTGTTCGTGCATACCAGTCTTATCTTTCTATATCTCTGTTCTTGCCTCCATCTTATTAGACATTTACCCTCATTAGTTTTTCTGTGCCTTCAAGCAGACGTTTGTTTATTTGTTTATTGGTAGTGGGGACTGGATTTAGGGAAGCAGATGTTTAAAGCATGTATGTGGCTTTTGATGTCTTCACAAGATATTTGATCCAAATTACCTAATCCTTCATTGGTAGAAGTAGAAGATTATCTCCAGATTTTTTGGTGTAAGAGGTAGATAGTACATTTTCCATAGTATTTAATAACTGAGTTAAGGTTTCTTGTTTTCAGCTATAAGCCTCCTTATAATTGGTATAAAAATAGTTTTTTTCTTTTTAACCCTGATACAGAATAGTAGAACTACTTTTTTTTCTTTTGGTACTGAGGATCGAACTCTGGTCCATGTGCTTGCGAAGCAGGCAACGGAACCACTGAGCTAAGTCCCTGGCCCAGGGATTGTTTTGTTTTTTTGTTTTTTGTTGTTTTTTTTGAGACAAAGTTTCACTATGTAGTTGAAACTGATCTGGAACTCACTGTGTAGCCCAGGCTGGTCTCGAACTCACAGTGATCCTCCTGCCTCAGCCTCCTGAGTGCTGGGATTACAGGCATGTGCCACCATGCCCAGCTAGAACTACTTTTGAAGGCTAAAGAACTATGACCCTTTTTAAAAGTATACATGACACTAGATATCTAATGGGAGGACTACTATATTTCCAAGATTATCACTGATTAATTGAAGAATACTGAGACTAGAGAACTGAATATGTTATATTCAGTGTATTGTGCAAGATAAGACTTGCATAAACAATTTTCGGAGATTTTTACGTTATCTATAAAGGAAAAAGTTCTGAAAAGGGCTATAAAAGGTATTGGCAAGTGGAACCTATGAGCTCATAACTTTGAGAAAGTTCTTTCTAATATCTAATCCAATATTTAATCCTAATCTTATTCATGTTCAGTCATCCTAGGAATAGAGAACAATTAATGACTGTAGTCCGTAAGTATGGTGTATTACAGTATAGGATTCACAAACTCAGACAAAAACTACATGAACCAAGGTGTGGTGTACATATTTGTTCAAGAGGTAGTGAATGGACCCTTTTAGCTGGATATTTTTTCTTACAGTAGGGAATGAGACTAAACAAAATAGCAGGGGAACTGAATGTGTAGGACTTTGGTTGGTTGGAATGTTTTGATTTTGTTTCATGTAGGAGATTGGATTAGTCAGCTACCCTGCTTTTGAGAGGAGGAGAGGTCTAACTTGGCTGAGAGATTCATGGGGTTTAGTCCATGGTTGGCATGCTCCAGGACAGAAACATGGTGGAAAGGTGGTGGAGCATAGCTGCTCACTTCATGACAGTGGGGAAGCAGAACGCAGGAGAAGAGCACCAGGAATTATAAACCATGGTAAATAGAAGGCTTATGTGTATGTATAGTACTTATATAGATAAAGAAAATCTGAGACCTTTCCAAAGGCACACTCAGTGACCCACTTCCTCCACCTGGGCCCAACCTCCTAATGGCACATTCTGAAACCTCATGATCTGATCAACTCTCCAGGACTCTTAATTCAGTCAAGTTGACAATTAAGATTAACTGGCACAGAGATTTTGAGTGAGAAGTCAGATAATACTTGTTGAATGTTAATCTGGTAATAGGTTGTAGGGTGGCCAAGAAGGAAAAATATTGGACATAAACATAATATAGATCTCTAATAGTTGTCTGCTTATGAAGTAATAAGAGCTCAACTTTCATGGTAAGTAGGAAAGAAGAGAGTGGGTGAATTTTAAAGGAAGAGTATTAGCTGGGTACGATGGTGTATGTCCATGATTCCAGCATTCTGGAACATACTGAGACAGGAAGATTGTGAGTTAGAGCCCAACTTGGGCAACTTTGTAGCTTACAGAAACTGTGTCTCAAAATAAAAAGACGTGGAAATGGAGCTTAATGAAGGCCATGTCCAATTTACAGTACTTCAGGAAACAAACACAAATGAAGGAAGTGTATTGGTGTTTATACAGGAAACTTGAGCAAGCCAAGAAAGCTTTGAGGTTATAAGTATGGGTGAATTGTAGCATAATATTATTGTTAATACTAAGAATTGGAAGTCAGATTGAAGGTAGATTGAAAACAAAGTGATGAGTTTGATATAATTTGAATATGGGGTAATAGCCAAATTGTTTATTGTACAATTGTGATAGGTACACAAAATGAAAATGAGATTATCTTGAGAATGTACTGATTTGATTATCTGAAGTGTTTGATTATTAAAAAGAAAGTTTAACAACAAAATGTTAAAAGTACAAGGTATATATTTTGTCGGTATCCCATTATTGCTTTTATAGAATTCACTGCTATTATTAGCTTTGTGTGTGTTATTTGACTCTTCATGTATGTGTAAAAATAACCATTTATATTTGTAATCTGTTATAGTGTGAGGGCAGGTCCAGTGTAACCTTTGTAATTCATATTAATGTACTTTATTCAAGGACATTTAGGTTATTTCTGATTTTTCATTTATTATTAAAATGTAAAGAATATTATGTAATTATCTTGGCACACTCCTTGAGCTGTTTTTGTAGAATAAATTCTACAATTGCCAAAGGGATTAAATAGATTTATCATTTTGCTACAGGTAACTTTCTAGAAAGAATTGCCTTGAGTTTTGTATGTATGTGCCAAATTAATAGTGTGAATTTTGTTTTTCAGTAGAAAGTAGTATAACATGCTTGTGTGTGGTACCTACTAGTAATGTGTCATAGGATATTTTAGCTCTATTAGTCACCAAAATTAGCATATAAGAGGACAGTTGAGATTGCAATCATTATCTCTGAACAAGAGACAGATTCTCCTATCATGGGGAAAAAAAAATCATAACTTTTCTTAGTCTGTTTAAGAAGCTAAACCAGACAATGTAGACTGAGTGGCTGAAAGAATAGGGAATTATTTTCCACTGTTATAGGTGAAGTTAGAGATCAGAGTGTCATACACATGGTGCTGAGTGAATTCCTGGTCTGCAATTTTTGCATGGTGAAGAAAACAAGCTCTGTAGTTAGTTTCTCTGTTTTTGTATAAGGACCCTGATCCTGCCAAAGGGACTCCACCCTCAAGATCTCATCTAATCCTAAGTATCTGTCAAAGGCCCTAACTCTAATACTATCATGTTGAGAATTTACATCTTTAATTTTAGGTGGAGCTAAACACGTTTCATAGGAACTAGAATTGGAGATGAAGTTGGTGATGCATTGAGAAAGGGTTATCTTAAAGTTGTTAAAGACCTGGAAAGTACTTCTGTAGATTTCAGTGCCAAAAGGGAAAGAAATAATTGTTAAATTTTATTTTCCAAAAATATCTTTTAATGAATTTTATTTTCAAAGGAAACTTAATTCTCAGTTTGAAGTAGAAGTCAGTGGGAAATTTACTATATACATTATTTAACTGTAATAAAAGGTAGTTATTTCAACTCTAAATCTTTTCCTGTTTCTGGAATGAAACAAGTTTTTAATTTTCCTATTATACTTTAGGCTTTCAGCTAATTAAAATTAAAACCCTGTAATATTTTTTGTTGGTATTACTGAAAAGTGTGAAATAGGTTTACTGTATGTTTCTATTTCTTAGAAGCTAATTTGAGTCAAAGAGCAGAATCAAAAGCATATGCCAGTTTTATGATCCAGTTCTTAGTTCCATGGCTTTTTTTTTGTGGTTACTGGGGATTGAACCTGGGGACTTTGTAGTGAGTTATGGCCCAGCCTTTCTTTTTTTTTTTTTTTTTTTTTGAGAAAAAGGCTTGCTAAATTGCACAGCTGAGGCTCGAACTTTTGATCCTCCTGCCTTAGTCCCCCCGAGTGCTAGGATTATACATAACTGCCACCACACCTGGCTACAATTTTTTTTTTTTTTAAATACAGGCTCTTGCTTTGTAGTGCAGGCTGGCCTCAAATTCAGGTTACTGGGATTATATGTGTGTGCCATCACACCTGGCTAAATGCATATTCTTGAGAGGATAATTTTGTATACAGTATTTACAAATGTTGAATCCTAGTGCATGTTTAAAATACGAACAAGGAGTAAAGGGTTCTCGAAGGATGTTTCCTTTTTTATTGATGATTAGTTTTATTATTGGAATCTCCTTGCTATGCCAAAAATGTTACCTGGTAGCGTCTAAAAGTGGTTCGCCATTTAAATGTTACCAGATTCTGGGTTAGTCGTCTCTCTTCTGAAGTTAAATTCCAGGTTCTTCCCTCCAACAAAGAATTGAATGAAGGAAACAAAAAGCAGGGCCAAGTTTATTCAAGGAAGTAAAAGTGAAGAATGGGGGAGAAACTGACTCTTCACAGTGAGCTTGGGCCTAGGAAAAGAGGAAAAAGCAAGACAAAACAACATCCTGGAGAAAGCAGGGTGGGCTATCCTGAGGAAAGCCCAATACCATGCTTTTCTTGGTGTGTGTGTCCTTTTACGATGGCCAAATCTTGAGGAAACCTGTGAGAACTTCAATATATGTGTCCTATGAGGCGGTGCTGGGTCCCATGCCTTAGGCTGATGTCAGATCTAGGCATCCTATTGAAAACCTGCTGGAGTTGCCAGGGAGAAACCCAAGTGCAGGGCTTTGGGAACTGTTCCGCGCATGTGTCCAGGATCTTGTACTTAACAGGTCTCGCCAACTTTCCCAGCCATCTTTGCCACACCCTTACACAGAATCACCCTAATCACAGAAAACTGAAATAATCTTAAACTTTTAATTAGTTTTATTGGTACATTTTAGGTATACAATGATATTTATTGTTGGAAATTTATACCTTTTCATAATCTATCTTGGTTATTTTTCCCCATTCCCTTGTCCTCCCTTCAAATCCTCCACCTCTCCCTATTTACAAAGACTTTGTTTCCATTTTTTCATTTTCTCATATTAATTCCATTCCCTTCTTTCCTTTTCCTAGCCCTCCTACATTCCCTACCCCTTTGCCCCTTTTCTTCCTAGTTCACATAATCTATTATACCTTTTAGTCCTTATTTACACTTTCACTTTCTCACGCCAGAGAAACTGGTCTGTATTTACACGTGTGTCCTTTTTGTTTCACTTAAGAGTACTGCTCAATGTGCATCCACTTAACTATAAATGTCTCTAGTTTCTTGTTCTTTATGGCTGAGTAGTACTCCATTTTATAAATAAAACTACATTTTCTTTATCCAGTCTCCAGTTGATGGACAATTGGGCTGTTTCCAACTTTTAGCTATTACAAATTGGGCTGCTATGAACATGCACATATATCACTGTGGTATGATTCTTTTAATTCTTTTGGGAAGATACCAAGAAGGGGAATAGCTGGGTCAAAAGGGACTTCTAATCCTAGTTGTTTGAGGTATCTCCATACTGATTTCCACAGTGGTTGCACCATTCTACACTCCCATCAACAGTAGAAAAGGGTTTCTTTTTCTCCACAGCCCAGCCAGCATTTGTTACTGATTGATTTCATGATAGCTGCCATTCTTTCTGGGGTGAGATGGAATCTCAGCATTGTTTTCATTTGTATCTCTCAAATGACCAGTGATGTTGGACATTTTTTCATATGCTTAGGTGCTATTTCTACTTCTTTGTCTGAGAAATGTCTGTTCATTTCAGATGCCCATTTTTAGATTGGGTCTTTAAATTTGGGAGGTCTGATTTTTTTTTTTTAGTTCTTTATATATTCTAGATAGTAGACCTTTGAGGAACAGCTGGTGAAAATTTTTTCCCACAGTGTGGGTTGTCTCTTCACACTGTTTGGTGGTTTCTCTTGCTGTGAAGAAGCTTTTTAATAAGAAGAGATCCTGCTTGTTGAATAATATTGTTACGGAAGGAATCAGTAAGTGACACACAGAGAGGCAGCAGAATGGAAGTAAAATAATACATTTTCTTATCAATAAGGGTCGATTGCACATAAGCCATGCCTGGATCGACAACACACTGGATTACAACTCCTCCTTTTATAGGGTTTTACAGCCTTGACTTCATTTGGGTGGTTACGTTTCATTCTCACAGTTCAAATTACGGTCACAGAATAGTTAATCTTTTCAACCCAGAAGTGACAGTTCTTTGCAGTTGGGGAGTTTACCTTTAAGGTTTGCCTAGTTCTAGCCCATAGGAAGGGGGTGTTCAGGGTCAGGGGAGCAAATGTTGGCCATGGGTTCTTTTATTTAGACACTGTTGTGGCCATGTGGCTTCAGTGTCTGGGAGCTCAAGACCTTGCTGTGCCCTGTTATCTCAGTGTCAGACCAAATGCCTCAGTCAGCAATTAGTGCCTTCAGTGCCTATTAGTTCTAAGCTAAACAAAGCAAACTGCTGTGAGAGACAGCAGAAGTCATTTTATATTGTAATATTTTATAGGCTTTTTGTTATTTATAAAAGTTTTACCTATCAGTTTTTTAGCTTGCTTGCTTTATTTATTTATTTATTTGGAGTCAGGATCTCACTATGTAGCTCAGGCTGGCCTCGAGCACTTGGCATTCCTTCTGCCTCAGCCTCTCATATGCTGGGATTACAGGCATGCGCCACCATACCTGGCAACAATCTCAATTTTAGAAGTTTCTTGTCAGAGGTGATGTATTTCATCCAGGGCTGAATAATTTAATGGATAATTTGCATAGGCCAAAGATCTTTTCTTGTCATAAGAAAAATTAATTCATGATGCCCCATGACTAAAGAGAATACTATCAGGGGAAAAAAAAAGGGACAGAAGTACTTTAATTAAATTTTTAGATCTTATTTATAATAAGAACACTGTCATCATTTTGTACTTGTAGCTGAAATAAATACTTAGTTACCATCTGTCTTAGTTACTTGTTGCTGAGACAATATACTGGACACCGAAAGTTAGAGGAGGAAAGGCTTATTTCAGATCATGGTTTGTAGAGGTTTCAGACTGTAGTGGGCTGGCTTCAAGGTGGGACAGCATGGCACAGGGTCATGGCAGAGGAGATATAGTCTATGGCAAAGTGGACATGAGACAGAAGCAGCAAGCAGCAGCAAGCCTGTTTTCCCTGTCTCCCTTTATATCCCATCCAGGCTATAAACCTATTGATTGGTGTCACCCACCTAAGTCCCAAGGGTGGGACTTCCATTATTCACACCCTTACTCCAGTATCACACACCCTAATTCAGCCATCTTTCAAACTCTGCTCCTTGACTGCATGAGGCTCTGGGGGGACATACAGATAAAAGCCATCACACCATCGTAACATTGGGTCAGTGCTTTTGAGGATAGGTGAAGTAAAGTTTCCTATTCTTAGCATTATATATCACATACAGGATGTGATCATTACTTGCATGTTGGTTGATTTCTCATTTGAATCTGCAGCTTGAGTGCAGTTTTCTTTGTGTCAAATAAAAACCCCTTTGTAGCATTAATCACAGATATAGTACTTAGTGAAGGTCATCTTTGCGAAGATAATGTTCTTTCCAGACACTTAACCAAACTCAAAATGGCTTTTCTGTGATTTAAGAGTGAGTTTTATACCAGGATCCACACTTGAAGATTACCTCAGTAGCTGTCTCTGGCTTGTATATTCAGGAGTACTTAACTGAAAAGTCCATACTTCTGGTGTAGTTAGGTTAATACTTGTAGTTGTAACCTTGATGGTCACAGAATTTGTGTGGAGGAAAATATTAAAGGTGCGTTTCTAGTGTATTTTTGCATATTTTATGAGTAGTTTGAAAAATCTGAAAAATTGGGCTTTGTTATAAATTGATAGAGTAATAATTGATAAAAATATGGAGGTACCGGTGGAAGCTTCAAATTCATAGATCACTAATTAAGTATATTTCCCTGTGCAGGTATAATCTGGCCACCTGAGCTTCTGCCGTAACAAGAAAGAAGTGGGAAATACTCCTGAAAAGAAAATTAAAACATTAAGAAGCCACAACTTATTTTTACATGGTTTTTAGCTCACTTACCAATATGAACACTTATCCTAACATTTTTCCACCTGGTGGAGATGGTGGGCTAGGTTCTGAATCTGAGTTCCAAAAACTGGTAATTGATGAAAGGTTACGATGTGAACATCATAAAGCCAATTATCAGACTCTAAAAACTGAACACACAAGGTAAGTTACTTCAATTAGAGGTGAGGCATAGTAGATATGTTGCTAAATAAAGTTACTAGAACTCTCTAGGCTAAATGTTTGCTCTGGAACATAGAGTATAACTTTGTCATTTTGCATTGTATTAATCCTTTTAATAAGTAAAATTGTTGCTTTAAAATTTTTTTGTTTTAAAGCTTTGATATCAAGTGAATCTAAATATATCCAGGTGGCTAAACATGTTTTTCCCCTCAAAGTAAAACAGCTTTCAGAAACTACGGTATGCAACTCTATAAAGATATTTACAAGTTTAATGGAATGTGAGGTAGCAGTCTTGTTTTTCTACAGTGTTGGTTGACTTTACATAAAGTAATACAATTAGAAAGCAAAGGATACACTTCAAATTGAATTTTCTTTTAAAAATCAGGTTGCAGGATGAGTACATAAAGTTACAAAATGAATTGAAGCACCTGTCAAATGAAAAACAAACTAACCAGGAAAAGTTCCAGCTGCTACTTGAAGACCTAAGAGGGGAATTAGTAGAGAAAACTAAAGACTTAGAAGAAATGAAACTGCAGGTGAGAAAGTATATTTGAGTTTGTATAAAATAGTTAGTGGAAGTAAGTAGTTTAGATTCTCTATATTTAATGATTATTTTGCTGTATCTCCAGTTGATATAATGTAATCTTTCATATATTCTATGTATAGTGGCCATGAAACTTATTTTTGTGTAAATTGGAATTATATTGCCTGCTGTACTTAAATATTTCACCACTCAGAATAATTAGGGGAAAGACCAGTTGAACTTTATTATGATTCAGAATTAAAGAATTTTTTAAAAAGAAAGACGTAATACTTTTTTTTTTTTTGTCTTGAGACAGGGTCTCACTATGTAGTTCATGCTGGCCTTGAACTCATGTGCAGCCTATGCTAGCCTTGAACTCCAGGTGATCCTCCTGCCTCAGCCTCCTAATTTACTGGGATTATAGTTGTGTGTCACCATGACCAACTAATTTTTATATATGTATTACAACTGAAACTGTGCTAAAAAAGATTGATAGTTATTTTTAAATTGTTTCTTAAAAGAAATTGTAAAAACAGTATGTACACATGATTTTTGTGCATACTACAAATGGATTTCTAAAGCAAATAGTTTTTTTTTTTTTTTAAGGGAGGAAAGGTTTATTTGAGCTCACAGTTTCAGAGGTTCCAGTCCATGGCCACTGGGCCCCATCATTTTGTTTTTTTTATTATTTTTTTTTTCAGTTTTAATTGAGTTTATTGGTGCATTTTAGGGATACAGTACAGTTACATTCATTGTTGGGATCTTGTACCTCTACATGACATGTCTTGGTTCTCATTTTTTCCACTTGTCCCTGCCCTCCCTTCACCCCCTCACCCC
>NW_022900927.1:55707826-55727128 GCF_012274545.1 Fukomys damarensis | reverse complement strand
TATTACCCTTCCTACACATCCCACCTTCCCTACACCTTTAGCTCCTTTCTTCCCATTTCTAAATGTCAATAATCTTATTAGGATCTTCTGTATTATTGCAAATTATTCACACCGGAGAGACTATTCGGAATTTACACATGTGTGCCTTATTTCACTTAGGAGCATATCTTCAATATGTATCCATTTTCCTATGAATGAATCTATTTTCTCATTCTTTATGGCTGAGTAATATTCCATTTTATAGAAAAACCACATCTTCTTTATCCAGTTTCCAATGCATGGGCAAATGGGCTGTTTCCAAGTTTTAGCTATTACAAACTGTGCCGCTATAAACATGGGTGTGCATACTTCTCTGTGATATGATTCTTTTAGTTCTTTTGGAAAGATACCCAGCAGAGGGATGGCTGGGTCAAATGGAACCTCCAGTCCAAGCTCTTTGAGGTATCTCCATATTGATTTCCATAGTAGTTGCACCAGTCTTCACTCCCACCAACAATGGAGAAGGGTTCCTTTATAGTTTTGATGAAAGTACTGAACTATTGCTTCTTTAGATTCTATCATTCTGGTTTTCATTTGCTTGGATAGTAGATCTAGGGTTACCTTCAACTCTAGTTAAACTAATGATAACTTTCAAATTAGTATTAATGAGTGATATTTTACTATATTCACCTAGATTCTGACTAGCACTATCTGGAATATGCTTGGTGCCAATAATATGATATTAATACTGGAGTCCTAAGTTTGTAGAGTAAGAGGAATTTTCCAATTTACTTAGACTGCCATATCATGTAAATTATAGATTCCCTTTGATAGCAGCCTTAGAAGTTTGTCAGCCTCCAGAACTATGAGACAATAAAATTTCTGCTTTTTTCAGACGCTAAGTTTCTGGTATTTTCTTAGAGCAGGCCTAGCAAACTAGTATACTATCCAAATAAAATTTCTTTCTAGAACATTTTTGACACAGGACCCTCTTTCTCTGCTTCAGTGATAGAGAAACTTGTTTATCTGTTTTTTTTTGTTTTTCTTTTTTTTTTTTTTTTTTTTAATGTAGTTGAGACTGACCTGGAACTCACTGTGTAGCCCAGGCTGGTCTCAACTCACAGCAACTTGTTTTTTGTTTTGTTTTGTTTTTTGAGACAGGGTCTCACTATGTAGTTGAGACTGACCTGGAACTCACTATGGAGCCCAGGCTGGTCTCGAACTCACAGTGATCCTCCTGCCTCAGCCTCCCAAGTGCTGGGATTACAGGTGTGCGCCACCACGCCTGGCTTGTCTGTTTTTTTGTTTTGTTTTATTTTGTTTTTTTTCCCATTAAGTTTATTGGTACATTTTAGGTATACAATACAATTACAGAACCAGGGATTTAGCTCAGTGGTTCTGCCACCTGCCTTGCAAGCACAAGGTCCTGAGTTGGATCCCCAATATAAAAAAAACAAAACAAAACTGGGGCTAGGTTCCACTGCCTGCCTTGCAAGTGCAAGGACCCGTATTCAATCCCTGGTACCAAAACAAACAAACAAACAATACAGTTACATTCATCATTAGGAACTTGTACCTTTACATGATGTATCTTGCTTATTTTTTTCCCATTCCCCTGCCCTCCCTTTAACCCCTCCCACCTCCCTATTTACAAAGACTTTGTTTCTATTTTTTCCTTTTCTCATATTTTTTCCTTTCCTTCTTTCCTTTCCCCTATCCCTCCCACTTCCCCTACCCTTTTAGACCTTTTCTTCCTATTTCACATTATCAGTTTTACATTTTGATCCTTATTTACACACTTAGTTTTTCACACCAGAGAAACTATTCAGTATTTACATGTGTGTCTTACTTATTTCACTTGAGTATGACCTCAGTGTGCATCCATTTATCTATAAATGTCTCTGGTTTCTCATTCTTTATGGCTGAATAGTACTCCATTTTACTTTTTAGAAAACCACATTTTCTTTATCCAGTCTCCAGTTGATGAGCACTTGGGCTATTTCCAAGCTTTAGCTGTTACAAATTATACCGCTATAAACATGGGTGCTCATATATCGCTGTGATATGATTCTTTTAATTTTTTTTGGAAAGTAACCAGCAGATGAATGGCTAGGTCAAATGAGACCCCTAAATCCTAGTTTTTTGAGGCATTTCCATATTTCTTTCCAGAGTGGTTGCAGCAGTGGTTTTTGTTTTTTAAACAGATTTCCCTCTATTGCCTGAGCTGGCCTCAAACTTTTGATCCTCTTGCCTGAACCTTCTGAGTAGCTGGGATAATAGGTGTACCTCACTGTACCTGGCTATGTAGTGAATGTTTTAAAAGTAGCCCATTTCTATTATGGATTGCAGTATGTTAAGCATTTTATTTCTCCTGTTTAAAGGAATTATTGTCATCCCCATTAATTCTTACATTGTTCCTTGGAGCTGCACAAAAGAATTTTACATGTTTCTCCGTGATATATTCCCAAATGCTTGCTGATAAGTGTAATTTACCCAATAAAATCTTTGTTTTTCAAGATAAATTTATCTTGTTTCTATGTGATATTTATCTGGCAAGAAGAAGCAAAACAAATATCATGTATATGTATATAAAGATAAAGCATTTTAGCTATTTGCTTTAATGGATGTTTGCAATTTATACAAATTGTAAGTTAAGAAAAGCTCGGTAAATTCAACTATAAGATTATCAAGACATTCCAATGAAGGATTATGAAAGATGATTATTTTTAAAATACATAAGTATTTTATCTAACTTCAAAAATGTATTGTCAAACATTTAATACCCTTTTGGCTTTTATAGAAAAAAGATATAAAATACATTTATTTACAGAATATTTCTCCAACAATAGTGAGTGGGAATACTAGTGCCTAGTTCACAAGACACTTGTAAAGATGGAAAGAGCCTGTTTTGGCTTGTGTCTAGATGCACCCCAACCCCCAAAGCCTGAAGTCTTAGATGGGGTCTTTTTAGAAATGGGTGGATCTAGAGAGTGTAATGCTGAGATTAAGGGTATGTGATTGCTAAATCAGTCCAGATTGGTTTGGTATGCACCCTAAGCCTGGTAGCCTAGATAGAATACAAAAGGGACAGAAAGAAGCTGCTAAGCTTGCTTGGATTTGCTGCTTATGACTTATTACTTTTCTCTTCTGCCTGCCATGGACTTTTTCTCCTCTGCAATGCCACTCTTATCACATGGTGAGCTAAATAGACCTTTCCAACCTTAACTTTAGGTGTTGGGTATTTTATCTCAGCAACAAGAAAAAATAAGACAGAATTTGGTACTCGATGGGTTGGGATCATTGCTGTGACTGTTCCTGACTGTATGATTCAGGAGCCTTTGATATTGGCTTGTGGGAAGAGTTTAGAAAGGTTCAGAGATGCAGCCTGAAATAGCAGCACTGGAAAGTTTTAGGCTATACTTGATGGACATTCTTTGTCAGAGCAAAGAGCCCAGCAGAATGATTCAAACAGTTGTGAGTTTGGCCAGAAAGGAAATTCCAGTAATGCTGTGGTCGGCAGAGATAGAACAGAGGATAGGTTGGTCACTGAAAAGACTAGCAGGAAAAAGCCAAATATTTCAGAAGAACACAGCAGAAAATATGGCTTGAGGACATTCATAAGAACCAGCAGTACTCCAGCCTTTATAGCCTCAGAGTTACAAAGGTAAAAGACTTTGCTTTGAGAGCCAGAGCACCATGTTCTAGAATGATGGTAGCCTAAATTTGTTCCTTGGAATTGGGTTCAGAGTGCTCATCCATCCAGGAACTCAATGCCTACCGCCCAGAGAGAAAGAAGCCCAGCTGCTGCTCCGGCTAGCAGCAGACCTTGGTGGTCATCTATGTGGTGCTGGTTTTAGGTGCATGCAAAATGCTAGAGTTGTGGGGTCAGGAAGGCTTCCCCCCAGATTTCAGTAGAAGGCCTGGGAGCCAGGCTGTGTGCCCTTTAGAGGGCATTGTGTAAAGCTGTAAGTGTAAAGCGGAAGGTGCAGTGGAGATCCCACATGTTTGGAGAAGCCACGAGTGTGGATCATCTGAGGAAAACTGCAGGAAATAAGATGCATCCTGATACTTTCAGCTCAACAAAGGCATATCTAGGGAGAGATGAGATAGAACAATTCAAAAACTCACCTGCCATCTGAAATGGTAAAAACAGCTGAAGTAACAAAGCTGATAAACAAAGCTCTATAAAAAAATAAAATCAGAAGTAATTTCTCAGGTAACTTAGTGAATCTAGAGAGGATACATTTTTTTTTTTTTTTTTTTAGAGAGGAGCTTAGGAAAATGGTAGAAACCACCAATGCCCAACATAGGAAACAAATGGAATCCAAGAAACAGATTCAGTCACATATCCCACAGATTAAAAATTCTATTGAAAGTGTGTGCAGGAGAATGAACCAGTGTGAGCACAATATCAGATCTAGAAGATGGGATTGCTATTAGGGATCATGAAAGGAAAGTTTTCTATGCAAGGAAGCATGAAAAATCAATCTTAACAGCTGCCACATGATGCAAAGGCAAATAACATAGTATTGACTGGAGTCAGTGAAAAATCAGGAGATAGTACAAATGGCAGAAAAATACTTGTTCACTGAAGTAATCGCAGAAAACTTTCCAAGCGTGGAAAAAGAGTTTGACATATGGATAAGTGAGGCGTGTAGAGCTCCAATTAGCCATAATAAAAAAATCTGCCCCAAGACATATACTAGAACTCTAGAAAGCAACACAAGAACAGAATATTAAAAGATGTTAGAGAAAAGAAACTACTTACAAAAGAAAGCCCATCAGAATTACAACAGACTGCTAACTATACACCCTTAGCTCAAGGAGAGATTGGAGTGAAGTATTTAAAGCTCTAAAAGAAAACAACCTCCAACCAAGTTTGATGTACTATGCAAAACTCTCTTTTCAAAACTAATGGAGATTAGAAAAAAACAAAACAAAAAAGGAGATATAAGATATTTCCATGACGAAAACACCTAAAGAAATTCATGACACCAAACCAGCACTCCAGAATGTTCTGAAGGACATTCTAGAAAGACATTAACTACAACTTCATAAACCCCAACAGAACGAATTCACTGAGCAAGGCAAGTAATTAAACAGAAGGTAAAGAAAGGGAACCAACAAAGGAAAATAATATGATAGGGGTAAGTCAGTACACATCAGTTATAACCATCAACATAAGTGGTCTTAATTAACAAATAAAAAAAGGACTGACAGAATGGACTGAGAAATAAAATGCAACGGTATGCTGCACACAAGAAACACATTTCACTCCAAAAGCGATTGATAGACTGAACATCAAAGGATGGAAAACAATGTGACAGGAACCCGGAAAAAAAACAGGGATAGTTATACCATTTGCAAACAAAGTGAATTTTTAGCCAAGAGTGATCAAGAGAAACAAGGTCACTACATCTTTGTTAAGAGAACAATGGAAAAGGTAGAGATAACAATCATAAATATAAATGCACCAAATACCAATGCACTCAACTATATAAAACAAATATTAACTGATGTGAAAAATCAAACACTAATGCAGTTGTTTTGGGGACCTCAGTACTCCACTGTCTCAAATAGATCAACTAGGCTAAAAGTCAACAAAGAAATATCAGAACTCAACCACATTTTTGAACAACTGGACTTTAGTAGATGTCTATAGAATGTTCCACCCCACAACATCAGAATATACATTCTTTTCAGCTGAACACAGGACAGTCTCCAAAATAGACATCATAATGGCTCATAGAACATGCTGAAGTAGATGCAAATGAATTGAAATTATCTTATGCATATTATCAGATCATAGTGCAGTGAAATTGAAAATCAATGGCAAAAGAAACCACTAAAACTTCATATGGATATTAAATAACACCCTCTTGAATGACCAGTGTGTCACAGATGAAATTAATGAAGAAATCACATAATTTCTACAATTAAATGACAACACCAGTACAACATACCGAAACTTACAGGATGGAATGAAAGCAGTCCCATGAGGGAAATTTATAGTGGTAAATTCCCACATCAGAAAATCAAAATGAGCTCAAATAATTAACCTAATGTTGAATCTCAAGCTTCTAGAAAAAGAGCAAGTGAAGCCCAAAGCTCTTGCAAGGGAAGAAGTTATAAAGATAGAGCAGACATTAACGCAATTGAGACAGAAAACACAAAGAATAAATTGCAAAGAATGAATCCCATTCCTTTGATGCATTATTTTTTCTATCTAAAATGTCTTTCCTGTTCATTTCTATCTGACATTAACTTACTTTATAGTTATTTATGTGTATGAATTGTTTCTCATACCACAGTTTGAACTTACCAAGTGATATGTGTTTCATGTAGCCTTTGTGATCTTTAGAAAGGTATTTAGGCACTTACCTCCATGTAGTTACATTCTAGTATTGTTATGGGGGTTTTAGTTACTTTTCTTGTTCCTGAGACAAAATACCCAACACCCAAAGTAAAGGAGCAAAGGTTTATTGTACCTCACAGTTTGTAGAGGTTTCATTCCATAGCTGCCTCCAAGGCAGGGTGGCAGGGCAGAAGGGCATTGCAAAGGACAAATAATCCATGGCAGGCGGAAGGCAGCAAAGCAATGAAGTAGCAAGCAACAAGTGACAACCCTCATTCTGTCTTTTATATTTTATCCAGGATATCCACCCTTAGGGTGTGCAGGACTCACACCCTCAATCCTAGCATCAAACCATGAATCAATTCCAGCATCATATCCTTGATCCTAGCATCACACATCCTAGGTTCAGCCAACTCCAAAAAGCTCCACCTATGACCACATAAAGTTTTAGGGGACATCTAGATATAAGACATAATAATGGGAATTAAATAAATTAATGTATGTGAACTGCTTAGAACATAGATTGTAGTACATTGTAAAATGCCTTATATTTAGTAGATTTTCAGTGAAATTTTTAGTACAATTTTGAATAAAGTATATGGAATATTGATGAATAAATGAATTAAACTTAACATTCTCATTTTCATGGTAACTGATGTATAATTTTTTTAACAACCAGTATTTGTTCATTTGTTCATTCACCCATGAAGTAATAATAATTGAGTGGTTTCTGTGTGCCTGGTTATGGTGGGAGATGTTGGGAATACAATGATGAATAAAGACAACTGTGTCTGGCCATACAATGATCACATAAATATTTAATTGCTTATTGAAATATGAGTTCTGTAAGAGTGTATGACAGTGAGGAGCCTAAATTAATTTTGATGGTCTGAGAAACAATGAGTGTTTTCTAATGAAAATAAGTCTGAAGAATTCTCTTTGGTATAACAAATTATTGCACCTTTGCTTGCTTTAGAAAATAGGCCACTGTGCTCAACGTGGTAGTCTTAGCTGACAATATAGTTATTCTTAATAGTTGTAGTAACAATTAGTGATTGTTTTTACCTTATGTTAATAGAATTTTTCACATCCCTAAGGACCAGAAATTGAGATTCTTAAAGTATTGTTTCAAACTACAGTCCTATTTATGTAGTAATTAGGGTAAATTTAGCTATATTGTGGAAACGTCTATGAGTTGTATTTCATTGTCATAATTAGGGGAAAGGCTTTGGAATTTGGAGAATCCTTTATTTTTGTACATATAATTTTGTATTTGGAATTGTTTGTATTTCTCTACATTTAGGTATTAAATCCGCAAAAAGTGGAATTGTTAAGAGCCCAGATACAACAAGAGTTAGAAACTCCAATGCGAGAGCGTCTTCGGAATCTGGATGAAGTAAGTTATTATGTAGAACTGTTTGGTGTCACATTGCTTTGAAAATATCTTTCCTTTACTCAGAAAGTCTGCAGGGGCTCCCCTTTTACTCAGAGTCCTTACAGTGGCTTCTAACGTTTCACAATATTGGACTTCATTACCTCTCTGACTTGCTTTCGTCCACCTACATCCTACTGATGTTTCTTTGGCACTCCAGAAACAGTGCAGTTCAAGAGCCCTTGCTTTAACAGCATTATTTCTGCCTTGAATGTTCTACATTTAGATATCCCTTGCAAGTTGTCACCTAAAATATTACTTTCTCACTGAAGCCCACTTTGATTGTCCCCATCTCATTTTTTTTTTTCTTTTTTTTTTTGGTACCGGAGATTGAACTCAGGATCTTATGCTTGTGAGGTAGGCTGCAGAATCACTGAGCTAAATCCCCAGCCCTCCCTCTTCTCTTTTTAATATTGCAATCTGCTTTTCTCATCACAGCTTAAACCTTTGATTTCTCCCTTACCTTGCTCTGTTTTTCATTTATCCTCCAGTATGGTGAACCTTTTAGAGACCGAGGGCCCAAACTGCAACCCACAACTCACTTATTTATCACAAAGTGCCAACTATGCAATTAAACCTGAATACTGAGGTTTTAGTTTAGAAAAAAAACAACTATTATCTGATGCTTGGCTGGGCTCTGTGTGCCCACTGTGGCCTGAGTGCCATGGGTTCATTACCACTGCTCTAGTATGTATCATCTTCTAATGTGCTGGTATTTACTTATTTATCAAGCTTTTCTGTTTTAGCACTTGTAGAATGGAAGTTGCATGAAAGGAATGACCTTTATCTGTTGTGTTCACTGTTACAGTCAAAGTTTCTAGAATAGTTCTTGACATACAGTAGTGCCCAGTTAATATTTGTTGAATGAAAGAATGAGTTTCAGGCAATATCAGAAAGGAAAATATTTGTTCATTTTACTTTAAGATAAGACACCTCATTTTATGAAGTATTGATATAAATGTTTAATAAAGGGGACTGGGAAAAGCTGCAAAGAAATAGATTAGGTACCATGGCAGACATTTTATATTTTGCCTTTTAAAACAAGCGTACCAGGCCTTTACATACAGATCATTATGGTCCCTTTCAAAATAGACCCCTTTGAGAGGACCTAGTCTGATACTGCCATTTATACAAGATGATTGTGGAATCTTCTTTCATAATGGTTTAGTGGCTTGACACTACAATCTTCCAAATATGCTCCTAGTGTTAAAGTGTCATGGATTTGGAGTAAATTTAATTTCTGGAAGTAAGTTTACTCAGGCCCGAAATAGGTGATCAAATTAGGTAAAAGCATGCTTTAAAATTCAAAACGAAGTATATCTCTAATAACATCATGAAACTGATGTTCTTTATAGACTGGCGTAGAAATCTTTCAACTAAAGATTTACAGAGAACTGAATATTTTAGGAGACATGCTTTGCTTACCACCTAGTGTTCTGATATTTGTTGAAATAATGTCTCCTGCATCTTCTCTGTTGCCTAAGTTTCTTATTGAATATTCAGAATAGTTTTGTAGATTGTATGGATGCAGGGCTGATCCCCTTGGGAGCCAGGAAAAATGGCACTATGTTATGAGTATTCAGCTGGTATGTAGACTTGTAGCATCAGTGTAAAATTTGATGGAGCACTAGGTTACTGCACTAAATATTTAATCTTTTATCTACTTTGATAAAATCTTTCTTTTGGAGGGGTATGTTATACTTTAATATACTTTAAAAATCTAGCTGTAATTTGAAAAGTTTGTTACATTCTCAAGTATTATTTATTATTCAAGAGGAAAAACTCTTGCCATATTATACATTTTTATTCTAATGAGAATCAGTGAAGAACTAACATTAATTGAAAGGTAAAGTTCCGGGTTTTTTTTGGTACTGGGGATCAAACTCCGGCCCTTGTGCTTGGTAGGCAGGCAGCAGAACCACTGAGCCAAATCCCTGGCCCATTGAAAGGTAATTTGCTTTATTGGTGCCTTCTCAGGAGTATACTAATTCTGCATGTAGGATATTTAAAAGGGCTTTCCAAGTTTTATTTGTTCTGTTAAATATATATTTTTACTTTTAGAATGGCTGATAATATAATTTAAAATTATATTTGTAAAAGTGACTTAAAGTGAGTACAAATTTTACGTATAAATTTACCATGTCTTGCAATCTCCTTTTAATATAGGAAGTTGAAAAGCATAGAACTGAATATAATAAGCTTCGCTATGAACATACATTTCTTAAGTCAGAATTTGAACACCAGAAAGAAGAATTTGCACGTATTTTAGAAGAAGAAAAAATAAAATATGAAGCAGAGGTAAGTGATTATACTACTTTGAAATTGTTCTAGTTAATAATTTTGTTTTCTTTTTCTTATTTGCTATACTGGGGATTGAACCTATGACCTTACATGTGCTAGGCAAATGCTGTACCACAGAGCTACAGCCCCAGCTTTATTAATTAGTTAGCTCGAGGTTGGATTTTACTAACTTGTCCAGGCTGGCCTTGAACTTGTGATTCGCCAGTCTCCTGAGTGGCTCACATTCCAGGTGTGTGCCGTAAGAGTTGATTGCATAGTTGTGTTTTATTAATTAATGGTGAAGTGCATGTCATGATTTTCATCAGTATTTTTCTGTGAATGTTCTCTTTAACTATTTGATTATTTCTTTTCTCTTTTTTCTTCCCTCCTGGCAATAGAGATAGACACTTTGGAGCTTTGCATCATATAAAATCTCCTGTCTCCCATAGCCATGGAGATAGATTTCTCTGTGTAAATATAGTTTATGAGACTCCTTTTCAGCATTGTCTCCCCTACTTCTTTTTTTTTTTTTTTTTTGAGACAGGATCTCACTATGTAGTTGAGACTGACCCGGAACTCAATGTGTAGCCCAGGCTGATCTTGAACTCACAGCAATCCTCCTGCCTCAGCCTCCCAAGTGCTGGGATTACAGGCATGTGCCACCACACCTGGCTCCCCTACTTCTTAGAACCAAACTGCTTCTTGGGAGCTTTTGTGGTCAGCTCTTGTACCTTGTTCCTATTGATATAAACAAGGACTTTATACCTTTGTATGGACCCAACAGTTTCAGGAAGTATATTTTATTCTTTCTGATATCTGTAGCTATATATTTTCTCTTTGCTGCCAACAACTTGCATTCCTATTTCATCTTTATTGCTTTTGGGCAGCCTTTGTACTCACTTTGTCAACTGTCTCCTAGTTTTTCTAAAACTCAGGGTTCTGGTTTTCCTTCCTCAGGTTACTTTAAGATGATTTTTCAAGATAGGAGGAGAGAAATAGTAATTTTATTATGTCATATTTATAAAAAGTAGATTGGTGTCTAGGTATATGGTACATTTTGTGTAAACACACCTGCATTTTGTATATATTTAATTGTCTTTCTTTGGAATTAATAGCGAAAGTAGTCTCACTTTACCAATTACTAGATATTTACAGTATTCTAGATATCTAATAAAAACTCAAAAGCATACTGTTTGGATCTGATTTATTCTTATCAAGCAAGCAGAGTGTCCTATGATTGTCCGATAGATGAGAAACTATCTGAACTTTGGATCATTTGAGTCCATTAATATTATAGTCCCAGAACACTATAAATATTTATAATAGTCTTTACATTAAAAAAATTCTTAACAACTGGGTGTGGAGGCATGCACCTGTAATTCCAGCTACTTGGGAGGCTGAAGCCATGGGGATTTGGCTCAGTGGTTCTGCTGCCCACCTCACAAGCACAAGGGCCTGAGTTCAATTCCCAGTACCAAAAGATAAAAAAATTTTAAAAAAATTTGAAAAGGGCTTGGGATGTAGCTCAATGAGAATATAAATATAGCTCATGGTGCTTGCCTAGCACATGCAAAGGCTTAGGTTTAACCCTCAGTACCATGCATGCGCACACACAGAATTCTTTTTGGAGCTTTAAATATTTTATTTCCATATTCTACTATAGTCAGTGAGATGGGCAAGACTGTCTTATTTTTTCCATTTTTAAATTAGGAAGTGGAATCACAGGATAAGTGAACTGTCCAAAGTCTCAGAGAATCAGCCGCCAGGTTAACAGCAAAATTTAGATATACCAACTTTAGTGTCTCAGCTCCCAGATCAGAGTTCTCTATTTAAAATGACCAGGGATTTGAAGTTGCCATTGTGATTAGCAGCCCTCCAAGTGGGGCCTTCAGTGGCTCATTTGGTGCAGCAGAGTGCTGTGGTGGATGGCCTAATGAGCAAGCCTCTAACAACTGTGATTTTGTGGCAAGGGTCGTTTGATCTGTAATGTATGTGATTATAAAAGGTTTTCAATCTGTAAGTGTGAAAGACTTGAAGAAATGGCATGTAGAAATTTTCTTCTGGAAAACTGAAATGATAAAGACTTCCAGCCTAACATGAAGTTTAGTATACTGAGAGTTACTATTGAGGTTCCATGTAGCAATGGTTTATTTTAGACTTTGCTTTTAAAATCAAATGTACCTAGTAATGATTATTGTTTAATTTTTTAAAGAATGAAACCTGCATCTGAAACTTGAAAACTATTTATTTTTCACCATGAAAAGACCAGATGATACTCAAAATTCAAAATTTTTATTCAAAAAATGTAAGGGATTAGTAATGTCATTGATTTTCATGATTAGTATATCCTGTGATAGTGTTAGGAATTTGATGAGAAACTGCCAGCTAAGAAGCCATAATTAGTGTGGCCTAGAAAAGTAAAACTTATAAAACTAAAGTTTTTTTCCCTTTTAGTGAATAACTGGGTATTTTCTTTCATTTCATCACTTATGTTCATTTTCTGGTTTCTGTGCACAAACACGGTAAAACCTGATGAGGTGATTGTGCATCAAGAAACATCAAATACAATTACAAATGCAGTGGACCCTTGACTTACGAACTCAACTTGTTTGTAACTCAAGCTGGTCAATTATTGAAGGTTCAGGGTCCCCTACACAGCCTTCAAAGTCTCTTTCCTGTATAATTTTAAGCCACATTTTCTTCTGGGCAGATCTCAGTCTCTAAAGAAACATTGGGTCAGGATTTCTCAGTTAACCCCACACAGGAAAGGATGTTGTAATGTTAAGGGTTAAATCTATATCCTGGAAGCACAAGCAGCTGGCATGTGGGTTATAAATCAAAACTTTGGTCATAAAACAAATTCTACTTGTAACTCAAGTTGTTCATATGCCAGGCTGGTTGTAACTTGAGTGTCCACTGTATAACTTGTAGGAACAAACAAATATAATTTCAATTTAGCATATGTGCTGCCAAAAGAAATATAATTCAAAGCTTCAAAGTAGCACCTGCTCTTATTATTGTCTTCTAACTTACAGCTTAAACTGGTATACAAATTTATGTAATAAAGATGCAGGCATACATTGTTTTATTGCTCTTCGCAGTTTTTATACTTTTTACATACTGAAGGGGGGCAACTCTAGGTTGAGAAAGCATTGGCACCATTTTTCCAACATCATGTGCTCACTTCATATTTTTGTAATTGGTTATATTATGGTGACTGTCACAATCTTCCAAACTTTTTCATTAGGATTATACCTGTTAATCATGATCCATGATCAGTGATCTTTGATGTTACTATAGTAATTGCTTAAGAGGGTCATGAACTATGCCCTGTCAGAACGAACTTAATCATAAATATGTGTCTGGCTGTGCTACCAACGGGCCAGTCCCCTGCTTCTGTCTCTTTCCTTGTGTCTCATTATTCCCTGAGACATAATAATACATTAGCCCAATTAATAACCTTTCAGTGGCCTCTGAGTGCTCAAGTACAAGGAAGGGTCACACATCTCTCACTGTAAACCAAAAGCCAGAGATGATCAAACTCAGTAAGGAAGGCATGTTGAAAGCTAAGAAAGGCTAAAAGTTAGGCCTCTTGTGCCAAGTAGTTAACAAAGTTTTACATGCAAAGGAAAAGCTGTTAAAGGAAATTTAAAGTGCTACTGCAGTGAATGCAGGAAAGATAAAAAGATAAAATAGCTGCTGTGGAGAAAGTTATAGTGACCTGCGTAGAAGATTAAACCAGCCACATTTCCTTAATTTAAAGCCTAATCCAGAGTAAGATCCTAACTCACTTAAACCCTATGAAAGCTGAAAAAGGTATGTACATAAGCTAGCTTTTTGCTGTTTTAACTGATTTCTGAGAATATTCGACTGAGAAACGGTTTATTGTTTGTTTTGGATGGAACTCAGGACCTTGTGCTTATGAGGCAGGTAGTGGCACGAGAAAAGGATAATTTTGGCTCACAGTTTGGAGGTTTTAGTTCATGAGTGGTTGGCGTCCATGGCTAAGGGCTTGTGACAGTACATTTCTGTTATCCTCTTTGAGGGTGTATCCTCCTGACTGGGAGAGTCCATTAGGCCCTTCTTCAAAGTTTCTACTACCTCCCAATAATACCATCCTAGGGAAAAAGCTTTTCACATTTGGGTTTTTGAGGGACACTTTTGATTCAGACCATGGCAGTAAAGAAGCTGCCAAGGAAAAGATTGAAGCTAGCAGTGGTTGGTTCCTGTTGTGTAAGGAAAGAAGCCATCCCCATAATGTAAACATGCAGGATGAAGCGGCAGATGCTGATAGAGAAGCCTCATTGAGTTATCCAGAAGACCTAGCCATGATAATGATGAAAGTGGCTACGTTAAAGACAGATTTTCAGTGTAGATGAAACGGCCTTCTGTTGGCAGAAGATCCCACCTAGGACTTTAATCCCTAGGCCCCCACCTTTTTTTTTTTTTTTTTTTTTTTTTTTTTTTTTTTAGGATCAAACTCAGGACCTGGTGCTTGCAAGGCAGGTGCAGCGCCACTGAGCTGAATCTCCAGCCCACACCTAAGACTTTAATAGCCAGAGAGGAGAAATCAGCATTTGGCTTCAAGGGACTGGCTTGCTCTTTTGTTAGTGAATTAGAGTGAATTTAAGATGAAGCCAGTGGTCCTTTATTGTTCTGAAAATCCCAGAACCTTTAAGAATTATACTAAAGTCTACTCTGCCTGTGCCCCCATCAGTGGAACAACAAACCTTCATGACAGCACATCTGCCTACAGTGTGGTTTATTGAATATTTTAGGCTCACTGTTGAGACCTACTACTCAGAAAAAGGATTTCTTTGCTTGACAGTGCACTTGGTCATCCCAGAGCCCTGATGGAGATGTACAACAAATTCCTGTTGTTTTCTTCCCTGCTAATGCAGCTTCCATTCTGTTAACCCATGGATCAAGGAGTGACTTTGGCCTTCAAGTCTACTTCCTCCGATGCATTTGGGCAGAATAAATTGAAAACTTTTTGACATGATTCACCATTTAAATGCTCATAAGCACATCTGTGACTCACGGGAGAGTTCCAAATACCCAACATTAATAAGAGTTTGGGATAAGTTGATCCCAGACGTCATGGGTGACCTTGAAGAGTTCTAGACTATTGGAGGAAGTAACTGTCAGTTAAACTCATAAGAGAACTTAGAAGCAGACCCTGAGATGTAACTGGAGTTTTGTAATCTCATGTGCAAACCTGAATGGATGAAGTATTGATTCTAATAGATAAGCAGAGAAAGTGATAAGGGGGCAGTATGGGATTTCATGACTTGGAACCTACTCCTGGTGAAGGTAATGTGAGCATTGTTGAAGTGACAGTAAAGCTTTCATCGTATTACATAAATTTAGGTCATAAACCAGCAGCAGGGTCTGCGAGGATTCATTCCAGTTATGGAAGAATTCTACTGTGAGTAAAATGTTATTAAACAACATGACATGCTATGGAGAAATCTTTCAGGAAAGGAAGAGTCAGTTGATACAGCAAACTTGATTGTTGTCTTATTTTAAGAAATTGCCACATTCCCCAGTTTTCAGCAGTCGCCTCGATAATCAGTCAGCAGCAATTAACATTGATTAGAATCCTTTACCAGCAAAAAGAGTATAATTCACTGAAGGCTCACATGAGTGTTAGCATTTTTTTTTTTTTTAGTGGAAAAGTATTTCTTCATTAAGATAGGGTACTTTATAATACTATTATATACTTTGTAGACTAAGTAAAGTTGAAGCATAACTATATTTCCACTGGGAGAACAAAAAAATTCATGTGACTTGCTTTATTAGGATAATTTGCTTTACTGTGATGGTTGGAACTGAACTCATGGTATCTGCAAGGTTTGCCTTTAATTGGATTTTTTTTTCATTAATTAGGGCCTCACACATTATTTGTGCAATTTTGCTTCTGTAGATAAAAATAAGTGAATATTCTTTGGTGTGTTGGTTCTGAGCAGAATTTTTTAGTAAGTTTTTAACATTGTCTTCAGGAGGATTCTAAGAATTCACGTACCCTTATGATATTGTGAACTAAAAGAATATATGAAATAATACATGAAAGAAAATACCATTTTATGAAAAAGTTATGCTTTCTCATTGCATTTGGCTGTATGAATATATCAAATCTCAGACTTGTTATGGATGAAATGCTAATGTTTCAGAGTCACTCAAACGTGAGAGTATGTGTTTTCCTACTGTGTTTAATTTTGTATTCTGAAAATAGTAATGAAGAACAAGAAATACAAAGTTGTTGGTACAAGTGACTGTAGTGCTAGCCTGATTGAATAAAAGTATACCAACAGTAATTCAATGGAGAAGTATTAAAGTCTCAGGGGAGAGGGGCAAGGAGTACCACATCAGATATAAACCAAGTGGCCATACACAGTGACAAGGTCCTAAGATTCTTCTGTAATACTCTTTCTTTTTTCCCCTTTTGCAGTTCTAGGGATTAGACCCGCAATCTTGCACATGCTAAGCAAGTACTACGGACCCATCCCTTTTAGAAAAAATTTTTAATTTTGAGTTTGGGCCTGAAGTAGCCCATACTAGCTTCAAATTTGTCTCTGGAGCAACTGACATTGCAGGTGTGTGTCACTGTGTCTGAACCATCATGTTCTTTTTTTTTTTTTTCTTTTTAAGTTATAAAACTCTTACTGTATTTAGCAACAATAATGTTATGTTCATTTTAGGAATATGGAAAGTCAAATAAGTAAAAGGAAAATCATTCATATCCCACCACTGGGACTATGTGTTTCATTCATCCTTCACAAGTTTTTATATACATCTACATAGTATACAGATGTATTCTTACCTTTCCAAGATATGATATTCATATATGACTTAGTAACATTTTTTCATTATCAGATCAGGAACCTTTTTTAAAAAATAAGTGAATAAAATTTATATTAAAAGAAATTTGTAGGGCTGGGGATTTAGCTCAGTGGTGCCTCACCTGCCTGGCAAGCGCAGGGTCTTGGATTCAATCCTTAGTACCAAAACAAAAAAAAAAGAGAGAGAAAGAAACTTGTAAATTGGTTCAAAATACAATAAGCAATGAGATGTAGTTAACTTGAGATATATCTAAAACCACCCACAGCAATAGGTTAAAAGTAGAAAGATGGCAAAGATATATCAGGAAAATGTGAATAAAAAGAAAATGATACAACAATGTTAATGTCAGATAAAGTGGAAATCTAAGTAAACTACATTAAATAGGGGTAAGGAGGGTTTCAGGTAGCCTTCCAGTGCTTCCCTGTATGTTTGTTTCTCACCTCCTTCATTCACTTCTCGAAACATACCTTTGCTGCTTAAATGCACGTTGTATATCTTCTTTCAATTCCTGGAGAGTCTGAATTAGCCTTTCTCTAAAGGCTTCTTCTGCTTTTTTTCCACCTCTGGTTTTTCCCTAGACTTTGGTTCTTCAAGCTGTGGCTGTTTTCTGGTCTTTCAGTTTTTCAACAGAGTTTCATTTTTTTTGTTTGTCTGCTTCCTTGCTTCCCTCCATCCTTCCTTTTATTCTGCTTATTCCTCTTGGAATGCAGTTACTTCTAGTACCAGTCTGTTCACTTTCTACCTCCCTGCTTTTCTAGCCTTGGGCAGTGCTAAGAACAGACCTTTAAAATTTCACTAAGTCTATTCCTCCTTTCACTGGCTTCTAGTGCTGTCACCTGCACTGATGAAGGAAGCTGGTACCCAGACAGGAACAAGGACCAAACTAACCCATCCTGCTCCTTAAACAGATGAGGCTTTCTGTCATTCTTGAGTCAAGTGAGAAGCCAAATTTTGTACCTTCCTAGTTCTTTGAGAGTGCTAAATATTTTTTCATATAGTACTAGTAGCTTAAAACTGCTAATATGCTTTTGGTTCTGATCTTCATCCTGATATTATCATCAGTTCACATCAGGAAATCTTGAAGTACTTTTATTTTTGTCCTGGTAGGTTCTGAAGTTCTAATTAAAGGTCTTGCTTTATAGTACCAGATGGTTCCTTTGTCCTAAATATTTCCAAGTTCTCTTCTTAGATTACTTTGATTCATATGAAATTAGACAGAAGTCTCCCAAATTAAAATGAAATTACCTCACAGTGGGAATTCTCTGGCATTGATTTTGGTAGCATTTTAGAAGAGATTTGTGAAATTTTACTCACTGAAGATTTTTGTGCTAGAGTGAAGTTTGTATCTCATAATCCAAACCTTTTATATAAAAAAAAATCAAATGTTTCAAATGTTCATTTAATGGGACCTGGAGCATTGACTTCTATGTGCATCATGTTTTCATTTATAAAATGGCACCAGGAATAGTATGTATAAAGGAGTTGTGAAGATTTCTTTCTTTCTTTCTTTTTTTTTTTTTTTTTGTTTTTTTAGACAGGGTCTCACTATGTAGTTGAGACTGACCTGAAACTCACTATGTAGCCCAGGCTGGTCTTGAACTCACAGCAATCCTCCTGCCTCAGCCTCCCGAGTGCTGGGATTACAGGCATGAGCCATCATGTCCGGCGAGTTGTGAAGATTTAATAAATTAAAATGAAGAAAGTACATACGGAAGTACCTAGTTCACAGGAGATACTTCGGAGAATTTGAGAGCTTCTCTCATAACATTGCGTGCCTTCTCTAGCTTCGTCTTGCTCCAGCATTCAGATTGTTTCACTGACAGGTTGTAGTCTCTGGATTTTAAAACTTGGTTGTAGTTGACTTTTTTCCATTAACTCCATGGCTAAGGGTAACTCTTGTGACCTGCAGAAAGCATTTGTTTCTCTTATTTTGTTCTGAGTAAAATTCTTTAAAGATACTGAATGTTGCCTTATTTCCCAACAATGCCCATTATCCTCTCCTTTAATCGATAACTATTCTGAGGGCAGATAAATGTTTTTAAGAACCACTTTCCCCCATGAGATGGTAACTTCCAAAAGTAGATTAAAATATGAACTTTAAGTAATATAAATGATACATTATCAATATAAATGCTAAATATTTTAATATAAAACACTTGACTATTAATTTAGGAAAAAAACAATTATAGTACATAAAAGGGAAAAACCAGTATAATAGGGGTCATGTTATTATTTTTCTAGAAATATAACGAATTAATCTAGCTGAGTGTGGTGGGTGCATGCCTGTAATCCTAGCCTTCAGGAGGCCGAGGCAGGATTGCCACAAGTTCAAGGCCAGCCTGGACTACATAGTGACTTCAAGGCCAATTCTGAGCTACATAGAAAGACCTTGTTGCAAAAGGAAAAAAAAAAA
>NW_022900927.1:55660616-55707336 GCF_012274545.1 Fukomys damarensis | reverse complement strand
ATTATCTAGTAACTAATATCTGTAAACTTTATATTTTATGTCAAAAATGTTTGCCATAAGGCTTGATATATAGTATGCAATTAATGGTACTACTCCCATTAGGACACGACAGTATTAATCATAGTACTGATTGACATATTTCTTTGAATCCTATCACCAATCCTGGGAGTTAGATAATCATTGTTTTCATTTTATAAATGAGAAAATGAGTGACTGGCCCTGGGTTGCATAGGAAACAGGTGGTAGAATCATGGTTCAAATCTAGGCAGCCTGGGGAGTCTTGCTTCTGGCTGTGATGGAATAATAGGGAATGGACTTACTTAAGGCTCAATCCAAAAACTGGAACAAATTATAAGAAACAGTGGTTTTTAGACATTGGAAAACAGGCAGCAGAGGGCAGTGACCTCTCCAGGAAGGAGCTGTATAATTGCCCCATCCCATGTCGATGGAGTTTCTAGACCACAGAGCAAGTTAAGCCCCATGATCTGAGTTGAGTTGAAGTTTAGAATTTAGAGGCCAAGGCAATGAGTGTTTGAAGAGCAGAGTATTAGAGAACTCTGGGGTTCTGCAATCTTCAGGTGAGTACTGACTAGTGCATGCATGTGTGTGAGTAAAATATACAAGGCCAGAGAAAGAAAGGAGTGCAGGTGAGATACTCTTTAGTGCTCACATGGTACTGGGCAGAAATCCATGTTTCTACCAGCTACAGTAGAAGGACACTCTACTATGTGGTGCACAATTCGCTGTAGACTAAAGGCAGTCCTGGTTCTCTGTCTAACAAGTATACCAGCAAGATTTGCAAAGATCTGAATATTTCTAAATATCTTGACAGTATTCCAGAATAAAGATTCAAAAGTATACATAGGAAAACAAATAACAGTAAAAAAAATATAAAATATGCAATGTCTTACATCCAATAAAAAATGAGTAGGCAGCCAGTAATTGGGTTCACTGGTGAATTCTTCCAGATATTTAGGAAAGTGTTTATAACAATGTTCTATAATCTCTTCCAGAAAATAGACTCAGAAGGAATACTTCCTAATTCACTCTGTGGGGCTTTTATTTGTAAGATGCCCCCATCTGGGCAGTAAGAAGGGCTCCTGCTCCTGCCCTGATGTCACTGGAGATAATGCTGGGAGCCTGCGCTTAATCTCCCTGCCTCTGTGCTGCTTGGGTGACGTCAGACAAGGACTCCTGAGGAGACGGGCTTAAACCACTGCTCAGCCCTGTGGTGTCAGGGGAAGTCACACAGGGAGCAGTAAGAAATCACTCCTACCCCCTGCCATGCAGAGAGGTGTCAGTGGAGCCCTCCTCCCAGCATGGGGTCAGGAGGAACCTCCCTTCCCTGGGTGTCAGTAGAAGTAGAGGGGGAATCTAGACTGCCTTTGGCAGTAATGTGGCAGTATTAGCTTTTCCTTGCCATAGGGATGTCATAAAAGTCAGCTAAACAGAGATTTTATATAAGATTCAGAGTCTCATAATTTCCAAAATATCCCAAATTTTAACTAAATTACTTGTCTTAACAAAAGCCAGGAAGATCCAAAACTAAATGTAGAGCGATGTGACACCAAGAGATGCCAACACTGAGATGACAGAGATGTTAGAATTATCTGACAAAAATTTTAAAGTAGTTGTGATGAGAGTGTCTCACTGAGCAATTACATATGTAGTTTAAACAAATGAAAAAAATCAGAACAGGCTCAACAGTGAAGTAAAAAAAAAAAAAATGGAAAGTTTAGAAGTGAAAAATACAGTGAAAGTAACACCCCAGTTGCTGGGCTCAACTGCAGAATAGAAGGAATAGAAGCAAAAATAAATTAGTGAACTTGAAGATGAAACATTAGAAATTATCTGGTCTGAAAAACTAGAGAAAATAGTAAAAAGAAACTAAAATTGATTCTCAGTGACCTATGAGATCATAATAAAATATCTAAGATTTTTGTTCTTGAAAAGACGGGCCGGGGATTTACCTCAGTGCTTACGCTGCCTGCCTTGCAAGTGCAAGGACCCAAGTTCAATCCCTGGTACCAAAAAAATAAAAAGTGCCTAAAGAAAAAAAAAGCTTAAATAATGGCTGAAAACTTGGTAAATATGATAAAAGCATAGTGCTGAGATTCAAGAAACTGAGAAAATCCTGAACAGGATAAATATAAAGAAAATGACACCAAGAGACACCACAGTAAAACTTTAAATGTGGGGGGGAAACCATCTTAAAAAGCAGTGGGATAAATAATACCAGAGGTTGATGACAAAATCTAGCAGGTTTCTCATCAGAAACCACAGAAGTCATGAACACATTATCAAGTACCAAAAGAAAAGAACTGTCAACCCATAATTTGATACCCAGCAAAACTGTTTTTCAAAAATGAAGGGGAAATCAAGACATTAAAATGAAGAAAAATTAGAGAATTTTTTTTTTTCAATAGATCAGTCCAAAATAGTGCTCAGGAGTTGTCTGAACAAAAGGGAAATCTGTAAAAGAAGGAACCCAAAAGTACTACTAAGAATAAAATAACTTGATAAAACTTTGAGTATATGCTAAAGGCTCTGACTCATGAATTTTCTAAATTTAGCTTGATAGTTGAAATACCAATCAGAACCCAGTCTAATGTGGTTCTAAGGGTACCCAGAGGAAATATTTAGACAATTATAAACAAAGGACAAAGGGATGTAAAAGGAGATTAAGTTTCTATACTTTACGTGCCCTAGTGAAATGAACACTGTGTAAGTTATAATGTAATTTTTAACCTCTGCAGACAGTTCAGATGTACAAAAACTTGACAGAGATGTGATACAGGGGTTTAACTCACAGGAACCAGAAGGGGAATGCCAGTGTCTGGAACTCAAAGCAAACCAAGTTCTTTTTGGATGCTTTGGAGATAGAAGTTGATTTTAATGTATCCTTGAATTGGCTAACTCAATTGAAGCAGTGCCACGGTATTCCAAAGGGTGCTAATAAACAAAATTAAAAGGAGATGAAACTGCTGCCAGTGAGTTTTGTGATAACTTTCAGAAATTTATTGAGCGAGAGAATTTACAGCCAGAACAAATTTATTGTGCTGATCAAACCGGATTGTTCTAGAAATGGTTACGTTCGAGTACCTTAGTTCTTGACACTGAGCAAAGTACTTTGGTGTACTGGTCAGGCAGAGTCATCAGTATGTGTTGTGTAAATGCCACCAGCTCACACAAAAGTAATCTTTGTGTTATGGGAAAGTGAAAAAAAAGGACGCTGTGCATTCAAAATAATTGACCTTTACCTTTTAAACATTCTTGTCACTTATTTCAGTCAAAAAGGTACATGAATAGAACAGTCTTGTTTTTTAAACAGTAGTTTGTGCCGTGGGTACAGAAGCATTTGAAATCCAAGGGTCTTCTAGAAAAAGCAGTGCTTTTTTAGATTTTCCCCCAGCATATCCAAATGGAGAACTGTTGAGTTCAGATGATGCAGGATTATTGTTACACCAAATGCTACAAGTTTAGTTCATCTTATCAGCCAGGGAGATTTAGCCACAGTAAAAATATTTACCAAGCAGTACTTCTCCGGAAATAGGTGGATGAAGAAATTGACCCACAAATGTTTTGGAAGAACTTGACAGTGTTGGATTCAATTTATTGAGGTAACAAGAGCTCAAAGCCTAATAAAATCAAGTACTGTAACCAAAGCATGGAGGAAACTTTCCCCTGGCAGTGAAGAAAATTCAGTTAAGAATTTTGAGAAAAGGACTGGGGTTTTAGCTCAGTAGTGCTGCTGCCTGCCTCACAAATGCAAGGTCCGGAGTTCGATCCCAGTACCCCTCCAAAAAATATACGAATCACTTTAGCAGTTAATTTAGCAACAGTTCCACAGAATATAGAAGGCTGTGAACATGTTGACAATGAGAATATTGGCCAAGGTTTTGACTCTTCGGTGGTGATATTGCTGAGGACCAAAACATAGATGTTGAGCAGAAGACTTCCAGTGAAACTAGAAAAGCAGATGGTCCCAGAGAATTAAATTAGCTATAAAGCTGCACTTGAATGGACTGAAATTTTACTGGATAGAACAACAAGATGACATGCTTCTATCTGATACATTAGTATTGCAGAAGCTTTGGGTCATAATAAGAAAAGAAGATCCAATTTAGCAGAAGTCATTCATAGTGAAGTAGTGTTTTTGGTATGTGTGTGTCTTTGTGACTGTTTACCATCTGCAGTGCAACTTAGCTTCTTTGAAGTTCTGTGGATTCCAAGGCCAAATACATTCTATAAATGATTTTTAGAATTAGATACCATTTTGATTACTTAAATTACAGCTCTTTAAGGTTGACTTTAGTAACCGAGCATCAACATGTAATTTATATGTCGACTTTTTAATCTGTGTTATACTAATTTGATGATACACTACCCAAGGCCAGGGATCTTGTGTCTGGTTTGTGCCTAAATTTCAGTGTGTCTAATAAAGGTCCATGCAGACTACAGGCACTCAATAAATCTTTTAAAAAATACGCTGACTGAATGAAATGAAAGTGCAGCATCTAAAAATTCTCAGGATACGGCTAAAGCAATGTGCTGAGAGGAAAATTTATAGCACTAAAATGAATGCATCAGAAAGGGAAAACAGCAAGTCAGTTGTCTAAGCCCCAGCCTCAAGAACCTAGAAGATTATCAAAGTCAAAGCAAGCAGAAAGGAAATAATAATAATAAAACTGAAACTAAAAAAATAGTGAAAGTCAGTGAAATGACTGGCTCTTGGAGAACATTAATAAAACTGACAGACCTCTATGAAAACTCACAGAAAGAGTGTGGGGGTTAGATAGAAGGGGACAAAGAGATGGCTCTATTGCAATAGGGAAGTGATCCAAGGGGGAAAGCACAACAAGAGTTGAGGTAGGGAAGGGTAAATAAGTAGAATGAAGATGTGCCACGTACAGGAACCTAAGAACCTCAATTAATGTAAACATGCCATGACGTGAGCTAAGATTCATAATATCAGTAAGACTGAAAAGTGGGATAGGACAGTTGGAGAGGGGAGGAAGGGAGAGGGAAGGAGACAGGGCCAGGGATTTAACTCAGTGATTCTGTCACCTGCCTTGCTAGTGCAAGGTTCCGAGTTTGATCCCTGGTAACAAAAAGAGACAGAGAGAAAAGACAAGCTGTGGTATGTACATGGAACCATTCCTTAAGATAACCGCATGAACTGCAAACATGTACTAATAAAATTAAAAATTAAAAGGAAAATTGACCAAAAGAAAGGTAGATACAAATTATATCAGGAATGAAACAAGGAATATCAACTTATGACCTGGCATACATTAAAAGGATAATAAGATAATCCTGTGAACAATTCTACTTATATAAATTTGACAGTGTAGATGAAATGAATCGATTCTTCGGAAGGCGCACACTGCCACACCTAAAATGAAGTAGGCAATCTAAATAGGACTATAACCATTAGGGACGTTTGATCTTTAATTTATTTTTGATGATGGGGACTGAACCCAGGACCTTGCATGTGCCAAACATGTACTCTGCCAATGAGCTATATTATACTTCTCACCCTTTGGATTTACAATTTAAAATGTCCAAGTAAGAATAATTTCACTAAGGAATCCTACTAAATTCTTTAAAGAAAGATTAAGGCTATTTCTACACAGTATCTGTTATGGTTTGGATCTAAATGTCCCCCCAAAGCCTCATGCAGTCATAGGTGGCTTTCAGGGGTGGCTGAATCTAGAGTGTGTGATACTGGGTTAAGGGCTTGTGATTACTAAGCCAGTTCACTGATTGGTTTAGCATCATCCTAATCCGGGTAGTCTGGATTAGATAAAAGGGGCAGAGAGCTTCTGTTAAGATTCCCCTTGTTGCTTTTGCTACCTTGTGGGCGTCATGAACTGTTTCTCCTTGATGCCCCTCTGCTATGTGGTACTTTGCCTTGGAGCCAGCGAAGGACTGGCTGAAACCTCTACAAGCTGAGCTAAATAAATCTTTCCCCTTTAACTTTGGGTGTCAAGTATTTTGCCTCAGCAACAAGTGACTTACTTAACACACTATCTTATAGAAAATAGAAAACAAGAGATGTTACCTTTGTGGGAACCTGAGTCAGAGGTGCCCAGGATCTTTGTATCTGTCCTTACAACAGTTCCTTGCATATGGATCTACCATATGAAAAGAAAAGTTTGGTTTTTTTTTTCTTGGTATCAGGGATCGAACTCAGGTCTTTGTGCTTGTGAGGCAGGTGCCAGAACCACTAAGCTAAATCCCTGGCAGAAAAGGTTTAATTTAAAGAAAAGTAACCACAGAGAGAGAAAGAGGACGTATTGTACAGAAGAACGAAGAGGATGATAACATACTTCTTTTTTGAAATAATACCAGCTAGAAGTACAGCAGTATCTTTAAAATACTGAAAGAAAAAGGAAAGTTTGATTCTTGAAGCTGTTTGCTTATCCATTCTCTGTGCTGCATCATAAGGGCAATAAAAAAGACAGGTAGAGGAACTGTCTGCTTTGGGGAATGTGGGTGGTGCTGTCATCCTTTGAAAAGAAAATCAACCACTCTTTTTAGTCCCTGATCTTTCTGTCCGTTTCCTCTGCTTCGCCTTTGGAAAATAAAATTGGTTAATATATTGTTTTAGCTGTCAAGCAGGTTTTTATTCTAAAAGAGAATAAAGTAAATGTGGAGATAACTGCAATACAGGCAGATTTGGATAAATGTCACAGAAGAGAAATTCAGAGAAAAATTTTTGGAAATTTAGAGGAAGAATTGAGAGCACAACAAATGGAGGACATTGAAGAAAATGACATGTGAATCTGATTAAGAGTGGAGGAAAAGGAAAGAGCTGAGAGGTGTCCAAGATCCGGGCCCAGATGAATGAGACAGAAGCAGAGTCATGGCAGTGACTGAGTGGAATCGGTTCCTCTGCTGCAGAGGTTTTGTGTTTGCTGGCCTACTGGGTTTTGTCCTTATTACTTGAAACAGTGTGGGTCACTTATAAGTACTCAGTAAATATTTATTGTGCAAATAAATAAATGAATATTAAAATTAGAAAACAGTGATCATCAGCTTTGGTTGAAATGATTTGATGTGAGTTCTGGTTTAAGAATCATAAATGTGGAAACTCCCTGACTGCCACAGCTTCGGCTATCACACAGATGCCTTGCAAAATTGGAGGAGAAAGCAGAAACACAGGTAACACTGATCAAGAACTTTAGCTGTATGTGAAATAGAGACCTACAAGAGAAATTAGTGTCACTGCTGATGTGGAGTGCTTGACTTAGCACTTGATCCATAGTAAGTTCTTGGTTAAGGTCATCGTTTTCTGAACCTTAGTTACGCATTGACTCCTGGCATAGATGAGCTGCCGCACCTCTCATAAAGCTTCACTGGGGACCTGGGGATGTAGCTCAGTGGTAGAAGGCTAGCCTAGCATGCACAAGGCCGTGTGTTCAAGCCCAGCACTGTCAAATCCCAAAACAAAGATGAAAAAGTGTGTTTGAGTTACTTCATACAAAAGCTGAATCAGGCAGTGTAGGCTCTTCCCTGAAGATGAGGCAGGGTGAAAATGTAATTTGTATAAAAGTCACAGCTAGTTGAAGAAAAAAAGGAGGAAGAAGGTTGCCAGGGACCAAACCCAAGAGTACTGGTTACCTGAAAAGCATAGGAAGAGAAATGGGAGCTAGACAGCATTAATTAGTTGGCCTTCCCCACACCTCATGTGCTGGGGTCAGGCCCAGGGCCCCCACATGCTAGCAAGCCCTCTACCACTCAGTAGCAACTCCAGCCCTTAGCTGGGATTTTTGAAGGTTTACCTCCAAAATTCATAGGTACCTTCAAGGATAAATTTTGTTTTCTGGGAAAATATATTTGCCTGCTAGATAGCTCTGTCTATCCTTGTTGACATCTTTAATTTAATATGTCGAAAATTAAAGTTGGAGTCACTATGTAGTGAAACTGAAAGGTTCTCAGAATGCCTCTTGTTCAGTCTCCCTTTTTGCAGATTAGGAAAATGGATCCTTCTCTGGGGTAGAGGTCTCACACTTCTTAAACTCATTGGTATCTCTGTGAACAAACAGTTGTCTCTTGGGTCACTTTGGTCCAGAGCATTCCGTTAAGATCTTTCTGACTTTGAGCCTTCAGAGTTCTGGCTTACAGTAGCCCCTTGTCCAAGAGCAGTGCAATTTTTTTTTAAACTGCTGAATCCTCTGCTTAACTTGAGTCAAACCAAGTGACCCAATATATAAAAAGAAACTAAAAGGGGCTGACACAGAATGGGAGTGTAACTTAGTGGTAGAATGCTGGCCTAGTATTTGTGAAGCCCTGCATTTGATCCCCAGCAGTGCCAGAAAAACAGAACAGAACTAAACAAAACAAGGAGCCGGTGGAAGGTAACAGGGAGCTGTGGTAGAGGTAGTGGTGGTAGGATGTAGATAGTTGGGGAAATCACAAAATTGAAAGCCTGAGTTCTTTCCTGATTGCTTTGCCCACTTCCCCACTCCCCAGAGACAAGGAACCTTTGCAGAGCCTGAGTTAGGAAACCATCTGAAACCCACTGATTAAGAAGCCCATGGGCCTGGCAATGATAGTTGTGATGAATGGTATCAGTATCTGCTCTGCAAGCTCCCCAATGACTTTAATATATACCCTGGAGTAATGATTCTAAGAAATTGGCCACCATTACAACTAGGGCTTTAGTAAACTCAGCTATCATTTAAAAACTTTTCATTGATCACATTTGTATTTATTTACACAGAAAGCAGCTTTTATTCGAACTAGTTGACTTGAAGTAGATATATAAACAGCCCAATAATTACTTTCATGTATGGAAAAGCTTGGGAGTAGTCAGTGATTGGTCTTACATGAATCCCTATCGTGTTCTGATGAATTTTAAAATAGTTGATGTATGTTTAATAATTGCTTTTGTAGTATTATTTATAATTTTGAATTTTAGTCAGCAGTTGATTAAGCCCTATACCAGACCACGGGAATGGGGGGGGGATATAGGGTAAAGTTCTTGCCTTCAAATATGAGTCATGCTGAGTATAGAATGAAGAATTTAACTTTTACATTTTTTTCCTTTTTATTTCATTTCACCACCTGACCTTTTGTGTTGTCCCATTTTAAACTTTAATTTACTGACTTATAAAACATGTTCATGACTGAAAATTCAGTGATTTAAGGCTTTGTGCTTTCAAATTATTAGGTTGCAAGACTGGAGAAAGATAAAGAAGAACTACATAACCAGCTGCTTAGTGTTGATCTCACAAGAGACAGCAAACGAGTGGAGCAACTTCTTCGAGAAAAAGCCCATTTGAGTCAGAAATTAAAAGGCTTAGAGACTGAAATAGAAGAATTAAGGGCTAAAAAAGAGAATTCTGGTGCTCAGGTAGAAAATGTCCAAAGAATACAGGTGCGGCAGTTGGCTGAAATGCAGGCTACAATCAGATCCCTGGAGGTAAGGTTTTAATTGCTTCCGGGAAGAGTAGGGCATAGTATTTAAAAGTGTAGTTGACAAGGCTTTACTTTTTAGAGTGTAAATGTGTGCTTACCAGTCTAATGCTGACGCATTTGTAGAATCCCTGGAGTAGATATTCTTTCTATAAAGAAGAAAGCTATTGATTTGTAAGCAATAGCTATGCTACCACATTTATAAGGGGAATATTTATTCTTTTGAGAGTCAAGTCACCTACTTGAAATGACTTAACTCTTATAATGCCACCAAATAGATTATGTAAAATCCCCCCAAATATATTGGACTCTCTGAAGACATAGTCATGTTAAAGCCCCCTCCCCGCAAAAAAGAAAAAGATAAATTTCTTTTGAGATTGTAAATTCCTTACACTGGTATCTTAACCACCCCCATGGGATTTTGTACTTTACATGATATATCTTGGTTTATTTTTTTCCCCATTTCCCTGCCCTCCCTTCAACCCTTCCATCCCTCCTCATTTACAAAGACTTTGTTTCTGGTATTTCAAACTTTAAAATCATAAGTCCTATTTGAGCAAAAATACCATATTTAACATACCTTATGATAGCTTCTTGCCAAAATAATAAAATTCAACTTGGCTACTACTGCATACAGTTAACTTTTATGGAATTATTTCCCTTGAGTTGATTAGAGAAAGTTAATTGTTAGCAGAACCAGTTTCTTACTTCTGGAAGTATTGCCTTATGAAAACTCTTGATTTCCATCTTACTCAGACACAGTTACTTCTCCTGTAGCAAATGACCAACTTGATGTTTTGATTTATTTTGTAAAATTTAAAGTTTTTCTTTCTCCTCTGGAATAGTCATGAAATAGTGATTTGAGTTAGAAGGAAATAATTTGGTACTATCCCTAGTTTGTAATTATAATCCAGTATCCAAATCCAAAATGATTTTTTTTTTTCCAACCAGCAAGCTGGTACAAAGAGTACATTGATGTGTTTCGAAGAGAAGTCACTTTTTAAACTTTTTTACATGAAGCTTCTGTCATTATTTGCTGGTTTTCTGAATGAAAATTGCCAATATCATTGGATCTTAGACACGAGACAGTTCAGAGTAAGACTGTTTATGTTGCCATTCTTCTGTACCTAATGTGTTTACATAGTGACAGAGTAAGTGAGATGATTGCAGTTGAACACAGTATATTGTCTCAGTGTGAAGCTTTTCATTGAGTTCATCTGGAGTGATTATTTTCAGGGCAAGTTGAGTGATAACAAAAGATAGATGGTTCATTTGTGACATTTTCAGAAGAGCCTGTATTTAATTTAATCATTTGTCAGATGAAAATAATACATAACAGCAAACATTTCTTTTTTTCAGCCTTTTTGGCTATCATTATGCCCAGAGAACATAATTTTATATGTGAAGAAAATAGCTGTTTCCTTCTGATTTATCTGTTGAATACAATTCTTATTATATTTAATGCACGTAGGCAATGAGATTTAAAAAACTCATTTATCCTTTAAATGCTAAAATGTTTTTGAGTAGAAGTATTTTAAAAAAGCTTTTAATTTTCTCTCTTTAGCGACAGTGTTTTGAGTATGACTGACAAGAAAATTTTTGACAACTTACAGAATTTATTGAGAATCTTAATTATGAGCTGGAGAGTTAGCTCAGTGGCACCACACCTGCCTTGCAAGTGCAAGTTCCTGAGTTCAATCCCCAGTACAAAAAAAAAAAAAAAAATCTTAATTATGTGAAAAGATGAAGAGCTTCTTCACCCATACTTCAAAAGGCTCCACGTTGGCCGAGAATTTTAAATTCTTATCTCTACTTCTGTTTTTAAAACAAATCTCCATTGATTTTGAAATTTCAATTTTGACTGTCTGTGAGCCTTCTGTTGTCTTCTAATGAGCTTTTTCATAACTGCTGTGGACTGGGACCCCCCCCCATGCCTGATTGAATCGTGTCAGCATTCATAGTAAATAACTATCAAAGGAGTGGCACAAATACTTTCTCTCATTAAATAACTATGTGAGGCTTATTTTGATAGTGGCTGTTGGTAAGTTTTTGCCAGATACTTTTGTTGCATGTTTCCTGGAACACACATCTCTTTGGGTTTTGTTTTGTGTTTGGTACTGGGGGTTGAATCAGGGCCCCACATGTGTAAGACAGGTATCCTACCACTGAGCTGTACCTCACCCCCACGGAGCAGATATCTTTCATTTTTGAAGTCTACCAGTTGCTTTGAGAAACTCATGTTACTTTGGTACGTGTTAATTTTGTTGGAGTTTTGAATAATTTTTATGTGGTTACACATGAGTTTTAAATAATGCATGTTTTATTTTGATATATTGTGAAAAATTATGAACACATTTTAAAATGTTTTTTTTAATAAAAGGCTGAAAGACAGTCAGCCAAGTTGCAGGCTGAACGCTTAGAAAAAGAGCTACAATCAAGCAATGAACAAACTGCTTCTTTAATCAGTAAATTGAATAAAGCTGATGGAGAAATAAATACACTGACTAGTAAAGTAAGTTATCTTTTGCATCTGTTTCACTCTTTAGGATGCTTGATCCTGTATGATGATATAAAATTTTTGTTTTTAATAGTTGAGTTCTATATATTGAAATCTTACTTTATAATATCATTCTATTCTTCAAGAAGTAGAACGTATTGACAATCATTTTATACTTCTGCTTCATTCTTTGGAAAGCTAGGTACTCTACAATGAAAAAGAAATTTTGTGTTTAGCTAGTTCTTTATATTGCAGTCGTTTTATCCTATCATTCTACCTTCCTAATACATGCAGAAAGCGACCAATTCTTAAAACCTCCACTGTGATGACTCTGTTACAACCCATGATCTCTGTAGGCTTGGTTTTTATAATAGTTTCATAACTGTTCCTTCTGTTCTCTACCTATTCAGAGCTCTGTGTGATCTGGTGCCTGCAGTCTTTCCACAGCCGTCACCTGCAGTTTCCTTCCTGTGTACCTTGCTCCTGCCTTACTTGCCTCTCCTCCATCTTTCTACCCCTAGGCCCTTGTCGTGGGTACCTGCTGAGGTCTTCCTTCACTGACCTACTCAGCTTGCTTCTTTACCTTCTTAAAATGTCACTCAGTTTGAAAGGTCTTGGCTTCACTTGGCAAAACAACACTTTCCTCTTCTTCTGCCTTACTTTTTACCTTCCTAACCTGCTTAATTTTTTTTCTATATCTCTTAGTACCATCTACTTATGTTGGTTTACTTATTAAAAATCTCTCTTCCCAATACCCTGCCCTCCAACTATATGTAAGCCGAGAGCCGAGACATTATTTTCATCACTGCTGAGGACAGTGCTGATACACAGATAGTAAGCACATAGTAGACTCAGTACATTTTTCTTCAGTGAATGAATTAATATTAGCAGCTTGTCTTGTATTTATCTTTAAAAGAATGTAATAGTTTGAATAATGCCAAAATATATTTATTTTATGAAAAAATGAAATTTCATAACAAAATAAGAATAATAAACATAGTTTTTCTCTAAAGCTTGCTTTTTTTTTTAACCTTCAAATGCAATAAATATTAGGAACCAGAATTAGCAGTGATAAAACATCATTATAGAACATTAGCTCTGGAGTCTGACTGGATTGAAATTCTGTTTTTTCCCTTTACTAGCCATGTGTCTTAGGGGTGGCTTTCTCTTTGAAATTTTAATGCCTTCCCCTATATCATGAAACTAATATCTAACATAATGAGTTGTGGCAAAAATTAAATGAGATTTAAAGCACTTAGTGTAAGATCTAACAAATAATCACTGAAATATTAACTCTGTTATTAGTTGGTCTTAGGGCATTAACTAAGAACTTGGAAATAAGATTTGTTTCTAAGTCAGAGAAATCATTGTGTTTTCTATCAGGGCAATGTAAAAATACTCTTAAAAAACAAGATGGCTCCTAGACCAAAAGACAGTCACTTTATTCTCATAGAAATATATAAATTTAACTAAGGTAATAAAATAATCACTATCAATTCTTTTGTGAAAGAATTTCTTGAGAAGATTTAGGGGCAGTATATGTGACTGATAGGAGAAAGAAATTTAATCAGCAGAACTGTTCTGCTGGTATTTTGATCCCATTGAAAATACTGTTCTTGTTGGGGAAATCAATAAACCAGTGTCTTTTAACATGTTAACCTGAATGGCCACAAAGTCATCCATTCATCTTACTCTTATTATTCTAATCACCAAGCAACCTTCTGACTGTCCTTTGACTTCCTATGTAATTTTGTCTGCAGAGAGAGAATGTAGTAGTCTTGCAGACTGTGATTTCTAGTTATATTGTTTTTTCTTCTAATTAAACTCATTCTGATTTTGTAAATTACTCTTAATATACTTTATTGATATAAGTCTAGCTCCGTGAGTCTCTTTTAGAGTGATGACGGAATTGGATTTTAGATGTATTGGATGACAACCTTGGGAGGTAATCCATCCAGTTTTTCGCATGGCGAACACATGATGTGTCTAATAACTCTTAATTTTTTGTTTGAATTCCTGTATTTTACAAACTGGCAGTGGTTTTCTTTTACCAGTGTTTCATTTAATTCAATTGACATGACTGACACGTAGAACAAAAATGAAAATTAGGCAGTTATGATTTTTAGCTGTTAAAATACTTTTATTTTTTGTAGTGCTGGGGATCTAACCCAGGACCTTGTGTATTCTAAACAAACACTCTGCAAATGGTGCTGTATCTCTAGCCCAAGTTCTTAAAATCTTTTAACTTCAGGTATAGTTTTTCTTAGTTTAAATTCAAATATATTTAGCAATTACAAACTATCATTTTGGAACAGGTAATGAGGCACAGTTGAAAAGTTTATGCTTTTGAATAGGATAAATGTATGTATTTTTGAACCCTGACTTGTTCATTTCACAAACTACCATTATGACTTCTGTTTGCTTAACCGATTTTTGCAGTTCTGGTTATAATGGAAACCAGAGTCTTGTGTGTTGTAGGTTGTAGCACTGAGCTACATTTACAACCCTTGCTGAACTTTTAAATGGAGATAATAATACTTATTTCTTACAGTTGCAAAAATTAAAGATACTGTTCAACACAATAAGGTGTGGTGAATAAAATACTGGCAGTGACTATATACTAGTGATATCCTTAAGTAAGAAAATGACACAGAATTTTGAACCTATTGAGTGGTTCTCTCCTCTTTTTATCAATAACTGTGCCACCTTGGGCAAGTTACTTAATACCCTTAGGGACCCATTCATGTACTTGGGATACAGTTATCTCATAGGTGAAATGAAACATTGTTTTGCTGATCCCTAAGAATTCTTCCAGCCTACTATAATTGTGTAAATCCTACCAGAAAATAAGTAAATAATTTGCTTTCTGATAAACCATAAGTAGACTATACATTTAATGGTATATTTTTGATGTCTATAGTAAAAGAGTAAACAAAAAGTAGATGTAAATCAGGATAGAGGGAATTCTCTTGTTTTTTCTTTCAATTCCTGTATAAATTACTTTCTGTTTTATAAAATAATACTGAATCCCCAGTGTTGGTAGCATGTTGTTCTGTACCTGCACAGCCAGACTGAACTACTGGAACAACTGGATTGGATGTGCCACATTCCTTTCTGACTTCTCTTTTTAGGGTCACTTTTCCCACAGCACATTTTATTTGCACTTTCTGGCTTACCTGTGGGCAGACCTTTATTCCTTTTCTTTATGCTGTACAGATCCCCTTTTCTATTGCTCTTTTCCCTTTTAGAGGACAGATGATTTCTACTTCTCTGCAGTTTAGCAGTTTAATATAGCATTACTTATTTCTCTGTGCTTGTTTATTAACACATTGCTAAGAATTGCCCATCTTTTTAAAGGCACACTTGCATGAGTTTGCATATAAATGGAGTATTAAATACAGCCTTCAACTTCAGACAAAGCAATTTTCAGTGCAAATTTTATATGTAAAAAGATTCCATGAAAGAATAAATTTTAAAATAATATTTCAAACACGACTGTCACAGTTTTCTTTGCAACTTGAAATTTTCATCAACATTTTGCGCTTCTAAGCAAATGGTTGTTTGCAATGCAAAGGAACACCTGGGGTGTGTTTGTCTAAGTTATTCAAAATTGTAAATGTTCCTTAGGTTTTAGAAGAAAGTTATGTCCATATCAGTCTTAGATTGAAAGGTTTTGGCATAGATGGCCTGAAAACGATGACCTTAAAGATATTTCTTATTCAATGAGGTAAAATTTCTGTTACCTCATGAAGCTTTTGATCTTTAGAAGTCCAATAAGATTGTTTTAAGAAAGGCATTTCACGGTGTTTTACTTATTAGTTAAGTAAAAGAAGTCATACTACTTCGGAACTTTGAAAGAGATCAGAATTTAGTTGCCATCTCTTTGGAGTATGCAGCTGGAGAGAACTTCTTGGGTAATATTTTTTCAGCTATATTTCCATCTTATATGTATTGTTTTCTTGCATATTTTTTGTAGGTATGTGTACTTTATCAGATTTTAAACCCCTGTAAAATGCTGATTGTCATTTTTTACATTTATTTAATTATTACTATTAGTAATAACTGAATACTTGCCTTGTTGTGTCAGAAACATAAAGCAAATTCACAGTGTGAAGACCAGGCTCTGGATGAAAAACATTTTTTGAAAAACAGGGTGGTTTGACCCAGAGGAGCTTCAGGAGACCATGGATCTTTTGAAATTTTATGCAACATTTTAACTTTATGCATTTTATTGAAGAAAAGGTTCTTAGTTTTTCTAGGATTTTTGAGGACCTGATCACAGACAAGATAAAGAACTTAGATATCTGGAACCAAAAAGAAACTTTATTGTTGCTATTTGGCATATGATTTAGATTATTTATAGAAAAAGCAGTACTATTTGTTATGACTGACAAATAGAATAAGGTTTTATGCTATTTTAATAAATAATATATTTCCTTCTAGTACACATTTTAGGAAGTTAACTATTACTGTTATTACATTCATTATTTTAGGGTTGTAAAAATATAATACTAGAGAAAAACTAAAGGTCCACAAATTTGAATACAGAGAGAACAAATAACTTGCTTGGGTGTATGCCACTAAAGTGCATTTGTCATACTGATTATTTTCATTGTAGCTGTATTTTTTCAAAAATTTAAAGCACTTATAATTTATCTATCTATCTATCTATCTATCTATCTATATTTTTTGGGGGGGCACCGGGGATTGAACTTGGATCCTTGCACTTGCAAGGCAGGCGGTGGAACCATTGTGCTAGATCTCCGGTCCAAAGCACTTATAATTTAAATAGACCATGAAAATTAAAATGTAATACAATCAAATCTATAGAAAGCTTAAGAATTATACAACTTCTTAGCCATTTTCTTATAGTTATGAGACTGTTACAGAAAAGAGCTTCAGAAAAGATTTTAAAATGCAGAGGTAGCCATTTTATATAGTGTCATTAAAAAGTGTAGTTAGTTTGCAGGAATGTCTTAATTATGATTAGCGATATAAAGGCATAACAATACTTGCTTTTTGCTTGTTTTTTTTTAGGTGCGGATTTTGCATTCAGCCATTCCTTACATATTTTCAGGACCTTTTGTAGATAGTGTTTCTTAAAATACGGTATCTCTGTTTCTTATCCTTGCCTCTATTGGCTCTAGGACCTTTTCTTGGTTTGTCTTTCCCACTGTGGTTGTCATAGGACTCTGAGTAAATCAATCTTTTGCTCCTTATCCTACCATCTCACATTTATATATTTGACTATTGTATATATTAGGAATTTTCTGCTTTGATACCATAGGTGTAAGTATGTAGTTATTTTTCGGGAAACTGGTCTATATGCCCAGGCTCTTTATTTATGTTTATGTTTTTAAATTTTGAGACAGGGTTTCACAAAGTTGCTTAGTTGCTCAGGCTGGGCTCGCATTTATGATGGTCCTGCCTCAGCCTCCCAGAGAGATTCTGTAGTTTTTTACCTAGAATACATAGTGTGTCACAATACAGCTTAATCTTTCCTTTGTATCTGTATTGGTTAAATCTTTGAATCAGCATTCCTAAGTTTTGAAATACTTAGCCAAAGAAAATGTTGGTAATGCATATGTTGTAGAGACAAAGCTTTCTTATTTGCTCCTGTATCCCTAGATCATAAGAGTAGTGGTACATAATAGTTGGTCAATCAATATTTGTTGAATGAAGGAATACTACTTGTGAACTAGAATTGTTTAGCCTCGAAAAGGAATATTTAGGCAAAGCCTGAAAAATGATGTAGGTTAACTGTATAGAGTGTTTAAATTATTTACATTTACTTAAAGGAAAGGGGCCAAAAGATAGAGGGATGAGAGAGGAAGAGGATGAAGAAAGAATTAAGATACATTATGTCCATGTACCACCTCCCCACCATGTATGGAGTCATTACATACTGCAAACATGTACAGTGCTAATAAAAAGTTTTTAAAATTAAAGATGCATGTAAAATAAAAGAATTAGATTTGGGTCATCAAGGATTATTAGATTTTTATGATTTAAACATCTGTATGAAGTCTGTAAATCTGTGATACTTATGCTCCTATCTCATATCACACATAGATGTGCATACAAAATCACCACATTCCATTGATTCTTGTCCCCTTCATTAATTCCTGGGTCTAAATTGATTTCTTTACCTTCAGCTTCTTTTTTTGTGTATCGGGGATTGAACTTGGGTCCTTGCGCTTGCAAGGCAGGCCACCGAACCACTGAGCTAAATCCCCAGCCCTACCTAACATTCCATTTTCTTGTCCCCTTCATTAATTCCTGGGTCTAAATTGATTTCTTTACCTTCAGCTTCTTTTTTTGTGGGAATTGAACTTCGGGGATTGAACTTGGGTCCTTGCGCTTGCAAGGCAGGCCACCGAACCACTGAGCTAAATCCCCAGCCCTACCTTCAGCTTCTTAATCCAGTGGATCTGTAATTATCATTCTGAAACCAAGTTAATTATGCGATCTTCAGTAGCTAACAGGACAAACAATGGTTTTGATCAGCGTGAAAGTTTTTTCCCTGCCATTCCTATAGATTTCATGCCTTCCTCTGCTCTACCTGTAAGGTGTAGCTCACTGTTTTCAGTGCAGACCTTGTGACAGTACATCAGTTTGACATTTTATATGCTCATCCTTCTACCTAGAATGCTTTCTTTGTTCCTAGCACTTATTTTTTTTTTTTAGAAGGGAGGGTTCAGCTTTCTTCCTCAGAAGATGTTCTAATTGTGGACTACTGTATTATAGATATATATATAGTTAAGCCTCCTAAGGTATGATTAAGTCCAGGTGACCCCACCTAGACAGTGTAAAGAAAATCTCAGTTCTATTAGAAAAAAGGCAATGTTTTCTTGGTTTCTCCCTTGTGACAAATACCTTCTCCTTTTCTCTTTTAAGTAAGTATTGAATGGCAAGAAAATTACTAAAAGTAATTTCAATTTCTAATTATCAACAGGTAAAAGACCTTAAACACTCAAATAATCTAGAAATAACAGATGTCAAACTGGAGGCAGCAAGAGCTAAGAGTGAGCTAGAAAGAGAAAGAAATAAGATTCAAAGTGAACTGAATGGTAATACATGATTTCCCTTGCTTTTTCCTATTATTTTAAGATATAAACTCACTATTAAAATAAATTAACGTGGATGTTTATTTCCAGATTCTTAAGTTGAATTTTAATTTTTGAGTACATAAGAAATATTTTTGCTGATATGTTCAAGTTTTGTTCATCTTTTAAGAAAATCAACCCTATATTTATAAAATAGTTATTTGATAAGTAATTAAGTGGAACTTTGAAAATGTAATTCCATCCTTTCTGGGTTTATAATCATAAATCTATTTAAATCATGTGGTTACTAGTCTAGGACATTCTAATTCCATAGAATAAGGAGGATAAATGAGTTTCAGGTTTCATTTTTTTGGTTTTTAAATGTAAACCCTGCTTTTGGAGCTCTATATCCTTACTTTTGAGTTCCTTTTTAGTCTGAGATGTCTTTTCAAGATTTCTCAAGGCTGATATTGTTTCTAACTTTTAAAATTACTTAAATAAGCTGTCTGTAGGCTGTAACTGTGGTGAGTTGATCTGTAGTTTAGCTGGCCTCTGTAATTGAGGAGTTTATGCTGAATGATTGTTTTTATTAATTTGTATTTAATATTGACTAATGGATTTCCACAGAGTAAGGGAGTAAAGTTTCTTAGAGATTTTTGTATTTAGTGCTTCTTTGAGTTAAATATGAATTTGCTTTAGTTATCCCAGATGAAAAGTACTTGTCATTTTATCACAAGGAAGATTTGAGAGTTCGTTTGATACATTTAGAACTTTCCTTGTTATTGTATTTCTCCATCTAGATTTTGAAGTGTTTGGTGACTTTATTTACTCTGTTATCAGCCAGCCTTATTATGCTGCTGTCTGGGGCTTGACTCACAGAACCCTGCTCAGGAGAAGTGAGTTAGCCTCTTTTGGTGTTATCCAGGTTGACCTTTCCTGCCCTCAAGAAGGAAATGAATGAGTGTATTAACCTTTTGAAAAGTTTCTGTGTATTACATGCTAAATAAAGTAATGACAGAGAAATTAACTCTGAGATTTAGTGTGTTTCATTCTTATTTTAAGTAGTTCATTATTGAGTTAAGGATCTTGGAGATTACATACCCAGAGACTTCCTAAATTTTTTTGTCTTATCTGATGAATGCTTGCTGTTCTGATTTTTTTCACAACATATAAAAATATTGAATGTAGCACATTTTTTTTTTCCTTAAAAAATTTTAGGGTTACAGTCAGACAATGAAATTCTCAAATCAGCTGTTGAACGCCAGAAAATGCTCTTAATAGAAAAAGATCGTGAGTTAATATGTAAAGTACAAGCTGCCAAGGAAGAAGGTTATCAAAAGCTTGTGGTATTACAAGATGAAAAGTAAGTACTTTATTATCTTAGCTTGTGTTATGTCTCTTTGCACACGAAAACATTTTTTTTAAACATTTTACTGGCATATCATCTTTATTGTCATTCTTGTAACATACTTATCATCTGTTCTTTTAGGCTAGAACTTGAGAACAGATTAGCTGATTTAGAGAAGATGAAAGTAGAGTATGATGTTTGGAGGCAATCGGAAAAGGATCAGCATGAAGAGAATTTGCGGGCTTCACGGATGGCAGAGGAGTCAGCCAGAAGGGAACTTCAGAGTATTAGGTTATCTGTATAGATATATTTTTCATTTTTGATTTTGAAATAGTTTCAAAGTTACAAAAATGGTGTGAAAGTAGTCTAGAGAATCCTCATATACCCTTCACCTTGATTCCCCAAATATTAACATTCCCCAAGTATTAACAATTAACAACATGATTCTCCATGTACAACATTTGATAGTATAATAATCAAGTCTGATTAATATAAAATCAAGCAAACATTACTATTTTCTAACCTATTGACTTTATTCAAATTTACCAGTTGTTCTACTTATATATATCCTTTTTCTGCAACAAGATCCAGTCTACCCCTTACATTTATGTGGTTTCCTTTAATCTGGACATATTCATACTTTTTGAAGAATACTGGGTAGTTATTTTGTAAAATATTTCTCAGGTTGGGTTTATAATATATTCCTCGTAAGTAAATTCATGTTGTGTATTTTTAGTAAGTGTAAAAACAAAGTCATGTGTCCTCATTGCTCCATATCAGGAAGTTCATGATTTTCCCCATAACTGGTGATACTGTCCTTGATCTCTTGGTTAAAATGTTGTCACTGGACTTGTCCCCACATTATACTTTGAGACCATGTAAGTGTTTTCATCATATTTTCTCACCAGATATTCTGCCACTAAATTTTTAGCATCCACTGATAATTCTTTCCTAAAACAATTGTTCTCCATAGTGCTTGCCAATTAGTGATTTTATTTATTTTTATCATTCCTCTACATTTGAAATTCTAAAATGCTATATTTCTACATATATGTACTAATAGGTTCTTGTTTTCTTCTATAGATTATAATATAGTAAAACCTTGGTTAATGAGCATAATTCATGCTGGAAACCTGCTGTAATTCAAAGCACTTGTATATCATAGAAAATTTCCCCATAGGAAATAATAGAAACTCAGATGATTCATTCCACAGCCCAAAAATCTTCATATAAAAATGATTGCAGTAGTGTAACATAATATAAAATAATCAAGAAAAATAAATTAACCTGCACTTACCTTTGAAAACCTTCATGGCTGGTGTGAAGAAGATGAGAGAGGAGAGTTACTATGTAGGATAGCTTTCACTATCACTAATGGAATCACTGCTATCTGTTGGCTCAGCAGAATCTTTTTCTTTTTCCACTTTAACAAAAAACCTACCCAATGACACTTGCTTTTGCTTCCTGTTGAGGATTTATGGAAATGTGATATTGCATTGTGGTAAAACAGATTCATCACTCATACTACTGTAGCCTTATTCAGGTGGTGCTTTTCTACAAAATTTTGCGCTGTTTCCCACATTTGTCACATCTCCCTAATCCTCATTTGAAGTGAGAGAATCCTCTGCCCTTTTCTCCTCTTCTGCAAATGAGATCTCCTCCGGGGAGGGAGGGAAGAGGAGAGAGAGCGGGGATGGGGGGCACCTTCAGCTCAGTTGTGATCACGCAGTGTTTGGCATCATACACTCCTATTGCAAGACATTGCTCGTTTGTCAAGATAAAATTCATTAGGCATGTTTACTCATCTTGTGGAATACTCACAATCCAGAGTTCTGTTGTATTATAATTTGCTAGTGAAGCTGTTGCAGAATTGGCCGTTGGAAGCTCTTGCAACTTGACACTTTCGTCCTTTTGACACATTCCTGCCATTTTTTGAGATTTTCTTTATTTGCTAGCATCACAAGATGTTCTTGGCCTTCCTTTAATCAGTCACTTCTCTAAGGTGCTGTGAGTCCTTTTTATTGGTTAATGATACAGAAAAACAGAATCTCAGCTCTAGGAGTGTTTATTGGTACTAGAAAGATTGCTTCTAGGCCCTCTCAGTAAACTGTGAAAGGAAATATATTTATGTATACAAAAAATACACATCAGTATCTATTTTTTATTTTTCTGTATATATGTATGTTAATAGTCATGCATTTATAGTGATATTTCCATTTTCAGCCCAATACCATCAGGTTTCAGCCCAACACCATCCTTTGCCGGCGAGAACCCTGAGTTTTTACTTACTTTCTTAGTCCTGGAATATGCATATAGTAGTTGTGCTAACTCATAACTCTGTGAAAAACTCCTTAGCTAGTATGTAGTACCTGTATATTATTTCTGTCTTTAGTCCCTAAGGGTATCAAAATACACTTAGTGAATTAAAATCCAATCTGAAAGTTACTTAAGAGTTTTGAGTTACTTCGGGATTTTCTCACCCTCACTTTGGTTATGTTATTCACTTGTAAAACAGCTTCACTTATTTCTATTTTATCCCATTTTGAGTCCCCAGCCCATCCTTGTTTATTTTAGCGTATTTCTCTATGTGGAACATCACCGTGGTTCTCAAGGACAGAATGATACAAAAATTATACAAAATGACACTACTTCCTGCATCTATTTTATCCTACTCCTGTGCTCATCTCTTCTTAAATGTCTGACCCCTGGTAGATAATCTAATTAGCTTCTGATTTATCTTTCCTGTCCCTCCCCACCCAGAGTTGGCAGATGCGTATATATTTTGTTTCCCTTTCTTTCTCAGCACTGTCATTGAAGTTGCTTTAAGTATAGTAGCAAATAGTCATAGAGATTAAATTCATTCTTTTTACTGCTGCTAGCACTCCAGTGTTTATAGGTACCAGTGTTTACCCATTCTTCTGTTTATGTTTTTAGTTTCCTATACTGTATTTTGTGATTACAACCAAGGCTGCAATCTGTATCTCTTTTCATATTGTTGGGGGTATATCTTAAGGGCAAATTCCTGAAGTAAGTCGGTCAAAGGTAAATTTATATATAGTTATATTAGATATTATCAAATTTATTTCCAAGAATATTGTTTCACTTTCTATCTCAGTATAGTTTAATTTGCATTTCTATTATAAATGAGATTGAGTAACATTTTATATGTTTAAGACCATTTTTATCCCTGGTTTGTGTGGTTTGTTGATGTCATTCTTTGCTGTCTGTTGATTTCTTTTGTCTTTTTCCCCTTGCTTTTAAAGAGTTCTTTGTATATTGAAAATATGCTACGAATATTTTTTCCCTGTGCATCAGTTTTACTTTCACTTCTTTTATGCTATTTGTTATTATGTAACATTTTATTATATAATCAAAATTATTAATCATTGCATATGGATTTTAAGTTGCAGTCTCCTTGCACTGAAGTTAAAGAGGAACCATGTTTTTTATGCTTGTATGACTTCATTTTTTACATTTAGATCTTTGATCTATTTAGAATAGCTATTTCTGTGAGCTACGAGATACAGATTTCATTTTACTTTTTCTAAATGGCTAACCAATTGTCCCACACTTTTATTAAAAACTAATTTTATTTATCCCAGTGATTCATGATGATGCTTTTATTATATTTTTAACTTATATATAACTTGAATATATTTCTGGACTTTGTATTTTACTTGTATGGTTGTCTGTTCATGCAACACTGCTCCAATAATGTAAGAATAGAAGCTTTATGCTATGTTTTAATGCCCAGATAGGCTACTCTGCCCTTGGATTTCTTTTGTCTTTTTGTATTTTCTAAGTTATTTTTTGTGTTTGTTTTTTCGTATAGTCTTAAATATCAATGTCTAGCTTCATAAATTAGTTTGTTGGTAATTTTGTTGTGATTTCATTTAACTTTGTTCATTTTTATTGTGCTGAAATACATATAAAATTTTACCATCTGAACCATTTAAAAAATACATAATTCAGGGCCAGGGATTTAGCTCAGTGGTACTGCCACCTGCCTCACAATCACAAGGTCCAGAGTTCAATCCCTGGTACAAAACAAAACAAAAAACCACACACACACACACACACACACATTTCACTGGTTTTGGTTGTGGTTCTAATGTTGTATAGCCGTCACTAGTGTCCATCACTGAAGCTCTTTTCATTTTATACAACTGAAACCCTATAACCACTAAACAGTGACTCTGCACTCCTTTATCCTCTCAACCCTTGGGAGTCAACACTCTACTCTGTCTCTATGATTTTGAGTACTCTGAGCATCTCATATGGTGGAATCATGTAATATTTATCTTTTGTGCCATTTTCTTAGCATGACAACCTCAGTGTTCATCTATTTCGTAGCATGCTTTAGGATTTCCTTCCTTGTTAAGGCTGAATAATGTTCCATTTATGTATATCTCATATGTAACTTACCCACTCGTTTATTCATGGAGGTCATACTACATTTTAGTCATTGTGAGTAATGCTGCCATGAACATAGGTATATAGATATATAAACATCTTTTCAAGATCTTGGTTTCTTGTTATTTTGGATGTAAACCCATAAGTGGAGTTGCTGGTTAATGTGGCAGTTTTATTTTTAATATTTTAAGGAACAGACATATGTTTTCTGGGATGGTTATACTATTTTATATTCCTACCAACAGTACACAAGTGTTCTAATTTCTCTATATCCTCACAAACACTTGCTATTTTTTGGATTATCTTAAATCTTAACCCTCCTAATAGTATGAAGTGTGATCTCACTGTAACCTTGATTTGTACCTTCTCTAACGATTTGTGACATTGAGCATCTTTGTATGCACTTACTAGCATGTACTTGGAGAAACATCTGTTCAAATGCTTTGCGCATTTTTTAATCTGTTTTGTTTGTTGAGTTTTAGGAGTTCATTATATGTTATAGATGTGAATCTCTTATTGGCTATTTGGTTTGCAAGTATTTTCTCTCACTCTTGGATTACCTTTTAACTGCTGATGAATACCTTTTAATGTGCATTTTTAAATTTGCAAGTTCAGTTTGTCTTTTTCTTTTCTTGCCTTTCTTTTGGCATCATATCCAAGAAGTTATTACCATATTCAGTCATAACTCTTTACCCCATATTCTAACAGATTTATAGCTTTAACTTTTAAAACTTAGGTTTTTTGTTTGTGTTAAATTTTTATGTGGTATTGGTAGGTAAAAATTTCATACTTTTACATGTGGATATGCAGTTTTCTCAGCACAATTTTTTTTCATTAGGTCTATTGGTACATTTTAGGTGTACAATATGATGACATTTATCATTGGAATCTTATACCTTTACCTGATATACCTTGATACTTATTTTTTCCCCATTCTCCTGCCCTCCCTTCAACCCGTCCACCTTTCCCTATTTGTAAAGACTTTGTTTCCATTTTTTCCTTTTCTCATATTTTTTCCTTCCCCCTCTTTCCTTTTCCCTATTCCTCCCACTTCCTTCTCCCATTTAGACCTTTTCTTCCTGTTTAATGTTATCTGTTATACATTTTAGTCCTTAGTTACACTTTTAGTTTCTTACACCAGAGAAACTATTTGGTATTTACACATGTGTATCCTATTTATTTCACTTAAGAATGTGCATCCATTTAGCTATAAATGACTCTAGCTTCTCCTTCTTTGTGACTGAGTAGTACTCCATTTTATTTTAAAAAACCACATCTTCTTTATCCAGTCTCCAGTTGATGGGAAATTGGACTATTTTAACTATTTTAACAAATTTTAACTATTACAAACTGTGCCGCTATAAACATGGGTGCGCATATATCACTGTGGTATTATTCTTTTAATTCTTTTGAGAAGATACCCACTAGAGGAATAGCTGGGTCAAAAGGAACTTTTAATCTTAGTTGTTTGAGGTATCTCCATATTGATTTCCACAGTGGTTGCACCAGTCTGCACTCCCATCAACAATGAAGATGGGTTCCTATCTCCCCACAACCCCACCAGCATTTATTGTTGGTTGATTTCTTGATAGCGCCTTTTTTATTGGGGCGAAGTGGAATCTCAGTGTTGTTTTCATCTGCATCTCTTGGATGAGCAGTGATGTTAAACATTTTTTCATATGATCATTTGCTGCTTTTACTTGTTTGTCTGAGAAATGTCTGTTCATTTCAGTTGCCCATTTTTGAATTGGGTTTTTATATTTGGGGGATCTGATTTTTTGTGCTCTTTATATATTCTAGGTAATAGATCTTTGTCCTAGGAACAGCTGGTAAAAATTTTTCCCACATTGTGGGTTGTCTCTTAGCTCTGCTTGTGATTTCTCTGGCAGTGTAGAAGCTTTTTAAAAAGATGTGATCCCAGTGTTGATTCTTTGTGCTAGTTCCTGTGCTTCTGAGGAGTTATTCATGAAGTCTTTTCCTATGCCAGTATCTTCAAGAGTTCTACCTAACTTATCTTCCAGCAAGTTTAGTGTTTCTGTTTTAATATTTATATCTTTAATCCACTTGGATTTTAGTTTAGTGCATGGTGAAATATACAGGTCTAGTTTTAATCTTTGATGAGTTGAAATCCAGTTTTGCCAACACCATTTATTAAAGAGGCTATCTTTCCTCCAGTGAGGATAGTTGGCTCCTTTGTTAAAGATGAGGTAGCTGAGTATATCTAGAGTAGTTTCTGCATCTTCTAATCTGTTCTGCTATTTCTTGGGTCTGTTTCTTTGCCAGTACCATGCTGATTTTATCACAGTGGCTTTGTAGAGTAGTTTCAAGTTGGGGATTGTGATACCTCTGCCATGTCTCTGTTGCCTAGAATGGCTTTTGCTATTCTAGGTCTCTTCTGATTCCAAATGAATTTTTAGATTGTTTTCTCTAGTTCTATGAAATACACTGTTGGGATTTCAATAGGGATTGTGTTGAATCTGTATAACAGTTTTGGAAGTATGACCATTTTCACTATATTGATTGTTCCTACCCAGGAGCAAGGGATGTATTTCCATTTTCGTATATCCTATTCTATCTCTTTTTTTCAGAGTGCTGTGGTTTTCAGTGTAGAGTTCTTTTGTCTTCATTAGATTGATTCCTAGATATGTCATTTTTTAATGCTATTCTGAAAGGGATTGTTTCTCTCATTTCTCTCTCAGTGAGTGTTATTTGTGTACAAGAAGGCTATTGATTTTTGATTGTTGGCCTTGTCTCCAGCTACTCTACTGAATCTGTCAATTAAGTCCAGAAGTCTTTTGGTGGTGTTCTTTGGGTCTTCTATGTAGAATATCATGTCATCAGCAAATAATGACAATTGAACTTCTTCCTTTCCTATTTTTATTGCTTTTATTTCTTTCTCTTCTGTAATTGCTGTGGCTAATGTTTCCAAAAACTATATTGAACAGGAGTGGTGATAGTGGACATCCTTATCTCTCATTCCTGATTTTAGTGAAGGTTTTCAGTTTTTCACCATTTAGTATGATGTTGGCTATTGGCTTTTCATAGATTATTTTTATCAAGTTGAGATAGAGACCATCTATTCCAATTTTCCGCAGGGGTTTAATCATGAATGGGTTTTGAATTTTGTAGAATGCTTTTAATGCATCTATTGAGATGATGGTATGGTTTTTGTCCTTGATTTTGTTAATATAGTGTATTACATTTATTGATTTACATATGTTGAACCATCCTTGCATCCCTGGGATAAATCTGACTTGGTCAGGATGTATAATCTTCTTGATGACCCTCTGTATTCTGTTTACCAGTATCTTATTGAGGATTTTTGCATCTATGTTCATGAGGAAGATTGGCCTGTAGTTCTGTTTTTTTGGTTGGGTCTTTCTCTGGTTTTAGAATTAAAGTAATATTTGCTTCTAGGATTGAATTTGGAAGTATTGCTTCTCTTTCAATTTCATTGAAAAGTTTAAAGAGTAGTGGCATTAATTCTTCTCTAAATGTCTTGTAGAATTCAGCAATGAAGCTGTCAGGACCTGAGCTTTTCTTTGTTGGGAAATTTTTAGTTACATTTTCAATTTCACTGATTGTAATTGGGATGTTTAGAATTTTTATATGTTCTTCGTTCAGTTTTGGTAATTCATATGTATCTAGAAATCTGTCCATTTCTTCTGTGTTCTCCATTTTATTAGAATACAGATTCTCGAAGTAAAGTATTGATGATCCTCTAGATTTCTGCTGAATCTGTTGTGACTTCACCATTTTTATTCCTAATTGCATGAATTTGAGTCTTTTCTTTCCTTTTTTTGATAAGGTTGGCTAAGGGTTTATTAATTTTATTCTTTCAAAAAACTTAACTCTTTGATTCATTTATTTATTTTTTATTGTTCTCTTAGTCTCCATTGCACTGATGTCTGCTCTGATCTTTATAATTTCATCCCTTGTATGAGCTTTGGGTTTCTCTTTCTCTTCTTTTTCTAGGAGCTTATGATTCACCATTAGGTTATTTGATCTCTCTTCCTAGAGTGGGCGTTCACTGCTGTGAATTTCCCATATAAAACTGCTTTCATTGTATACCATAGATTCATGTATGTTGTACTGGCATTGTCATTAAATTGTAAAAACTGTCTAATTTATTCTTTAATTGCTGTGGTGACACATTGGTTGTTCAGGAGAGTGTTATTCAATTTCCATGTGTTTGTGAAGTTCTTACAGTTTCTTGTGCTATTGATCTCCAGTTTAATTGCACTATGGTCTGATAATATACATGGGATAATTTCAGTTCCTTTGCATTTACTTAAACATGCTCTATGAGCTAGCATGTGATCTATTTTGGAAAATAATCCATGTGCAGCTGAAAAGAATGTATATTCTGATTTTGTGGGGTGGAATACTCTGTAGACATTTATTAAGTCCATTTGTTCAAAAGCTTGGTTCAGTTCTAGTATTTAGTCTAGATGACCTATTTGTGACAGTAGGATATTGGGGTCCCCCACTACAATTGTATTAGTGCTTATTTGGTGTTTCATGTCCCTTAATATTTGTTTTGTAAAGTTGGGGGCATTAGTATTTGGTGCGTATATATTTATGATTGTCACCTCTACCTCTTGCATTGTTCCTTTTACAGGGATGTAGTGACTTTCTTTGTGTCTCTTAGTTAGTTTTGGTTTGAAATTTACTTTGTGTGCAAATAAGATAGCTACCGTGCTTTTTTCTGGGTTCCTGTCACATGGAGAACTGTTTTCCATCCTTTCACTTTCAGTCTGAGTTTCTTTTTCAAGTAGGTGTGTTTCTTGTATATAGCATATTGTTGGATTTTGCTCCTTAGTCCATTCTGCCAGTGTATTTCTTTTGATTGGTGAATTACGACCATTGACATTGATGGTTATAACTGATAATGTGTTGACTTATCATTGTCATATTCTTTATATATTTTAAATACATTTGTCTGTTACCTTCTGGCCTCCAAAGTTGTTTTGTTTTGTGAATCCAGTGGCACACGCATGTTAGGCAAGCACTCCAACACTGAGCTACATCCCCTGTACCTTTTAACTTTTGAGACAAGGTACCACTAAGTTGCCCAGGATGACTTCAGCTTGTGGTCCTCCTGTCTCAAGACTTTTAAGTAGCTGGAATTACAGGTATACACTGCCATACTCACCTTCTCCAAAGTTATTTTTTTTAGTGAAAAGTTTGCTGATAATCTCATTGAATATTCCTTATATGTGGTAAATTGATTCTGTTTAGCTGCTGTGAAGGTTCTTTCTTTGCCTTTGGTTTTCAGAAATTTGATTAATCCTGTGTTGCAGTGTAGGTCCTTTTGAGCTCACCTTCTAATTCAGTAAGTTTCTAACATGTTTACATTCATGCCTTTCAGTAAATTTGGTTAGTTTTCAGCCATCATTTCTTCAGAACTCTCTCTACTTCTTTCTCTCTCTTTTCTTGAACTCCTATAGTGTATACGTTGTGTGGCTAGATGGTGTCTCAGGTGTTTTGGCTCTGTTTACTTTTCTTCCTTTTTAAAACCTTTATTCCTTGAACTTGATAATTTTCGTTTCTTATCTTTATGTTTACTGATTATTTTGCCATCTCAAATTGGCTTTGAATTTCTCTAGTAAAATTATAATTTCAGGTATTGTACTTTTCAACTCCAGAATATCTTTTTTTCCTGTATAATTTTCTTCAGTTCTACAACTACTTTCAGTTCTTCAATCATCTTTAAGACAGTTGTTTTAATCTTTGTTCAGTAGATCTGCTATTATTGTAGTGCTTTTTATGATAGTTTCTGTTGATTTTTTTCCCTTTGAATAGGCCGTACTTTCTTGTTTCCTTTTATAAAACTCGGTATTTGAATCTAATAAAGTTGTAATGGTGGAATTCAAAATTTCCCCTTTCCCTAGGATTTGTGGGAGATAGCTTGTGTGTGTGTGTGTGTGTGTGTGTGTTTGTGTGATTTAAAACATTTGGTGTTTGTGTGTGTATGAGTGTGTGTGTTGGTTTTATTTGTAGCAGGCTACTTTTGTGCCAAGGATCAGCTTTTAACAGGGTCTTCTCAGATCTCCTCTGAGCCTTTGCCCTTCCCTGGATATGCATAACCACTTCATGATTTTCCAGAAATATGTAGCTGCTTCTGAATGCCCTAGTCTTTAATGTCTTGCTCCCAGAAATGGAAAAAAATGTAAAACAATCAGGTGGGAAGGATGACATTAGCTTTGTAAATTTTTGGAAAGCTTGGGCAGAGTATGTAGGGGACAGCAGAAAGGGCAAAGCAACAACAGTAACTGCCTGTCTCTCAGCAAAGACCCCCAGCATGCTTTTTGCCCTCCCTGGCTCCCAGCTTCTGTGCAAAATGCTCCTGGAATGTGTACAAAGGTGCCTGCCATGGGACTGGGGGCTGGGGGGGCATGTAACAGGGAGCTGCTAAGTTTATTCCTAAGTATTCAGTTTTTGTTGCTATTGTAAATGCTTTTCTCTTTCATTTTTGCTTTCTAGCTGATTATTGTTTATTTATGAAGATTACCTCTTCTTACAGGTTAATTTTGTACCTGCTAATTTAGTGAATTATTGTGTTCATTTTATTATGATTTACATAGCATTTTCCAGATGTACTGGCATATCATCTATAAGTAGTGACCAGTTTTCTTTTTTTATCGATTCCCATGCTTCTGTTTTATCTAATTGGCAAGTATCTCCAAAATACAGTATTAAGTAGGATCAGAGATAGTAGATTTTCTTGCCTTATTCCTGATCTTAATGGAAATGTGCTGTTTTTTCATTGGTTAAGAGGCTAGCTTTAGGTTTGAAGTATATATATGCCTTGTTAGGAAAGTATTCCCCAATTTTTATTTTCATATGCGTTTTCTTTATACATAGTTTGGAAAATTGTCAAATATTTTTAAACAATAATCATGACTTCCTCCCCTCAGATTAAGATTACATATTAAAGAATTTCCTGATATTGAAACAACCTTAAGTTTTGGACTAAACAACCCTTGATATTAGCACCTCTTCTTTGTTTAAGATGGTGTGTATTCTGCTGTTAATGCTTTATGTAGTTTTTGGTCTATAATTTTATTTTTGCCCCCTCTTTTGCTTATTGTTGTCTTCGGGTTTGGGCATTTTCTGCCATCTGTTTTGCTAAGGATATGATTTTGTGTGGCTTTTTCTCCCTGCTTCTTTGAATATTTTTATAGAATATATGGATAACACAGAGCCTAGTGCATCTGCCCTTGTCTTCAGCACCTGGAATTTCCCAGTGTCTGCTTTTAAAATCTTAGAAATTTCAGTAATTATATAAATTAAAGTCAAGTGGCTTTTAAAAATCACATTCATTAAACTGTAGGTTATGTTTTGAGACAAGAGTCTTGATTCACATTACTTAGGAAAGAGCTGCTTCAGGCAGAGTTATGTGTATTGCTTACTTATATCAGGTTTTACGAACAATTAATTTAAATTGTTAGTGCCTACAATTCTAGAATCATAACTCTGTAATGGGTTTTGAGAGCCAGTCTTGCTTTCATCTCTTTGCTTTTAAGTGAGTATATTTAACTATTCAGGACAGGTAGTTTTTAAATCTCTACCCTCCCCAGGATCCCCACTCTAGTAGCTTATCTTATCATCGTCCTACAATTTGACCAGTTAGAATTTTTTATGTTAGAATTTAAGCCCGTTCTTCTTGCTTTGAGCTTCTGTTGCCATAGTGATAAACTGTTCAGGATTCTGTCATTACTTGAAGACAATAATAAACTTGACCCTTTTTTTAAAAAAATCTATAAAATAGCATTCATTCCTTTGGCTTTTTTAAAAATATAATTTTCTATCCCATTGGTGGCCTTGATAATTTATCTTTGATTCCTCTTCAGTTTCTCCAGTTCACTTATAATGTATAATTGACCCTAACTTATTTTTTAAAAGGACTTATTAACTACTATGAAATTTATCAAAAGAAGTAATTCACAACATTTGCATGATTTTTTTTAATACTCTACAGTTACAGTATTTCTTCTGTGGCAGTTCTGATTCACTGATGATATATAAATCCAGCTGTATCTACCAGGTGTATTTTTAATCAATCATTAAAATAATCATATTTGTAGCTTCTCTTATTTAGAGCTTGTGATAGGTCAAAGACTATCTGGAACAAAGGTCTCTCTAGAGTAATGAAAAGAATAGAGCATATAAAGCAGAAGGTATCCATTTCTTTACAAGCCAATTCTATCTTAGTTGGTAGTATCTGGTAGATATTAATCACTGCTTTGACAGGTGCTTTAAATTAGTAATTATATATTAGTCCTTTTCATTAAAATAGTTTCTTCACCATTAGCATAGTATAGTGCTAAGAGTAATGCAGTTATGTTTATGAAAGTATTTTGTATTTCAGAAGCCTGGCCCACTGCACATTCAGTTTTTAAAATTTGTAAAGTTAACGTATAAACTAAAACAGACAAAAATTAAAGTAGTTGAAATATAATAAAGTATGTAGTCAGTTATTGGATATGGCAGCATTCAACTCCAACTAATACAGACAAAGAAAGGGACTTTACTGGCTGATATAAATTGTGGAAATTATCTTTTGTTTCTTTCTCTTATGATGAGGGACCAACAAGGGAAATCCACATTTGTAAATGCTACTTTTGCTGTGGAAGCATTGCTTCACCACCTCAGTTAAAATGATTTTTTCCTTTGATATATTTGTTGCATCTAGTTTATCCCCATTTTACCCCCTCCTGTTACTGATATACCAGATGTTCTTGAATAGTCACTGAGGTCTTTGATTCCTAGTTCCACTTTTCTGTATTTTCTATCCCTGCCATCATTTTACAGTGACTGTACCTCCATATTGTGGAACATTTCAACACCTTTTGCCTTTTAGTTTATCATATTCACACTGTGGTACTCTTTATCTTTATTCCACATCCTGGGCCTTATTACCTAAAACCATTCATTTGAAAGACCTAAATATCTCTATTTTCTCTTACCGCTCTCCTCATTGAAGGTACTGAAACTGGCAGTCCTTGTACTTCTCTTTTTCTTCCAATCTATTATCCTAGCTCCCTTGCCCCCTTTCCAGCTTAGAAACTGTCTGCTACTCATCTGTGTGTTCACTTATACATGAGCAAAAGCTATTGAATATGAGTTCTTTCACTTCCTTACTACCTTAGAATTTCTGTATCCTAATACCTTTTTATTTTTACTTCCTATTACAGTGAAAACATTCTTTCCCCAGTTACTTCTAAAGTGAACTGTACTTTCATGCCATTTCCTCTGTTACCTGCAGGGTCTTATTTCATCATTTACCCTCTTCTTCACCTTCATTATATTGCTGTCTAGCTCAGATTCTTACATTGTGTTCAAGATCCAGTTCAAATTGTGTGTCTCTTGTGTAACCTTAACCAATCCCTTAATGAAAATTACTTTTACGTTTTACTGTGCTTTGTTTTTGCAGTAATGGAATCTGAACCTATGGCCTTAGCATTGAGCTATATCCCTAGCCCTTTTAAAATTTTTTATTAATTAGACAGGGTCTGACTGAGTTGTTTAACTGTCCAGGCTGGGCTTGAACTTATGATCCTCCTGCCTCAGCCTTTCAGAGTGCCCTGATTACAGTTGTGCACGACCAGGCTTGGCTTTTTTCCTCTACTTTGTACTTCTAAATATAAAGCTTATTTTCTTTTGACTTGTGATACACTTTAAACATTAAAAACCTTCTAATCAGGCCTGCCTTGCAAGCGCAAGGACTCAAGTTCAATCCCCGGTACCAAAAAAAAAAAAAAAAAAAAAAAAAAAAAAAAAAACCTTCTAATCAGAAGAGAGATACTTTAATTCCTAAATCTGTAACACTGTCTTTTGAAATAGTAGTATCTACCTTTCTTGAACTCTTGTTATTGGCATTTAACATCATTGGTGTTATTCCTAAACCCCATAATATCTATTAAAATTAATTTTATTTATTTTAAAGTCTATTATCCCTTAAAACATTAAATGTAACATCTTAAATTATGAACTAATTTTATTTTTTTAAAATCCAATATCAATTTTAGATTCTAACTAAGTAGAGTTTCAGCAAAATGAACTGAAGACGGGCTTGTGCTGTATAGCGTCTCCTGTAACCCACCGTGATGGTGTTCTTACTTATTTCATGCTTTACTGGTGTTCAGATACTCTTTACCATTCATTTCTTTGACTTCAGCTTTTGTATGTAGGGCACATTTTTTTCTTTACTGTAGACTTCCACAGCAGCAGTCTGGCCATGAATGCTCTCTTCCCAATTCTTGTTTCTTCTTGATCATCCAAGCACTATATATATCCACATTCTTGACCAGAGCTGGGATGTACTTAGAGCCTGTATTTTCTAACTCTGGCTCTAGGCTAGGACCCACAGTGCTCTCTCCTCTGTATACATCATTATGATTTTGTAGAAATGAACCTTTATTAATTCAGTAATTTAAAAGCACCAAGTTATTAACATCCATAAACGTTTATGGAGGAAATGCATTTATGTAGGAAATGTTTGAGAGGGTGCTAGCAATGCGGCTAAAAATATGAAGTAAGAATGCAACTAGTACTGACCAAGGGACAAGAAGAGGGGCAGAACTGTCCTCTTCCTCCAGCACTGCTGCTTGTGGCATTTATTTGTAATTATCTCAAGCAGTTGGTCATCAGATTTCTTACAAGTTATATTACCTATTCGACTTACACATTTAGTGTCTGAACCAGTCAACAAATATTTATTGAAATCCTGTACTTAGAGCATTGCTGGAGGCACATTCTATTTGGGTATATAGGACATGCTAAAACAAATAACAAATTATGTTTAAGTGTTTAAAGAATTTTCAAATAGAGGAGGTTGAGGGCCTATCCTGCCAAACCTAATTAATGTAAAGTATTCTCTATCTGATGAGTCATTTCCTCACCAGAAATGGTGTGTGTGTGTGTCTGTGTCTGTGTCTGGTAGTAGGGATTGAACCCTATATCCTTTGCACTGAGCTACTTCTCCTTTGAGGCAGGATCTCACTGAGTCACTAAGTTGCCTAGGCTGGACTGGAATTTGCAGTCTTCCTGCCTCAGCCTCCTGGAGGGAGATACTTTGCATTTTAGGGCTGTGCCTGAGCATGTGTCATTTCTTTAGAAGAGAGTGCAGGTTGTATCCTCTTCAAATTTTTATCTCAGGAATGAAAAGCTCATAAGGTAGAAATTCACTATTTGTGAATTCGATTTTATAGAAAATTTTATTTTATAGACTACAATATGGTATCCTGCAAGAGACAGTTTTTCTTTTAAATCTGTAGCCTTTACAGAGCGAAAGTGAAATAGCAGTACATCTTACAGCATTTTATAGATTGTAAAATCTGTAAGTTGTGTGAGTGTGAGATGTCTTCTCCTAAACTGAACTGCTCATGCCTTAACACATTTCAGTACTCTTCTGTTGACGGCCAGTTGTTCAGGGTGAACCCTATGTTTGTTAAAATATTATTCATCAGTTTTTTCTCCGTTATTCCTGGGCAGATATTGTGTTTCATTGTTTTAGTGCTCACAGTTTCCTGTTGTAAAGGAAGTAATTTGTGTTTCGTCACAGTTACACGCCAGTGCAACCTCTGATCATATTGGATCTGCCTGTTTGCATAGCACAGTGCCTGGTGTCAAACCTTTCAGTAGAATGATTGAATAATTCAGTGAAAAATGAACTATAAATTTGTAATATATTTTGTTGGGTTATGGTTTTTAGGTTAAAACTTCAACAACAAATTGTGAATACTGAAAATGCAGAGAAAGAAAAAAAAGAAAATTCTGATCTGAAACAGGTATGATTTCAGGATATATTTTATTTTTAATTTAAGTGCCTCTTTAAATCTGTTTTGCATAGTTTGAATTTTTCTTGTCAGTGTTAACGATAATCTCACCACGGGTGATAATATAGATGAGATTGATATGTAGAGATAAAATGCTTCAGCCTTTCTGCTTAAATTTAGTAAGCTTCTTTTGCTAATGCTGTTTTTTATTAATATATTTATATGTTGTGGCCCATACAAAATTTTAAAAGTTATAGTTAAAGGATAATATTTAGGCCAGGCTTGGTGACATGGGCCTGTAATCCCAGCACTCAGGAGGCTGAGGCAGGAGTTGGCTGCTAGTTCAAAGCCAGCCTGAACTTAATAGTGAAACCCTGTCTCAAGAAAGAAAAAAAAAAGCAGTGTTTAATATTCTAAATTTTAAAAATTGTTTAGAAATTTTAGTGAGGTTTAAAGTTACTTGAGTAATTGGCTTATAACTTTACATTTATCCATGAAGCATGTCTTGCTATGTCCCTGTGTCTTAACAGTTGTTATTTATAGAAGAAATTTATATTTTATTTAAAGTAATTGGGCTTCAGGAAAAATTTATATAAGGTTGAGCAAAATATAGAAAAATGTTCTTTTCTGAATTCTATTTTCTTTTTTTGTTGAAAATCCATTTTCCCCCTATGTATGATGTAGAAGATTCCATTTCTAGGATTTATGCACACGTGTTAGCTTGTACTGCCTTGAGTGTGCCATTATGGTTTCCAGGTCTTAACCAGGAGGACATGATGTTTGATTCCCTGAGAGAAATTACTTAATATCCTTGACATCCTATGAATATAGACAGGGGGTAGGCTCTTTGCAGGTTGCTTATTTAGGAAACTATAATACAGATTTAATGTTTGCCATTCCAGTTAAAAATAAATAATAGTTTGCATGAAGAAATTCTAAAACAGAAATTTGAGACATGCAGTTTTACTTTATTGTGCTAACAGTTGCTTTATGGACATATAGTCCTATCTTATTTGATTTTGTTGCTATTAGAAAGATAATAGGATTACGTCCCTTTGATTTAATTTACTGTATAAAGAATCTTGTTACTTTTACCTCTTGAATCTCATGACAGGTTCTTTTGATCCCTGACTCTCTACTCTTTATTTGCTCAGAAATGTGTCACAGACTGGCTAAAAGAGAGAGAGAGAGAGAGAGAGAGAGAGAGAGAGAGAGAGACTTTTATTGTTTATTAATTGATAAAAGTAGCTAGTAGGGCAAGTTGATGTAACTATCTGCGAAGACAACTTAGGTATAACTTAGAAACATTATGAATCTTTGTAGCGTATTAATTTGTAACTACATAATTATCCACTTTTGATGAGAAAAAGTACTCCCAGATGAAGGAAAATTGGGATAAAGCCTTTGAGTGACATTAAGGGGTTCGGTGTATGGCTCTGGAGACCAAAGAATCTCTAGCATCCATTAGATTTCTCAAAGCACCTTTCTTCTGACCAACACTGGACATACAGGATGCCTTTTAAAGTCACACGCGGTGCGAGTGACCCCTCCTGTATTAATGCTCAGTGTTTCCTGACTGCTTAGAGAGCAGGCCTCTGGAAGGTTGCTGATCCCCCTGTGAGCGAGGGAGGACAGGTTTCTGCAGCTGTTTTCCCAGCTGATATGCTGCAGAATCAGTCCTTTTTAAGAAGGCAAGGGGAAAGCTAGAGTGATAGACTCGCTCTGATTGTTGAATTCTCTTTCTTCTCTGCTTGCTTTCTGCCTGATAACCTGCTCCCCATTCCCAATACCCCTCTGCTATGCTTTTTTGGGGAAGAAAAGAAGGGGCTCGGTGATTGAGGACCTCGTGGTTACTGGTGATCTCTGGTTAAGAGTCAAAAATGACCTTGCTGCTACTATTTATTTTCTCATTTAGGTGGCATCCTTGAGCATGTGTATTGGCTGGGTAGGGAATTTGGCAGGGGAGAGGATTACTGTCGCCTCTTCTTACATAACACACTGCATCTGTTTGGTGGCCGTATATTCACTGTTTGCTTCTCCTTTTAGAAAATCAGTAGTTTGCAGATTCAAGTGACCTCACTGACCCAGTCTGAGAATGAACTGCTGAATTCAAACCAAATGCTGAAGGAAATGGTGGAGAGATTAAAGCAAGAATGCCGGAATTTAAAAAGCCAAGCTGAAAAAGTACAACTAGAAGTTGAAAAGTAGAGTTTGCGCTTATGTATAATTTTTTCTTTCTGCTATATAATATGTAGTTGTTTTAGAGATGATTCCAGCATTGAATATGTTTCTGTTTAGTTACAAATGCATTTTGATAGTGTTCAATAGTCTCAGGTAATGTACTTTCCATCTGTGTAAAATAAGCGTCACAGACTTTTAAATTGTTTCTTTTTAATTTAAACACATAGGAAAGAAAGCCTTTAAAATTCTGCCTGAGCAAACTATTCTGAAAATGCTCAAGGAAAAACTCTTCTTTATTGAGCAAACCCAAATGTTTCTTCAAAAATGTGTTCTTCTGAATGCCAGAGAACAGGATGACTTGGCTGTGGGGTGTGTGTGTGTGTGAAACTTGCTGCCTGGAATTAGAACTCATCTTTTAAATTTTACCTTTAGAAAACTAATTGATTTGATTTTGGGCTTTGAAATTTGTTAGTAGCACCCACTGATGGGGAAGTTATTTTGGTTATGTTCAAGACCTATTATTCTCTAGAAAATTCTGCATGGTGGAGTAGGACTAGGGATGTAGCTCAGTGGCAGAGTGCTCACCTAGCACACAGGAGACCTTAGTTTGATCCATAGCATTACAGTCAGTCAATCAATGAATCAAGAGCTGTGGTAGAACACTGTACCATTTTGCATTTTCTTTGTCTTTTAAACAATTATTATATATTTTATATCAAGCATTTTCACATTTTTTTTTCTGAAGTCTTACCACATAATATTTTTCCTGTGGTTTTTTTTTTGTTGTTGTTATTTCATATTTTTAAGGCTTGTTCACAGTTTTCATATATTGGGTTAAATTTCAGGAAAAGGAAGTAAGAAAGACGTTCATGATGTGTTCAGTGATCCAGAGAGACTAATGATGTATTCTTACTTCACAAAACAGTAGAAGTTTGTATCTTAGAATCTTTGTTTTGAAATGAACTGAAGAATTTTAATTTATCAAGTTTGAGTAATTTATTGTTGGTTTCTGAATGTATTCATAGGCTTGTGTAGAAGAAAATCATTTGGCCTAGCAGTTAGAATGTAATTTTATATTTTTGTCTATAGAGTCTCATCATGTAGTTCTGACTGGCCTTGAACTTAAGAGTGTTGCCCAGGCTGGACTTGAACTCCAATTGATCCTCTTGCTTCAGCCTCTCCAGTTTTCGATTATAGGTGTGAGCCATCACACTTAGCTAGAATGTAATTTTAAACCCAGCTAACATAGTTTAAATCTGTGTGACCTTAGGCATGTAATCTTTTTTGTCAGGGTTTATTATACTCATTTGTACCGCCCAAAGTAAGGATAATGAGAATCATGTAAAATATGATAAAGAATAGTTTTACTGTTATATCACCTTAAAATATCATTTATATGATGGGCTGGGGATTTAGCTCAGTGGCACCATGCCTCCCTTGCAAGCTCAAGGTCCTGAGTTTGATTCCCAGTACCGCAAAAAATAAAAAAAAATTTTTTTAAAAATCATTTATATGAGGCCTGGGATTTAGCTCAGTGCCTCCGCCACCTGCCTCGCAAGCACAAGGATCTGAGTTTGATCCACGGTACCAAAATAAATAAATAAATATCATTTATATGAATTTTACTCTAGCTAGAAACCTACCATGTTAAGACTTGATACCAGGCTTCATTTTTAACCAGGTTCATTAGGCCAAATTTTCATAGCTGGATGGTTATTATAGTCAAACCAGGTTATTAAGTGCTATTAAGTGAGTCCTTTTGAAAGTTAATGAACTGCTTTAAGCCTTGTGTTCCTTATCTTAAGAAAAGACTAGGGGCTGGAGATGTAGCTCAGTGGCATGCAAGGTCTTGAGTTCAATTTCAGGTACCCCCCGCAAAATACTTACTAGAGAAGTACTTACCTTAGAGGGTTTTTGTGAAGATGAAGTATGCATACTAGTCTAAGGGAAGTACCTGGTTCATATGAAGAGCTGTAATGATAGTACTGGCAAATTTTTGGGCCAAGCATAATGCCTGGATTTAGAAAAGGAGGGATATGGTCAGGCACATAGTGAGTTGGTTTGTACTTGTGATAATCTTTTTAATCCTAAGAGTTTTTATGAACTTAAATATTGTGTACATATTCTTTTGACAGGGCATTGGAAGAGAAACAGATACAGTGGTTGGAAGAAAAGCACAAGCTTCATGAACGTATCACAGACAGAGAAGAAAAGTATAATCAAGCTAAAGAGAAACTACAACGAGCTGCAACTGCCCAGAAAAAGGCAAGAAATTCCTATTAAAAATGATTTCTACAGAGTAAAGCATATATTTTAGGAGAATAAAATATGTAAATGAAGCTAAGATTTTACTGACATGTTTAATTTGATACGTAAGCATTATATTTTACTGTGAATCTTGCAGATGTAAGTTGGGAAAATCCAAGCCATCTAATTTCTAAGTTTTGTTTAGAGTGGATGTGCATTGATCCAAAGAAATGGTATTTTTCAGAGTAATTTGAAGTTTCCAGGCCAACCCATACACATCTAGCTTATTCTTCACTTACGTCATCATATGCTTAGGCCTGTGTTGACTTTGCCTGAAATTTGCAATATTGTTTTTGTAGTTAAAAGGCTCTTTTGTTTCCAACTCAGATGCAGAAACAAGTGTTTCCTTGCTCCAACATCAGGACCCTGGGACTCTCCTGGTTTCTGAAACAGCCATGATAGTTTCCACTTTAGTCCTTTTCAAGTTTCACCCTGCAGGCATACTTTTCTCTAGAACCTCAAAGCTTTGTTTTCTTAGAAACAGTCCTGTGCCTTGTGGAAATTATGTAGTCAAATGATTCATCGAAGTCAGTGGTTCATAATTTTTTTTTAACTTCAACAAACTCAGCAACGTAGCAGGTCCTGTCAGAAACAGTGATTCACTGTGGTAGTGATTCAGCAGTTCTTTTCAACAGAACTGGAGGGAGGGGAGGGGTATCGGACTGTGTGTGTTTTCCCTGTCTCTGCTAAATTCCCTTCTTATGGCACTGGTTGTGAGGAGGAGAAAGGATCTGAGATGAGAGATGCTTCTAAGTTTAGGCACTAGTACCATAGTGTCTGTATATTTACTGTTTGTATTTGCATAAGAAAATAACTCTAGATCATTAGCGTATACTCTGAGTTTGAAAGCTAAGGACAATGTTCCTAGGTGTCATTTTATGTTGTTGGACATAACTGCTAAATATGACTGACAGAACGACACCATGAATAGTCTAAAAGTCATTACTTCTCCATTTTCCTGGCATATGATACTTTTCTTGTCAGAATGCGAAAACTAACATAATACTGAGGTTAGAAAAACACTTGCTATACAGAATCCCAATGTTTTTGCCCAAATATAAGCACTTATTTGTTTTTTTCCTGTATAGATCACTTTTCTTTCTTTTTTCTTTCTTTCTGTCCATACAAATGCTGGAAAGTGTGAGTGTCCAGGGGATTTCAGTGAATTTTTTTTGACGTGCAGTGGATGATCCTACTTATGCTTCTTTGTACTGTGTTTGAAGCCTAGAAGCATGTGAAGCCAGTTTCAGCCAGAAATCTAGAAATTACAAGAGCTGATTTTTATTTTCCACAGATAAACTTTTACATTGAGATGTTAAGTATCTTAGAGATCAGATCCTAATTATCCAGACTAGTTTGGGTTGACTTCTTTTGGAGCAAAAGTGACATCCAGTGGTGAGAGAGATTATTAGCTAATGATAGGTAACCAGAAAGGGGGGAGAAAATGATATTTCAAAACCTACAAGGTAATATTTTATCAGTATTATAACCTGAGACGAATGTTATATTAAGTACCTATCACATGGTGCAAGAAGACACAGTAAATATTCACTTCACTTTTTAAAGTATGGATTATATTTTAAGTCATGGAAAATTGACCTCACTTTAGTGAATAACAGTGACTCAGTGCTCTGTATGGGACACTACACCAAGAGCTTACAGTTTTAAGTCAGTGACACTGGAAAAACATTGTATGTGACATAGAAATTAAGAAATATGCAAGCATGTATGATTTTAGGACTGGAGGGGTTTTTCCCATTGAAATAGCTTTTATAGATTAGGACACTGAAGTGTAAGTACCCAAGATCACCTGATCAGTAAGGATCACCTTCACTAAAATCTACATTTTTCTGTTCTCACTCCAGCCCTCTTTCTACTACACTGTTACGACTTAATTTCCCACTTTCTTTGATTTTAAATATTTTCTTTCTTTTCTCTTTATTATAACCATGGCCTTGTGAATCTTATTCCCTGTGTCAGAATAATCACTATAAATTAACTCATACCTTTTTTCGTATCTGAGTTAAAGATAGTGCTACAGTACAATGATTTGGCTATAAAATTACATAAATGTAATTCATGAGAATACAACAGACATTTTTGGTTCTTTATTTAAATGTCAAAAGCCACAACTTCTTATGCAATAATACTTAAAACCAATCACAAAATAGAAACCCTAGAGCAAAAATGGCAAGTCTTTCCTGTGAACAGTTCTTATAACTCAAGAGTTAGCGACTAAAATTCCCCGCAGGCTTGATAGGATGCCTCACTGCCAGCTAGTGCTCCTTGGAACAAGGCTTATGTCATTTTTGGCAAGTGTTTTCATGAAGGGTCCTTGCTGTTACATATACTCTGTTGCATTGATGTGTTTGAAGAGCTTGCCTGGAGATTCTGGGTTAGGTGCCCTGCTGTGATTGATGACTTTCTTACACCCGCTCTCCATCCCCATTGTTCGAGTGAGTAAGAAGAGAAATCTTGTGAAATTAGCACAAGAGTTGTGTTTCCTTTTAAGGCACTTGCAGTGACAAATTGTTATTTTATTCTAAAATACCCTTTTCTGAAATAAGCTGATCAGATACTGTTGTGAATATTTTAAAAAAAAAGAGATGAACCATAATCTTGAAGTTGCAAAATACCTTATTGAATATGTTATGTGGCTTAATATTATGCTACATGCTGGGGTGGGGCAGGAAATAGAAGCCAGTATTATTACCTGTCTTTTATGACCATATAACCTAGTTGGAGAAATAAGATAATATCTGAAAAATATTAAAGACCTAAGTTTAAGAACCACTGTGCCAGACAGGAAAAGAAAGAAAGAAAAGAAAAACAAACAAACAAAAACCTTGGAGACAGGGAGACCACCAAATGGGAAATTGATATAGTAAACATAGAATGAGATAAGCCTAGATATGGGCTTAGAGTATTAGAATGAAAGTAAAGCATAACTCCTAAAGGATTCTGAAGGGGAAAAAAAATAGGAAATACAATTGGGTACAGTGTGTGCATAGTCTTAGCCACTCAGGAGGCTGAGGCAGGAGGATCCCCTGAACACAGGAGTTTGAAGCAAGCCTAGGCAGCATAGCAAGACCCTATGTCAAACAAGCAAGCAAGCAAATAAACAGAAAACACAATATAGTGGTAAGAAAGAGAAAAATGTATGCCAGTTGAGGATTAGAAAGAGTACATTTGAGTAAACATGTCAGATATAAAATGATGGGTGTGCTATGTCCATGTAGATATGTCCTGGACTCCTAAGTAGAGCCTAGATAAATGGGATGAAAGGCACCAAGATGAGTAAGATAAAACACAGAGACACAAAATGAAAGGAGATTTTGGATAAAATGAAGAATACAAGGATGAAGTCGAGTTGCAAAGAGGAGCCAGTAAAGTAGAGGTTCGTTAGTAGAGGTCAGAGCTACAGAGCAGGGTTATGGAAGCCAAAGGAAAAGCAAGGTATCAAAGATAAATAAATGGTCATTGAACATGGTAACTGAAAGGCAGTAAAAGGGGGAAATCTAGCCTTGATTTTTATAGCCGTACTTTTAATTGTTCTATTACCCATTTGTGTCACGGTGTGTATAATACCGATGCATCCATTTGACTGTCCTATAATGGAATTAGACTGCTGATGTGAAAGTTGAAGTCATTCCTTTCACCCAGTTTCCTCTCTGCACTTGCCGTTTCTTTTAGTAGAAGTCATTCTTTGGTCACTCGGGCTTCGCACCTTGCACTCATCCTGAGAGCTGCCTTATCTCTGACCTAGTTAGTTACTATTCATTTCTAGCATTCCAGTACCAAAACTGTGTGGGTTAAAACAGCAGAAGTTTATTTTCTCGTAGTTCTGGAGCCTGGAAATAAAAAATCGAGGTGTCACCTGGCCCTGCGCTCTCTGTGCACTCTGGAGGAGGACCTTTCCATGCAGGTCTTCTAGCTTCTGGTGGCCGTCTTGGTGTTCTTGGTTTGTCAGCCTTTCACCCAGCCTCCGCCTGTGTCTTCACGTGGTGTTCTCCCTGCTTGCCTGCACTTCTGCATCCAGATTTTCCTCCTACCTAAGGGCACAAGTCACACTGGATTTAGGGCCTACCCTAGTCTCATATAAATTCATCTTATTACATCTGCAAAGACCTTCTTTCAAAATAAGGTCACCAACAACCAATTTTCAATTCTCTGGACACCACCTTCATGTTCAGCAGTTCAATCCCAAAACTATCTATCTGGAATTCCTGTCAGACTTCTCAGTTTAAAGAGCTCATTCCCACAAGACCTCTTCCCCTCAAATGCTAATCATAAGTCCAAGCTACCCGATTGGCTATGCATTTGTTTCTATGACCCCCTCCTCATATGATAATTTGCTATGTCAGCTCACAGAACTGACATTCTGCCATTTATTGTAAGGGCTACGAATCAAGAACAGCTAAGGGGAAGGTTTGGGGTGTGGCAGCTGTGTGGCAGTCCCATGTTCTCTTGGGGTGGGCCATCCCTCCCCAGCAGCTCAGTGTATTCCTTAACACAGAAGCTCCCCAAACTCTGAATTTCATTGTTCAAGAATTGCAGAGCTCAGTCTCCATCCACCCTCCCTCCTTGGAGGCCACTGTTTGTCACATGGTCTTCCATCCTGAGGTTATGACTTCGTTTCTAGAAGCTGAGTTGTGATTGAAAGGGATTTTTGGTATGAATTAAAAAAGCACTTATTACTTAGGAAATTCCTGGGGTTTTAGGAGCTCTGCACCAGTAACTGGAGATGAAGGCCAATCATATTACTTATTATACTGAAGTTGCATCTTGAGGTTCTGAGTAGACCTGAATTTTGGGGAGATACTGTTCAACCTGGTAGATGGGTGGTTCCTTTATAATGCAATCTCTTTTCATTCCTGTAGTTAATATCCTTGCTCAGACCTCTACTGTAAGGATATTCTGTATTCAGCCAATCACATGTATTGAGCATCTATTATGTACCAGGTGCTTATTCACTGGAAACAGAAATAAACAGATTGTGAGCTAAGGAGGCTACATTGCAGTGGGCGGGAGACATAAATATACAAATATTATCATGTGGGGATGAATGCTAGGACAATTACCCAGGGGGAGAGGGTGTTATTCTATATGAGTGGTCAGGCAAAGCTCCCGTGATAAGGTAACATTTGTGTAGCGATCGGAAGGAAAGAAGGGGGATCCCACATTGTTACATGGAAGAGTGTTCCAGACAGAACTGCAAGTCCAAGAGTGGCAGGAGTCAGCTCAGTATGTGAAGGAGCACAGGGAGGCACGGATGATTAGGGTGGAGACAGAGGCCAAGCACTTCAGGGTCTTACCATTGTTGTTCTTGTGTTTCTTCCTGGTAATGGGGATTGAACCCAAGGCCTTTGCACTGAGCTGTATCTCCTGCCCTTTTTCTCATTTTTATTTTGGGTCAGGGTTTTGCTGAGTGACTGAGTTACCGAGGCTGGATTCAAAGGAGAATGCAGGACAACACTTTTTAGTCATCCAGGAGCCCGCTGACTTGGAATAGGTATCTAGTGGTAGAGACTCGATGGTTACAATCTGTACATATCTTAAAGTTACAAGTTTTCGATGGTTACTGGATGTGAAAGATAAATCCAAGAAAATGTAAGATTTTAGACTTGAGCACCTGGTGAAATAAATTGCTGCTTACTGTTACAGGAGAGAGTATGGAGGGAATAGGTTTGTGGTTATGTAGACGTGCTGATGTTTTAAAAGA
>NW_022900927.1:55634077-55660452 GCF_012274545.1 Fukomys damarensis | reverse complement strand
ACCCGATTGGCTATGCATTTGTTTCTATGACCCCCTCCTCATATGATAATTTGCTATGTCAGCTCACAGAACTGACATTCTGCCATTTATTGTAAGGGCTACGAATCAAGAACAGCTAAGGGGAAGGTTTGGGGTGTGGCAGCTGTGTGGCAGTCCCATGTTCTCTTGGGGTGGGCCATCCCTCCCCAGCAGCTCAGTGTATTCCTTAACACAGAAGCTCCCCAAACTCTGAATTTCATTGTTCAAGAATTGCAGAGCTCAGTCTCCATCCACCCTCCCTCCTTGGAGGCCACTGTTTGTCACATGGTCTTCCATCCTGAGGTTATGACTTCGTTTCTAGAAGCTGAGTTGTGATTGAAAGGGATTTTTGGTATGAATTAAAAAAGCACTTATCACTTAGGAAATTCCTGGGGTTTTAGGAGCTCTGCACCAGTAACTGGAGATGAAGGCCAATCATATTACTTATTATACTGAAGTTGCATCTTGAGGTTCTGAGTAGACCTGAATTTTGGGGAGATACTGTTCAACCTGGTAGATGGGTGGTTCCTTTATAATGCAATCTCTTTTCATTCCTGTAGTTAATATCCTTGCTCAGACCTCTACTGTAAGGATATTCTGTATTCAGCCAATCACATGTATTGAGCATCTATTATGTACCAGGTGCTTATTCACTGGAAACAGAAATAAACAGATTGTGAGCTAAGGAGGCTACATTGCAGTGGGCGGGAGACATAAATATACAAATATTATCATGTGGGGATGAATGCTAGGACAATTACCCAGGGGGAGAGGGTGTTATTCTATATGAGTGGTCAGGCAAAGCTCCCGTGATAAGGTAACATTTGTGTAGCGATCGGAAGGAAAGAAGGGGGATCCCACATTGTTACATGGAAGAGTGTTCCAGACAGAACTGCAAGTCCAAGAGTGGCAGGAGTCTGCTCAGTATGTGAAGGAGCACAGGGAGGCATGGATGATTAGGGTGGAGACAGAGGCCAAGCACTTCAGGGTCTTACCATTGTTGTTCTTGTGTTTCTTCCTGGTAATGGGGATTGAACCCAAGGCCTTTGCACTGAGCTGTATCTCCTGCCCTTTTTCTCATTTTTATTTTGGGTCAGGGTTTTGCTGAGTGACTGAGTTACCGAGGCTGGATTCAAAGGAGAATGCAGGACAACACTTTTTAGTCATCCAGGAGCCCGCTGACTTGGAATAGGTATCTAGTGGTAGAGACTCGATGGTTACAATCTGTACATATCTTAAAGTTACAAGTTTTCGATGGTTACTGGATGTGAAAGATAAATCCAAGAAAATGTAAGATTTTAGACTTGCGCACCTGGTGAAATAAATTGCTGCTTACTGTTACAGGAGAGAGTATGGAGGGAATAGGTTTGTGGTTATGTAGACGTGCTGATGTTTTAAGATGCCGCCGATGTTTGGATAGAAGTCCATGTGTTGAAGGCACGCTTCTCGGGGTGGTAACACTGGGAGGTGCTGTGGACCTTCAGGAGGTGGAGCCAGTGGGACGTCTTTGGCCACTGCAGGGGATTGTGGGAGTCCACTCTCTCAACTTCTTTCTTGCTTCCTGGCTTGTGATGTAAGTGGTTGCTCCAGTGCACGCTCCTGCTGTGACAGGCCATCCTTCCTTGAGGCCCAAAGCAAAGGACTGGAGCCTCAAAACTAAGACAATACCATTTTCTGTTTGTAGAGCAATTGCCTCAGGTAATTCGCTAATAAAGATGAAAAACATACATAGAGGCAGGTGAGCCTGTAATCTCAGCATTTAGGAGGCTGAGGCAGGAGGATCTCTGTGAGTTTGAAGCCAGTCCAGGTTTCGAGACCTATTCTCGAAAACAAAACAAAATAAAATAAAAAACCAGATACACAGATCTGAAGTTTAGGGGAAGAGGACTGGGCTAGCCATAAAGACTTGGGAATCATCGGCATATTTAAAGGAATGGGATTAGAAGAGAAGAGAACAAAGCTGAGTTTTTCACATTAAGGAATTCCAAGGCTAGTAGTTGAGAAGGAAGAGTCTGAGAGAGTGGCCAGTATGGTAGGAGGTGAGACAAGAAAATCCTGGAGGCAGAATAAAAAAATGCTTCACAAAGGATCACCTGTGTCAGATGACGTTGCTAGGGAAGATGGTGAGAGATGATGAAGACCAGGAGTAGATCTGGCTGTGGTGATCATTGGTGACCTTGCCAAGAGTTGTTTCCATGGAATGAGAAGTAGAGATGCTTGATTGAAGTGGATCCAAGGGGATCTGGTTATGTAGGAAAAATTGCAGTTTGTCGTGGGAGTTTTGTTGTGAGGGAAAACAGAAAGATGAGGTTAGTAGCTAGGGAAGATTGTGGAATCAAAAATGTTTTTAACAAGTGAAAAATTATAGAATAATTTAGTAGCATGGCGAAAACTGATGATGGAGAGGAAGGGGACAGTTGCAGGAGTGATGGCCTTTAGTAGGCAGGTGGACCTGAGATTCAGTTCAGAGGTGGAAGGGATAGTGTCTGCTTGATCTGGTATGAAAAACATCACAAACCGGTAGCTCGTGCACAACAGAATTTGATTGTTTTCAGTTGTGGGGTCTGGGAGGCTCAAGGTCAGGACATTGGCATATTCTGTGTCTGGTGAGGACCCATGTACAGGTCCCTAGATGGTTCCTTCTAGGCATGTTCTCACGTGATGGAGAGACAACTCCCCAGGGACTGTTTGTTTAGGGACACTGCTATAATTCTATAATTGAGGTTTCTGCCTTCATAGCTTAATCATCTCCCCCCATTCGACCTCTTTATACTGTCTCCTTTGGGATTAGGATTTTAAAATATGAATTGTGGAGGGACATAAGCATTCAGACAGTAGGAAATGGTGTATCTATTTTAACTGGAAAAAAGACAAAGTACGTGATTATAAATTTTTGATAAATTGATAGATGTGGTAGAGACGAGGAAATTCTATACAGATCGCCATATTATTTTCTTAGTGCAAAAATAGAGTGAAGATTGGAAGTATTAGAAATTTGAGGAGATATAAGCTATTAAAGAATAATACAGGCGAGTATGAGAGAGTGCTCAGATTAGGGAAATTTAGTAGGTTTGCCAGAGACCACTGGTGCCCATTTGGTAAGGTAAGACTGGTCAGGTTTGTGTGTGTGTGTGTGTGTGTGTGTGTTTGTGCGCGCGCACGCGCGCGTGTGCGTACACAACTGTTTTTGGTTGCCTGGGTCCAGGCATGCAGTGTGTATTAGGGTTGCATTCAATCCTAGTTTGTCAGGCACATATGAAAAAAAGTGAAACTTGGGTCAACAGTGTCTTGGAAAAAACACGATGATGATGACTTTGACGAAGGAGCCTCAGGTATTCACTGAGTCTTTCTACCAATGAACCAATATTTGTTGTTTTAATGGTATTCTAGCTCACTTCCTATCAAAAGTAAGCACTTAGAAAATAGTCATTTGCTTTTATTCTGGTGGATGAGAACAACACTGTTGTGACCCTGCCTTTAGGAACTTAATTTCCAGATTGGACTCTTGAGAGGCTAATTTCTGAGTCTGTCCTGTCTGTTGTTAATACGCTGCCACATTAATCTGAAACCACTGCTTTTTGGTCACCAGTCCTCACCAGAGAACATTCAGATAAATCTAAATCCCTATTATAACTATAAAATAATAAATCCTAGGTCAGGCCTGGCCCAGGGAGTGCAGTGGGTGGATACTGCGCTCACTAGTGTGTAGACCCCCACCCCAGCTGCGCCCTGTGGCTGGAGGAGCTGCAGCAGAGCGTGGCTGACCCTGAGACCACTCATGAGAAGATCCAGGTAAAGATCCAGGTGGCTGAGTAGGGCTGGTGGTGCTGGAGGAGAAGCTGACCGTCAGGCAGCAGTGTGCCAAGCTGGAGGCTGAGTAGGACAGCCTGAAGCGGGAGACGGAGCAGCTCCATGAGGCGCTGGGGCTGTCTTTCTCCATCCACTGTAAAGTTGCCAAGGATGGAGACCTGGGAGGAAATGCTTCTGCAGGAGTCTTCATGGAAGGAAGCTTACTACCTGGGCAAGATGTTGGAAATGCAGAATGAACTGAAACTGAGCCTGGCAGTGGTCTCTAACATGCAGGCGGAAAATAGAGGCTCATGGCTGTTGTTCAGGACCTGAAGGAGGCTTTTTTGCCAGATACCGATCTGAGCACAGGAGCTACAACAAGAAACAAGACAACAAAACACACTTGCCCTCATGAAACTTATATTCAGACAGGCGAGCTGGACAGGGAGCCTCGGTACCGTAAGCTGTCATGCTGTAACGTGGGGACCCTCACTAAGGGACTGGCCCCGTGGAGGGGAGGGGCAACACCAGTTTGGTTCAAGATGCCTACTCTCCATCTAAGTAGAAAAGACAGCTATGTCCTTGGAGACGAAGTCTGGAGTTCAGCATTTAAAGGTGGGAACTCAGATGAGATCACTTAGCAGCAGGAGAAGACCTCGGACAATCCAGCCTTGGACCCTGCAATGTAGAGAACTCAGTGGAGAAAAGGAGAAGCCATTTAAAGAGACAGATTTGAGCAGCTGCCTGGAATCCTAGAGAGAAATGTTTCCAAAAGTGAGAAATGAAGAGAAGCTGGGAGTGATGGGTTGGCAGGGGATTCCCCAGGGTGGTGGTTCCCAAGGCATCATGAGACTGGCTGAAGAGCAAGTGTGAGGAAATGGAGTTGGAAGGTATCAGCATCCACATCAGGATTTTGCTGTGGAACCTGGGTGCCATTATTTTTGTTTTGTTTTGTGGTTAATTTCTGCCGTAGTGGTAGTTTTTGTTAAAGGGAGATGTGTGTTTGTAAACTGAGGATCCTTAAAGAAAGGAAAGTTGATGATAAAAGAGCAATGTCCTTGAGCAGGTGAGATCTGCTTTCTTTTCTGTTACGGAAACCTTGAGATGAAGTTTTGATTTTTAAGAACAATGAAGTAGCCAGGCACAATAGCTGCCTTAGTTGCAGCTACTTGGGAGGCTGAAGTGGGCGTATCACTTGAGCCCAGGAATTGGAGACCAGTCTGGGCAACATAGTAAGACTCTGTCTCAAACCAAAACCTTTAAGTTAGGAGAGCTTGAGGATGTTGTGGGGACAGGGTTGGCAGAAACGGGATGGTCAGGAGCCTGTGTATTATTCAGTACTCATCTTTGAGGAAAGAAACCCAGGGTGGGTAGGGTAGAATGTAACAGTGGTGTAACAGGATTTGAACAAGAAATTTCTTGGTGCCTTGGGAAACAGACCTGGGATAGAAAAATGAGCCTGGATTTTAACTGCCCAGAAGCCTGAGGCATCTAGGGGTCTTTTTCAAATGGTGGATGGTATTGTATGTGGGTTCTTTGAAATAGTTTAATTATAAACTTCAGTTAACAAATTAATTTACTGGTTTGCCTGAGAATATTGTCTTTTCTCATTTCCTCTCCCACCTAGAATTTGAACGAGAGACAAGAGAGTTTCTGATGTGGTTTTTGTAGGGGAAGGTGACACAGTCCATTAAGGAAGGTTGAGCTGGAAGGTCCTTTGTTTCCCAGGTCCTTTGTTCCTTAGAACATTGTTCTAAGGCAACCCAGCTTAAAGTGCGGTGGATTTGGGATTGTCTTTCTTGAGATCACCAAGGGCTTCTGAGGTGGGAATTTTTGTTTTATTTTGTTTTTAGTATTTTAAGATATATTTTGTTAATCGGCAGCATTGTACAAGAATTCCATTATTAAAACTTGTTCATTCTTATACAATAACAATAATAAAGCCTGATTTTTTTTGTTTGGTTGGTTTTTGTTTTTTGAGACAGGGTCTCACTATGTAGTTGAGACTGACCTGGAACTCACTAAGTAGCCCAGGCTGGTCTCGAACTCACAGCAATCCTCGTGCCTCAGCCTCCCGAGTGCTGGGATTACAGGTGTGCACCACCAAGCCCAGCCGATAAAGCCTAATTCTTATCTTCTCTAGAATGGCCTTTCTCAATTTTGTACTTATAGACTGGAATTTCCTTCACTTACCTGTAGTTCATACATGGCCCAATTACATGTACATTTTCTTGTTCCCCCTTCTCCCTCCTTCTCCCCCTTTCCCTCTGGCTCTCACTCTCTCTTTGCCTCCCTCCCTCTCTCCCTTCTCCCTCACTGTGTCTGTCAAGTGTATTTGTGTATGCAAATAGATGATATACATTCTTTAAAGATATGTAGGTAGAGTACTTAAAATAACATGTTTAATTAAAATTTGTTCGTGATGAGATATAATTTTTTATATTATACTGTCGTTTATATCACCAATACAGCTAGATCTTAAGAGTACATCATCATACAATAATGAAATGTTAAGTGTTTCTGTCTTTAAAATATGTGCTATTAGTTGAACTAAAATACAAAAAGCATATGCTTTTGTAATGACAGAGTAGGAAATAATGTGGACCACAGTTCTCACTGTGTGTCATGGTTAGAATGTCTGTGCGCCCCCCCAATTTATGTTATGAAATTCTAACCCCCTAGGTGATGGCAGTAGGAGGTGGCTCTTTTGGGGTGGGTAGGTCACAAGGACAGCTGTCATATGGATGGGCTAACAGAAGCCCTAGAGAGCTGCCTTGCCCTGTACCATGTGAGGGCCCAGGAGAAGGAAGTAAGGAAGTTGGCCCCACCAGACACCACTAGCACTGATCTTGGACTCCCTAGCCTTTGGAATCATGAGAGAGAAAATTTGGTTGTTTTTAAGTTAACTAAGTCCTAAAGTCTTTATACCCTGACAACAACTAGACTAATTAGAAAAATATTTTAAAACTTATCTCCAGGGCTGGGGATTTAGCTCAGTGGTGCTGCCATCTGCCTTTTGCCTCAGCACAAGGTCCTGAGTTCAAACAAAAATCTCCAGTAAGCTAACAAAGCAGAGGGGAGGGGCAGGCAAGATCCTGAGAATTAGGAAACCTAGAGAGGAGTGTGGCACTTGTGGTTGCTTTTCCTTTAGGGGAAATTGCTGATTCCAGAAGAGACTGCTGGGAGGTTAAGACGCTGAGCAAAGTCTTGACCACCTCACAGGGCTTGGGAAATAAAAATTGGAATTCATAGTCTTCCACAAAGCAGGAGTTAAGGTAAATCCATGAGTGCTTTGGGTTGGAATCTTGAGGGGATTCACCCATTGGCTGGGGGTGAACTAAAAATAGCCTGGCCATTGCAGGTACTGAAGCATAGCTTCGGATAATCTCACTCCTGCTCACTGGATTAACTTTACTTGTATTGCTAGTGTTCCCAGCTGTCTGCTAGCAACAGATGTAAATCTACTTAAAGGAAAATAACATTGTAGCCTGGAAGTTATTTGTCAGTTTTTTTGTACGTAATGGTCAGCGCCACATAAAATGTAGAAATAGCACTATACATTCTCTAGAACGGCTCAATCCAGAATATTTGATAGCACCACATACTGGTAAACATATAGAAAAATAGGAAGTCCATTTCATTCCTGGTAGGAATACGGAATGGTACTGCCACTGCGGAAGACACCCCAGGCCTTTTTCTTAAAAAGCTAAATAGAGTCTCATCATATGATTCAGCAGTCACATTCCAGTCACGTGTTTGCTCTGATGACTTGAAACTTTGTCTGCACAAAACATGAGCATTTATAGCAGCTTTATGCCAGCACTTGGAAACAATAGACAATGGATAAAACTGTAGCATATCCATACATACAGTGTAATATTACTCAGCAATAAAAAGAAATGAGTCCACAACCCACACAGAGACATGGAAGAACCTTAAATGTGTATTGCTAAATGAAAGTAGCCCATCTAAAGGGACTACACACTATGATTCCAACTATATGACATTCTGCTTAAGGCCAAACTGTGGAGATCGTGGAAAGATCAGTGATTGCTAGGGGTTGGGAGTACAGGGAAGGATGAGTGGGAAGAGCATATGGAATATTTCGACCAGTGAAACTGTTGTGTGTCATGCTGTAATGGCATACATATGACATTGTGTGTTTGGCAAAACTCATGGAGCTATACAACACAAAAAATCAACCCTAATTTTAAACTACAGACTTTATTTAATAATAGCATATCAAGCCAGGTGTGGTGGCACATGCCTGTAATCCCAGCACTTGGGAGGCTGAGGCAGGAGGATCGCTGTGAATTCAAGACCAGCCTGGGCTACATAGTGAGTTCCAGGTCAGTCTCAACTAAATGGTGAGATCCTGTCTCAAAAAACAAAACAAAACAAAAATAATTATAATAATAGCATATCAGTATCAATTTTTATACCACAACAATGTAGGGTGTTATTGGTGGTGGAGGCAGTTTATGGGAATTCTTTACTTTCTGTTCAGTTTTCTGTAAACTTAAAACTGCTCTAAGAAATACATTGTATTAATTTTTAAAAATACAAAAATAGTCACATAATGAATATAATATAGAAAAACAGGAAAAATAACCAGAATAAACAGACTCCCAAAGGGGATCCAGATAACAAAGTAATCAAATAGAAATTTAAAAATAAGCATTTTTCACATGCTCAGAAATAGAAGCTTGAAAATTGTACCAGACAACTGGAAAGCCTTTAAAAAGCTTAGAACTAAAAAATACAGTAACTAAATTATTAGCTCAGTGGATAGATTTGACAAGGGACATTGCCAGCATCTTCAAGATACAAGTAGAAATCATGAAACAGGCAGCAAAAGTGGAAAATTGGAAATTCTAAGGGTTGGTGTTTGAAGATTGATAAACCTGATAAAGCCTTAGTAAGATTGATTCTTCTTACACAACCCATAAAATTAGATCAGATAACACAAGTAAATGATACCACTAATGAAAAAGCAGATATAACTACATACAGAGAGTAAAATAAAGAGGATATTAAAAATGATTGTGGTATTTATTTGCTATTTAGATTAAATGAACATATTCCTTGAAGAACATTGTAAAATGGAATGCAAGAAGAATTAGGGATTTGAAGTGTCTTCTATTAAAGAAATGGAATCCTTAATTAAAAACCTTCTACAAAGAAAATGCCTCATTTGGCTTCACTGGTAAATTCTCCCAAATACTTAAGGAAGAAATATACCAGTCTTGACACAAACTTTCCCAGAAAGTAGAAAATAGAAAAAGTAAGAAGAACATCCTCACTTATTTTAAGAGCCTTGAACCTGACACGGTCATTATAAGAAAAACCGTATCATAAACATTGACATAAAAATAATATTAGGCTGAATGCAGTGATATAGTAAAATGGTAATATGAGCATGTAGGCTTAATTCTAGGGATAAAAGCCACTTAGCAGCGAGCAAAACTGATCAGTATAATTCAGCAGTAAAAGAACAAAGAAGGGGATCTGCCAGGGGTGGTGGTCCATGCCCATAATCCCAGCACTCAGGAAAGCTGAGGCAGGAGAATTCCAAGTTTGACCCTAGCTTGAATATTAATAGGACCCTGACTCAAAATATCAAACCAAAAAAAGTGCTAGGGATATAGCTCAGTACAAAGGCCTCTAGTCCAGTTTTCAGTACTGGGGGAAAAAACCCTAGTTTGATTATCTACCTAGATGCAGAAAGACAACTTTACAAAATTCAACACTTTTCTGATTTAAAAAAAAGAAAACATCAAATTAGAAGTAGAAGGAAATTTTCAATCTGATAGGTGGTATCTATAAAAATCCTACAACTAACTTACTGAACTTACTGTTTAAATTCTTCTTCAATTCACCTAAATTCAGGAACAAGGCAAGTAGGCCCACTGTCACCATTTTACTCACTGTTTTATTTTGGCTCTAGTTAATATAATAAATCAAGAAAAAGAAGTGGCTGTATCAGTTGAAGAGGAGGAAGTAAAATTGTCATTCACGGATGACATAAATGTATGTGTATAAAATATAAACCAATCTATAAAGTATTAAAGTATGTGAAATTTTTAAGTTGCTGGATACAAGGTCAAGTGACAATTATCAGTTATCTTTATGCACATATCAAATACAAAATAAAATATTTAAATGGCATTTACAGTAGCATAAAAAACAAAATATCCAGGAGCAAATCTAAGGAAAGATATGCAAGACTTCTACATTAAAAAATAGAAATACTGCTTAGAAAAATTTAAGAATGCTTAAAGTGGAAATCTTAACACGTTCATGATTTAAAAGATTCACTATTATTATTAAGATGTCAGTTCTTCCTACATTAAACTGTAAATTTGATGCAATCTTAATCAAAATCTCTCAGCAGGTTATTTGTGGAAATAAAGCAGATCCTAAAATTTATATGAGAATATAAAGAAGTAGAATAATCAAGGCAATCTTGAAGAACTGTAAAGCCAGAGGACTTACACTGCTAGAAGTAACATTTATTATAATCTGCAGTAATTCAGACTGTGGCATTGTCATAGGGAAGATATAAATAGACAAATGGAACAGAATAGAGTCCACAAATAGACCAACAAGTATATGGACTCCTGTTGGGGTACTATATCCATTGGTTATCCTTAACTCAGACTTATAACACAGGTAAAAACGAACCTAAAGACCTAAATGTCAAAGGAAAAAATAAAGCTTTTAGAAGAAATGTTAGAAGAAAATCTTAGGAACTTGGAGTAAGTAAAGATTTCTTAAAATTGAACACAAAAAGTACTAACTACAAATGATTGATAATTTTATTAAAACTAAAAACTTTTTTTCAATACCAATAACCTCAATAAAAAGAAAAAACAAAAACAAAAACAAAAAAAAACTTTTTTTCAAAGTGCTACCGTATTCTGGGACTAGGTCAATGTGTGATATGTATAGCTACAAAGGAGTCATATTGTGAATTCATAAAGAACTCTTACAAATCAGTTAAGAAACTGGTTACTCAAAACAATTTTCTTTAAATGAGCAGAAGACTATGATGTACACATCATATACAGATGGGTATACAGATGACCAGTGCGCACAAGGCACTCAACAGCTGTCAAGAAAATACCAATAAAAACTACAAAACTACCATAGTCCACCAGAATAGGTAAAATTTAAAAGACTGACCTTACCATGTATTGGCAAGGATGTAGAACAGCTGGAGCTTTTATATCTTGGTGGTGGACATATAACTGCTATAATCCATTTAGAAAAGTGACGGTATATACTAAAACATGAACACTCTGTAATCCTAGCTTTAGGTATATAGTCAGAATGAGGACCATATATCCATCAAAAATGTGTTCAGGATTGGCCAGGGATTTAGCTCAGTGACACCGTGCCTTCCTCACAAGTGCAAGGTCCTAAGTTTGATACCCAGTACAAGAAAAAAAATTGTTCAGGAATATTCATTAGAAACCTTTCAGTGTCTCAAATTGGGAATAGTTCAACAAAAAAGTGGAAAAATGTGGTACATTAGCATAATAGATGACAACAAAACTACTGTGACATGCAGTAACACGTCTTAATCTTAAAATATTGAGAAAAAAATCCTTATGCAAAATATATGCTATATGATTTCTTACATATATGGGTAGGTGGGTGGATGCCTTCATTACCTGTGCACACTTCAACACTTGTGACCACACAGGTCAAGAGTGGTTCATCTGCCTGGGTGGACAGGAAGAGAATGAGGAGACCCTCGGGTTCTGGTGGATGTGGAGCCATGGGATTGATGAGAAGTGATACTGGCATTACTTCCAAGTAGAAGTAATCCAGATGACCCTTAGTAGTGAATTAGGCAAATACAACAAATTATGTAATAGTCATAAGGGGACTGCAGTATGTGGCTGTGAAAGAACTGACACCTGTAAGTATTAACATGAGTAAATCTCACAAACGTCATGTTAAGTGAAAGAAAAAAGTAACTTACCAAAGAACTTCATATGAAGTTTTACAAATAGAAAAACTAAACTGTAGCTTTGGAAATAAATTAGTTGATAACCTTTTCAGAGGATGAAGGGGCTGATGAGTGAAAGAGGGAAGGGTAGGGGCCCTTCTGAGTGCTCTTGACGTGTGAGATGAGCATATCAGCTTCTCCTGGCTGATTTTTCATTGAGCTTTACATTTACATGCTATGCATTTTTCTATAAGTTTGCTTTACATTAATAGAAATTTATTAAATAAACATTTAAAAGGTTTGCAGCTACCAAATGAATTCTAACATTATATGTATCTATCAAAATAAAACAAAACAACCAAGGATGATGTTGCAGGCCTGTAATCCCAGTGTTCTGGGAGGCTGAACCAGGAGGACCACAAGTTTGAGCCCAACCTAGGTAATTTAGTGACTTGGAGAGACCCTGTCTCAAATTAAAAACAGCCGGGGTTGTATTTCAGTGTGAAGAAGGCCTTGGGTTCAATCCCAGTCCCCCTACCCCAGAAGCCTTAGTGTAGCCATATGTGGTGGTACATGCCTATGATTCCAGCTACTTAGGCTGAGGCAGGAGGATTTCAAGTTCAACTTAGAGCATGGCCAATTTAGAGCTCCTGTTTTAAGAGCTAGAATATAGCTCAGTGCTAGAATGTTTGAGGCCCTAGGTTCACATAACTGAAAAAGTACAACAAAAGCCTGTTTATAGAAACTGAGAAATAGTACTTTTGTTCACATACTCCTTTTGCATTATGCTCATATTTTTCCATATAATTTAATAAAATCATATAATTGTTAACTTTTCACTGTGTATATTATATAAATTATTTTTCTTTTAATATTTAGAAAGGTATACTTTGAAACTGATATAAATTCAAACTCTGTCTTAGCATTCTGATCCTTTAATTTTTTGCTTTGGTAGGAACTTCAGTTATAAGCATGCTTTTAATTTTGAACTTTGTTTCAGTCTTTTTTTTTTCAGTTCTGGGAAGATGAAGAGCTCACGATTCCTTTGCAAATGACAAACTCATTATTAAAATACGACTTCTTCTCTTTTTAGATTTTTATTTGCAGCAATTTAGTTATTGATACCAGTTTTCTGATTTGGCATTCATAAGGATTCTGTCACACTAAGGATATGAGGTAGACCTGGGCCTTCTTATCCTTGCCAATTTTCAGTAAGGACCATGCCTACTCCTCTCTTTCTGGTAGCCACTGAAAATGTTCCTCTCAAACAGCTTTTGGCATGTAAAATTTTCACTGTATAATTTTGTTTGAATAGGAAATTATGTATTAACACACTTAATCATATTATTTTTTAGAGAAAATCTCTTCATGAAAACAAAATGAAGAGACTGCAAGAAAAGGTAGAAATCTTGGAGGCGAAGAAAGAAGAATTAGAAACAGAAAATCAGGTGTTAAACAGGTAATGTGTGTATGCACCAACATGATTATTTTGATGTCATAGAACTTTGTTTCTGAGTATAATGTATTTTGTTTTATTTATAATATATATATATATGATTTCTGAAACTATTTGATAACCCCTAATGCATTATCTTTTATTTTTCTTTCTGACTGAATGTTCCTTCACACCAAAGGATTTATCATGTGACAGGTGTTTGCATTACGGTTGGGATTGACAAAAAAGATAGTCACTGGCTTTGCTCTCTAGGAGTGGTTGATGCTAAGATAACAAAGCACTTGTGACTATTGTGTAAGTCTGAAAGTTGTGGCTACAACTTTGAATCAAAGGCAGGTTTTGGTTTCCTGCTGTGGAAAACTATGATTGACCTATAGCTTCTAGTTTTGTAGTCATAGCTGAGCACAGATGACAGCGTTGCGACTTTCCGAGCAGAGAAGGTGTTGGTAGTAGCATCGTGTGACCCATTTGATTCAAGTTAATAAAGTCTTTTTGATTTTAGCTGGTCAGTGGTAGCCTTCTGTGTTAGTGACTGTTAGACTTTTCTTTAATGGAAATTGCCAAGAATACCATGTAGTGATATTTCATGGTATGCACTTGGCATTGGTTGTAGTTCTTACCAAAATATGAATACTTTTCTTTTTAGAACACTCAAGAGGTTTCTAGACTGGGATTGATGCCAACTTCACGATAGGCTGTCTTAAAGTAGGATGCCACCAATTTCATTCTAAAATCAAGTTCAACTTACTGTTTTTTCTATTAATGTCACTTCATCCTCCGCTGGAGGGCTCACTGCCGCCTCTCACCTCCACCGCTGCAGCTGCCAGCCCACCCCACCCCACATCGGGCCCAGTCTCTACCCCTGGGGCAGTCACAGACATGGAGCCAGCACGCGGGGGCGAGAGTACCACGGAGGGGGATGTCAGAGATTGGGTAGCTATGGACATGTCATCTAGGACTTTGGATGGCTCTGAAACTATATTTGATTATTGGTGTGACTGATGATCAGAAATCATATTTAAAAAGTAACCATCTATGCCGGGTTTGGTAGCACACGCCTGTAATCTCAGCACTCAGGAGGCTGAGGCAGGAGGAACGCTGTGAGTTCGAGACCAGCCTGGGCTACATAGTGAGTTCCAGGTCAGTCTCAACTACATAGTGAGACCCTGTCTCAAAAATGTAACCATCTATGAAGGTCTAGAATGTTAGATTTTTTTAATGCTTGTTATTTTTTCTTAAAGTTGAGTATCTTCACAAATTTTGTGGTTTTCTACTATTAGTTACTGGAAAAAACAAATGTTTTTCCTCCTTACACACAGCCAGTATTAACATTGACGGGGGCAGAGGTTTCCCCCTATGCCAAGCAGTCAGTTCTCCAGCAGACATTGGCTGGGTGCCCTATAATTCCATTCAGAGACTGTCAACTGGGCATGATGTCAGATCCCAGGGTCTGAGGCCTCATTCCCACAGGTCTGCCCCAGTGCAGGTGCTGCTCACAGGCTTAGGCTGGGACCTGTGTTTCTGACCAACGGGCTGGAAATAGGGCTTCCTACGACCCTCTGTCAGGGTTCAGTTAATTTGCTGGAGCAGCTCACAGAACTCAGGGAAGTGATTTACACAAGTTTATTATAAAGAACATTTATGGAGGATATAGACGAATGTCCCGCAGGAGGGACACAGGGAGAGATTTGGAGCTCCCGAGCCTTGTTCCATGTTCATCACCCTCCAGGGACCAACCTCCATGTGTGCAGGAATCCAGGAGCTCCCCCAGTGCTGTCCTTTTGGGGTTTTATGGCAGCTTCATAAGCAGAGTTGATTGTTTTACTGGTCATTGGGGAGCAACTCAACCTTCAGCTCTTCTCCCCTCCCCAGAGCTGGAGGTGGGCTGTGGCCAAAAGTTCGACTCCCTAACCATACCTTGGTCTTCCTGACCGTACCTCATTCTAAAGCTTTCCAGAGTCCCCCATCTACCAGTCATCTCATTACTGTTAAAAATATATTCTTTTTCACTCCTGAATTCCAGGGGTTTTAGGAGCTGCCTGGGATTGTGGCAGAGACCAAATACATATATTTTTGTTGTATCACAGTGTCATACCTGCAGTTCAAAAATTAGATTGAACTACATGAAATGCTATTTATGGCCATATTTCACCTAGAAAAATGCAGTTTCATAAAGCTCACCTAGCATTTTCTTTATTCTTATTTGATTTCTTCTGTAAAATAAGGTATTTTTTGGTGTAGAGTCTCCTTTTAGTTTTGGGATTTATGGGTGGGGAGAGAGTGAAAATGAAGGCAAAAGCAGAAAAGATTTTTAATCTCATTAATTGGCAAACAAGACTGCATAAATTGATGGTCTGCAGTGATAATTATAATCATATGTAATAAAGATACAGTGTTATATTTCTGTGTAAGTACAATTTTATATATGATATACAGATACATCTTATAATTTAGAAATTATTCTCTTCCAATTTAAAATGTTTTGCGAAGCCAGGCATGGTAGTGCACGCCTGTAATCCCAGCACTCGGGAGGCTGAGACAAGATAATCACATGAGTTCAAGGCCAGCCTGGACTACATAGTGAGCTCAAGGATAGCCTGAGCTACGTAACAGGCCTCTGTCTCAACAAAACAAAACAAAACATTACCAGTGAGCGTGTAACTCTTAAAAAAGAATGTAACTATTTTTTTCTCTTTAAGACAAAATGTTCCTTTTGAAGAATATACAAAGCTTCAGAAAAGACTAAAGGATATACAGAGAAGACATAACGAATTTCGAAGTCTAATTTTAGTTCCTAATATACCTCCGACAGCATCTGTCAATCCTGTTGGCCTTCAGTCATCAGCCATGGTTCCAGGCATGGAACTGTGCTTCCCTCCTCATATGCAGGTATGAACATTTACTCCAAGAAAAACAGCCAAACACTTCTAGAGGTTTTTACCTGTTGAAATAGGTTAGCCACCAAAATAGCATACCCACTTCAGGCTAGCCTTAATGTCTTCTCTTTTGAGAACCAAAAAAATTGGCTGACAAGTAGATTTGAGTTTCTTCTATCTTTTAGTGACAGATAAGAAAGTTATAATGAGTTTTTGAATAAGGTAGACTTTTTAAACTTGCTTATGTTCTGCTGTTGAGCATTTAGTAGTGCAATGTGATATGCTTTTTGCATGCAGTCATTTAAAACTAATGAAATACTTTTCAGGGCAAGTATTGTTTTGGCTTGTTTGTTGTTTTTTATGAGACAGGGTCTGGCTATGTAGTTCAGGCTGGCCTTGAACTCACTAAGTAGCTCAAGCTATCCTCAAGCTCTCAGTGATCCTGCCTTAGCCTCCCAAATGCTGGGATTAGAGGTGTGTGCCACCACACCGAGTAAGGGCAGGTGTTTTTATTTCCAGTTCGTATTTGAGGAAACCGAGCCAAAAAGGTGAAGTAACTTGCCTAAAGTTGCTTAATGACAAAGTTAAGTTTTAAACCTGTCTGATTTCCAAGCCTAGCTCTTTCTGCTCTGTCAGGCCCCCAAACTAGTGAAGGAATAAAATTGATTGGATGGTTTTTAGAAGGACTAAGTAATTATATTTTATAATATTATAAGCACAGATTTTAGTCATTGAATTGAATGTCAGACCAAGTGCTTTGTTTATAAGAAACTGCTGTTAAGCTCCAGTCTTGTTTCAAGGTAGCCAGGTATACTTGAGACCCTAGTATTTTCTAATTTGCTCCCTAGTGAATTCACACCTAGAGAACAGACGATGGGAGGGAAGTAGGACTAGTTAGTAGTACGTCCTCTTGTTTTTAGACTGCTGAAATGGCTATCACTTCCCTGCAGATTGTTGCAGGCCTGTGTAAGGGGAGACTTCTGGTTTTTCTAACAATTTCTTTTGCTTTGCTTTCCTGCATCATTTTTAAGGAGGAACAACATCAAAGGGAACTCTCTCTCCTTCGCAAAAGACTAGAAGAACTAGAAACAACACAGAGAAAACAACTAGAGGAACTTGGATCTCCTGGGGAATGATGTTCTTGGCAAAAAGACAGAGGGGATCAAAAGGGGTAAAAATCACAGACTCAGTAAATGTGAAGTTTTAACATATGTGGCACTGAGATACTTCATTGCTGTTTGCCAAAGTACTTGAATGTGCCTCAAGAAAAAAGGTACCAACTACGACAAGGGGAGCATTAAAAGAAACCATTTTTTACAGATATTTAGACTATATATTGGTAACCTTTTGAGAATAATAAACATTGATAAAAGAAACTATTAGAAAATCAAGTTATAAAATTGACTTGAATTTTTTGGCATTTTGCCTGAAATATGTCCATTTTGAAAGCTCTTTTTTCCTTATCGTTGAGGTGTTTGACAATAAATAACAAAGTCAGTGAACACCTTGTGGTTTACTATAAGAGTTATAAACCTATAGTTTTTGGAAAAAAGATGACAATTTAAAAGCGGCATAAAAAACTTAAAGGTATCTATTAAACATTTATTGCAAAAGACTACCTTTTCAAAAAACTGTGCACATAATTTATTAAAGATCTAATAAATATTTTTCTATCTAATGTTTTGTGCTTGATTTCATTTCAGCCAAACAACATACTGTGGATTTAGCAGTTTAACAGATTTCACTGATTATGGCTTTTTTGAGTTAGAAGTAGTGGAAAATTAAATCCTGTAGCCATTTTTAAAAGGGCTACTGATGAAGGAGCCCAATGAGTCCCTCTAGAAGTATTGGTATTTGTTTCCCACTTTTTTTTTTTTTCATTAATTTTTTTTGGTATGGTACCGGGGATCAAACTCAGGACCTTGTGCTTACAAAGCAGGCAGCAGAGCCACTAAGCTAAATCCCTGGCCCTGTTTCCCACTCTTTGGATCTACCCAAATGATGACATTTTATTTTTCTGTGTCCCTAAGTATGCCTTAATTTACTGTTTTTCACTGCGCACTTTTGGAAGCTTTTTGTAGCATCTGTTTGAGGAATTCTGCTGGTATAATTTCACGTCAGCCAAGCAAAGCATTACCCAGAAGACATCGCATCAGATCCGAGCCCACAGTGGAGGACGGGGGAGCAGTTGAGCATCCCATGGCATCATTTACCCCAAAACCAGGTTTACTCACTGCATAATGGAGCTGCTTATTCTTGTTGCACACACAGTGACACCTTGTTTCTGAAAATTAATTTCAATAGCACCCCTTAGAATGAAAAACCTATTATAACTAGAAAATTGGGGGGGACACAAAAGACCAGCAGTCCACAGGTACATCAAAATTTTTATTTTTGGATATAGACATTTAAAACATTCATCTCCAAGAACAGCTTCAATCAAGTATACAATAAGAAATAGACTTTAAATCCTAATACAGAAAAGGTAACAGAATTAATTTTTAAATGCTGCTGTAGACACTACTGTTAGAAAAAAAATTTATAAATGAATTGTTTTGCACCAAAAAATATGCAAAGGAACTTGAAAATAGATACTGTTTGCCATTTGTTTCTCTAGTTGCTGTTTTTATAGACCCAGTGACTGATTGTCTTCAGCACACATCTAATTTGGCCATTTACTGCATTTGGCTAATGTGATCCAAAACGTGATCTAGATAGTGCTTTTCACTGGAGGATTGACAAACACGCTACATACATTAGTGAATCTTCACACCACCTCGGTGAGGTAGGTTAGAAATATACAGAAATTGAGGCACAAAGAGGTAAGTGACTTGCCCAAAGTTCCTAACAGCACAGTCCCTGGAAGAGGAGGTCACCCTCCACACAGGACTCACGTGCCAGAGAGCCGGACAGGGACACCCTCGTGTAGCATTCAGGAAATACTTAGATAAAGCTGTAGCTGATCCTTTGAGTTCACTGTACCCTAGAGAAGGGGAAGTCTTTTGGGCAACTCTCCTACCCTTGGCTCTCAACTCTCCATAACTGTTCTCTTATGAATGCCTTCACCTCTTTGAAGACTGTAGCAGCTTTGGATGGGGACCAGACCTCTCACCTTATACTTAAAAGTAACCTATTTGGTAGTAGTTTTGAGATGTGTCCATTGGACAGACAGTGGTCAAAAGCGACAGGATTGGGACGGTGCCTATCAGGGCAGTAACTGCTTCTTTCTCTGAACCATTTACTGAGGCGTTACCTCTCTATCTACCAGATATTAAGGAACAGAAAAGAACTGCATTTACCTAAGACAAATTCACGTTTCAGTTCTGATGTTCCATACAGTGTTGGTAAATGGTTTTAAGGAATGTGTGATCAATGTTTTATTTACTACCTGAATTTTTTTTTTCCTAGATCAGGGACTTAGAGCACCAAGGGTAAAAGGTGCCTGCCACAAGGAAAGCTGGAGAGTTGCCAATTACACTTTTTACTTCTGGCTTAATAGAAGGAAAACACAGTGGTATTAAAATTGGTCATGAGCAGCAAAAATTCAGGAATAAAAAACTCAGCAATAAAAAGACTACAGTATAACTGGATAGGGAGTTCTTTAAAAAGAAAGGCATGAATGAGTATTTAAAATTCTTTCTCCTGTAAGGAATAATTTCCAAAAGTACATAGTAAGACTAAGATACCAAGTTGTTTACTAATATTTTTTAGGCCTTGGGCCTCAAATATATATTTATTTATATATAATACTCCAGTGTGAACAGCAATTTGATGAAATGTAAAATGTATCTTTTTTTTAATCACACACAAGTATTTATAACCACAGGGTTCACCAGAAATCTAAAGCAAGGAGCCACTAATATAGAAATGTAGGGTTAGAGTGACTTACACTTCCACAGATAGTTCTGATCAAAGGGTTTTAAACAAAAATAGTATTTTTTACAATACCCAACATGTCCACCATCAAATACATTTAGTATGAAAAGACAAATAAAAAAAAAAAGGAACATACATTAGGACAAAGTGTCTGGGTAAACCACTGTCGCATTTCAATAAAGCCCATCACTCTCCTTGCTTTAGAGCTCCTGAATGAAAAATGGAGGCGAGTCGGATGGAGTGCAGTTGGCGACCACTGAAAAACACGAGCCCTTTCAACAATGTTGCAACACTGTTAGTTTTTGGTTTAAACACACACACACACTCACGAATGCTAAGTGTACACACTACCAAATTCTGCGGTCAACTTTTCCAAGAACTACTGGGGAAAGTTTCAATGCTGCAAATCCTCGAGGTTGCCCTAACACCTCCACCTTGTTTCCAAGTGACTCTTTCACATTTTGTTTCGAGCACTGGCAACATCCTGTTTTCTGCAGAGGTGCAGTGTAGTTACAAGTGCTACACAGCTGTAGTTTTCCAAAAAAACCACTTAGATGTCATTGTGCTTAAGTGGAGACTGTCATTACAATACTGACACTTGCGTACTGGCCCTGTATTCTCTGTAAACAAGGAGGCTGTTTGCAACAACCACTTCAACTCTATTTACAGAAGGGTTCCCACAGTATACACACAGGCACAGTGGTCGATATGCTTACTAAAAGCTGTGCGTGTGCCTTGGTCTCTTAAAAAGACAGTGCTCAAAGTGGAACCTTTGTGCAAACCTAAAAAATGAACGACACAGAGTAGCTCAAGCAGCCATTTTGCTCCCAAGTCGTCTGAAGAATTTTGCCACGTTAAGCCAGGCCCCAGAGTGCTTATATCCACTTGCATTTCTTCTTTTCATCAAATAAGACTTTAACATGCAAGAGTTGTTTCTGAGCTTCTTCCAGCCCTCGTTCTCTTTCTAGTTTATTTAGAATCTGTTGACAATTAGAACAGTTATTTTAGATATTGGGGTTTCAGCATTATAATTCTGTTTTTGTTTTGGGTATTTTTTTTTTAATCCTGATGCTGTGAGTGGTAAAATCTGTATGAAACAGATGCCAACATTTTCTTCCATCATTTACATACTCACTTTGCGAGTTGTTTTGCTAAGTCATTGTCACAGGATCAACAACACTTCAGTTTAAAATAGAAGACCTCAAGAAATACCAACTCTTTGCTTACAAGTACGGGGCCAGACTTGCGAGGGCCTGCTTTATGCATTATGTCACAGCCATTCCAAGCACAGCAAGCATTCCTGGGCAGCCAACATGCAGGCAAGTATTTCTCCTTAAATGCAGCAGGCACGGGCATCCTCCTGAGAGACAAGTACCCCCCACCTCCTGGACCAGGTAGTCCCTTCTGTCCCCTCCCCTCCCCTCCACAGTGCTTCCCTTCTCCCCTTCTCACCCTTGGAAAGAGGGATGCTTATCATGTTTAAGGAACTCATTGCCTCTACCCTACCTTAGCTCTTCACTTGATCTTCAAGTAGCAAATGGAATTGGTGAGCTATTCTCACCATTGACATGGATAGCCTGTCCCAGCATGACTGAGTGGGGGGAATCAGGGAAGGGGGAATTAACATATATTTGGAAACAACGCATCCAGGTTAAGGAGACTTAATCATAAAGGAGAATGGTAGTTCATTACTAATGGTTGTAAAAAGCCTGAATTAAAACAGTTGTTATTGAAATAGTTGCTTATGTTAGAAATATGTCATAATTTCATATAACTACTGAATACAGAATCTAGGCTTAGCTTTCATTTTTAGCAGACTACAATCAAGCCTAAGCTGGCCCCCTTGAACAAGGCCACAACTTACTCCTCAGAGTTAACTTGAGGTCCCATGCACTCAAATGTAAATGCAAGCTGGTCCAAAGGTGGGCACATGATTTAAAGACAAGAGGGGCAGCTGCGAGCAGGGTTGGGCTTGGTGCCAAGACCCCCACCTCAGACAGGCTTTCTGGCCTCCCTTTCTGGCTGTTTGAGATGCCAGAGCTGTCCTGAGACCTACAGAACGCTATAGCCAAATCCTTGTGACTGAGCGAGCCATAGATTAAAAAGATGTTAAATGAAATCTTACCTCATCAAAATATTTTACGATGTATTTGTAGATTTCTGTCAAGGCCACTTCTTCATTAAATTCATTTTCGTGTTTCTAAGAAAAAAGCTTGATGAGAGACTCTGAAATGATTTTTTAAAACAGTAACCAAATAGCTTATTTCCAGTTTTGAATGATACCTTAGATTCCTGAGTTAAGAATTCTTCCATTTCTAACGATGACAATGGAGGCAAATCCCTGATTGCTTTATAGTAAGATTTTACTTCCTCTTTGTAGGTTGGGATATCCTTGGCATAGAGAAGCTTATTAGTTGGTGCTTCCTGAAAAAAAAAAAAAGCAACCATACCACACACATAAAAATCCATGGAGAATTTCTATCAGCACAGTGTAGCTGAACCTCCACCACCAGCATTACCTCCTGCTAACAAGGCTTCACGCAGGAGGCCTCAATAGATGGTGACGGAGTGACTGCCTGCCATCTAGATAGTTCTGGTGAGTCACTGTTCTTTTCGGGTGGATTAAATGCTAATATATTCTGCCTCCCTCTCATAAAAGAACTAAATTATTATTTTTGCATGATTTTGAGTTACGGTAACAATGGAACTTATTTCAATCATAGTTCATTACTAATGGTCGTAAAAAGCCTGAATTAAAACATTTGCTCTCACCCTCACCCACCAGTGAATTTGGCATTTATAAAAGACTTGATTGTAGGTCTGATTGAGCCTTTTATAGAACTATGAAACCGGTAAGTAATTGGCAGTGGCAGATTTTCCAGCTCGCCCCTCTTACTTCATTAGGTTATAAAGATCTTCCAGTTTTCTCAAGAAAGTATGTAGTTGTTAGTATTGGTGGCTCTGATGTCTGTATTTGCAAAGCTTCCCTGGCAGTTTTAATGGTTTTATGTAATTACAATAGTGATAATATTTAAAGAACAATTAAGTGAATATTTTATATTGAGAAATGTTTTTTTTTTTTTTTCTTTACAAAATTTTTAAAAATTCTCCTTGGAGGAGGTAGGTGAGTTAATGGTCAGGCTAATGCTGCAGTGCATTTTGCAGAATCCAGTGGCTGAGTGAGTGACCTGATGAATCGTCCTTAAGGATGCCTTGATTGAGAGAATACTGAGATTTTCGTGTCAAGTGTAAGTGGATCACAAATGACGTGATCGTTCATTCATTCAGATGAGATGGGGCGCATTTCGGGGAGTGTGCCGTAGACCATTCATTCTTCCATTCATTCATTCATTCAACACTTATTTAGCCAGGTATGTTGGGCAGACATTGATTGTACGAAGAAGACGATTGGTACCTGCCCTTGAGAAGCTCACAGTCTAACGGGGAAGACAAAGTTACAGTGTTAAGTGGGATATAAGGAATTAGGCTATAAAAAGAAAAGGCTATAGAGTTAGACAAGTTAGAGTTTATAACTACTCTGTGACATTGGGTAAGACTTATTAAACTCAGGACATCAATTTTCTCATCTATACAATGAGGGTCACAATAACTACCTGTGTGGTATTTGTGGGGAGACATAAGAACCTGGTAAATAATCCAAAGATGACTATTTTCCCTATGAATAAACAAACATGCGAGTGTTTTCCAGTGTGCTGTGCTAGGACAAACCTTATCAGTCAAATGAAGACAGCCTTGTGGGAAATGCACTGATCCGAGTCTCCTACACTTTCCGGTACACATCAGGAAATTGTGTGTTGAACGCGTGGCTTGTGAATGAATGAACGAGCAGGATTCTACTAGACACAGGGCTGTGAGACCAGAAAGAACTGAGGGAAGGGGTGCGGACTGGAGCTCTTGGGCGTGTGGGGACAGGATGGCGAATGTGCCATAAATGACGAGGCCGAAAAGAGGCGGGAGGCCTCAGAAGGGGGCCCTTGGCACTGTAAAGACAGCAGCTGGGAGGTTACAGAAAACATTCTCAACTTTTCGAGCAGGAGGCTGACAAGGTCAGACTGGTGTTCCAGAAAGATAACCTGAGAAACAGCGAACAGGGCAAGTCCAGGCCAAGGCCGGACACGGACACATATTATCCCAGCGGGGAGGAAGTGGAGAAAGGGGAGGCGGGAGAAGGAAGGGGTAGGGACTGTTGAAGAGGGAAGGAGGTGGTGACCAACTGGAGATAGAGGGGAAGGGGAGACGAAGAAGAATCAGATAATGCTGAAGATACCAGCCTGAGAGCCCAGGCAACAGGAGGGAAGACAAAAGTAAAAATCAATTTGTTTTGCAGGAAGAGTGGCGACGAAGAGTTGAAAGGCTGGCTCAGTATCTGAGGTACCCCAGTACTATGAAAACCCTCCTACCAAAGAGCCCCTTCTCAGCTTTCAGAGTTTTCTGAAATCCTTTAGGTACAGATATTGCTCATTATAATTTATTTTGGAGTGCTTAGAAAAGACCAACATGTCTTTTTTAAAGCTTATTCTGTATTTTTATCTTTCTTTGCTTTCGTGGGGCTTTTGATCAGCAAAGAAAACTATAGGAACTATAATCATGACTTGATTATAAACTGACAAATTGGTATGTTAGAAGCCTCAGGTAAGGTTTTCTTGCCCATAACCTGGTTGTTACGGAAGTAGACTTTTTATAATATATTCAGATGGAATTGACTTGAGCAAATATTAGTAGTTTAATATTTGGGCTAGTCTATCACTGTCCTTTGAATGTTTTTCTAAGAACAGGGAAAATGTATACTTTGTGGTAGTTTTTCAGAAGCGTAATTCTATAACAGGGTGGAGCTAATTATCTTTGGCTTTTACTTTCTGAACAAGGTTAAAAATAAAAATAAATGGGAGCTGGGTATGGCAGTGCAGGTCTGTAATCCCAGCATTAAGAGGCTGAGGTAGGACTGTCACGAGTTTGAGGCCAGCCTGTGCTACATAGTGAGTTTATGGCCAGGCTGAACTACATAGCGAGACTCTGTCTCAAAACAACAACAAAAAGAAAAGGAAAAAAAGTGATAAAAAAATTAAAGTAAATGGGACAGATTTAAAGAAAAGCTAATTTACAGTGACCATGAGCGACTGTTTCTTTTCAGCTATTACGGTTTAGGCCAACTGTCTATTACATGAATGTTCAAAGACATAGTGCTTTAGACTCATAGGTTTGTGTGCAGAAACTGCAGAACAGGGCCTTACCTTCCCTAGCTGCTGCTCGGTGAGAGAAAAGGCATCCATGAATGCCTGGGCAATCACTGACAAACAGCCGTCTATGTGTGGTGTCTTCTTAATGTCAAAGACAAACTGAGGGTTCTTCAGGATGTTTACCCAAAAGCGAAGAGGAAGGCTGTTCAAAGAGAATAAGCTCTTCTTAAATAGGACCATTCACAGGCAGCCAATCGTCTGCTTATCAGTTTGTGAACAGGGGCCTACATCCCTACTGAACACACAAATCGGCTTAGCCACACTACCATCAATAGACGGCACAGCACGCAGAACCAGAAAGGGTTAACACAGGGACAGGATGGCGGGAAGAGGGGGTTGGAAGTGGCCATGGGCCAGGCAGGAGGTTTCTGCACAGCTCTCGGGCAGATGGGATGATGGTCAGCAGGGAGAAACTCTCTCTGAGCCCTCCCAGGCCTGACCTCAGCCGCACCATCTCCCTGGATTCTCCAGCCACAGCTCTGACAGGTTATCCTCGTGTCGTAATGCTCGCTACCCTCCTCCCTCACCTTCTCCTCCACACACTCGTTCCCTTCTAAGGTCTCCAGTGGACAGGCTCTCTGTGAGGACTAGGGTTGGTCTGTCTTGTCCACTGCTGTACTCCAGCACCCAGCAGCGGTGCATGGAAGGATCTCAAATAAACCCTTGAAGATGAACTTGGGAATTCATCAGAGTCCTTCTAGTATCTCCTTTTCAGCTCTGGCCTAGCCCACCACCTTCACTGCACAGCTGCTCCCTCTGGCAGGTGCTACAGTGTCCACTGCAGAATGGTGGCCTGCACTGGCAGGCTAGGTGTGGTGGCAACAGGAGTGAGCCGGAGCAGAGTATGGGAATCCGGCTGGATTCCTGGGAAAGGACTGGACCTAGAGCTCTGCCGCTTCTGCTTTTAAAGCTTCTGTAAAGTGGTGTGGTTGGCCCCAGTGCCTGGAGGTGCCTGAACTTGCCACCTGAGTCCTGTTACATCATAACTTGCTCTGAGCACCAGCATAACCTCTTCAAATAGAGGTAATGAACCATCTTTCTTTTCTAAAGAAAAATTTAGAAGAAATCTGCATGCCCTGCCTGCCTTAAGGTAAAATGTTAAAATACAAAAAAAAAAAAAAAAAAAAAAAAAAAAAAAAAAAAAC
>NW_022900927.1:55621994-55633854 GCF_012274545.1 Fukomys damarensis | reverse complement strand
AAAAAAAAAAAAAGTCAATACAAACCTTTGACTAATTCTCCTGGTACTTGAGTTCTGCGTTTGATAAAAGCAGGAATTTAGGCACACAGCTTGAAAACTGCAAAGTATCTGATTATTTTAGGGACAAATAAGAGTTTTTCCTAGTGGAAAAATTGATTGCTAAAACCACAAAATACAAATTTTTCATCTTTTGCTGCTCTAACATTCTAGACAAAGTCTTTCTCATGCAATACAGATAGCAGTTTGTTTATTTTACCCTAAACAATAGGATTCTCTGCATAGCAATGATTTCATGTGTAGTTTAAAAATAGAAACATGTCAAGAAACTACTTTGACATGATAGCTAAACTGGGCCAAACTACTTTGGTACAGAGATAAATGAATCTTTCTGGCCATGCCCTCCTTTTAGTTAATATTTCTGTCCTACATTCTTGAAAACAGTCAGTAATCGCCCACATTCCCACCTGTTTGTCTTCCAAATATGTACGACATCAGGATCTGTGATTTTTTTGTTTTCAGCCTGGGCATCCAGAAAGTCAAAAAAGTATTTTATAGCAAATGGGGCTCTGCTGTTGGGTAAACTCCAGATGCTTCTGAAAAGTTTTTCAAGCACAGAGTGAATTGCTACCTGCAAGACAAACGGCATGAAGTTAAAAAATACGGCAGTGGTTTTGAACACAGAACAGAACACCAAACCTAAGTTCAGAGAAAATGATGTGCCCACCAGAGAAAAAGAAACTGAAAAGAAAATGTAAAATCATCACAGGAGGCCAACGCTCACAGTGAGGGACAAAGGTCCTGAACATCCATGCCCGGGCTTAGATTTGGTTCGTAAGCTTCTTGCTTATGATTTCTTAGCATCATAAAGAAGGGAGGATTTCTTAGCAATCTCTAGCAACTGATCTGTCAGGTGCAGGCCTGGCTACAGAAACCAAGGAGCCAGGGATGTTTGACTTTCACAAGTCACGTTCAGCCTGGAAAACCCAAGCAATACTGCCCTGTTCCCAGGATTTTCCCTGTGGCCTGTATTTCCATCATAGAGTTTTTACTGTGTGTGTTCTAAAGCATTTGTGTATTTTACAAAAAACAAATGGCTGGGCTCTCTGGGAAAGGTGAGAAAATCAAAAAGACCCAGGCTGTCCTCTGCCCACAAACAAATCTCTGAAGCCCTAAGCAGATTCTCTCTGTCTGTAATCTAAGCAGCGTGCCTGGCAAGTGACTAGGGTCAGGTCAGACAGCATCTGTACTGCTAGTCATTTCAGGAGGAAAAGTCACACAGACTTCTGTTAATCCTATTAAAAGCCAGATAAAGTGAAATTTGCTCTTGATTTGATATTCTACTGGCTTTCACATCTGACACTTTCTATATGTGAACAGAAGTCCTAATTTTAAAAAAAATTTTAAATCAGTAAGATTTACTAGGTTTATAGTCACTGACACCCCTTCATTTTATTTTTGAGTCAAAGGAGCTTTATTGCTTATCTATAATAACAAGTAAACAAAAAGGAATAATTATGCTGTCAACCTAAAAATATATCGAGATGGTGGGTAAAAGAACTTGGAACAGTATTAAAATCCCTCATCGAAGATGCTGTGGAAGAAATTTGTAAAGTACCATTATCTTCACAGTTTATAGAAGAAAAAGAGGAAGAGGAAGAAGAAAAGGGGATAGGAAGGGTTTACAATTTAAACTTTCATTTTGCTTTGCTGGAAGGCACAAGGGATTTGTAACATTTTCACACTTCAGTGGAAATTAAGTCAAACACATCATACACCCCCCGCCAAGGTAGCTGTAAAAGCGCTCCCAGAACAGTGAGTGTACCTTGGTCGACAACAGCTTTGTCAAATACATTTCTTTTACTTTGAACTTGTGTTTCCCTCGATGTCTCTTTCCTTGCACATCTTGGAAGGCTTCCGAATCTGGTAAAATCTAAAGAGAAAACAGTGCGGCAGCGTTACCCAAGGCGACCATTCATGCTCCAGAAGGCATGCAATTCAGCAGCGGGCACAAGAAAGCCTCAACTCACCAAGTGGCAGTGGTCATCGGTGTATTCCACATCTGAGTGCCAGAGAAAGAGGGGAGAAAACAACCCATTAACAAACCAACCATGGGCTAACTGGCCATCTCTTGAAAAGCCCACTTGTGCTACAAACCCAAGCGCCCTTCCGCTGGAGTCCTCTGTGGTCGCACCTTTCTTGCTGCAGTGAGGGTGCCTGGACCAGGGACAGGAGCTGGAGGCAGCTTCCTTGTCCTCTTGGAGGTGTTCAAACAGGCTGAGGAGCCACCTGCTGGGAATGGCTGGAGGCTCAACCCTGTCACTCATAAGATACACCTGCAACACCACACTGTGTCGGGGTGGCCAGGTGTCAAGTACAGCGAAGAGTAAGACGACCTCAGCCCACCCTAATGGGATTCTTATTCCAGCCCATGAGAGACAGCAAACTACTAATTACACAGTGAATGACTTAGTCATAATCGTGTTAAGGATTATGAAGAAGTCATGTGAAGGAAGTTCCTAACAAGGTACCACCCTAAGTCGGGAAGGTTTCTTTGAAGAAGGGAGGCTGGAGCTGAGCCTAAACGAACAGCTAGGTGGGTGAGTGGGGAGGCCCCATAGGGGAAAGGCAGGCCAAGCTTCCGAGGATTTTAAGGGCTGGGCATGGTGGTGCACACCTGTAATCCTAGTACTCAGGACTCTGAGGCACAAGGCTCATTGCATGTTCAAGGCCAGCCTGGGCTACATAGTGACTTCACGGCCAATCTCAACTGCATAGCAAGACCTCAAAAAAGCGGGGGGCGGGGAGAAGGAGAAGGGGAAGATGAAGGAAGAGGAGGAACACACAATAGAGCTCACAGACAGGAGGAAATGCTCTGCTTGGGAGAAAGGTAGCTGTAAGGGGAAATGGAGTAGAAGATGTGAGAAAATGGACTGAGGCACCCGGGCACTTGAAAACGAGAGAAGCTAGAACATCTTGAAATGCTAATGGGGAAAAAGCAGGCAAGAGGAGAGAGAACAGCCCATTTACAAAAGCACCGAGGGCCAATAGCTGAGGCTGTAGGAGTCAGGGATCTGAAGCAGAGGACAGAGACTGGCCTTGGGTAGGAAGGAGCCCAAACAGTGGGCTCTTCAAAAGGCCTCGTCTTTGTGACCTAAAAATCACAACTCTTCCCCTTATCCGGGTGTAAGAACCCCATCCTCTCCACAGTGCCAGCCAATTCTGGTGAGGTGTCTTCACTGTACCCTGACGTAGTGATGGGAGATGAGAGGCCCCAGAGGGTCTACCAAGAGCCACTGAATACTCCTCCCCCATCAGGAGTCCTGCAGTCTCCGACCGCACTGACCAGATGCCGGGACCCACAAGCTCCTCTTACCAGCCATCAGGAAGCCCTAGCCCTGGCCAGGGAGAGGCTCAGAACCCTTATGGGAGCTGAGGACTGAGTGCCTTTGCCTGGGGTATTATTTCTCCAGAGGCAAGCCTGGAGTGTGACCTAGAGATTCTTCTCAAGGCATCGTGACCATGTTTTCCGGCTGCCAGGGAGGTAGACAAGGACTTTGCAGAATGGCCCATTAACTTTCCCATCAGAGCTTCCTCTTCAGTTTCTCTCCACTTTCTGGGAAGTTTACAAACGCTGCCTCACTGATAACAGGACTTTCCCCGTGGACTATCTCATTTGTGCAGCACTCAGAGGGCCATGTGATTATCTGTCAACTTCCTTCAAAGCTTCCCAGGAGGGTCTCCCCAGTGCTCCCCACCCCACTGAGGAGCTGGGAAAGAGTATGAGTTGAGATGTTAACAAGCAGCAACTTCCTTTGTGCAGAGCTGGCAGGGCCAACCACAGTTTACAGTTTCCTTTCTTTCTTCTTGCAGGGCCCACATTCTGAGGACTAGAAACAGATCGAACCAGCTTTCCTCAGCTTTCAGAGAATTACATAGCAACAGCTCAATCTCACTTTTGTGACAATACATTTGAGGGAGGCAAAAAGCAATACTTCATAAAGCTGGGTGAGAACAAAAGGTTAACAATATTATATTGGTTACCTGAAGTAAAATTTGCTATCTTCTTAAAGACTTTTATAGTGGATCCATTTGATATCTGAAAGCAAAGATAAAAAATATATGAGTTTTCAAAATTTAATGGATTTCTCAGCTTCACCCAAGAATTAGATGGCTGGATGGATCCTATATTCTCTCACTTATTAAATCAAATATTTATCAAGAGCTGCCATGCTCTGGGCACGGTGCTGGAGGCTGGGCTCTCTAGAACGAGAAGCAAAGCATGGTCCCTGCTCTCACAGGATTCATAGTCCTCTGGGAGAGGCAGACAGGAGATGAGGTATGGTGACCTCGGGGCTGAGAAGAGGGGCCGACTAAGCCCTGTGTGGTGGTTAGGGTGCACCGTCGCCTTAACTGACTTGGGAGCTGTCTCGTGGAGCACACGTCTGGGTGTGTCCAGGCGGGTCATGGAGGAGGAGTGAACTTGAGGTCCTGTACCTGGTCGCCTTTTGCTTGGGCACTGGGTCCCCTGCTCTGCTTCGCAGCCACCATGAACTAAGCAGCTCTGCTCGGTGCACCCATGCTCTGCTGTGATGTTTGTGCCTGGGGACCAGCCAGCCATGAACTGAATCCCCTGAAAGTGTGGGCCAAACCGCACCCACCTTTCCTCCTTTAACTAGTGGGTGCTGGGTGTGTGTCCAACAGTAGGAAAGCTGACGAATACACCATGTCAGGCCACTCCCTCACCGGTCAGGAGAGGCCTGAGCCAGTTTCAGTTTTTGAGATTCGTATGTGTTGTGAGCTGGATGTATATGCCTCTTTCAAATTCACATGCCCGATATCCTACTCCCAATATGATGACATAGAATAGGGGAAGCCTGCGGGAAGTAACGAACTCGTGGGTGGAGCTCTTACGAGTGGGATTAGCACACTTAGGAGAACAGATACCAGGGCTTGCTCTCACGTTCTGCTCTCTACTCCGTGAGGACCCAGTGAGCAGATGTGCTCCCTGCAAGCCAGGAAGATGCCTTCACAGACTCTGGGTCTCTGGCACCCTGACCACGGACTTGCAGGCACCAGGACTGAGAGAAATAAATGTTCATGGCTTACGCTACCCAGTGGATCACAGCAGCCTGGACTAAGTAGGATATGACGAAATGAGTGCTGGAGCAGCATTTCCTGAAGTGGTGTCTGGACCTGATCAATGCTGTGACGGAACATTTTCACTTCTAGGTCTGTAACCTACAGGAGTAAGTACACATTCTGATGGCACACTGTGCACAACTGCCCCAGACATCAGTATTAGAGTGGACAGACAATCTGACGTCTATTCATATAACACACCATGAGACAAAATAAGTAAAACACTGCCACGTGTGTGTGGGTGAATCTCCCAATCATAATGTTGAGCGAAAGAAATCCAACATGAAAGAAAGCATTCTATATGATTGTTTGCATAAAGCTAAAAAACACACCTGAGTCAAAATTATATTAGATATTTGGAGAAGAAAGAGGAATTAATAATTAGGAGAGGTCTGTTTCTTGACCTGCGTGCTAGTGAGAGGATGTGCTTGCTCTGAAAATTCAAGCAAAACACTTAGGATCTTTTTTCTTTTCTGTAAATATGGTATTTTTAAAAATCATAAAAATTACATATACCTTTAAAGAAAAACTTAAATGTAACATACAGGAGGGGCTGGGGATTTAGCTCAGAGATTCTGCCTGCCTTGAAAGCACAACGACCAGTTTGATCCCCGGTACTGAAAAAAAAAAAAAATTAACATACAGGCGAGTGCTTAATATTCACAACTATTAAGTGTAGAGCTGAATGCTCAAGAGAGATCCATATATACCTATGTAGCCACCGTCCACATCAGGATAGGAAACATGTCAAGGCCCCAAGAACTTGTCCCAGGCAGTAGCCACCCATCCTCACCCACAGGATCAGTTCTCTGACTTCCATTCCACTGCCCAGCTTTACCTCTACTTGAGCATCATATAAATGGGTCATGCAGTATGGAATCTGGTACCTAATTTCTTGGGCTCAGCAGAAGGTCTGCGAAGTTAACTCACACAGTCTTGCCTGACTATGGTCAGTCCTTTCTTATCACTTGTGTATCAGCTCACTGTGCAAATATACTGCAGAAAACTGCTACCCAATGATGAAGAGCTGATGCATGCTGCAGTGTGGGTGAACTTCAGAAACATCACGCTGAGTGAAATGTCATCCAAAGACCACATGGTGTATGATCCCATACCCAAACACACCCACAATAGGCACATTTATATAGACAGAAAGTACATTACCGTGGTCTAAAGCAGGGGTGGAGGAAATAAGAAATGACTGCTAATGAGTACAAAGTTTTTTTCTGGGCTGATGAAAATGTTCTAAAATTAGACTGTGGTGTTGGTTGCACAGTTTTGTAAATTTACCTAAAACCACTGGATTCTGTACTTCACACAAGTGAGTTTTAAGGTATATAAATTATATCTCGGTAGAACTTTTAAAAGTTACTGCAGATTTTATATGTACACGTTGACAATTACACTGTCATCACACTGAATGCTGATGCGGTGCCTGTGTACAGCCACCCCTGGTGATGAAGCCAAGGGTTCTCACCTGAGGCCTTGTGGGACTGCCAGCGCCCAGGGCCAGTAGCTTCCAGTGCCTCTGTCCCTCACCCTGATGTGCCCTGGGAAATAAGCGGGTGCCAAAGTGACCATGGCAGAGAAGACCCTGACGGGAAGAGGCAGAGGGCAGGCCTGGTCCTCGGGAGGACCATCTGCAAGCTCTTCAGACAGGCAGGGGGTGCTGGGGAGGGGACAGGCCAGGAGACACAGATCCCCAGCTCCATCCCGGGGCTGTGGCCGGAAATGAACTCTGTCATTTCTGAACATTGTCAGCTAAGCGATGTTTCCCTCCACTCCAAAACCCAAGGCTGTTTTCTAATAGCAATTTAGACCTGTTCTTCCCAAGTCAGGGGTAAAAAAATGGAGGACCTCAAATTTCTCCTCTGGCCTGCTGCACACTGGTTATCAAAATGTACAAGGCTGCCTCACAAGCACCAAAGGCTTAAACCTAATCTCAGGCTGCACCCACAGCGAGAAGGACACAGACAGAGCAGAGCCAGCACTTGAGAGGCCCCTGGCTGGCCAGCTTGTCCCGCCCGCCACTCAGTGTGGGCAGGGGCCTCCTGCCACTGGCGTTCAGGACATCTTATGGGACCTGGGGGTCTGGACAGGGGCTGGCTGGGGCCAGTGAGGATTCTGAACTCTTCCTGAGCTCTCTGCCTCTGCTGTTCTTACCAAACATCCTTTCCTTTCCCTTGAGCCATTCGTTGTTTTCTGGCTGATTTTTCAATTCTCCTCTATATTTGATGTAATTAAAGTAAGCGCTCTGTGCAGGCGCCCCCTTAGCGATACACAGACACCACGCTTATGAGAATGTTTGAGCAGAGTTACAAAGTTCCTCCCCACAAAGAGCTGGATAGGCTCTGTTTCTAAGCCAATAAATATCTTTTTATAAAAGGAAGCTGGTGATTCATCCTGTAATTGTCAAAGAATGAATCCCAAACGGATCCCGTTGAGTGTTGAGCCAATACTCCGCTCCTGTCAGATGCTTTGTTTTGCCAAAAGTGAGCGCCTTTCCTCTATAATCACAAACACCATGGACGGGCCTTCTGATACGGAGCACTGCCAGAAGTTCAAATGTCTTTTCAAGAGCTGGCAACGACTTGCTGCTGGTGCGGTGCTCAGGCATTAAGATAGCGTGGATGCAGCTTGTACCAAGGCCATTTTACTCTGAAATTATCTCCCAAGAGCCAGTGCAGAGCATTTTATTAGTGGATGGGTCGTGTGTATGTGTGTGTGAACATCTTTCTGACGTTCACAGCTGCTCCAGGGCTGGAATATTTCCACCCCATGTGACTCTGTAATGCTAATATAAGGACAGAAATATAATTTACAGATGTTTGCGGGGTTGGGGGGTAAGGGTTTTTGCTTTCTGTTCTGCACAAGTCCAGCTGCTGCTGAGTTAAGGACAGAAATGCCTTGGTGAAAAGCATAGTGGAATCCAAGGGGTTAAAAACACAATCCCCGCCCCCCTCTTTCTTTGTACTGGGCATCAAACTCGTGACCTTGTGCTTGCGAGGCAGGCGGCAGAATCACTGAGCTAAATCCCCAGCTCTAAAAACACGATCCTGTTGGTTCCATCTGAGGAGCTCCAACTGCTTCCCTACAAGTAACTTCATTAATCGTCCCATCCTCGCGTGAAGCAGGGAGCATCCTCTGGGCCCCTATGTTAGGGATGAAAACCAAATTAAATAATAATAAAAAAGAAAAGATTAGTGTCTCTAGATGGATCTGTGGCAGGAATGTTAGGAATGTTTCTCCAGCTCAGAGCAGAACGGGAGCACGTGGCAATTTCCAATTAAATCCGGATTCGCTGGGAGGAGGCGCTGCCTTTGGATGACACCAGCCGGAGGAGCTGGGATGCAGTGGGGATGACTGGAGCCCTTCCTATCATCAGAACTGGGAGTGGTGACCTGGAGGGGAAGAACCGATGCATCCCAGCCATTTAAAGCCACTCCTGAAGTCAATCTGCAAGAGTGTGAGGCCCCTGCACGGCAAGACGCTATCTTTATGGTCTAAGCTGGAGATTACCCCATAAAAATAGAGGTTGAACTTTTATTTAACCTTATAAAACTGTCATTTCTGTAGGTAAAAATGGCCAATGATTGTCAATTTCATGTGGCTCAGCCTAAGGGAAATAAGGTAATTTTAGCTGAGTTTTACGGAAAATTATGAATATGGTCGAAAGATTACGTTACTTTTTCCTTAAAGGAAAAAAATAACTGAAAACACAATAATCCATATGAATTACTACATGGAAACTGCAGTAACTCTCATTCCTGAGGCTGCCTTTCTACTAAGGCGGTTGTACATGGAAACAAAATCTTATTCCATGAGTGTTGTTTTGGCAGACACCCACCAGTACCACTGTCCCTCAGTCAAAACTTTTCTCCCCCAGCTCCTCAAGCTGATGCCTCAAGGCTGGAAGCAAATGAAAAGCAACTTTTGCTCGGGTTGAGAGGGATAACCTTGTTCAGTCCTTCAGGGAAGGGCATCAGGATACCTCCTCAGGCTTACAGCTCCACACACACCAGGGTGGAGGATTCCTGAACCGCAGCCCCGAGGTGGGCCTCCCTCCAGAGGAAACTGTGCCTCCAAGAGCTGCTGTGAGATGGGAACCCGCAGGCTACGGGTGTGGAGGTGAGGCTGGGGAGGTCGCCTCTGAGGTATTGGAGGGTCCTCCCTTCCGCTGAGGGGAACTACCATCTTCAAGGACTGCTGGCCACAAAGGACATGAAAGTAGATCAGAACCAGATCTGTTTTGATAAACTCAGCCGTGAGATTTTTCAAGAGAAGTGGCCCTTTTGAATTGGACATCAGAGTGTTAACTAGCCGGGTATTTATTTCTGGCCGGGCTGCTTTGAGGTTGGAAGCAGGTTTGAGGCCCAGCTTGTTTCTCTGGCCCAGAGCAGAGGCAATTTCTAGGGTGAGCACTTCTTCATCTGCTTCTCCCCTTGAGGCATCAATGACAGGAGCTGTATGACCGTAGGCAAGTTTCCTAGCCTCTCTGGGCCTTGGAATAGGAATAATGATACTATTGACCTGGTGGAGAGTTGAAGAGGACCAAAGCAGTTGCTATGGCAAAAGCCCCCGAAATAGCCCCTTACAGAAGCGGTACACCTGCGCTTGTTACATATAGCCAGGTGTCCAAAGACATTCTCACTGCAGCAGGCCTGCAGGAGATGACATCCAATCCTTGTATCTGAGGATCAGAGCCAACACCAGAGCAGAAGGACCACGGACCTTACCCCAGAGATCCTCTGGGACATTCTCAGGAGCCGAATGTCTCTGAAGTGGTGAATGTGGTGCTGGGGGGACCACTTGTGCATCGGCACACACCACGTCCCCCAGCCACACAGTGGTTTGTCATCTTTTCTACCTCTCGGAACCTCAGCATGGGAGGTACCAAATCCAATCCTTGTATCTGAGGATCAGAGCCAACACCAGAGCAGAAGAACCACGGACCTTACCCCAGAGACCCTCTGGGACATTCTCAGGAGCCGAATGTCTCTGAAGTGGTGAATGTGGTGCTGGGGGGACCACTTGTGCATCGGCACACACCACGTCCCCCAGCCACACAGTGGTTTGTCATCTTTTCTACCTCTCGGAACCTCAGCATGGGAGGTACCAACCGCAGAGGGAACTTCCTGCCCCACAAAACACCTGTCCTGCACCCGCAATGCCACCTCACAGCAGTGTATGGGTGCCTTAACAGCCCAGCAAAGGGTCACACAGTGCAGTGCCACAGTCGCTGGGGTCACGAGCCCCAGGCCACAGACACCCTCAGCCAGAGAGGTAGGTGCTCAGGAGGCTTAATGATAGGGGGAGGATGCCTCTGGTTTAATGTGTTCGCAAAGACATCAGCTCACTTAAGCCCTTGTCTGTACAAAACGGAGCGAGACAGGAGTCGAAATTCACCCTCCTCTGTAGTCGTCTGATGGAAAGCGGAGGAATAATAGTATCGGCCTGGAAGCACAGGGCTGTTTGGACATTAATGGAGCCAAGACATAGGAACAATGCCAGGTGCTGGTCATGGAAAGCAACACGTCCCCGGGACATGGCAAGGATGCCATCCAGTAGGTGACAGGATATCACCACAGTTTGGAGCTCTGGGGCCAGCTGTATTTTTGCTGTGCCCTCAGATCCCTCTAGAAACCCATTCTTTCTATTCAGAGACTGGCTCCCCTCGATTCCCCCAACGGACTGAGTGGGGCCAGGAGAAATGGACCCGTGCTCCAGCAGCAGAGACTTTGTTTAGACAGGAGGAGGGACTGGCCGTCACTAAAGATTAACTTTAAAACCTAACCAATTTGGACTAATTGGAGGGAGGTAACTCTGAATCACGTAAAACTCTGAATTAGACCCTATTTTTAAATGAAATATAGTTTTTTGCTTTCAAGTGCATACAGTGACTCAAACTAGGGTGCTTTGGTAAATGAATAAGAGTGATAATTAGCATCTTGTCTCTTTGGAGGGAGAAGCAAGTGCTTAAGGAGAAAAATTTTCTTTAATGAGAAGGCAAAAGCAAACTTCAGCCCTGTCAGATTATACCAAATTTTGAATCTGCAGAGGTACAGGCAGCTGAAGGTGGTGGGGGTACTTTTTTCAGATCTGGCATTTAAAAACGGCTCTCAGATGACCCAGGCTTAGAAGTACAGTCCTCCTGAACTCCCTGGGTCCCTTTAAGTTCTCTGCATTTATATCCTTGTGGCTTAGTTTTTTAAACATAAGGAGAATCCTTTAAGGCCTCGTGTCCTAGTCTTGTCATTTATTACCACCATGCAGAGAGGCTGGGGTAGGCGGCCAATAAATCATTGGGACAGGAAGTGACTACAGGCCAGATTAATTTCATTATCATCCTTAAGCAGATAGGTGTCGAGCACGGCCGATGTCTCCGTGAAGAGTGATGTCCTCTCTCTCCCGACAGCCCCTCCAAGCCTTGCAGATGGGCTGTTTTCCCCGCCAGAATGACCTGTCCTGCTTTCCCTACTGAAGGCACTAAGCCCCCACCTTCATGAGGGACTGCTCCGTGCCACAAGGTCACAGGCTTGGATGCCAAGATGGCACAGAAGGCTCCTGAGCAAGGCGGGCGCCGGAGGAGGGTATCGGCGCCAGGCCCCTTCCAGATGTGCAGACGCGGGGCGATGAGTAGAGGCTCTCCGGTCTGGAGCCCTGACACTCAGTGATGCCATCGTCAGCCCAAGGAAGCACTTCCACTCCATCCCCCACCCCA
>NW_022900927.1:55577239-55620121 GCF_012274545.1 Fukomys damarensis | reverse complement strand
CTCCCTGGGTCCCTTTAAGTTCTCTGCATTTATATCCTTGTGGCTTAGTTTTTTAAACATAAGGAGAATCCTTTAAGGCCTCGTGTCCTAGTCTTGTCATTTATTACCACCATGCAGAGAGGCTGGGGTAGGCGGCCAATAAATCATTGGGACAGGAAGTGACTACAGGCCAGATTAATTTCATTATCATCCTTAAGCAGATAGGTGTCGAGCACGGCCGATGTCTCCGTGAAGAGTGATGTCCTCTCTCTCCCGACAGCCCCTCCAAGCCTTGCAGATGGGCTGTTTTCCCCGCCAGAATGACCTGTCCTGCTTTCCCTACTGAAGGCACTAAGCCCCCACCTTCATGAGGGACTGCTCCGTGCCACAAGGTCACAGGCTTGGATGCCAAGATGGCACAGAAGGCTCCTGAGCAAGGCGGGCGCCGGAGGAGGGTGTCGGCACCAGGCCCCTTCCAGATGCCCAGACGCGGGGCGATGAGCAGAGGCTCTCCGGTCTGGAGCCCTGACACTCAGTGATGCCATCGTCAGCCCAAGGAAGCACTTCCACTCCATCCCCCACCCCAGTCCTGCCCGATCCAGACCCACCTCCTGGAGCTTCTGAGCACAAAGTGGGCTGTTTCTCCTTGGTCCTCATCTCTGGGTGAGCACCTGCCGCTCCCTCCCTCACCCCTGAGCCCCAGTCCATCTCCTAACCACAGCCTGGTCTCAGCACCATTGTTCCTCGCCTGAAACTCCCACATAGCTTCCCGCAGGAAGTGTCCTCAGACGACGAGCTGCCCTACTTCCGGGCCTGCGCCTCTTCCACGCACGCCTCAGACCTGCCGCAATCGCAAACCTCCCTGTCTAAGGCCCTCTAATGGCTTCTTACTCTTCTTGGAGTGTGATGCAAACCCCTACGAAGCTGGACAGGCCCCGTGGGACCTGCGTTTCCTCCCCACCCTTCTCTGCCCTTCCTCTATGAGAAGCGCTGCTGGTTAAACTAGGCCTGGAACCTCCATGTACCCATGGGTAAAGTGGGGTTCCTAATTCACAGGGCTGCCGATGGACAGAATGAGCCAGAACAAAGACAAATGCTCAAGTCTGCACTTGGCCCAGAATGAGAGTTCCCTGAGCTCCACTGGCTTTCGCTGCTGCCCAGGCCCCTCCTCAAGTTCGGGCCAGACTAGAAGTCACCCTGGCAAACTCACATCTCCGTTCTCTGCTGGGAGCCCTATCCTGCCTTGCTAAATTCTTCTTGTTCCTTAGGTCTCCACCCTCCTGAACATCCGGCCACAGCTTGGTTTAACACAAAGTGCTCCTGGGTGGCGGGTCTTGCCCTGCCTCCTCCATCCCCACCCTAGGGCTGCAGGTTCCCGGTTGCTGCCCCTTGCCTGCACATCCCCAGCTCCCAGCACAGATCTGGATACCACTCTGGATGCCACCTGCCTCCTGCCTCGTCAGCCACAGGCTTCTCTTGGCACTTCTGTGTCGCTGAGAAGTCATGTGCCCTGTTCACTGACCTTAGCTTTCACCCAGCGTATGGGTCAGGAGGCTACAGGAAGTATCGCTCATTGCTGCAAACAGGAAATGAGGAGCTTCAGAAAGGAGGGCCCTGCACAGAGGCTGCAAGGTGTGGCGGGAACACCGCACAGCGAAGTGAGGCCCTGCACTCTTACAGTCTGTTCAGCATCAAGGCCCTTGGCACATGGCGGTCACACAGGCGCGTGACAGTCCTCCTCAGCTTCCCTAGAAACACACCACACAAAGCCAGACAATCTCGCCGAGGCCAAGCTTCCAACCTAAATCAGGAGGAAACCGTGGGGCATCAGGAAAACCAAAGCCTTCCGAGAGGGGGTCGAAACAGTGGTTCCCGGGCTCTGCTGGAGGGGCAGCGGAGGAAAACTCCGCCCCAGAAACATTCAGTCTGCAAACGCTTCCAGAAGACAGCTGGAGTGCAGGATCTTTACAGAAGTGAATTTGCCTGGCCCTGGAGGTCATCCAGTCTGATGTGGACTGGGACTGAGGAAGGAAGGGCTGCTGAGGTCAGGTCTTGTTCTTACCTCGTAGTGGCCGATGGTATTGAGCTTGGTTATTCCATCTTCAAGAATCACAGAGGAGCCATCAATATCCAGAAGCTCTTTTTGTCGGGTGCCCACTTGAAGCTCTGGAAAACGGGGGGAGGGGGCGATGTTCACTTTCAAAATTACAACAAGAACTTTCAACACTTCATGTTACTCTCAGAAATTTTGTTTTTTAAAATTTTTTTTCACAAATGTTTTTTATAAATAAATGAAACCTAGGGCTGGTATTTAGCTCAGTGGTTCCACCACCTGCCTTGCAAGTAGAAGGACCCTAGTTTGATCCGTGGTACCAAAAAAAATAAATAAATAAAATAAAAAAAGAAAGAAAGAAAGAAACCTGAATAAAGCGGTAAAGCTTTATTGGAAAATATTGAAATATATCAGCCAGGCTGGGGACCTGAGTTTTGTTTTGGGTGTGTGGTTAGGGAGGGCCCTGACATTTCAGGCTGCTTTTCCCTGAAGCTTTTAAGCTGCAGCTAAGCTTGGAAGTGAAGCCATTTAAGATAAAATCATGCATTCTGTGAAGGACTGAATGCTTAAAAAAAAAAAAAAAAGGTTGCCATCCTCACATGCATGTACACACAGGTTCACCAACAGAGGCACAATGGGAGTGGCCTCTGCAGGTCCCTGCGCACGCACCTGCAGCACAGGTGTGACTCCCTGCACACGTGGCTGGCTTGTGCCCTGGCATCAGAATGTGGCCGCAATTTTTTTTCTTGAACCTACACAGTGTTTTTTATGAATTACTGTGCTAACGTTAGCCCAACACCAGCATATAAAGATGATGAAATTGCAAACAAGTCTGGACTTGGGGTTTCTCTTTTTATAAATCTAGCCACATTAACCCTGTGTCCTACATGGCAACCTTCAGCCAAAGCTACGTGGCTCTTGATTCCACAGTTAGGTGGAATGTCTTTTCCCAGTTAAATCAGGCCCCACGGTTTCCTGGTGTCCAGGCGGTGACACTATTTATGTCCTTTCTGCCCCTTTGTGCCTGAGCTTGTGAGCCTCTGCTATAAGAGGTCTGAACAGGACTGCTTCTGGGGTTGCAGTTCAATACTACTTATGGCTGCTTTCTAAGGCTTTGCCTCGGTCTCCCCAGCCCAGCCTTGGCAGTAGCTTGGAAGTTCAGAGGCACACAGCCAATAGGTCCCAGGCCACCACCTGTTCGGCCCTGCCTTCCTTCTCTAGGAGTGGAGGACCTTGAAGGGTGCAAACCCAAGAGAAGAAGTTCAAGGACATGGCCGTGACAGGGGCTGCTGGGCTATCCTCCCTGTGGCTGTCAGGCTGGGTGTGCCTGCATCCTTTGTGGTCAGAGCCACACATTTGCAATACATAAGTTCAAGACAAGGAAGTTAACGGGGTGAAGTCCTGGCTTCCTAGCTGAGGCTGCCCCTCGACCCCGAATCTAACCAAATGGGTCTGCAAGCTGCCCATCGGCCCATCCTAAGGTGGGACACAGAAGCGAGGTGGAGAGAGGTGCTCTACTATCTGTGAGGCAGGTCACGCAGTTCCTGCACACTGGCATGGCCGTGCTCAAACTTCCCGGACCCTGCCCGGAGGCTCTTCTCAATGGCCTTTTCAGGAGGTCTGATTGGAGGGTTAGCATTCTAATTGCCTGCTTAGTGCAGGCCTACAACTATACACGGAGGAGAGATGAACCTTGTTACTCTGCCTGTCACTGCTGCAATGTCACTCTGCTTTCCTGCCCCATTATCTGCTATGAGATCCCACGGCAGTCTCCTGGGAGGCTGCACGAGCTCAACTCTAAAATGTTGCTGAACATCCGAGTGGAGCAGAGCCCTGTTAACTTGCTCACACATATGCTCTCCTTTGTGTACCAATAGAGCCCGAAAATGAATTCCTGGCAGATGCTGCTTCATGCTGGGGGAGGACGTAAAAGGCACTTAATGCAGGATGCGATTAGCAGAGAGGAAGACCTTTCCCGCGTGGCAGAGTTAACACGTGGTGGCTGAGCTGCCCACTTATGACATGCTCGGGATCACAACAAACAAATCAGACCCCAAAGTGAAAGGCAACATGTCCAGAGGGCACAGGGTTTACACCTTTTTGTACTTCTTGATGCAAGGTGATTCCAGTCCGTCTCAGGGTCGATGATCTCATGAATCTGATTTACAAACATAACATTCTTAAAAAGGCATCTTTTCAGGGTGATCCTTCTTCCTAGAAGGATCAAGATGCTCAGGACAGAGCAAAGCGGCCCTGTGGCCCCTACAGGTGCCCTCTGGGGGGCAGCCCAGGCCATCTGAGAGTGACCAAGCAGAAGCTGCTGGGTGTGGAGGGAGGGACAGCAGGGACAGGGCTCACCGGGTGATGGGGACAGAGTAGCTACCACATTCTTACCAAGACCGATCTCGTTGAGCTGCAGGCCATACGGAGAGCCATTTTTGCTTAAGAAGGCTTGGAAAATCTTTTCTTTGGCTTGGCCTATGGTATCACAGTCAAGAACATTGACTGAAATATTCCGACAGACATCTGCACTCTCATTTTCTGGGATTTTTTCAAAGACAACGTTTAATGCCTGCAAGAACACAAACAGGTTTTCGAGTCTATTAGATAACTGTGATCTGAAAGGCATTCATAAAAGACACAAACCTTGGTGAGTCCTACTAATACCCCTGACAGCACACTAGCAAATGCTGTTATCTCAGGATACTTTAATCTTTTCTCCATAATCCATTCTTCTCGGGGATAATGGGAAGGAAAACACAAAGTTAAAACTCTCACTATAGAGCAAGAATTAAATAAATACATCTGAGGGGGAAATGTATATATACGCATAAATATTCTAAAAGTGTCGATTTCTAATTTCATCCTCCCAAAAATGAGTTGGAAGGGTTCCACAGTAAATGAGGGCAGACTGGCGATTATTATTTTTTTATTAGCAGAGCCACAGAGTCCCTGAAGTGAAGTTCCAGGTGACAGGAAAGGTTACAAGGTCCCCAAATCGATCACACCAAAGAGGTCATGTTTTAATATGCAGCATTAATTATAGTAACATTTGTCTCCCCCTCCACTTACACTATCTTCCATTAGATGTTTCTGAGCCCTCATTAAAATCCTGAGATCCCACCCTGTACTATTATTCTTGCATTAATTACATCTCAGTGCCATTACTTAATGTCCTGTCAGTGAGCATTCTCTGAGACCTCATCATGGGGCTGAGGCAGAGGGAAGGCGTGTGCGTGCGTGCATGTGTGTGTGTGTGTGTGTGTGTGTGTGAGAGAGAGAAAACACAGGAGCAGGGGTATTTCAAAGCCATTCTACAAGCAAGTTCAGGTTTACTTTGTCTAAGAACAAATACACAGGTCTCCAGCACCAGTGTTAACTGCCTGCAGATCCTCAAGGGAAGTGATCCGAGAAGAAGGAAGGCTTTTCCACAGCCAGGGTAACACAGTTTAGTTTCCACACCTTGGTAATCAGTAAGGTAGAGGGAGGGACCTGGGCACGTGTGAAACACACAGTTACGGAATGTTTCTGAGCCTGGCTTTAATGAAGGAGTGTAAAATGATCAAGCAATGGGGATATTAAGAAATACAAACACAAATGGGGAAGGGGGGCCCTTAAGACTGCCTCAGTCATAGCATGTGATAACGACTATACTTGCTTTCTTCTTTGTCCACTTTTTTGGAAACAGGGTCTCCCCATGTAGCTCAGGATGGCCTTGAACGCACCATGTAACCCCGGTTGGCCTCGAACTGGCGATCCTCCTGCCTCAGGCTCCTAAGTGCTGGGATCACAAGTGTGCACCACCACGCCGGCTTGTCCCAGCCTCCCATCATTGCCATGGAGACCAAATGAGATAATGGGCCCCAGAGCTGCTGGCAAGGGTCCATAGCGGGCAGCGGAAAGCTGTGTGACTCCCCCACCAGGCACCGACCAGCCGCTCTCAGTTCTCACAGAGCAGGAACGACTGTCCTGTGACCGTGACCTGAACTGACCATCTCTGGCTGATGAGCTTGGGGACACGGGACACACAGACCTGACCCGGGCCTGGCAGAGGCAAATGCCCTCTCCCCAGCACTCAGCAGCCAGACGTAATTCTAAGTGCTGCTAGGTTCACTGGGCTGCGCGGTGAGTGTGAGCCACTACTTCACAGCGAGAAGGCGCCATCCTTGCGTACGCAGTCCCTCCTCAGATACAGAGCCGGCCAGCACCTGACCTTGGACCTCACAGCCTCCACAAGCACACACAGTGGCTAAGCCAGATGCCTTCAGTCATGCCCTTCCAATCCTGTTTCTAGGTGTGCGAGAGGAGGCACTGGTCCAACACTACCCAAATGCCTAAGACTCCGAATCAGGGGACTCTGAACTCCAGGGCTGACGGGTGATCTCAGTCTGGCCCCCGAGTCTGCCTCCTCGGGTCCCGTTGCCCCTGCCGGCTCTCAGAGGACATCTGTGTGGCAGTCCAGCCCCTGCCAGCAGCATTCAGATGCCTCTCTGCTCACTGGCAAACCACAGCCCACGACACTGGAGAAGGCAATACCGGGCGAGGAGGGTCACGTGCAGACTCCGGAAGGGCCCAACTTGGTAGTGGCGTGCCCGAGTCCCTCTTTTAGTGACATTTGTGGGGCTCTTGAGACTGGAAACTGCCACAGGCCTTTTAAGACGTACCCTTCAGCGCGTGTTGAGCCTCAGCTCCGTTGCTACCCCCAAGACATGTTCCTCTGAATCCTCCTGATGTCTTGGCGAAGGGGGCTGAATTATTACCACCATCTGCATTTCAGAGAGAGGAAACTGAGGCACAGGGGGCCTACGTCACCTGCTCTGAGGATGCAGTAAGTGGCGAGCTGCCAGGAGTGAAAGCCTGACCTTTCTGAGGCACAGGGCCGTGGTACCGCTCCTCCTGTCACCTGGGCCTCAAGCGTTCTGACAGTCCTGGCCCGGATTGGGCTAAAGACTAAAGACACGCGGCGTACAGTGGGTAACTCGTGGCCTGCGAGTGCCCCTCCTGGGGACAGTGGCGAGGGTCAGGGCTTCCAAGACAGACTTGACTGGAAAACACCTTCTCATCAGGGCCGCAGCTTCCCAGCTGGTATTACAGTTTTACGGGTATTTGCAAAACAGCATCCTGCTACTACTACCTAAAGGGCACTATTGTCTTTTTAAAAACCACCTCTTTATAGGCAATAAACATTTCCTAAAAACATAACCAAAGGGGGAAAAATCTGAACTGAATGTAAAATAATGTAAATCTGCCACTGCCTCCACAGCTAGATGGGTGGAAAAGAGGTAAAATGGTATTTTACAGAGTCCACAGGGAATTCTGAGAGTAAATTCAGACACAAATTGATTTGCGTTCATTTTTTATGCTGCTGACAATGCTCAAATAGCGGCTTCCTCCACGCTCTCCTGAGGTGTGAGTGTGGGGTCCCTTGGATCGCCCGCCCCTTACCGCCTGAACCCAGGCCCCACAGCTGGGGCCCCCCACCCGCCTACCGTCTGTGACAGAGCAAGGGACAGCGCGGGCTGCCTTTACCCACTGTGCCCCACGGAAGCCCATGGAGCCAGGCTTCTCCGTGGCCTCCTGGGGTCCAGGGGCACCGTCCTTGTTTTTGGATCTTGCACAATACATTTGGGGGACACCTGGAACCAGCGCTCCACCAATCAGGCACACCTGTGTCACCTCAAGAAGTGCTCAGAGTCTCCCTCCAGTGGGCGGAGCAAGGGCCAAGCACGTGAGTGTGGCCAAGCCATCCGCCTTCGCTGGGCCTGTTGCGTCTCACAGGAGCCGTGATCACCACAACGCTGACAATGACAGCAAACTAGGGAGCGCTTCAGATCACCGAGCACGGCTTCCAATGGTGCAACACAGACGCATCTCAAGAACAGCCCGCGAATGAGGGGGAGTCCGTCACGATGCTCATTACAGGTGGGAGACCGAGGCACAGAGAGGTTAAATACACTGCACAAGGCTGTCCAGGACCAGGCACCCCTGTGCCCTGTTCTTAAGACCCTGTAAGTCTGCCTTCCAAACTATGAGGAAGTTTTCTGAAAAGCACCGTTTAAATCTACAGGACAGTGTTTCGCTTTCAACACCCACAATAGGCCAACTGCTCTAAACCAAATACTGGTTTTTGCCTAGAAATGTGCCCCTCAGTTAAGAGGAAGTGCTCTGGATCTCCCTACTCCCTTGCCATGACAGTGCCTGCAAAGCCAATCGAGAGCCCTCCTTCCTCTTCTGCTAACGAGCCAGGCAGCAGCAGCAGCAGCAGCAGAGGCCCAGCTGAGGATGCACCATTGGTGGTAACTCCCTCCTCCTCCACCACCAGAGACTGTGCATGTGACAAAGCGCTACCCAATGGCACAGGAAAGGTTTTCTACCCTAATGAAAGGGGGGAGTTGTGCATGGGGCTGTGGCAGCCAGCCTGTGAGTAGGAGGCAGGGCCAAGAGGAAACAGAGACAGTGAACCAGAGCTCTGACAGCACTGAGCAAATGGAACAGCCTGGGAGCTGCTGACCTCCACACTCTGCTCTAAGATGCAACCCCATGCTCTACTATTCCAGGGCCTGCTACTCCGATTTTCTCCTTCTCACAGCTGAATGCACCCAAACCAATGGTGCTCACTTATTTCACACCAACTGAATACAGGGCTTTCTAGATGACACTAGGTAGGGAAGGCCTGGCACTAATCCTGTCTGGAAAATTCTGGCAGGACTCCGAGACCAGCTCCAACACAGTGGACAGAGGAAGTGTAGACAGGCCTCAGCTCTGGCTTGGGGGGGTCCCGCACAGGGAGGGAACCGGGAAGGCTACACCAAGGTGGGGGCGTTGGGTTGGTCTGCAGCACACGAGGAAGGCCTCTGGGGACAGTGGGCTCCCAGGCAGCCTGTGGGCAGCAAGCTTCGGGCTAACTCGGGCTGGCCAGTCAGGAAGCTGGAGAGAGAATCCCACTCCCCGTGGGCGGAAGACAGGGTGGAGAACTTGCAGGCTGCAGTTGTCGGGTACGGTGGCGCAGAAGAGGCTGCGCAGCTCTGGCTTTATAATAAAAATAGCCAGCACTTACTGAGCACTTCTCACACTCTGGCAATGAAGTTGCCAATTCCATCTGATTCTCACAAGTCTATGCAGTGGGCACTATTATTAGCCTCATTTAGCAGATGGAGAAACTGAGACAGAAAGGTTTAGAGACGTGTCCAAGGTCACAGAACTGCTGGAGCAGTCACAACCAGGGTACATTGGGGCACTTAACTGTGAAGCCAAAAGGCCACCAAATTAAGCTTTCCCAAGGGCAGCCGGACACCGGTGCAAGTCCTGGTTGGTCAGCGCCGCCCAAGGAGGCAGGCTGGCACAGACAGCCTGCAGGAGGCTCGACCTCCTGCCCTGGCCTGGCCCTAATCCTCACAGCACCCCTGAATCTGAGTGCCCCATGGCTCAGGCAACTCTCTGGACACATCTGCCCAGTTCGAGTCTGTGTCCCTGCCTCTGTTGCTGCGTGTGACGTGTGATCCCTGACAATGAGCGGCTGTGCTATGCGGCAGCCCATGGGAAACTTCCTTAAAAGATGGCTGGTGACCACCAGTCCTCTTTCTACAGCCCTGCATAGGTCCTGCTGCAGGAACTGGAGAGTGGGCACCTTAGGACATGAGGTAACTTGAAGACAACAGACGGGCCGGGGCCTAAGGCTATCCCAGAGCAGAAGCCCCCGCCAGCTCTGGCCAGGAACTCCACAACTCCAGAGAAACGGCGTCTGTGTGGCTTAAGCCTCAGGAGTCCAAGTCTCCATCCTGAGCAGCTGACCTATGGCCTGGGAACTTGGGCTGTTACCCAGGAGGCCTGCAGAGGGCAAGGCTGCTGGGAAACCAGAAGAGCCTGGTCCTGCACAGCCTGTCCCAGACCAGCCTCTGGGGAGTTGTTCAGGGTTATCGGTTATCTCCTGCCCACATCTGTCCATTATCTGACACCAAAGAGTCACCATGCAACATTTAACAGTCACACAAACCCACACGTGTGTCGGAAATGCTATCAGCCATGCGTGGTGGTACACACTTGTAATCCCAGCACTTGAGAGGCTGAGGCACAAGGATCACCATGAGTTTGCTAGCCTGAGCTACATAGTGAGTTCAAGGCCAGACTGCACTATGCAGCATGACACTGTCTCAAAAAAGTAAGAAAGAAAGAAAGTAAAAGAAATGCTTTCCGTGATGATGCATCAGCTAATCAACCCTCACTCCACATCACCCATCATCAATAAATAACCAACCAGCCAATGCAGAAAGGGCACTTCCTGCTTAGTGGACCTCATGGGTGACAAGAAAAATAGCCCTGTCCAGAAAATCTGTTATGAAGAATGAGCACTTCCTCGGGCGCCAGGCAAGGTGGTTGGATGTGTGACATACAGTACTGTTTTCTAACCTCTTAACAGATGCCCAAGGGTAGGTTTGATCACCACTGTCCACTGACAAGAAAGCAGGCTGAGAAAGGTGCATGGTCACACGGCTAACCCCACCTCTTCCGCCACGTCCCCACCCCACGTGGACATATAGCCACTTTTCTCCTCCCTGTGGCTGTCCCCAGGGTCCCTCTGCAGGACGTGACAACTTCAGGAATTGAGAGCAGAAGAGACAAGGCTGGAGGGTCGGGAAGGAGGAACCGGCAGCAGGAAAGAGCTGTCTCCCAGGGGAGGGCGTCCAGCTTCCTCATTAGCCGCCCCACCACAGCCTTGGCTAATCAGGGCAGGGCTGTGGCCGCATCCTAGCTGGAATACCCTAGAATACCCAGAAAGTAACGGCAGAAGAATTTATTACGAGCCAGCAACTTTGTCATAAAAGGACTTAGAGCAATAATTGCTTTCATTAAATAAAACCTATAAAATATATTTCTAATTTCATTTTGGGGCCAAATGAAAGTCAAGGGAAAAATTCTGGTTCTTATACCAAACTCAGCAAAGCTTGTTTTTCCACACCGGACGCGTGGCCCGGGGCATCTCAGTGTCACCCTTGGAACTCTGCGCTTGCTGCCTAACCTCCCTTCTTCCTCTGTTCCCGCTTCTGTGACCCCAACCCCAAACGGGCAGCCCCAAACTTCCTACATCCAGGGATTCTGCTCCTTGACAGCACAGTGGAGGGGCAGAATGTAAGGGGAGTCTTTTCCATTATGAAGAAAAAAGTTGATGAATGAAACCAAAAATGTCACCAGTTTTTCTGTATACCTGCTAACATTTGTCCATTAGAGTGAAGTGAACAGAGCTTACTTCTGAGTTAGATTTAAAATAAAAAAAGTTGATTTCAATATTTTTGTTTTTGTTTTTTTTTTTGCAAAGAGCCTCATGAGTCTCAGACTTGTGGAGAGTGATGAAGACTTTCCATTTCTGTGTCCAGACAGAAAGGAAAGAGGCCAAGGCTTTGGGGTTGGTGGGAAGGAGGACTCCAGTTCTTTTTCTCTATTATGTCAAGACCTAGATTAATGAAAGGCTGGCAAACTTTCTGGAAAGGACCAGAGAGTAAATATATAAGGCTTTGGGGCTATTTACTCTGCCAAGGTGGCAAGAGAGCAGCCATAGATAACTGGGAAATGAATGGACAAGGCTGTCTTCCAATAAAACTTTATTTGTAGAAATAGGGGGCCACAATTGGCCCACAGGGAGTTTTCTAATCTTTGCTGTAGATAACAGTACCTTCAGATGGAAGGCTGACTTGGCCAACCCCAAAAAGACAAATTGAGAAAATGCTTTTTAACTTCACCACTATTTGTAATAAAAATTACCATGCTCTGAAAAGAATAAATACAAACAAGGATTCTAACAATGAAATAATAGTCACATTTGAGCCACAGAGAAGAAAATTAAATACTTTTGTACTTCGATAACTAAATTATTTTCTAATTCCAAGATTATAAATGTGAGAAGAAAGAACATGAAAAGGGAAGCCATTTAAAGCACTCATTTAAAGTTAATTTTTCATTTTCCACAGCTTGCCTTCACCTAGGGAATGACTTACCTAACATGATTATAAAAAATGGTTTCACTCTTTGATCAGGAAGCGCAGAACACTGACTATGAAGTTAGTAATGGTTTCAGTATTATTGCAAGTCATAATGGAAATGATTTGCACTATGGTAGAAAGAAAAAGAAAAAAAACAAAGCTCAAGAATTGTTAATTAACTCCACTGTTTCTCCACAAATGCTAGGAGTATTAAAAAACAAGATTGCTGAAGTGCAAACATCAGGATTTAATGAACAATGGGATGTAATTGAAGTAACAGAGAACGACTTAATCGGGACAGTGGGTTGTTTAATTATGGGGATAATGGATCTCTTGCAAGGACAAACGAAATGGAACAGGAGGAGTTGGGAAGAGGTAGGGAGAGGTAGGGACAGGTAAGGAATAATGCCATAGGAAGCACCTGGATGACAAACCGTAGCTAGGGATCGCCAGTGCTGCGCTACATAGGAAGTATTTTATTAAACACGATTGCCCCCAAATGGTAACCACTGGAGAAAAAGCCAGACTGGTGTGGCCTGGCATAAAACCTTCAATAAATCATAATGGACACATTACAATTTCTGCAGGCATGTCCCTGTGCCTTTTCAAGAATTTCTAATAATCTTAAAGACTTTCCTATAGATATGAGAATGAGTGCAATAATATGTTTGTCTGAACACGGTTTCCCAGGGTGCCAAGATATTATCTCTCCAGTGCAGCAGATTGGCAAGCTCATTTCCTGGGTTTAAGAGTTCAGAAAACCATTTCTCGCTTAACTTTGATTACAAGTCAAACTTCTCTTGCTAATTCAGCACGCCTGCTACGAGTTATTGGTTTTTCTCATCTCCTCTTGAAAGTGAAGCAAATGTCCTTTCTCTCATGGGTCCATCTCCCCGGAACTAAACTTCTCAGGCCTTTCTGGGCTCCTCCAAGCCCTGCCTCTGCCCTGAAATCCTGCTCTCTACACTGGGAAGGTGAGAGAGGGCCTGCCACCCACTGGAGAAACAGCAGAGCGAGAGCCCTTAGTCCTGGTCTGGCTGTCAAATCAGAACCCCTGGGTACCACCGGAAGTCTAGGGTTCCGGGTGTAGACACAGGCCTTCCCCAAGCTAGCGTTAGGCAGGAAGCTGACATGAGGCTGCTCTGCCTTGCTGAACACCAGCCTGGGGCACTGGACGGCTGCTGCTTCTGGAGAAACCCAACAGGGCTTTGTTTAGACTACAACAGAGGGATTTTCCTTCCAAGATGCAAGGGATAAAGCATGATTTCCCAGAGCCCATTAGTTAGCTTAATGATTTCATGCTGAAGAAACTGGCAGGTTGTCTTTGTGTTCTAGAGAACACCCCCCACATGCCTCAGAACACATCCTAATCTTAGAGGTGTTGCACTTTTAGGCTGTTGCACGAGCTGCTGTGTTTCTGAGCATGGAGCCCAAGAGGAGTTTGGGGGCCTCTTCTCAAACGTGACCGGCTACGGCACCAGGCTTTGGCATTTCAAGGTGCTTGTGTGGCTGCTGTAGATTCTCCTCTCCTTAAAAGAATTTACACACACACACACACACACACACACACACACACAATTCGAGTTTGTTCATCACACCTTAGTTTTCAATACACAAACCACCCCCCGCAAGTGTTAAAGCAAGACTTTAAAAACCACTTGGTGTACAGCCTAGGAGGGGGCTGGAGGAAGAAGGGGGACAGGGAGGGAGGAGGGGAGAAAGGCCAGGAGAAAATTAGAAATACGATGCTTCAGGCTGGGGAACTTGCCTGAAAGGAAATGAAAAGCCTTAAATTTTTTATACTGACCTTCTGCTAACATTTTGTCACACAAACTTAGACAGGATCTTATGCCTTCTCTCAGGCTTCTAGTGCAGTCACCCACCGTGAAAGGGGGGCTGAGACAGGTCCAAGAAAAAGCATCCAAAATCATTCTTAAAGGCAAGGGCCCTAGGAACATGAGGGCCACCCCTTTCTCCAGCCCGAACTCCATCCACTGGCAAATTCAAATTTGAAAAGGTAAAAGTGTAGACTTAATTTTTCATTTGCCTTTTCCCCACAGGCTATAAAGGGGGAGAAAAACATTTCAAGAGTCGCTGTGAATTTCTTCAACATCAAGAAACATTTTGATGATGAGTTGAGTGCTAACAAATCAGAAACACATGGTCTTAATTGACTGTGAAATAAATAATGTTTCTTATTGAAAGGGAGAAAAAAGCATTCAGATGTAAAGCATTAAACAGGACTTAGACCTCAGAAGTCGCTTCAGGGCATCCGACTTCTTTCCCCACTTCCCTGCTTCTCTTTCCTGTCTAGATTCAGTGTTTTCAGGAAACAGAAACACTGCTGGATTCCCCTGACCTACATTCACTTGCAAACATTTCTCTTTGGGGACTTCTTAGTCAGTTTTCTGTTGTTATAACAAAATACCAGCCTCACCTGAGGCTGTGCGATTTAGAAAAGGAAAGAGACGGATCTAGCCCATGGCTCTGGGGTCCAAGAGCACAGTGCCAACATCTCCTGGCTGGGGTGAGAGCCAGAAAAAGAAAGTGTGGCAGAGACATATAACGAGAAAGGAGAAGACTAGACCCCCGCCCCTTATGCTACCGACTCCCTCAGGAACTGCCATGCATCAGTCCTTGGGCAAGGGCAGCGCTTGTGGCCTGATTAACTCTGCAGGACCCCACCACCCAGCAGGGCAGGTACGACGGCCATTAAACATCGCCACAAATTTAGTGGCCATCAACTCTATCCACACCACATCAGGGAGGTTTGGAGCTTCTGAAAATGTCTCAAAGTAAAAGCCCAGACCTCTTCTAGGTTGGACCAAGGGCCTGGGTTTGCAGACAAACCAAGGATCAGTGGAAGGACTCTGCAGGCCCTGGTGCAAACTCAGCTTTTGCTCTCTAAGGTGTCGTGGTGCTCACCCAGTGGGATGCGCATGAGAATTATCTGAAAAGATTAAAACATGGCTGGGCTGCAGACCCCAGAGATCTGACTGCATCAGTCCAGAGGGAAGACCCCAGCACTGGTACATCTACTACTCAAGCGTCTGCATTTTTAATGAATGTTCCGTGATGGCCTAAGTGCTTTATATAATACAGGGTCTTTTAGTCCTCGCCACACCTGTGAGACGGGCAGGTGCCATAACCCTCATGTTTATTTTCCAGGAGACTGAGGCACAGAAGTTCAGAGACTTCCCAGGGTCCAGAGCGACCCAGTGGCAGAGGCAAGATTCAAGCCCACCTGGTCCAGAGCCCAGCTCTAAACCTGAGTAGCAACGGTTCTCAGGCAGCATCGTAGTACCAAGGAGCACAGTAAAAAGGCACATTTTGGGTCACACCCCAGGTCCACTGAAGCAAAAATTCCAGGGTGCTACTTGGCAGTGGATGCTAACAAGCTCTCCAGGTGAGTGAGACTCGTGCTCGAGTTCAAGGACCACCACACTGCCTTGAAGACGCAGGTGGAGAAATGTCTTTGAGCTCAACTTCCCGCCTCTCAGACAGTGGCATCTTCAGTGGAGGATGAGCTACACCTGGAATCGAGAGCTGGGAATAGCTCATCTGTGGACTCATCTCCCACCAGATGACATAACTGGGCCGTGGTTCACAGCAGTGTGGTCCCTTCTCCAATTAGGTAGTGAATTCTTCCAAGATGACACTGCAGGACTCACATCCAGGGTGAAGCCACAGGACTCAGCTCCTCAGTGAGCAATACCCAAACTCCATGGTAATTTTCTCCTCCCTCTCCACTAACGAGATGGTAAAGAAGCTCAGGGTCTTCAGAAAGCTAAAGATCAAACCAAAACACAGCAATCTCTCCCCCAAGTCTCTATTTAAACAGAAGAGCTCAGAACATCCGTAAGTCATTCTGGAGATACAGTTCTTTCCATGCAGGGCTCCCTCTCTAAAATCCCTGAGCGTGCCCTAAATTGGTCTCTCCTTATTCAGGGAAGGTAGCAGGTGGGTGGGGTGGGAATGGGTTAAAAGGAAATTCTCCAATCGTGAAACCCTCCCGAAGCCATGCAGTCATCTTCCTGTAGTGATTTACAGCATTCCTCTAAAAATATCTATGAGATCACAGTACATTAAGTGTATGACACCAAACATTTGTAACTAATCCATGAAAATAAAGTAAGGGCGTCTTGTTGCATGGGGAATGCAGTGGAATTTGTCTCGTTATCTTTCTAAAATAAGACGGCCTCAATTTGGTTGAAATATATCTTCACACATTGTCTTCCCAGAGCAGAACCATTTGAGAAATTCTGATTGCAATTATAAGTACTGAATAGGGAGTGCTTTGCATTTCCTTTGACGATGCTGAAAGCTATAAGCAATCCTGATATTAAAATCTTTGGAAATTGATGAGTACCTCAGGCATCATTACAATGCTTTCTCCCCCAATCCAAGTAATTAAAACCTATTATGTGAACACGTGTTAATATTTTATCAACTATTGCTTTTAATTAACTAAACATATGAGGCCCCCCAAGGTAGCCAATGGAAGGCAGCAGAAGGATGTGGCTTCATTTTAAGTGAACCCCAATCCAACCCCACCCCAACTTCTACTTCTAGCCAGATTGATTTGTGAGTCCGGACGGGAGCACTTTCCGGCACACCTACCACAGTGCTGAACTCAGGGACCTGCCACAGCAGCCAGTCTTCGTTCAGGGTGTACAGTGCTTTGCAGGTGATCACGTCCACAGGCCCCTTGTTTATTTTCTGGTTCAGAGTTGTCACCAGCAAGTAGAAGGGCTCTCCGACAGTCTCCTTGGAAAAGATGCAAAGCGACAGTCAGCTTTCCCCAGAATCCACTGTACTTTCCAAAGAATTAAAGTTTCTGTTTATGGCAGCACGACAGGAGACAGGAGGCAGTGTTTTCTAACAGTCAACATGAAACTCCCAAGAAAACACTGTACATATCGCTCCACTTGGGATTGGGCGCAAACCCCAGCAAGCAGCCGCCTCTCGCCCCGGCACACGGACGACCACGCATGTGCACGCACATTCACAGCTCCCCGCACTGTGCTCTATTTCACGCCTTGCGCTGGTATATGGCAGACTAAGGCTCCTCTTGTGGGCTGGTGGTACCTAAGGAACAGTGAGTATATGTGGAGATTCAACTTCTGAGGAAACTGAACTTGGGGTACTCAGACACCCCACCGTGAGCCTTTGGTGGTGCCGGCCTGAAGAGGTTGTCTGGGGTCCTCCCTCCCCTGGACCACAGACAGCTCCACACCTTCCAAGACTCTGCCCGTCCTGCCGTCTTCAACTCCACATCTCGATTGTGGGTGCTGTTCCCGGCTGGGAGGCCTGCCTCAAATCTGCAGCCACTCCCTGATGCGAAGGACTCTGAGCCGCCCGCTGGTCGGAGGGTGCGTGTTCTGCTTCCTCCCAGGCATATGGCCCAAGTCAACTAGAGAGTATTTGCTAGACCATGGGCCTTCTATGATCCTTGGACATTAGGCCAATACATGGGGCCTGGGGGCCAGAGAGTCACAGCACCTCAGTGAAGGTGAAAAGGCAGCCTGAAGTCGGGTTTACAAAGTCAAGCTTACAGCCAGTGGGCCCAGCTTTCAAAGGAGGGGTCTACTGCCTTTCTCACCTGCTTTCCCTTGATCAGGTAAATTTACCTGGCGCTCTTTTTAGCTTCCTGAGGTCCACCCCTGACTTTACACTTTACACTGTAAGCACATTTGCCCTTCTGGTCCTCCAGATCCCTCTTGCCCCTTCTGGCCTCTCCCCCTGGCCCTGTCCACTCACCTTGGGCTCCCTTCATCTCCTGCTCGTGGGGAACATCCCTGAGTCTCTTCTTCGGTTCAGGACAGAGTGGGAATGTTTAGAATTTTCCCAGATGGGGAAGCTAGTGGGACTAATATGTGACATTTGATTCTCATGGGAAACTTCCTTTATTTAATGCTTTACATACTATCCAAGCTCTGCTGTCTCCCCCACCCACTTCGGTAACATCCTGACCACAAACCCATGACCCTACTTCTCTCTTCCTCCAGCACAGATCAGAGACACGGCTGAGCAGAGGTGCGATCAGGGGCCTGAGGGGTGCTCCTGGGCTGTGGGGAGCAGCTCCTGACTCACAGGTCCCCTAGCCGGGAATTCTCCAGAGTGTAGCCAGACTCAGAAGTGATACGTAGTTGTCCTCACAATGCCGTGGGTGCTCCTTGGGAATTCAGATGCCTGGGCCCCATGGGTGCCCCATAGACCTGCCTGTGTGGGATCCCGGGAGAGGAGGCCTGAGCATCCATAGTTTTACAGTCTTCTGGGGGCATTCCAGTGGGGACAGCTCAGGGTACCCCAGAACTATGGGGTCTGTTTGTGACCACTGAGCACAAAGTCTAGGTGAGTCACTCCTGCAGGGGACACCACTCTCATCCCCCAGGGGCTGGGCTTAGGCATGAAACAGACCAGCGCCGACTCTATCTTCTCAGCACACAGCCACCGGGGTGGTAAAGGGTCCTAGAACCTGGCGTGTCCTACACTGGCCATGGCACTCAGGCAGAGTCCCCTTGTTCTGAGTGCCTCACCTTCCTCACGTGCAAAATGGTAATAAGGGCACTGACCTCATGGGGCTGTCGAGTTAAAAGAAAAAAGGTGAACAAAGCTCTTAGAATATTGTCTGCCACATCCAGTAAATGGCAGCCCTCAGTAAGTGGCAATTATTCAGTATTTTTCCTAGCAAGCCTTGCAGTCTCGGCAGGAAGCTACCTGGAGGTGTAAGTGCTGCCCACTCAGTGTCTGTGGGACAGGGCAGGAGGACTGGGGTAGTCAGTGTCCCGAACTCCCCAGAAATACCTGGTTGAGGGGCATCAGGGCCTCTACACCAGAGGCAGTTATTCCACAGAAAGTGAAAGTATCACTGACTGGCTTTGTGCCACTTCCTCTGCGGCCTCACCACCAGCGTGCTCCGCACACTCTTGAATCAGCACTGAGAAACCTGGTCCCAGAATCCTTTGCTCAAGGGGACCGCTGGGCTTGGTGCCCAGATCTTCTGAGTACCTCACCCTTTTTATGCCCAACAGCCACTCTTGAGAGTTCAGAGTGACAATCACGAGATCCTGGTAGTTAGAGCTGGAAAGGAATCTAAAAGCACTGACCACATCACGTGGTGCACAGAAAAGCGATGTCCAGAGGCGAAAAGCCTTTCCCAGAGACACAGCCGGGCAAAGAAGATTTTCGAACCCACGCTTGCTGCTTCTGGCAAGACTCCTAGTCCAGTGCTCTTTCTGCTACCTCGGGGGTCCTCAAACACCAGGCACGCAGAATTCCTTATAGGAGCTCATGGGAAAAATGGATACTTGGGCCCAGCCACTGCGCTGGTTTCTAATTCAGCAGGGCTCTGGTAGGGCAGGCGTTGGCCTTTGAAGACCAAGAGCCGGAACAGGGTGAGAGTCCCGCTAGCCTGGCTCTGTAGCTGGGGCTGAAGCGACCACAGCGGAAAGCACAATATATTCACCCCAGAAATACCCACTCAACACCTCCCGGAGCATATGATAATTTATACCAAGTAAACAGAAAAGAAGGCAGATTTCATTAATCTTAATAAGTGGGCATTGCCTCAGGAGAGGAAGGAGTCAGTAAAAAAAATTTCTAAAAAATTGTTGCGTATCTTCTTGTAAGATTGCATTAAACATTAAACCAGGCACAGTCTATTTAAAGTGCTGCTTTTGGATCTCAGCTTAAGCAGCACTGTTAAAACCTGTGGCATAGCAGTGTATCTTATTCAGAGTTTAATTAGATTTTGAAACTAGCTGCAAATACACAATTATGCAGTTCTGTTGGAATCTGGATGCCTTGTGAAATTAAAGAAGGACGAGAACCTTCTGTGCCAGGGGCCTCTGAGAGTCCCACATAGATTGAGTCTAAGAGAACACCCTGGTTTTCATATTAATATTTTATAACCATAATGGCCAACGTTTACGGAGGGCTTACTCAGAGCTGAGCAATTGCATCTCCTCATCTGGCCTTCAAAACCATCCTAAAACATCCTTTTGTTTAAGTTTGAAGTGTTATACAACCAAGGAAGTTGGGAGGTCTACATCTGGGCCAAGCAATAGGTGCCAAAGCCCACTCTTTCGGCGCCTGGAAAGTTTGTGTTCAAAAAGTCTTTAAAACTCAATTCATTACCACCAGTACACAGCCACTCCAAGACAGTCAACTCCGGGGGCGGGAGGCACTTTGGCGAGTTGTTTTGGTGTGGACTGGCTTGTAAGGAGTGACTGTCATTTGCTGACTGTCATTAGTCTTTTGGTAGGGAATGGGTATTTCTAAAATGTCTGAAGATCTGAACACAAGTATTTTTTCTTATGAGGATTTGAAACAGTCCCTTGTCCCTGTACATTTTCTGAAATGGGCCACATGGCTCCATGTGCTAATTACTGTTAAGGATGAGGAGGTGAGTCCACTAGAAGAGTTTTATCCCAGGAAACTGTAAATGAATTACACTTGCATAGGCCAATTAAGACAGAAACTTTTTTAATTTTTATATTCACCTCTGTCTGTTTCCAGTAAGGACGAGGGCTAAATGTAGTTCATTGCTGACACCATAGGACATTCACGACTCACTCTGGCAACATCAGCAACTACTAAGAAGTACACTATTGCCTCACCTCGGACACTGCCCAGGCCCATGACACTCACCCGGAGGAAACCAGAGAGGCAGACAGACATCCAGTTTGTGAGCAGCTTCTCGACCACGGACTCTGTGCGCCGGAGCATGAGTTTGGGCTGCATGTTGCTGCACTGCTCCATCAGGTCCCTGGTCAGCACCTCGAGGATGCTGGTCAGGTAGACCAGCTTGGTTTGCAAAGCGATGGTCAGGAAGGAGGCAAACAGACACCTGTTTCAAAACAGAACCTCAGTGAGGCCCTGGCCACAGCCCTGGCTGAACAGCAGCGGCGGTTTGCGTGGACGTCCGGGGCAAGGAGCACTGTCTGCGGGGCACTGTTCTATTTTGTTAACACTGAGGTTTCTGACCGCTTCTATCCTTATGTCACAAAACCACATGCCAGTGTTAACTTCAGTGCAGTGTTTTCAGCCCTTCAACTGAAGTGATACCAAGAAGTGAGTCTTTCCAAAAATTTCAGGGTGTTTTTAAATTAAAAATAACACTTCTGCTTTTTTGATTAAGCATTTGTTTTTTCTCAGTTTAGCGGTTTTTTAGGGTCTTGGAGGGGGCTGTTGTGTGCATACGTGTCTTCAAAATATTGTGCGGTTGAAATGGAGACATGGCTGTATAAACGCCCAGTCCAATGCTCTGGAAAGCCGAGTACAGTGACAGACACCTATAATCTCAGCATTCTGGGAGGCTGAGGCAGTAGAATCTCAAGTTTGAGCCTGGCCTGGGAAACTTGGCAGCTTAATAAGACACTGCCTCAAAATTAAAAATAAAAACTAAAAAGGGTTGGGGATGTGGCTCAGTGCAAAGGCCCTGGGTTCAGTCCCCAGTACCATGAAAATAAATAAGTAAATAAAAATTTAAAAATAAAAGAAATGACCAATACCTGTCCTTTACTGAGAAGTTCTTCTGCTTTTCAAGCGTGTGAATGACAGTGACGAGGAAGCTTTTATTACAGATGAGGGCATCCAAAGCTGTGAGACATTCATTCTTGTCATTGGCATCTCTATTCTGGAAGAACAAAAACAAAGAACAATATAACAGACTATAAGTTTCAAGTTAGAAAAGTAGACCCGGAGTGGGTTTTCTGGGACAATGAATTATTATAATATTGAATTCGTGATCCAAAAACACCCACGATAAAAGTTCAAGGCAATAATAATGGAAATGACAGTCACAATGATAACACTATGCACGTTGGGCAGTCGCGGGGCTGGAATGAAAACATAGAGACTTACGTGCATGTCTTCGGTGAAGATGTGTGTGAAGCCACCTGACTGGGAGGAAGGAGACACTTTCATTATTCATAACATCCAAAGCAAATGAACAGTGTATTTCTCTTACAGTTCCCGAGTCTGATCTAATAAAGTAGAGACGCTATTTGCCAATCTGTTTCACTTTTTCCCCCCTCTTGACACCAGGGATCGAACTCGGGACCTTGAGCTTATGAGGCAGGCGATGGAAGCGCTGAGCTACATCCCAGCAACTATTTGCTAATCTAAAAAGCCCCCGGATGTATGCTGCTGCACACCCTGGAAGACAATAAATAATTATTCAGCTCCCAGGAAACACCGCTGGTCCAGAATGACTCGAAGAGTAAGCTCCACTGCACTTCCGTCCTGCTTCAGCAGACGAGGTTATCACCTCCCACTCTGAGAGCAGACTCAGTTGGAGCCGCGGTTAGGAATACGCAAATGTCAGACCAGGGATGTGGCTCAGTGGTCCCACTGCACAAGGGCCCGAGTTTGATCCCCAGTACTCCCCCCACAAAAAAAGTTTACGCAAGTATCAGACCACTTCTTAGCTCCTAAGGATAAATAGGAAATATGGCAACAGGTTTTAATGAGGTTTAGCCCAGTGGATCTGCTGTCCTCATGCAGTGCTACTCAAGAAGGAGCTGAAAGGATTAAAGTCAGAGCCAGACTACTTGGGGACCAGTCCTGGTTTTATCACATACCGGTCTCATGCTATTTAACCTCTCACCGCCTCAATTCTCCCATCTATAGAATAGGGGTGGTAATGGATCTCATAGGCTCAGTGTGAACATGAAACATCCAAGCAGCCCCACGAATGCTCGACGTCAGCTAGTGTTATTGTTTCTATCCCTGATTTGTGGCAAAGTACATCACAGTGCTGTTACCCCATTCGTTGTGAGAAGTATTTAATATACTGTGCTATGTGGCTCCTAAGCATAAACCCTTTAAATATGAGTTTTTTAAAAGTATGGTAAAGCCAGGTGTGGTGACCTGAGCCTGTAATCCCAGCACTCGGGAGGTTGAGGCAGGAGGCTGCTACAAGTGCAAGGCCAGCCTGGGCTATACAGGGGGAGAACTTGTCTCAAAAATAATAAATTAATTAATTTAATTTAATTAAAAATTATAAGCCTTGCTGGAATTAATAATTACATTTTTAAAATATACTGAATAACACTTTAAAGGAATCAACTGAATAAACATTTAGGACTCTCTCTCTCTGGTATTGAGACTTTGGGCTAATTTTATATCTCAGTACAGTAAATTTCTTCAGCAGAGAATCTTTTTGCATAGTTTCAAATCTGTTAGCCCAAGCAGAAGACCTCCAACTATTTTGGTCATGCTTTTTCCCTAGAAAAAAATGAAATAAAGACAATGACAATGAAAAAAATCCCAGACCCCGAGTTTGCTGTTTTGGGTCCCTAATATTCTCCCCTGCTGAACCAACTCCACACAAACAGGCAGATCAATCAGGTTGATTCTCAATCTTAAATAAGGTAACACCGCCCTGGCTCTCTAGGGCTCTTTCTTTCATTCAAATTTCCCTCTTCCGAGGAGGTTAGTTCCTCTGCTTACCCTTATTTCTGCTATTTTCAAGAAAACAAAGATAAATGAATACAATGAAAAGCAAAGCTGTAAAAGCCAAAACCAACCCCGGCAGGGCACAGAACCAGAAACTGGTGGTCTCTGGCCCCTGCAGCGTCCCCAGTTTCTTCTAGGTTTTTTTTGCCTCTCGCTCTCTGCCTGGGGTCTATCAGTCAAGTGCTCCCTTCCAACACCCAACCTCTGGCAGAGAGGATCTGGCTCCTCACCAGTCGGGGCACCGCCTAATTAACATGAGGACTCATCTGCAGCCTAGAGTGCATTCCAGGTGGCAATGTCCCCAAGTCCTGTCTGCCCATTCCCTCTCCTAATTAGCATCCATTCAGTTTTAACTTGGGTGTTCCTGATCGAGTTCTGACAAGTTGATGCTTGGTTTTCCCGGACCAATGTCGTTTAATGACATTTTGGGCCTTTGGTTTTTATGGCTGGCCCTGTCAGGAACATACAGAACTCCCAGTTAAATCAGTTCAGCTCCTTGTAACTATCTCTCTTCTCTCAAAATAATGCAGCATTGTCCCTGGGACTGGATTTTGTTTGTGGTTCCTCAGGCGCTCATACACTCATTGCTCTGTCTTGCTCTTGATTACTGAATTTATAATATAGGAAAATTTCTTTTTTCGGGCCACAGGTTATTCAGCCATCAAGGGCAATCATTAAATGCAAAAGCCCACACACTACCTGTGATGATGGGCAAAATCTCCGTGATTTTATTTCTGTTAAATTCTTTTTTTGGGGGGGGGTTCCGGGGATTGAACTCAGGCCCTTGCACTCGTGAGGCAGGCAGTGGAACCACTGAGCCAAATCCCTGGCCTTGCTGTTAAATTCTTTACGGGGATCTCGGAGAGCTGGGAGAGAGGGTCTCTGGATGCCAGCCTGGCTGAGGTCCTGTGCAGTCACCCTGAGTGGGGCAGCTGACCCCCAGCCTCCCCAGGTGGGCTGCTGCCATGGAAATGGGTGAGGCAGCAAACAGCCAATCTGGTGCCTGATACCGTTGGAGGATTAAAAAAAATACAAGTGCAAACAGTTGAAGTCTTATTTATAGCCTTCTTGATTTACAATACGAAAGCTTGGCCCCAAAATATACAGGGTGTTTTATGGAGCTATCCCAACCTCCAGACACAGCATCACATATCATGGTGTCCCCTCCTAGAATTATAGAGATGCTGGAAATTGCTTACTGCATGTGTCTGGGATTTTGAACTCTAGGCATCTGGCCAAGTATAGCCGAGAAGCTTCTGGTAAGGTGACACAAACTTTCCTCTGACCTGGAGAGATTTCTGGCTTTGTTTAGAAGTCTAGATTTAAATATCATTGGTGTGGATGTGTGCTTGAGGTTGGGTCTCTTGCTAGAACACCAGTTCTGCACCCCCCGAATCCAATATGGCGGATCTGGGGCATTGGGACCAGTATGATAGGACAGAGCATGCATGAGGACCCTTGCCAAAGGCTTTGGGGGGTAAATGAAGGCTGAGTGAGTGGGTGAAGAAATGAAGGTGCAAGGACAGAGGTGAGATTAGAACCCAGAGGACTAGGCGAACTTCTCCTGGGAGTTCTAGAGCGATGAACTGATCATCTTGTGCAGCTATTCCTAATAAACGAAGATGATACAAAACTAATCAGCTAAAGAGAAACTGCTGAAGAGAACCATAACAACTACATTGCCAAAAATGCCGGTTTTCAACTCAAATTACATACACGTTGGCTTCCCTCCCTTTTGCCTGGTAGTGCCTTTCATTTCCAATTGAGGAGTAATAGCGAATAATCTAGTAGCTGCAATGGAAGTCAGGCAGATAAACACAACAAATTGGCCAGCCCACAATTTATTGATTTCTAAATGAATTAGCTCACTTCCCAGCTGCAAATTCAGTTTTAAACTGGTAGTAAAATAAAGCAAAAATCATCCCTTTGAACTTCTGTCTCTCTTAGGTTTTTGTTACGGGACAAAGAGTAATTGCCAGTGACCCATCACTGTTTTATACCCCAATCAATGCAATTAATAAGTAGCCTTCTCCTTGCGCTGCTTAAACTTAAGCCAGCATGTTGAACTGAGTGTATTATCTACAGCTGCCTTGGAAGAAAATACCTTCATTATTATTCACGACTCAACCTTAGGAATATGATCAATGCTCTTTTACCTCAGGGAAGAAAGTTCTCAGAGCAAAATGTTTGTAGTCAAGGAAGGGAACAGTTCCAAAACTATCAACCACATCCAATTTATCCATCTGCAGCTCAGCAAAGCCTGCAAAACAGAATCCCAAGAGCAATATTTTAACTCCACAAACAATGGATAAGATCTTCTGCTGTTTTGTCTAACACAGAGTATGACCTTGGTTTTCATTAAAGAAGAAACAATAGATAATTACTTGGTTGGCTGCAGAAAAGAGCTGAAATAAAACACAAAGCCAGGCCTGGGCCCCGCTGTTCAGTTGTCTTCTATTTTACAAACACTTCTCATTACCATAGCTGTCTCCATGTAAGGGCAAAAATTAAAATAAAAGTAAAATAGCCTTGTTTATCTACAAATACAATTCCAGAACCTACCATCACGTATCTCCTTCCGGAGTTCGCTCTCCAGGAGCTCCAGCTGTTGACTCTGTTTGCGACTTAGCTCCTTTGATTTCTGCCTGGTCACCCCCACAGCCGCTAGGGAGACAGAGATGTTGCATCAGATCGATGTGTTAACTTAAAAAAATGGAAACAAGGAAAAGAAATAGAGTGGAGAGATGGAGAGATCAAGCCAGACAGAGACAGAAAATAGCACTTAAACTGGACATTGTGGTGGATGCCTGTAATCCCAGCTACTTGGGGGGCTGAGGCGGGAAAATTGAATGTTAGAGGACAATCTTGGCCTTGTAGCAAGATCTTGTTTCAAAATTTAAAAAAATAAATACAGAGGGCTGGGGATGCAGCTCAGTGAAACGGTGCCCTTGGGTTCGGTCCCCAGTACTGTAAGGTGAAGAAGGGGCGGGGAGGGGAGGGGAGGGGATAGGAAGAGGGGAGGGAAGTGAAGGAAGGAAGGGCAGAAGGTGGGAAAGTGGGAAGGCAGGGAAGAGGCAGAGAAGGAAATACACACAAGAGCTAGATTTCATCCGAAGAAATTTCCCAGTGAGGGTCATTCTAAAGAAGACAATGCGAAAACAACAGGAAAAAAAATGTCTACTCATCTTAAAGTAAAAACTAAATCAAATAACCTTCACTTGTAACCACAGATCCCAGTTGGCTAAAAAGTAATGAAACAAGCCAAGTCTCCCTACAGCCACAGGCCACTTACATTGTTCCATTCTTTTTCAATGTTTCTAAACATCCCTGGAGAAATAAAGTTGTGCAGTGAGTGCACAAACTACGGATCGGCTGCTGGCTACATAAGCCAGACCCGCATGGCTCTCATGGGGTGACTTCACGCACGGGTCATGGGGAGCCCCCACCTGGACATTGCTTCTCTCTCTACCTTGCCCAACCTCTCATTGTGCTGTGAGAAGTGGAACGGGGTGGAGTTTGCACTTAGGTTCACAGCCCTGCTGTGTCAACTTTCTGCATGGCTTTGGGTTTGTTCCGGGGCAACCCTGGGCCCGGCTCGCTGTACGACTGCCAGCCTCGCTGTGATATCAAGAGGATTGCAAGGAATCATCCCCAGGAAGCACTTAGATGTAATCTTTCAAAAGAATGGCGTCTCAATAATTGTCAAGTACCATTATTATCCTGGCGAGCTTCTCTGTTAACAGTAATTCCATGAACAAAGGGCTCTGCTAGCAGCGGATGCGAAGGGTGCTGGAGGAAACTGAGTTTCAGCTCTTTACTAGACTGCACCATGGACTGAGCAGGCGTAACCATTATATCTATTGTGCGTCTCTGAAAAAGGGCTGAGTATGCAGCCATTCACGAGCTTGCCCAGCCATGGAACTCATTTTCCCAGGAGTATCACCTGGGCGCAGGGTTCGCCAGGCCACACTTTGGGCAGCGGTGGCTTGTGCAGGCTGCATTGTGCAGCGGGGAGCTTTTCCTGGCAGGAGCCTGCGGGCCGATCTGTGGGTGGCAGGCCTAGGCCAGGTGCTCTTGGTAGTTCCACCACTCGAGTGGCTGACTGGCCGAATGACTGCCCCCAGCTGCTGGGGACACACATCTCCCCGAAAGTGTAACAAGAGGGTGTGGAAGAAGAGGGTGAGAATCTCACAGGGCTTTGCAGATGCAAACAAAGCAACATGTCCCATTTAGCCCATTTCACTTTAAAGACCAGAAACAATCTCTACAAAGACAGTGAAGGGAGAGGACTGTATACACATGTATAGTTCAGAGGTCTCTACTGAGACACCAAGGGGCCGTGACGCTCTAGCAAAGATGGTGCCCTTGAGCCAGGTAGGGTGGTGCACACTTCTACTCTCAGCACTCGGGAGGCTGAGGCAGGAGGGTTGCTGTGAGTTCAAGGCCAGCCTGGGCTACATAGTAAGTTCCAGGAGAGCCTGAACTACATAGAGACCCTATCTCAAAAAAACAAAATGAAAACAAAAACAAAAACTAAACAACGACGAAGACAACACAAAACTAGTGTAGAAGAGGCTGTTCAAAAGCAGTGGCTTCTCTAAAACACAGCCAGCATTTGTGCTGAGAAGTAAGTAACCTTCACTGAAGCTAACATCGGCCAGGATTTTATCAAACTCCAAACATATGGCAGGGATAGGCACTTGGAGAGAGCATTTAAAAATTTGTTTGAAATAATAACAGGACAAAATCAGACCTCTGAAAAGTAAATGCATTCCATTAGGCCAGTTAATCACACCCATGAATCCTTCTTTCACCGGATTGGGAATGACCCATCGGAAAGAACCACGACTTTCTCCAGCTTCTCTTGATCCAGAGATTTCTACAGTTACAGCTACGTAACAGGTGCTCAATAAAACCAAGGCAAATGCATGCGCAGATGAATGAATGAATGAGGTAGTGAAGCGATAGAAGAAAACATTAACAGCTGCCTATACTAGCCTAAAGTATTAGACAATACTTGCACTCCCTCAACAAATATGAAGTGCTACATTAGTTGGTGAAGAAGAGCTCTTTTTCAGAGAAGAAGGTTATGGTTTGTATCTCGAGATCCCCCCAAAGCCTCATGCGCTCATAGGTGCGGCACCTGGGAGGTGATTGGACTCACTGATGAGTTCACAGCGAAGTGATGTTGGGAGGCAAATTCTGATTGGAGGAGGTGTCCCTGGGGGCGTGGCCTGGCAGGGTCCATCTCCTTCCTCCTCCCTTGATCTCTCTCTGTTTCCCACAGCCACTCCATGCACTGTTTGTCTTCTGCCAAGCCCCTCTGCCCTGCTGCCCTGCCTTGGAGCCAACCTGTTGTGGACTGAAACCTCTACAAACTCTAAGCCAAGATAAACTGCCCTCCTAAGAGTTGTGGGTGTCGGGCACTGTGTCTCAGCGATGAGAAAGTGACCACGACAAAAAGGAAATAGACTTAGAATGAAAATCAGCTCAGAAGTAGAGGTCACAGACTAAATGGCTGCAGGCATCAGGCACAAGGATGGGTCGAGGGGTCGGGGGACAAAACCAGGGAGTGATGGAGACTCGGGTGAAAACCCAGGGAGACATTTCTTCTCTCAATGTTTAACTCCTGCAAAGCTCTAGAAAATGATGGGAAATTAAGGCTCCAGTGATTCAGATCTTTCCAATTTTTAAAAATGTACGCTACATAATTTGAAATGTTGTCAACTTCTTCCAAGTTTAAAAAAAATGTGTGGGCCAACAAAACACAGTTCCAGCCAGGGGGCGGCCACACGGGACCTCTGTGCTCACAGGGACCTTGGGATGCAGCAGTGGTGTCACAATTCACACTCCCAAAGTCTCTTTCTGCCGGGGAAAGCATGGGCAGGTGGTGTCTTGGTGGGGCCGAGGAGGCAGCATGAGGCGACCAAGTTCCTGGAATCTAGAATCCCAAATGATCTCTCAGGGAATCATGTAGATGGGTATTTTCTCATCACAGTTCAAATGACTGGAGAGGCAGAGTGGATCCTATTTCTCAAACGCCAAGACACCATCTTTGTGACCCAGCCTTTCATTAGTGAGACATGCTTTAAAAAAATAAAAAAAAATCTTTGGAAAGGCCTCAGCCTGCTCTTATTACTCCCTTCCCAAAGTTTTGATTTGGGTTTTCACCCATTAATACTTAATCGAAGCAAACAGCCCCTGAAAGCTGAAAGTCTGCCTGCCTGACGAGAGGCCCCAGGGAATGATTTCTCTGACAAAATTAAACAGGGCACTTACCAAAAATGACAATCACGAGCAAGACAGGAAGCACAATCAGAAAGTACCAGGTGGAAGGAACCGACTCCTGTTCTACATAGAGCTCCAGGTTCCCCAGTTTCACCTAATGAGACAAAGAGCGTCATTAAACCAGGGGCTGAGCATCGCACATTCCTACACAGCCCCCTCCCCAAGTCATCGCCCCCAATCTGCAAAGGAAGTGGTGCGCGAGGTAGGGTATCAGAGCTCAGGTCCATCACCAGGGTGCACGGACTGCACGCACCCCAGTCGTACAGATGGGCCACTCATGCCAGTCAAGGTGTGCGGGACTAGGCCTGTGGATTTTCAACTTTGGCCTCTTTGCCCCGGGGGCTTTAAATCACAGGTGTGGGCCAGTGAAGAGGTAGAAGCCCCCTCTAATCGCCCATGCAAGCATCAGGGGTGTGGCTGGGGTGCATGTGACCCTGCCGGCCCAGTGCCACCTACAGCCCATAGCAGCGGCTGGATCCTCAGTTGCCAACTGTCAGCCGCATTCTCGTTGCTGAGGCAGGATGTGGACGATGCCTTGGGGTAGCCGTTCATGAGGACTCAAGGCGCTGTGTCCCTTGAGTAAGTGAGCTCTCCAGGGGCTTTCCGGAGCCCCAAGGCCCAGGCCAAGCCACGGCCCACAAGATCCTAACATCTCCTGCCGAGTCCCTGTAGAAACGCCTGCCTGCTCCTTCTGCCCAGCCTCCAAGGCTCTGTGTGACACAAACCCACGACACAGGGTGCGCCTCAGGACCTTTGCAGCCTGCGGTTCCATGGCCCAGGACTCCCTAGAATGGCTGGCCCATGGCTCCGCCCCCCTCTCCCTGAGCCTTCACACAAGTGTCACCTCTCCAGGCAGGGCGTTCTTGCCCACCAGGGTAAAACTGGCCACTCTGGCTTGCTCTTGTCCATCTGCTCCCCACTCCAATCCCCCTTCTCCTGCTTTTTTTTTTTCTCTGTAACCACTGGCCCCATCCAACCAGAGTTTTAATTTACTTCCTTTACTACAAGTCCCTGTAGGTGAGCTTCGTAAGGGCAGAAGTGTGTGCCCGGCTCTCTTCTGCTCTGTCCCCCTGCCAGCCTGGGCCTCTGAGAACGACGTCACGACCCACGCAGACTGCTAGCATTTGCTCCTCTCCACTGCCATGGAAGGTGGGGACCGCTGCGGGTAGTTGCTGTTATTGATTTTACAGTAATCGATACCCTTTTACCATACAGACAAACAGAAGTAGGCCTGGAGAAGTCTAGTGATACATCTAAGGCCGCATAGCTGTGCATACACAGCTGGGCACCAGGACATGAGCACGTATTTGTTTTTGCCTTCCAATCTGACGTTTTTCTTTTTCTTTTTCTTCTTGGTCCTTCATCCAATTATTTATGGCTGTGGGTCATACAGCTCTTTTATAAAGACTCTGCAGGGCCTCATGTGCCATGAACACCGGGAAAAGGTGGCTTCTGATATGTTACCCTTCTCAGGGGTCTCACACCTTTATTGTGGGACATAAATACACCAGTGTTGAGTCCCTCGCACATGTCTGGGGAAGATGAATTACAAGAAGGATGACTTCATGGTGCCCGTAGGTTATTTGGTCCCCGTGTGACTCTAATGCCACCCTGGTGTGGTGAGGAGGCCCATTTAGGGTTTTTGCTGAAACATGTCACCTTCTCATTTGGGAAAAGAATGACAGCTCGCTGTCAGTGGGTCCAGAGATTATGCCTGCAGATGCTACAGTCTAAATGTATGGCTGTAACAAAAGCTATCAAGGCTCATTAGTATCGTAGACAATGGTGTGCTCAATGCTTTGACATTCAAACAGGCACATGGATGGATTCTGCCAGCTATTTTGGAGGAATTGTGCTTGGGCTTGCTGTACCAGCTTTGTTTATTTAAAGTGAAAAATCGGAAGATCCATGCAAGATCCCATCCTGGCCTCAGGGTTAGTCAAGAAATTACCAAAAGTCAGGTGAAGAGACCGGGTCGGGGCGCCACGGGACTTACTCGAACTTTCTTGGAAGAGGTGGCAATGCTATTCGCATCCTTGATGCCCTTAATTTTGCAGAGGATGGTGGTGAGATCTTGGTTTCTAGTAATATTTTCAAAACTGCAATTTAATGGCCTATTTTCCCCATGGAAGAGAGTAATTTCAATGTCTTTCATGGAAATGTTAAAGTTGTCATTTTCTTTCTGCCAACAACAAAACGAAGAGGAAGAAATCAGAGCACGTGTGGAGACAGACCTTCCCAACCCAGGGTTGGAAGAGGGGGGACATCCATCCCCAACCGGAAGAAAAAGAAGCATACTTGAATTTTGACTTCCAGTTCTGTATCAACCTCAGATTCTACTCGATACCCTGTAAATCTGGGGTCCTCCAGATACTGCAAGGTCCCACAGTCCAAGTAGGTGTCTTGTACTCTCAGCTTCACCACCACATTTGGACGCACTTTTGAACTCTTTAAATTGGGGGCTAAAAACCTGCAGAAATTCGACCCACAGTCTTCAGAGACCTGGGAGAGAAGGAAAGAGCGTTTTCACGATTGAAAGATCCAACTATGGTCTCTAAGACCTAAGTGACCCAGGCAACCAAACTCCTTGGTCTTTCTGTCATGTCATCTATCACACGGGTAGCATCCCTTACTTACCTCATAGGATTAAGATGACCCTAAATTAAATTGAGCTAAACGTGACAAGGACTCATTCAATGAAGAGAAGGCTACCTTGAATGATATTATCCATGCAAAAGTGCTTAGAAGAAGGGTGCACTGCAGGAGCTCAATGCACACTAGCTAATATGATTAATGTTATCCCTAACAATGAAAGCTGTCAGAGGGCAAGCCATGGACATGAGGCTATGTAGAGATAAGCAGGCTACACAAAGGGAAAGACTTTGGCCCACAGGGCTCAGGTGTCCTTCAAGCCAGCACAGCCAAATCCTAGGAAGCTTCAGGAAAGGAAGAGAAGCACCCAGCCCTCAGCTAGAGCCAGCTCCGTCTGGCCTTCGTGTGAGAGTGGTTGAGTCACTCTGGGTTGGGAAACCTGTTACGTTGCGTCGGCAGAAGTCACCAACCACAAGGAGGAAAAGGCTTTTCGGGCATAACAGAAAATAGGAGAAAACAAAAGTCCAAGGGATGACAAGCTTCCCATGAAATGGAAAGTGCAAAAACTGGAAACAGTGCAGACAATGTGGCCGATTTACAGGTGTGTTAAAGAGAAAAACCATAAATACACTGTCATTTCCAGGAGTTTGGAGAGACAGGCAGAGAAAGTGGCAGGGTAGGGTGGTGGACAGACGTTTAGAGAAGGAAAACTGGATCTCATCAAAGATATTCACCAGGTGGGAGGGAGGACTGCCTCGTTCCTGTCTAATCCTGGAGTAAAGGCAAGAGGGCAGGAGGAGATGGGGTGGGGCTCTCATGCCAAGTGCCGACCTCTGGATCAGGGAGCAACCTTGCACCCGAGCAGCTTTCCGAGCAGCTTTCCATCCTCTGATCTGAATCTCACGTCCTCATTCTGTACTAGGATGAAAACTACCAAACCTGCTGTTTCCACTCTCAGCAGCCACAATTCTGAGGAGCCTGGCTTTGGCCCGCCTTCCAGGAAGATTACCAGTGACAGGATCCCCATCCTCATCCTCAAGACACCAGGTGTCCAAACAAGCGACCAACACCACAGCCTGAAACGCTCTTTCCCCGCTAAATTTCGAGCAACTTCGCAGCTACCTTCCCCGGCCATCTGATTTTCGTCTACCATTGAAAGTGAAGCTGTCCCGCCAGATGCTCTTTTCTTCTCCTTGGAGCTCTTGCTCCCCTGACCAACATCATCCCCTCCCTCCCTTTAATGACAGCGCTGAAAGGTGAGCTGACCATCTCTGCTTTGCCAGTGCCGGCCCACTGGACCAGCCAGTGAAGACCTCAGCCAAGTCCTTGAGACACCTCGGCCCTGTCTGGACGTCTTCAGGGGTGTCTTTTTGGGCTCCCACCCTTTGTCCAGCGATTGCCTCTCCAAACTCTCCTATGCAGCGCCGCCAGGTATAACCTGTCCTCATGTCACTCCCTGCTCGGGCCTTCCCAGCTCCCCACTGCCTAGAGAATTAAGGGAAATGTTTTCAGGATGACACACGTGGGTAGCTGCCCCGATATAGTTTTTCAGCCATCCCTCTTGCTCATCTTGACCCGTCCTCTAGGTTCCGGCAGTGCAGGGCTGAGTGGCATTCTACCAGGACCAGGTAAGGAACTGCCCTCTGTGCCTGCAGCTGCCCTTCCTTCTACTTCCACTTGTCCCAGTCCTGCCCATCCTGCCCCACTGGCCACGTCTAATTTCTTTTTCACATGGAAACACACAGGATTCTTGGACTCAGTGGGAACCACGGGACCTAGCATTTGACGTCACCCTGTGCTGACAACTTTCAAACCCCCTGTAGAGGCACCGTCCTCCTCCATGCAGTCAGTGTGACCATCTCATTTGTCTTTCAACCTTGCACCCAGAAAAAAAAAAATCTTTGTCTACAGTTTTGCTTAATAAATTGTCCTTGATTTGGGAACAGCACTTAGGAAATGGAGCAAGACCATTGACAAATTCAGGTCCAGCCTCTGGTCTGGTCGTTCCATGTGACTTACACAATGGGTGCGTTTGCATGGTGGAGGCACCGCCCAGAATCAGACCCAACGTGGGGGTGGAACCAGCTTTGAAGTGCGTCCAGAGGTAGATGCATGTCCGACAAGGCCGCGAGATGGTGAAGCAGGAGGCCTGCCTGAGCCCACACTGACCCCCACGGAAAACAACTCCATGACCACACTCAGCTCTGCCAACCGTGGCAGGAAGCGATCAGGTGGGGCCCCAGGAAGGGTGCTCCCCTCCTATCTTTCATCAAGGAAAGGAGAAGAGAGAAGGGGAAGAAAATTCAGGAAGTACTTAGTAGACATTCAGAGGCCCCAAGAGAATCTGAAGTCTTTCATCTCACTGTCACTCCTGGCACCAGCAGCTTCCACCCCACAGGGCTCTGACAAGAACAGACCCTTCCTTACCATTCCCACCTGCGGTGAGGGAAGGCAAGAAGTGAGGGCAGATGGCAGCGACCAAAGGGGCCCAGGAGACAACGGCCAGAGGAGGAGACGCTACGGCAGGGGTCCTGGGGCATCAGGGAGCCACCTCGTCTGTCTCTCAGGACCCCAGCTCTCTGTGCAATGGGAGTATCTCCGCCTACTCTTCGTAGCAGTGCTGTCCCTCACTCACACCTCGGCCACGTGAGAAGCATTTTCACACAGATTCATAAGCCCTGTCTCATTAAAGGGACACACCACAGATCACACAAGGAGACACGGTGGGCCTTGTCACACCAAGGCCATTTCTCTCTCCTTTGCATGGCAACCCAAATTAGGCAACTATAAGTGTGAGGTCTTGTTATTTCAGTTATAGCACTGATAGTATCCTACGATGGGTGAATTTGTAAAAAGGTACATTTAAAATACTTATAACATCAAAGTCGTAGAAATAAGAAATATCCCCAACACGATTCAGTGTGATGAAAACAGTCATCATTGAAAAGAACTATTTAATGCACAGCAGCTGAGAACTTACATTTATGTTTTCTTTTAACTCCTGTGAAATGATTAAGCTGTCAATTACATCAAAATTTCTGCCCATGATTGTTATATTTTGACCACCACTGTAAGGCAAAAAGCAACAATAAGGATAAATATACAGGCATTTTGCATTTGGAACAAAACTGTCAGCTGATCCACATGTAATATTAAACAGTAATGTTTGAGAGAAAACTAACTCATTTTAATTTCAAAAGGATGAAAGTCTATGAGGTCTGTTACGGATACTGACCACAGATTCATGGTTTTTAAGACGCATCAGTATAAAAAAAAATCCAGGTTTTAATTCCCATTTCCAGGTAAAAATTCTCATTTTAATTCTAGAAAAATGTCCAAATTCTCTAATAGAATTTGAGCTTTGTTGTACCATTTTGCCACATATAATCTGATCAGCTGTACCTTGAAAAGGATTCCCTGAATGGAACTTTGTTCGATTGCTATTTAATCTATATGAAGATTCTTTAATCTTGGCAATTTTCAAAATCAAACTCCCAACCTACCAATTATATTTTATTCAGGGACACTGGGAACACTTTGGACAAGGTAAAATTATAAATGACATTAAAAGTATAAATTCCATATAAATAATAGTGTGAGGGGAAGCTCCATTTATCTCAAACCCAAGCCACAGTTTCCTGTATACTTGGTTCCTCATTAGATAAAAGGAAAGTGGTCATGGGCGCCTACCTTGGTGTCCCTGTCCTCGGAGGCCACTAGACAAAAGAAGTCTGGGTGTGTCAGGCCCAACAGCTGGCTGAGCCCTTGGTGATCTGACCCAGGGGGTGGATGAGAGGCCAATTTGTGTAGAGCAGGGCTGGGCCCAGATGGCCTCCTGCCAACCTACCACGGTTGCATGAAGACCAAGCCACGCGTGTTCTCCTGGTGCCAGGCTACGGAGCCCATTCTGGCTCAAAGCACAAACACCCAGAAGAAACCAAGAGACAGGCTCAGGATGTCACAGGTAACAGGACAGCGAGGAGCCCTTCACATTACAGCAAGGCACACGGACCAGCACGGAGGCACAGCCTGACAGTGGAGGCCACACCATCCTGTTGTTGGAACCCTCTGCAGGCCTCAGTTTGCCATGAGCAAACCAAGGGCCAGCGCTAAGAGGAAACCAGCCCCAGAGACACCCTGACTTCAGACTTCCAGCTCTGGAAGTAGCAGGAAACGGTTTCTCTTGTGCAAGCACTTTAGCCCCGTTCTTTGTTAAGGCAGCCATAGCAGACTAATACAACCAGCTCTCCCTTCAGCTTAAAGAAGAATCTCAGAAGAGAAATCTTTTCTCCACCCCGCCCCGAAGCCTTGTGGGTAATTTTATCTAGAGAGTACTTTGAAAATTATCCTCAGGTTGTGTTAGATGAACAAAATCTCTTTAGGGTTGTATTCCAAAATTTAAATGCAAATTTAAATTTGATAAGAGAGAGATTTTTTTTCCCCCCTTCAAGGGTTCACCTGGAAGAGTTTATTTTGGAATTTCCATCTTGCACCAGGGAGAATCTCTGACATACAGGTACTGCCTTGTCTTCTGATATTTCTGGATATTTCTCCCAAAGCATTCAGAACAGCTGACTCTAAAGTTTATAAACTGAAAGATCTAGGAAAGGAGGCTTTCTATCATGAGCAGCAGTGACACATGGTGAAGAAGGTCATAGATTTGTAGCAGAAACCTGGGCTAAGAATAGTTACTGTGGTTGAACAAACATTTGAGCTGAGAGTTTCCTGGCAGCCATGGTTAAGAGAAAAACAGGATGTGTTTGCAGTGCTTATGACAACGGGAACAACCAGCTCACCAGGTACGCCTTTCTCTAGGAAAAAAACCCTGCGAGGGGCTAGGAATCTAAACATGGCTACGAATTCTGAATTCATCGGCATGCCACCCGTGATCTTTATGCATCAGGCCCCGAACCGCAGGCAAGAAACACATCGTGCATCCAGACAGTACCTGATCCAGGTGGTAGCAGGAAAGATAAGGGAACAGTGCGGCAGAGCAATGTAGGATAACGCTCCCACAGAAGAGCAGTTCCCGCCATCAAACTGGATACACACGTCCTTCATTTCTTTTCGGCTCGATGGAAGGGAAAATTTCATGTGGGTGTCATTTAGCACATGGCTGACCTGTATCCTAGACAGGGGGAGAGGAAGAACGCTCACATGACACAGACACTTAGCACTGCTGACGGCTGAAGGCGGCAGCAAATGGGTTTCGCTCGAACGACAACTGTGCTGGCCACCGGCACAGCTGCAGCTGTGGGCAGTTACCGATTCATCAAGAGCCGCTTACCCAGTTGGGGTAGATGTGAGGCTAGGTTCCTCTTTCTCTTGTCCATTTGGACCATTTTATTTGCATTTTCCCTTGGAGTGGGGGCGGGGAGGAGAAGTAATCATTGCCCTTTGAAAAGCCTGACATGGAGTGAGTGCGGAGTGGGCCCGGTGGAAAGGGTATCTATCACACTGTGTTAAGGAATCACGGCTGGTTTTGTGGACTGTGGTAACGGAGGTGCTGCTGTTGGCAGTGCGTGCCCAGTGAAGGGATATGGCTCTGGGATAGGCTTTTAAGACACTTCCGCCCCTGCTCGCATGAGTGCTTCCCCTCCCCCACCAAAAGCAGATGCGCTAGGCAAAGCAAGACTGGGAGAATGCTGATAAATTTAGAAACTTGGTGAAGAGGGTCACTCTGCTCATCTCTTTTGTATATGGTTGAACATTTCCATAATAAAAGCTGTAAATAAAAAAGTCCTAGCGAACCACTGGGAAGGTGGAGTCTAACCAAACCCCAGCCAGGAGTGGGAAATGGATGTTCCAACAGCAGAGAGCTGGAGGGGCTCTGATACGGGCTCAGCTGCCTCTGTGGGAACGTCCAGACTGGGGGTCTCTGGGACAGTGCTGGGTGCTCCCGACACCCACAAGGATCCGCCCTCCATGCCTGTCCGGAGGGCGCGCACTCCTGTGTCCTCTGTGTCTACAGTGACCTTTTAAAGCACACACCACCAAGGCTGAGCTGCGTCTCAGCGGTCTTAATTACGCTGCGGGAGAATCTGTTACTGCTTCTTAAAGGATGTGTGCATGGCTACGCTTTACAAGGAGGCAAATGCAAAAACCTCTCGAGTGAGTTTATGCTTATCCTGCCTCGGATGTGCGCTTGAAGGCTTCCACCCGAGCACAGCTCTGAGTTCACTGTCCAGTGGCCGCTCATTAAAATCCCAACTTGGTCATAAGGATTAGTAGGAGGGAGGTGGAGAGGTAGATCAGTCCACTGCTACACTCGCATTTTTCTCTTCAAAACTTAAAAAAGACCACATTAAAAGTTTGGGATTTTGGCATGGCTGAGGTACAGGATTAATTGGGAATTATGTCGACTGCTCTCATGAACTCAGGTTCGCTGCACAGATGTGGTTACTGAAATGCTACACACAGAAAGGTCTCTTAGTCATTTAATTTAATAACTGTGCTATCTCAAGACACATTCGGAATGGAAATGAGAGCATAAAGAGTCAGAAACAGGTTAATGCTCTGAAAACGACTTATTTTCCAGGGAAAATGGTTGCCTTTCAGGGAACACACAGGTGTCTAACTTCTCAGATTTCACTATACAGAATGAAGGATTTTTTTTTGCAATAAGGTATTTAGCCAGGATAAATGGCACAAAAATACCTAGGTTGCATAGATACTGCCTCTAATGTGTGCCTGATCATTCTGGGACAGAGCTGAGCAGAGCAGAGATGCCGAGGAGTGTCTCTTCTCCTCTGGATCACAGATATTCCAGATTTACTGCTGTAAGGGGAAGGGGCGGCAGTGATGTGTGGCGGCTGATTGAGAACAGAAAATTCAGTAAACAAGCATGGCAGATGAGAATGCTGTACACATCCGTTTGAGTAGTTAAAAACCAAAACATCATGCTTCAGATTGTCTTAAATGTATTTCCATGATGAAAATGAGCTCAGTATTATTCTTCATGAGATTGCAACATCTTTTCCTTCAAATTAGCCCAAACTTATAAAAGTTAACAAGCAGAAAACTCAAATTATCTGTTGTGTTATTATTATTACATCTCCTTTTCCCACCCTGCAGTGGGGGGAGGGACAATTTGCCCAAGGACAGGAGTGAAAAATTGAAATTTTGCTCAATTTCATTAATAGGAGGAGTTGGTGGCGGGGTAGGGGGGATGACGACATCATAGAAATCAAAATGTTCAAGAGGCAGACGGACCAGATATGTATGTTTGGGGTGTTTTGTTCTTCTGTTTTACTACTAATCTTTGAATTGGTAATTTAATTATTTGAGATTGAAACCAAACCAGGAGAGAGAAAGAAGGCTACATAGAGTGAAATTGTCAAAATAGATTTGAAATTTTCTTTTTTCAACTTTGGGATGCATTATTGGAAAGCACTGCTCCCTGAAATTCTGCATTGAATTCCAAGGAATACGACTATTTTTCTAAGTGCATCTTCTCAATCATGTTTGTTAGTCTCTATACATAATTTTGATAATGAATTTGAATCCAGGCCCCAAATCCAGGTCTTGAAAATTACTGCTTACTGAGATTTGGTTGGGAGGGGAGGTAACAGGACAGATTCTCTGTCAATGAACTTCAGATTTGTTGTTAAAATCATTTAACCTTTTTGGAATTGTGTTATATCAAATACTCAGACTCACCGGTCCACTTTTGTGCACTGAATAATTTGACTACAGAAAGGGTCTAATCACACTGACATCCCTTTGGCATAGGTTTTGGCTTTACGTTACCAGGGATCAATTACAAGCATTTCAACTCACACATCCTTATCACAAGTGCTGGTTCCTTTCAGGATCATCGTGATGTTCGATGCCCGGGTAAAGTTTGCTCCTGTAACGATCACGTTACTTTTTCCTAGGGTCGATATTTTCTGTGGCTCAATGGCCTTAATGTGGAAGACCTATTGGAAAGAAAAGACGAAGACACAAGATCAAGGCTACGAAATGGCATTGTTCCAAAAAAGAATCTGTTGATGTGCTGCGGTTCGAAGAAATCAGTGGGAAATAACAACATTTTGCAAACACAAGCAGACAGTGTTTAATGAAATCAATGAATTCAAGGAAGAGTGCTGCAGATTCATGTCTCTCAACATGCGACAGCATGAGGTCAAACCAATTAGTCTTTGTCTCACAAGACAGTTGAAAATGTAGTTGAAGAGCCTGACATTCTGTCTGAGGACTGAGCTATCACTGGGGTTTAGGAACAGCTTGCTGTCTGGCAGCCTCGGGAGGCTCCCAGTGTAAGCAAAAGGCAGGCAAAGCAAAGGAGTGCTGGACTGGAGGCCAGCAAGGGACTCAGCCCTGGACTGAAATCAATGTCATCCGAGATACGCTTTATGCCCTGGAAAGTAGTTTGCATTTTTTGTTTGTTTCACTGAGGTTACTTGACTGAAGGCGCATGCTGCAGGGCACAGACCTTAAGAAATCACCAGTTGTGTTGCTTCATTTCAAGGAAGCGGGCGCCCAAGCCACTGTGATCGACCATTTATTCTCCATGATTTGCAAATATCACAATTACTTCCTTGCTACTTGGCTACGGGCCTTAGCAGGCCTACGGTCAAGATCTAAAAATGATTAAGATGTGATACTCGTATTACCAGTTTCCTAAGATAAATGCAGGTTTTCACAAAAATATGCAAAAACCAAAAACCCCCCAAAACATGTGTACCCAGGAGTCAAGTTAACCTACTCCCTACCACGTAGGCATGTCCCTCCTCACTTCTCCATCTGTAACGTCTAGTCAGATTCCCCTAAAAAAAGCGGTTTATTTGATGGCAAGAATCACTTTCCCTTTTCAAGACAAAACCGTCCCGATATGTTTCATTTCCATCCCACAGCAGCCCCGATCTCTCATTTCAGTCAGCCGGCGTCCTCGGGGAGACCATTTCCTCAGATCTGTGATTCTACAGTGTGGTTACCACGAGAGGGTAGACGAGCCTGAGATTCTGGCCAATGGAAGTGCAGCAGCCTTCACACAGTGAACGTCACACTCACGCTCTGGGTATCTGAAAGGACCCAAGGTCCACGGATGGACATTTGCCTACGCTGTAAATACTGAAGGCACCCTCTTGGGGGATGAAGTCCAGGAAGATCCCGAGTCACTTTGCGAGTGGCCGCGATGTCCACGGCTGCCCAACACCTGCGTCTTGAGGCAGATTGTTATTCTTGGCCCCGTGTGTGTCCGATGCTCCTGAGCACGGCCTTGCGGGGCTGCCCAGCCTCCTGGATCAGGAGCCCTCCCTGTGCCCTCAGACACAGATGCTGTGTGAGAGAGAGGTCACCATCACTCATCGCCGCTACGGATTGGTTTTACCGATTGAGGTAAATTCATCGTTACTGTCATCACAGCAATGATGTAACGTGACAGGAAATTGATTTCGGTGGCAGAATTTATTTTAATCATTTTGTAAGGGACTTTAGCCCTGTATCTATGGAATCACCGAGGACCGGAAAGGGTCACTTTAATTATTCTGTTATATTTGACTGCGTTTTACGGGAGAAATTATCTGCTAGAGTGGTACTTGGGATGGGGGATTAGCAACGACTTCAAGATAAATCCCTGCAAATGTCAAGTGTGTGCAGTATGGTGAAAGGGTTACTCTGTCCTCTCACATGGTGACAGCCAAGTGAACACTGATGGGGTCCTTACGACAGCACTGAATGTGGCAGAGGACAGGTGCTGCCTGTGTAGACTCGACCAGGAGGTGGCAAGCACCTCTGGACTGGACCCTGTCTCCTTCACGCTTCTGAAAGGTTCATGAAGAAAAAAAAAAAAACAAAAAAAACCAAAGTCCAGATGACAATAATATTTCCCAACGAATGAAAACACATCAAATCCAAATTTCAGTGACTGGGAAGTTTGTGTCCTGGCTGCTCTCACATTATAGCAGCTTCAACAGAGGCCTTGCCGCCTGCAAAGTCTACAGCATTTATTGTCTGGTTTTCTTTGGTAGAAAACATTAACCAACCCTTCTTGTAGGAGGCCACTGTCTTCCTAAGGAGGCAAGATATAATTTCCTTAATGTAAACTTCAATGCAGACTACATTTATATGTAAGTCCGCTGTGACTCAGGTTTCTGTTCTTTCTAGATGGTCCTGATTTACACCACGGCTGTCAGCTGAAGCAAAATTTGAGCACGCCAAGTCCATGGTACTGCTCTCCTTGCTGTAGAGGATGAAGACAGCCTTAGAACTAATGAAAAAAAGATTTTAAGGGAGTTATATTTTGCTCCTTAATGGCCCTCCACACATCATCTGAGGGCCTGCCATGTTGCCTTATTAACTTTTCATTTCCCGTTGAGTAGAGACAGCCTTGCTACTTCAAAAGGATTTAATTTTAAAGCTGTATTGTTTAGAGAAGTTTCCTTTGGCCACCTAGGACATCTAGGAGAGGGTCCAGCCCTGGCTATCTCATAAAAGCAGATGCTTGAAATCTGTTTTCAAAGAGGGTCAGATTAGCTGTCTTTTGTTTGCTGTAAGGATTTCTCCTAATCTTTTTTTTTTTTTTTTTTTTTT
>NW_022900927.1:55501937-55576795 GCF_012274545.1 Fukomys damarensis | reverse complement strand
TTTTTTTTTTTTTTCAGATAGGGTCTCGCTATGCAGTTCAGGCTGGCCTTGAACCCACTATGGAGTCCAGACTGAGCTCCAACTCACAGCGCTCCCCCTGCCTCAGCCTCCCCGAGTGCTGGGATTACAGGTATTTGCTGCCATGCCCGGCTGAGTGTCCTACTCTTGATCAGTGAGCTAAAGAGCTTCTAAGAGGAGACTCCTAAATAAAAAGTGCAGGTACCCAAGAAACTGTACAAACATTAAAAAGGTCAGTCAGATGGCTGCAGCAATTCTTAGAAATATATTTTCTGTATTTGCTGATAAAGATTTTTTTAAATCCAGTAAAGACAAAGGGCAAAGAAAGACCTTCTCATGAGTATCCCACATACTCTACTTTAGATCTGTTTTTATGTTTTAATGAAGAGTTAATTCACAATGTGACATAAGTAACCAGCCCTACAACCTTGCCCACAGAGGGGGTTAATTTAAAAACATGATTGAGCTTGACACACAGAGGATTTCTTACAGCTCTCCAGTGAGATTCTCCCTCCGATAGCCAAGGATTTCCATATGCCAAATCAAATCACCCTGGCGTGTTATTCACCACGCCACGGCCCTAGGATGCCCAGCAAACAACCTTGGAAGGGTTCACTTCCTGTTAGTTACATTTTTAAAGACTTGAGCTGTTTTAAAAATTTTTATTTATTTATTATTTATTTTTGGTGCCGGGGATCGAGCTCAGGACCTTGTGCTTGCCAGGCAGGTGGTGGAACCACTGAGCTAAATCCCCAGCCCTGAAGAGCTATTTTTAAATGGGGCCACCACTGTAAATTCTTTAATAAAGTACTCTAAAGTCTGGTCTCTTGTGAGTTTAAATCACTCTCTGTTTTATATAAGAAAGCACACTGGAAACTGGTTAATTAGGTGACTTATACTATGCCCAGTTGTTTTTAGGTTTTTTGTTTTTTTCAAAAACTAAGTCATTACAAGATATTGGCAATAGCACAACCACTTAGAAACAGTTATCTTTGAAAAGGTCTAAGAGGATTACTCCTGACAGTGAAGAGTACCTTTCATGAAGTTTGACATCAACACAATTCAAATTACTATGACATTAATAGAGAAAATACTGATATGATTGAAAAGAATATTGGAAAGAAGTGCATTAGGAAGGCTCAGTTTATTAAGACCAAATTGTACTCTATTAGTCTGTTAGGGAAAAAAATCTGAATATAGCCAAGCTCTCTGTGGGCCTGGAACTGAATCAACACTTGGTAAAACGTCACTCAGATTTTCATTCGTGAAATTGGTTCAAACAGGCCTGGATAAAAAGCCACAGAATCCAAACCAGCTGGAAATCTGAAACCAAAGGACATGAGAGAGATGAAAGGCAGCACAACTAATTAAAAGAAAGTGTCCTATAGGGCTCTACAGGGGTGAGTATTTGGTTCAGAATTATTTAACATCTTTATTAATGACACAGAAGAAGATGGAAATAATACATTCATGAAATGTATAAACTGAGCAGAGTGGTAACCAGCAGTGGAAAAGGGTCAAAAACAGGTGAGACATGGAAAGCAAATAGTAAAATACAGTTCTACCAAAGAAAAAGTAGATTTCAATGGAACAAAAAGGTGATCCATTCCTTACTCAGTGCCCCCTGCATGTTCCTTTATAGGTACAGGCCCTGGGGGACTGGGGCTGTAATTTCCCAGTGGTCTGGAAACTTCAATAGTGCACAGAGGGGAGACCTCCAGGGAGAAGGTGACAGGTCCACCCACGTACAGAGAGGCACAGTTTTACCTTTCTGACCTAGGGACACTCTGTCCTTTCCCAGATCTGTGGTGAGTTGTGGCTGGCTGCCTAATGCCTGGAGTGGCCAATACTTGTTTCCTCCCCTTCGGACAGATCTTCATAGCACCAATGTGATGTGGTTTAACATTTATTTCTACCCCACTTAGGTCAGATGATGTAGGGTAGTGGTTAAAGCTGTGAATGCTTGAGTCATACTGCCTGGGTTTAAATCTCTTATCTACCATTAACTGTCTACTTATTTTTTTCTAAGCCAAAATTTCCATGTCAATAAAATGGAGAAAAGAAGTCCACTGTGAAGCTTAAATAAAGAGACACTATGAGCTCAGGGCATAGCAAGGGCTCAACAAATGTTAACTAGCACTATTCAAGTCCGTACATTCAGGCATGTTTTCTGTTGTATATATTTAACTCTTTGATGAAAAGGTATCTCACTTCCTCCAGAATATTCTACCTTCTACAACATAAGGGCCATGAGGGCACATATTCTGCCTGCTTGTCCAAGTAGTTGCCCAAACACTTTCTCTTTTAATCAGCTACAGAGTTCAGGCTGGCCGAGGACTCGAGATAATCCTTCTGCTTTACCCTCTCAGGAGTGCTGGGATTAAAGGTAGGCACTGTCACACCCAGCTCAACAAACACATTTTTAATGGATGATTAAATGAACCAATGGAAGTGAATCCTACAGCACCTAGCAAAGGGCTACACCCCTAGAAGCTATTCAAAAGAAGCATGCCCATCGCTTAATTTCTCTTCTGAAAGCACCCCCATCTGGATGGTCAGTGAGCAATTAAAATGCACATTCAAAAGTGAAGGAGGAAGAGAAGAGCAGGTGCAAGGGACAGAAAGAGGAACAATTTGTATATTCCTGGAGAGCAGGAGTTGTGGCTTTGTGTGGTTAATCTCTGCCCTATAGAAATGAGCACTTTATGGGGGACAACGAACACCAGAAGGGCCTTGTAGCACAGGCTGACACAACCTTCCCTTGAGAGCAGGCAAGGGAGGCAGGTGAAGGTAGAAGGCAGAAGAATGGTGGGAAATGGAGGGAAAAGTGGTTGGTGCAGGGCCACAGGGCCAGTGATGGAGAGAGAGAGGGAGAGAGAGCTGTGCAGCCGAAAGAACTCCTCCTAGATTTGAGTTTCTCTCCCTCATTTGGTCGAGCTTTTCCTTGATGCAGCTCCTCTGATAAATGACGGCATGTGTTTCCGGGGCAGGGTGTGTGCTCCTGGAACTCTGCCTTCTGAGCACCACAACCTTGGAAGAGCAACCCCATGCATTTAAACTAATGTCTTGAGTAAACTAATGTCTTCCATTGCCGCTGGTGAGAAAGGTAAAGTCTCCGCGCTGTTGGAGCAGGTGCTCAGGCTCCTCTCAGGCCTATGCCACCAGTGCCTGCACCCTCTTCCAGCCACGTCAACTGACCAAGGGTTTCCTGGAAAGGGTCCTGGGATTTTCTCATCCCCTACCACACTCTGGCTATCGCTGGCTCCTCTGCTTAGAACTCGTGCTCTTCGGTCTCCACGTGTCTGGATGCTCCTCTTCCCCCCAACAGTGAGCCCAAATGCCCTCTCCCTCAATCAATCCACCCATCAATCAGAGGCTTAAGCCAGCGCCCTGTTTAAGTGTGTTGAACTGCCAGGCACTGGGCTTCAATAAACAGGAAGGGCTGAGACAGGGCTCCCGGTACAGAGAGGCTCTCTGGTCTGTGCTCCTTCAGGTGCTAACCCTGTAGTAACATTTCTGTTCTTGCTTTGTTTCCCATGCACTCATGGGTAAAATTCTTAAGACTGATGGCCAGACAGGTGCCCGGTCATCTCTGTCCTCCACATGGTATCGCCAGGGCTCAGTATAATGGCATCTAATCCACGCTCCATAAATACCTGCGGGAAGAACCAACCCAAGCGCAGGACCAAGGAGCGCAGGGGGGAGCCTGGGCCCTTCTCGGGGCTCAGCACACGGGAAGCACTGGGCACACGCGTGACGCGGTTGAGATGCATTAAAGGACAGCTCTCAGTGGCTTCTCTGCTGGGAACAGTTACAAAAAGTAGGGTGCTCTGCTCATGGCCGACATGAGGCCCCTAAATGGAAACCAGGATGTTACACATTCTATGTGGTAATGAAAGACATCAGTGTTTCACAGAGCATGAGAAATCCCTCCTGTGACAAACGGCCCTCCATTCCCTGTCAGTCCAAACTGATATTCTGCTCTGAGTCACGTACTGAAAGAAAACATGTCAGTATCAACAAAATGTCGTTCTCCAAACCCAGAAGGGCGATCCCCAGAGAGGCACGGAAGACAGACTGTGCCTGGCTCCTCCTTCTCACTTGGTGACCCCACTTCTTTTAACCACACAGCGTCAAGTTCAAAAGGTACAGGAGGGCACAATACAGGAAACCAGGATACAGCAACTACATCTTTTCTTCTTAAAGATAAAAGAAGTTTAAAGAGCTATTACTCTGGACCATTACTTGGCAATAAAAAAACAAATTATTGATACATAAAAGAACTTGGATGAATTTCCATAGATACCCTATGGCACTCCATCAGTATGTATAATTTTAATGGTTTTATGTACCGGTTAAAATTTAATTTTAAAAGTTAGCCTCCCAAAGAGTATATCTGGATGATTCCATTTGCACAAAATCCTTGAAATAACAAAATTAGAGAAAAGGAGAACAGATTCGTGGTTGCCAGGCATTAGAGCTAGGGAGTGGGAGGGAGGAAGTGGGTGGGGCTGTAAGAGCGGCATGGGGAGAGCCTTGGTGATGGCCCTTCTGTGTCTTTTTGGCAGTGTCAGTATCTTTGCTGTGATCTTATGCTCTCGTTTGCAAGATGTCACTTTGAGAGAAAACCAGGTAAAATTTTTATGCATTCTTTTCTTAAAACTACATATGAATCAACAATGATCTCAACATTGAAAGTTTAAGTTTACCTAAAACAATCTTCATAAAAGAACAAAGTTGCACACGCCTGTAATCCCAGCACTCTGGAGGCTGAGGCAGGAGGATCACCGAGAGTTTGAGGCCAGCCTGAACTACATAACAAGACCCTGCCTAAAAAAAAAAAAAAAAACCAGAGCAAAACAAAAGAGCAAAGTTGATTCCAAAATGTATTGTAAAAACTACAAGAATTAAACAATATGGTAATAATCAAAGACTGATATAGAGAACAATGGAATAGAAATGAGCACCGGGCAATAAACTTTCACATATATGGCCAAATGATTTCAGTAAGAGTGCCAATACCATTCATGGCAAAAAAAAAAAAAAAAAAAAAAAAAAATAGAAGAAAATATGAAGTTTGAAAAACTTCAAGACATTGGATTTGACATTTCTTGGGTCTGACCCTAAACCCATAGGGACAGAAGAAAAAATAGGTAATTTGGACTTCACCAAAATTAAAAACTTCTCAGCATCAAGTGACATAATTGATAGAGCGCTTGTCTGGCATGCAGCAGGCCTTGTGTTCCTTTCTCAGCACCACCAAATAGTCAAACAAATAAACAACAGGATGAAAAGGCAACCTACGAAGTGGGAGAGAATGTTTACAAATGACATATCTTGTGAGATAAATACACGGCCAGCAAGGCCATGAAAAGATAGCCCACATCACATGTCATTAGGAAATACAAATCATAATCACCAAGAGATATCACCTCACATCCACAAGAATGGATACTATCAAAAACAAGACAAAACAGAAACCAGAAAAACAACCCCAAAGCAAGTGTTGGTGAAACTGCAAGAAACTGGAATACTTGTGCACTCTGTTAGTAGAAGTGTAAAATGGTACAGCTGCTACGGAAAACAGTGAATTATGTCCTCAAAAAAATTAAAAATAAGGTCGGGCATGATGGCACATACCTGTAATCCCAGCGTTTGGGAGGCTGAAGCAGGAGGATCACCATGAATTCAAGGCTAGCTTGGGCTAGTGAGTTCAAGGCCAGCCTGGACTACATAGTGAGACCTTGACTCAAAACACCAATAAAAATAAAAATAAAAACACAATCAAAATATGATCCAGCAACTTCTATTGGGCTTAGAGCCAAAAGAACTGAAACGAAGGTCTTGAAGAGATAGTTGTGTAACTATGTTCATACCAACATTATTCATAAGAGCTAAAATGTGGAAGCAACGTAAGCCATCCACGGAGGAATGATTAAACAAAATATGGTGTATGTTTATATTGGAACATTGCTCAGCCCGAAAAAATGAAGGGATTTCTTATCCACGGATAAGCCTTGGGAACATTTGTTAAGTACAGCAAGCCAGTCACAAAAAGATGGATACTGATTCTACTTACTGAAGACAAAGACAGAAAAGAGAATGGCAGTTACCAGGGGCTGGGGGAAAGAAGGATGAAGTTATTTAATGAGTACGGAGTTTCAGTTTCACAGGATGTGAAGTGTTCTGGAGATGGGCTACACAGCCTGTGACTATAATTAACACGACTGAACCTTACGCTTAAAAATAGTACACGTAGTAAAAATTGTTGTGTATTTTTAATGAAACTAAAAAATAACAACAAATTTCAATTAAAAGAAAAAAAAAGCCACTGTCTCCTTGATTCACGTCCCTGTCACTACTTCTTAGTTTTACAAACCAATGGGAAGGAAAAGTAGCCCATCATTTAATTAAACCTCAAAGACTTTCAAAGTTCAGAGATATTGGCACACCAAGCTTTTCTAATGCTTTAATTAACTGCATAATCCATTTGAATTCACATTCCCTCTGCCTGTTACTTAATTCACCTAATGTTACTATCAACTTTTCAGTAATGATTAAAAATGTGCTACTTATTTATATTGGCACTTGACCTTAAATAGCTGTAAATGGCGAAGTCAAAGCCACAGGTTCGTCATGAAGTAGAAAACAGAGCCTTTCTTAGTGCTCTTAATGCTGTTGTTTTTAATTTGTCTGATCCTGCCAGACTTCAAGGTTAATGAGAATAGGAACTTGCGCTCTTTTGGTTTGTTTTTTACCATGTAGAGATGCACAGGGAACTTTGGCTCATTGAGTGAAGCCAGCACCTAGTTGTGCTCTGAAAGAGCCACATATGTCCTCCAGAAATGTTTAAACGGCCCCCTCTTGGCAGACGTGCTGAGTTTAGTGATCAGGAAGAAAATAAAAAAAAAAAAATTCCAACCAAATATGAAAAAGCACCACTTTTGAAAAGGAAAGAGAAATACACATTGTATAGCAATTCTCTCTTAGCACCATTAACCACCGGTTTAATCATACCTAGAAGGATAAAACAAGACAAAACCCACGATTTCATTCAGATTAGTTTGTATGCTTTTCATAAAGCCCTGTCCACACATACAACCCTAGAGCTGCGGTCATGATATTTGGTTCAAACTGAAGTTCCCTAAGACTGAGCACTCCGTTTCCTTCTAATTCTCCTCTAACAAGTCCCAAAGTCACCTTTACAATTTTAGTCCTATGGAACAACACCATTTTTCACAATTACAGAGTTTTAATTTCTGTGAGTGAGTGTGCAGCCCTTGATGTATTGAGCCAATTAAGTGAAACTTGGTTTAAAAACAAATGGGGAAAAAAGGGAATTTTGGGCAGTAGGTAAAATAGAGAATTTTAAAAAGGAACTCAGAAGAGTGGCAGTTGTGGCCGTCATCAAAAAGGGACTTTTTTTTTTATTCTCAACACAAAAACAGGGTCAGACCTGGAGACCTGGGTGAGTCCTGTTCTTCTTAGTCTCCCTGAATCTTCCTCCTCCAGGCATCTTTGGCAGCTTCTCCACAGCAATGTGGCAGAGTTCCTGAAACAGAGAACATCTCAGCCCCAGGCAGGAGGGAAATTCAAAGTGTGAGGAGAGCCCAGGAGGCGGGGTGGGGCTGGGAGGACACAAAATTCATTTTTTGGATAAATCTTGTAATAGCAAGAGGATCACTTTACCTGGTTTCTCTCATAATCAGAAGGGTCACAAAATGTGAAGGGGTGGATGCACTTTCTCTCGCGCTTACACCAGGCACAGCCAGTTCCAGTGCACGCTGAGCATCTGGGAACATGGAAAAACCAATTCAATCCCCACACTTTTAGGGAACAGTTCAGATCCCAGATTTCTCTCTGGCATGCAGTGTGCAAGTAGAGGGCTGAAAAGACTTTAAAAAAAACAAACAATCCCTGGACAGGCTGGGAAGAACAGGGGAGAGAACACAGCGCCCTGAGCCAGCGAGGAACAAGACTTTGTGTCCTGCCCTCGGGGTTGATGGAGCGGTGTCCCACCTGCAGTGGTATTGCCATGGAAACCGGAAGCTGGGGTCACCCGCTGGTCTGCGGGCAACACAAACTCGCGGCATCTGTTTCTGAATCCAGTCCTGCTATTTGTCACCCGCCGGTAAGCGCCAGTGGGGACAGATCTCACTCTCCCACTGCCACCTCCAGCCAGTCCTGACCACTGCAGCAGCCACACTTCCAACTGCCTGGAAAATGGGAGATGAAAAGTGCTCTCTGGCAGGCAGAGGAAATGAGGTGCTTGCCTTTGCTTTATAATCGAATTAAGGAAGAGTTGTGTCTACTGATCAGATAATCTGTCATGCATGAGTAACCATGGAGGACTCGAAAAGCTTGCATTAGAATAGCTGCAGTTAAAGAAATGATAGAAGAAAAATGGGGGTGGTAGAAATGTGGCCAAGGGAGGCCAGAGGAGAGCTCAGCAGAGGCCAGCAAGGGCTACGAGTGCCGGGCAAGGGGACCCAGGCTGCATCTGATATATCCTCCAAGTGCTGCTGAAGCATCCCGAGGTTCTGACCTCCAGAGACTGCAGTTTCCAGGGAGAGGAGAGACTCAGCTGCACGGTGGAAGAGATCTGTGACTGACGCTTCTTCTGCCCCTGGGGCAGGGTTACTGTTCCAAGCCCTTTGCTAACAGGAAGCTGCTCCCTTGGAGGGCACTCGCCCTCTGGGGGAACCTGGGACTGAGGTCTGATTCTTAGTTTGGTAGCAGTGTGACCAGGGCAAGATGCTTTCTTCTGGCCTCTAAAACTGCAGACCAGGGGAGCTACTTTAAAAAACAAGAAAAACTCCCTTTGACCTAAAAATTCTATTTAATTATGCCCCACCCCCTTCCTATTTTCTGGACTTCTGAGGCTTTCTGTATTAAGATTTATACTTTTCTTCCCTAGTTCATTCTCTTTCTCAGAAATCACCACCCCTGGCCTGGTGCTGTTCCCTTTCAAAGTGCCTCCGCGGTACAGGTGAGTTCCAGAGCGGCTCTCCAACTCAGTTTCAAGTCTGAATTCACTTTCTCCGTAGAAACACCGGCTCCCAGGCCAAGCCCAAGAGAAGCTCATATTTGGTGCTTACAGAGTTCACTCATGGCAGTGAATTGCTAATAATACGGCTTTCCTGTTGTTCCACGGGGACCTCCACCGACGTCCAAGGGGAAGGTCACGACTCTGAGAAGCATTTCCTGTCTTCTCGGTGCTTCAGAACCCAGCACTGGGGTGTGGCCCTAATCTGGGGTCTTTCCCTCACAGGGGCTAAGGGTGGCAATGAGGGAGCAGAAGATTTGGGTGCAGCTCAGTGGTGGAGCACACAGCCCCTGGGTTCCATCGCTAGCACCACAAAAGTCCATCAGTCAATCCCTCTAAGAGGGAAGAACTCAGGGCCGGGGATGTAGCGCAGTGGTTCCATTGCCTGCCTCACAAGCTCAAGGACCCGAGTTCGATCCCCGGTGCCAATAAATAAATAAAAAAGAGGGTAGAATGAACATGTTCTTTTAGCAAAAGGGAATTCATCTTCTGCCCTGGAGTCTATTTTCTGACCCCTAGGGTGGTTCCCAATGCCGCTGTGCTCCTTGGGGGGAAAATAGTGGTTACATCTCTCATTGCGAGAGGACTGGGGGCGCAGCCTCTCCCTGGTGGCTCCGGGTCACTTGTTATTAGCCCAGTGTCTCTCTCTCTCTCTCTGCTCCTGTAAGGCCATGTTCCACAAGACACTTTGAAAAAAAGTTCTACTCCACAAAACAGTTCTTTAGGAAATTGAGGAGTAAGGCAAATGAATTAAAACCAATGAGAGAATATTTAAATTTCAAATAGAACCTTACTCTCTTAACGATGAGCAGTTGGTAAAGTTGAATCTTTCTGATAAATTTAAAAAACCGAAGGAGAACGTCACGTTGACAAGTAAGACATCTGGAAGAGAGAAAGGGGGCAAAGTCACTGACAGCGCATTCCTGCTACAGCGGAGCGTAGCTGTAAAGGCACAAAGGAAATAAATAAATATTTTGCTATCCCTGCATCGCGGGCACGGGTGTGCCAGCTGTTCGCCAACATTTCAGTCAGTGTGTGGCTCTTTCCCCACGGGCATTCGCGCCAGGCAGCCACAGAGCAGTGTGCAGGTCTCCAAACAGACTGAGCCCAACTCCAGCTGCAAGGCTCCTGCGAATAATCACCAGGAAAAGCCATTTTACAGCCCATTTACATCTCATACTCTCCCTGGGATCACTATCTCCGCTTGTAATTGGCCAAGACATAAGAATAAAACAAGCCAGCGAGCAAGAAGTGCCTAGGATATGAAAGTCAGTGTGCTAGAAAGGAAATCCTGCACCTTTGGAAGAATCCACACTTTGCAAATATTTACCTAACAAACTCTAAGTGTGGCTCCCCGGTGTGGAGATCCATGATCTTCTTGGACTCAGCTGTTGTCAAATCCATGAGGAAGGCTTTCTTATTTGTTTTGGTAAAACCTACCGGTTGGTTAGAGGGCCCCACAAGAATAAAATAAGGATGAAAACTGCTGAATGCTAAATCAGCTCCAGAAAAATAAAATGTTTCCTGTGTCTCCCTAAACATTGATACTCTACCCGAGGCAGTGATTTCCAAGCCCAGATGCCTATCAGAAGCATTTGAGAAACATCTGAAAGTTACTGATTCCAGGGCCATGATGCTACATGTTCTGACTGAGGAGGCCCGGGGGTCCGGGATCTGGGGGTTGCAGTGCTGCCTGTATAACAATCGCACAGGGCCAGGTTCCGGGGCTGTTGCCCACAGCAGCATCCTTCAAATCCTTTGTGTCCAGGGACCAGTTCTAAGGAAGGAGCATTCCTATTTTTCTGTGAATTAAAGGGACAGTAGATGGTAATTTTGAAATCTACGTCTTGACGAAATAAAGAGTTGACCTGATTCTGTTGGTGCTATTTTCTCTCTCTCTTCCCCTCTCTTTTGTTTCTTTCCTTCTTCCATTTTTCTTTTCCTTCTTCCTTCTTTCTTGTGGTATCACATTTGAACCCAGACCCTTCACACTAGGTTACATCCCCGGCCCTCAAAAAAAAATCTTGGGGGGGCGGTTTGAGACAGGGTCTCACTATGTAGTTGAGACTGACCCGGAACTCACTATGGAGCCCAGGCTGGTCTCGAACTCACAGTGATCCTCCTGCCTCAGCCTCCCGAGTGCTGGGATTACAGGCGTGCGCCACCACACCTGGCTCAAAAAAAATTTTTTTTTGAAACAGGATCTCACTGGCCACTAAATTTCCCAGGCTGGGCTCAAATTAACACTACTCAGGCTCCCAGAGTGCTGGGAGTATAGGCACGCACCACCCTGCCCATCCTCTCCTAATTTTCTTACCGAAACATTATTGGTGTGTGGTTTCCAAAATCTAAGAACCCTATCCGGTGATTTTTTTTTTTTTTGGTACCGGGGATTGAACTCGGGTCCTTGCGCTTGCAAGGCAGGCCACCGAACCGCTGAGCTAAATCCCTGGGCTAATCCAGTGATTTTTGTACAGCAATAAGGTTCACTGCAATGGCCAGAATTCCACATACATTCTGCTCTCCGGGAAGTGGGCTTCTGTGGAACAATAATCTTTCATTCTATAGACAAGGGAGTTTGGAGGCCCGACCTGACTGACCTGTGACTGGGAACTTCTGAACAGACATCCGATGAATGCTACGGGAATGTGCGTACGTGTGGACAGTGACGCCCAGAGAAAATGCATTCCTACACAATCAACAATTGTCCAGGGGTGACAGGTGTGGAAGTCATACTTTGCTGATTCACCAGCTATGCACAGAACATTAGAAATGTCACAAGGAAAACGAATATCGGTGACCTCTGCTGTGGACACAAGGTCCAAAAGACAGCAGTGGTGGCCAGTCAAGGAAATGCTATATCCTCATTTCACGTAGTCCCTGGGTACCCAGAAGCGGCTGTCAGTGGAGGACCAAGGCTGTATGGAAGAGGTGACTTTATCCCACTTTTTCAAAGCAGAGGGCAAACAGGATTTGTTGAAAGAAGTGAGGCTACTGCGAGGAGGCCCTGGACAAAGTTTTGGCCTTGGCCTTAGGTGGGCTGAGCACAGGCAGGAGGAAGGGATTTCGTTGGCCTGCCTGAGAGTAGGCAAGGTACTCAGGTGAGAGGTGGGTACAACTGATGGCAGCTCTAAAACCAGTCAGCTTCACAAGTGCATCTCAAATGCTTCAGGAGCATGTTCTGCGGGGCAGCAAGGTCTGCGTTTTAAGGATCAAAGTCACCAGAGATGCATCAAAAAGGCTCCCATAGGGAGAACAAAGTGAAAAACGGACTCGATTTTCCACGTGGCCACCAGGAGCCCAGCGACTGAGAGTCATTTGCAAGCTGAGGTCTCTGAACTGGAACATTAAATTCTCCTTTAAGGAGTAAAGAATCAACGGAGTCTGAAAGCTGGTGTTTCCTCAAAATTCGTACGCTGGGACCTAATTCTCAAGGTGGGAGCATTGTTAGGTGGGGCCTTTGGAGAGTGATTCAATCCTGAGGACTCAGTCCTCACGAATGGGATTAGTATTCTCCTCAGAGAAGCAGGAGAGGCTTTCTCGCTTTTCTGTCCCTTCCTGCAGCAGAGAGCCCGCACCGGACACTGAACCTGCTGATGTCTGGATCTTGGGTTCCCAGGCTCCTGAATGGTAAGCAGTAAACGTCAGTGTCTATAAACCACCCAGTCTGAGGATCTTGTTATGGCAGCCTTGGTGGAGGAAGACACTGGGTGGCCCTAGTTCTCACAACACAACTCACTCTCCTCCAGTATGACCACCACACATGCCAGGAGGCCTCTCCCACGGACCCAACTCTGCTTTCTCACCTGAGAAACTCCTCCGTCCTCCCTTGGCCTCGTAACCACTTCCGGGACCCATCCGCTTCATGACAACCCGGTGCCCGTCCTCCCGTCCTCACACTGTCTCACTCGGACCACTGCAGTGGCTTCCTGCTCGCTGATCTTCTGGAGCTCACTCTTTCAGTCCCCCCTCTTCTGGCCCATGCTCCACCTACAGCCATCCATCCATCCATCCATCCATTCACCATTACTGACTGTAATGGCTGTTTTGAGCCAGCTGTTCTTTGGAGCACAACCGTGAAGATGTCAGCCCAGAGCCCTGCCCCCTGGGCTCACATTCCAGTAGGAGATCACACACGACTGCACCTTTCCCTGATCTAAGTCCGACTGTGCCAGCACCAGCTTAGACCTTTCAGTGTCTTGGCACAGCCTCAGGATGGAGTTCAGGGTCACAAGGCCTCGACGGTCCCTTGCCTGATGTCTCTGTAATCCATTTTCCACCTGTCTTTACCCTGTTGTCTTTCCCATACAGAACCTATTCTGCTTCTTCCAGCAAAGCTCTTTTCCCTCCTTCCTGCCATCACACAAGTTAGCCCCTGCCTGGAATACGCTTCCCTCTTGTTTTTGTCTGGCTCAGCTCTGCTCATCCTCGTTTTATTTGAACTGATATCGCTTCCTCCTTACGCACCTTCATGTCGGCCTGGTGTCTTTGCCATGTGCTTGCTTCCCCAGTGTTCTAAGTTCCCTGCATTTACACACTGCATGGTGTGTATGTCTCTCCACCCAGACTGATATCGCTTCCTCCTTACGCACCTTCATGTCGGCCTGGTGTCTTTGCCATGTGCTTCCCCAGTGTTCTAAGTTCCCTGCATTTACACACTGCATGGTGTGTATGTCTCTCCACCCCGGGAGGTTATAAATACTCTCGGCAAGGGGCCAGCTCCATCTTTGTTGCCCCTGTAACCCTAACACCTAGCATAATGTCTTGCACACGGTAGATGTTCAGTACCTGCTTCCTGTATGAAAGAATGGATGGGCTTAAACTGATAGAACACTGGGTCGGATCTCTGAACCGTCCGAGCCATTCAGGCAGAGTGGGCTCGAAGGTGGCTTCACTGCACTCTCCTAGCCAAGCATCCTCCTCTGTCGTTCTCCGGGCTCATCTGATAGTGGGGCTGAGAGCCACAAATGAGGTAGAGGTGAGGTGAAGCCACAGTGGCACCCAGGGGGCAGAGAGAGAGGACAGCAGAGGAGCAAGGCAGAGTCCCTGTTATCTAACTTGCTTCTTCGGGCAATCTGAAAGCAGCAAGTTCTCTTGCTCTCCTGACTTTATAATGAAACATGAAGAGCCCACACACCTCGGTAGCTTGGCCTGGTGAGGAGGATACAGGTGCAAGCCTGGTTTTCCTGGCTCTTCTCCTGGCAGAGCACCTTGCTGGTGTCCATGTTCTTCACCACGCACTCCGAGTGCCTTGAAGAGAAGTGTCCCACCACAGTCACGGTGGTCTGAGGGAAGAAGACACGGAACAAATGACTGTCTTCACACCATCGACGTTCAGCCCGAAGCGAAAGTGACCCACCTTTGACTCGCCATAGGAAGACAGTTTCTCAGAAGAGCTGAAGTGAACAAATGGGTGTTTTATTGGCTATTAGATTTGCTCTTTTGTGAATCACATATCCCTACTCTGACCGTATTTTTGCTGTGTTTTTTTCTTATCAATTTTAAGCGCTCTCTGCACAGTGTAGATATTAATCCTTATCTGTCTTGTTTCTGACATATACTTTCTCCTAATCTACTGTTTGTCTTATAACTTTGCTTTGTGGACGCTCTTGCCCTTATACAGTGTGCTTCGTGTAATCAAATGCAGGCTCTCTTGTCTTGGCTATAAAATACTTCCAAATCTCCAGCTTATAGCCAAGTATAAAACTGTTCTAATTGTTTTTTTAAAGCTTATATGTCTTTAATCCATCTGGAATTTATTTCTATATATATTATGAAATGAGGGTCCAATTTGATTTGCACCAGATGGTTAATCAGATATATCGTAACCATTTACTTAAAAAACAGAAAAATTCCCAACAACTCATTTTCCTACTGAACTGCAATAATCACTTGTGCCATATATGAAATTACCATATATTTGGAATCCATTTCTAAACTGCTCTGTTCCAAAAATCTATTGATTTACTTCTATTCCAGTGTCACCAAGTTTTTACTACTGTGGCTTTAAATATATTTAACATCTGATAGGGAAAATCCCTCCTTATTCATCTTTATTTTCATAATTTTCTTGAGATTTCCTAGACATTAGTCATCCATACGAGCTTTAAAATCATTTTATCCAAAGGGGATGTGGAGACTGTGACTCTAACTAGAATTATACTACGTATTTGCATTCATCTTATAAAAATTTATGTTTTTGTGATATTAAGCATTCTTATCCAAGCACATGATTCTATTTCCACTTGTTTCTCTGATCCACAGTTCATTACAGACGGTGTGTGCCTTTATCTCTCAGGTGTTAAGATACATTTGTCGTCTCTTTATTATTTACTGTGAATGTTATTAGATAATAAAGAAGGCAGTGTGACTCTACTTTTAAAGTTAAAGTTTGGTTTGTGGTCAAAGTCCTGACTTCATGTGTGTGGGGTGTGCGTTTGTACATGTACAGGTGTAAATGTGTACCTGGGACACAAAGAGAAAACTTTTTTTTTTTCTGGTACTGGGGATCGAGCTTGGCACCACTGAGGTAAATCCCCAGCCCTACAAAGAGAAAAATCTTGAAAATTCAAAGGCATAAGGCAAATTTTCTTAAATGAATTATCCAAAAGGACAAAGCAGTCAGTTCTCCCATTGAGAAGGAAAACTAAAAGGTTTAATGTGCCAGCCAGGGAGGCATCTGGTGTCAGGTGCAGGAAGGGGACCTGGTGGGAAGGTGGCTGAGGATGAGGAAACTCAGCTTGCAGGAAGAGGTGACCCTGCTGCTTGTGGTCAACCACCTGGGGGGCGTCTCCCTTTTGTCACACTTCTGACCTCTGCCTCGACTCTGCACCATCACCTAAGCTTCTGCTGGGTCCCTGGCCTTCTAACAAGCTTTCAAAGTCTGTTCTAGTCCTTGGGGCTCACTCCCATCTTTTCCTTTTTAAAAATTTCTGTTTCTGGGCCATAGAACCATGTGGGCAGAGGCAAGTTCTCTCAGCACATCAGCAGGCTGAAGTCTCCAGGGACTCAGGGGCACAAACCCACAACACTGCCGCTGGCCCATCTGAACAGGCAGCTGAGCTCCAGTTCAGGGCGACATCTTCATCACATCTTAGCCGGTGACTACGTACTATTTCATTTACATCTACATCTTAAACCGAATCCCTTCCCCAAACATTGCACCCAGAGTATCAGAAAGTTCTCTAAAATCTTATTTTCCCCAACCCTTAATTTCTTCTCATTTCCTCCTAGTTCTCACACGATTTTCACATAACTGAAATTGCACAGTTTCACATAAGCATTCCACTTAGGTGTTCCATAAATAGTTAACAGGCTTCTAACACAGTCCAAGTGCTACACAAAGAATGGAATAATCTGTGCATCAAATAATACAGGTTTTTGCCCTCAGAGAGCTTGCAGACTAGGAGAAGGAGAGACGGCCCACTCGATCAGAACTGCAGGGTCACGCGGCACCAAGAGCCTGTCGAGAGCTGACAGGCACCTGAGCTAGGGTGATGCAGTAGAAATGGAAAGAACAGGATGGACCCAAGGAGTCCACTGGAGAGAGCACGGGCAGGACTGGAAGTGGGGATGTGGATTCTGGTGAGCAAGCAAATACATGGACACAGGCGCCCAGTTCTGAGATGGGACACGTGGAGGGAACATCTGGGTACATTTTTGGCTCTAGATACTTTGATCACCAAGAGACACGTCGAGGTAGACATGACCTGCAGCTCAGAGAGATGATGATTAGGCTGCAGGCAAAGGAGCTATGAGCACACCCGTGATGTATAAGGCCACGGGAGTGGGTAAGTTTGTCTACGGACAAAGTACGGAGGAAGAGTTAAAAGTGGGTCATTGTTTAGAGCCAAGGAGAAATGAGGAGGAGGACAGCATGGAGAGGATCCGTCATGCAGGGCAAGAGCGGGTTTAAGAGTGCTACCGATCAACCAAGTGAGAGGGCAACCTTTTAGCTGGAAGAGCTACATGGAGTTCACCAGTGACCTCAGCAAGGATGGGTTCAGAGGAACAGTGGGGCAGAAGCTGGTTGGAATTGATCTAAAAATAGGAGACAACATATTTTTTTCAGGTTTGGAGGAGAGAGATAGGAGTCATGGAGTTGGAGGTGTTTTGGGAATGACTTTGGGTTTCAGGTGGGTATGGTTTAAAAGCTGAAGCTTTGGCTTAATAAACCCAATATGAAATCCTTACTGAGTTCACAGCTCTGAGGGTGTGTGTGTGTGTGTGTGTGTGTGTATTACTAGAGGTTGAACCCCGGGCTGAAGCATGCTAGGCAAGGGCCCTACCACTGAGCTACCTCTCCAACCTTTTTTGTTTGCTTTTTTTGTTTTTAATTTTGAGAATGGGTCTCACAGAGTTGCTCAGGCTGGCCTTGAACTTGTGATCCTCCTGCCTCAACTTCTTGAGTAATGGGGATTACAAGTGGGTGCCACACACCCATCTTGATGGCTTTTTCTTGAAATGAACCAGATAAAGAGAAAGTGAAGACTCAAAGGGTCAGTGGGAATGGAAAACTTGGAGTATCAATTAGCTGGCAGTCATGATGGGTCCAAAGAACCTCTTGCTGTCTTCGATTCTGTCAAGTTGACCTGTGAGTACCAGATTTTATTTAACTTTTCTCCTCCATGCTAAACAGTTTGGTCATCTCCAGGTCTAACAGCAGTATCTTCATGCTTAGGGTTTTTTCTTCTTTTGAATTACTTCCTCAGGATTCTATGCTTGGGATTAGAGCTTCAAACAGAATGAATATTTTAATGACTTTTGAAATGTACTGCCAAATTGCTTTCCCAAAAAGTTGTGCTAATTGGCATCCCCAATACTGCATGTTAATATAACTTATTATTGCTTTAATTTGTATTTATTTCATAACTAGTGAGGTTGAACATATTTCTATATTTATATTTACTTTTCTGAATCTCCCCTTGTGAAAATATATGCTTTGCCCATTTACTTTTTGGTATCTTGATTTTTTTTTCTCTTAATTTTTTCTCAGCTTTATTACCTGATAATCAGTCTGGCAAATGTTTTCCTGGGTTGTGTGCTTTAGTTAACTCTTATTTTTCACTGTACGGTTTTTAAAAATTGGAAATCAAGTACGTAAGTATTTTTCTTTTGTTATTCGATGCTACGTTACTTCAGAGCTAAGAAAGTTACCATACTTTAAAATTATCTGGAAAAAAATTATCTGAAGTTCAGTTCTGTTCTGAGTTATCTTTTTGTACATATTTTTAATTGGCCTATTTTTACTTTTTATTTAATGTAAAACATAAATTACACTATATTTCTACAGTGTAAACCATAAAATATTTTTTTATTTTCTCTTATTTTATAATATCTGATCTTAAATATTTTCACATTTATTTTGGAGCTTATTCTATGAGTCCATACCACTATTTTCAAATCAGAAAGGGAATGAACTACTATTGATATGCATATCAATAACAGATACATGAAGTATACTATATATGTATGTACATTATATGTGTTCACAATCTAATGAGACTTATTTTGCCTAAATAAACTCTTTTTTTACAAACTATATCTTGGACACTATCAGTTTATATTATTCCAGATGAATGTTACACTAAATTTAAGAAAATGCCTATTCAAATTTCACTGGGATTACACAAAATCTAGAAAAATAAGGTGGGGAAGAATGATATTCTTATGATATCTTTCCACTAAGAAATATGGAATATATCTGGACATATTCAAGATGTTTTAAAAAATCTTCCAGGAAAACAGCTCCTATATTTTTGCCTTTATTTTTATTTATGCTTATATTTTTAATTGCTAAGGTTCCACGATAATGAATTATAAAGTGCCTCAACAATCAACTATTCTGCTGATTTTCATCAGCTATAATGGCTTCAGATAAGCTGTTGCAAAGCTCAAAATCACTCTGTGTGGGTCTCCAATATGTGTCTCCTAGTAAGAATAAGGTTAAAATAAAAGGTGTGTACGGTACTCTTTAACTTTATGCCTGAATATTTATTTCTGTTGTTTTCTTGAATGGGATTTTCTATGAGTTGAAGTTAAAAGTTGTTTTACCTAGCATGTAATATGACTTAATATATTTGAGTATTCTTTGAACATTTTCATTTAAATTTATTCATTTGAGTAGCTTTGTTCTTATTTTTTCATTTTTGGAGTGTTGGGGGGGATTGAATGTTAAGCATGTGCTCTACCACTGAGCTAAACCCCCATCTCCTAGCATAGTTTTAAAGCTAATATGTTGAGATTTACAGATAGGCAACCACTTAAGAGTAGCAAATAATATTTTTCTATCTTTCATTCCAGCAATTATCTGTATATTTGTTTATTGCCCTGCACAGAATTTTATTTATTTATTTATTTATTTTGGTACTGGGGATTGAACTCGGGTCCTTGTGCTTATGAGGCAGGCAGCAGAACCACTGAGCTAAATCCCCGGGCCTGCCCTGGAAAAGAATTTTAAAACAATGTTGAAAGCGTTGGTGATGGTGAACTCTTTTGTTCTAGTTCTGATTGGCAAAAGAATAGTCCTCGTGCTCTCCTTTAGGAACCATGCTGTTTTAGGGGAAATACTTTCATGTATATGTCTTCTATATTTTTCATAGAATAAACCATCTTTACTTAATGTTAAATATCTTCATAGCTATACGCACATATATAAGGCAAGAATGGGACCGTGTCGTACACCCCTTTTCATGTTTGTCTACGTAGGTGAGCCTTTCATTTGTCCTCTTTTGGCATTTGTGGCTGCCTTCAGTTTCCATCGCCTCAGACAGGTGGAGAAGGGCAGCCCATGCTCGCAATTGCATCTGAATTTTTCCATACAGTTCACCATGCTCCAATCAATAAATAAATACATACTTACATGGTTAAATGCCTATAGAGTCTATTCTATAGGCATTTTTATCAATATTATGTCGTGCTATGCATACTTTTCTGCATCTTGCCATCTTTACTCAACTAAACCTCAGAGTCATCCTTCCTAGACTAACTAGAATTGAACGTGAACCCCATAGTGATGGTGGGGAATACAGTGTTCTAACTGCTCTGTGTATAGAAAGCTTCTGGTGATCGTGGAGGTTTTCTGCACCTACAAAGGTACTTAGAATGTTACTTGGCCTATGAAGGGTAGTCCACTGTCTCTGCCTGACAGGGATCTGACATTTTCAGGCAAGTCACAGATGGCCATAAAGGTAGGATATATTTTGCAAAAAATGTGATAAATGATGGAGTCGCATGTCTTATCAACACTATTAAAAGAATCAGTCTCTGGTTGGGGGTGTAGCTCAGTGGCAGAGTACTTGCCTAGCACATATGAGGCCTTGGGTTCCATCCCCAGCACTGCCAAAAGGAAAAAAAAAATCAGTTCAAAGTTTGTTTCACAGAATACCTTTCGTCAATTTACTACATTTGCTTCCAGAGCAGCGGTGAACTGGTGAGGTGACCACCATGTGAGAAGACTGTATGAGAACTAGCAAAAACCATTGTGTTGCTTGGGGTGGGGAAGAAAGCACTTGTGGTTGTTTGAGTGGTAAGCATTTTCCAGACTAGCTATCAATGGTAATTAATTCATACTAGTGAGACCATACATAGGTAATCAAATTACATAAGCAGCGCTTATAAGGCACTTCCTACTATCACTGAGATAAAGTATTGCCCTTAATTTTTTTTTTTTAAATTTGGAACCAGGGACTGAACTCGCGACCTGGAGCTTGCGAGGCAGGTGACAAAACCACTGAGGAAAATCCCCAGCCCATTGCCCTTAAATTTTTAAAAATGACAACAGAAAAAAAATCTTGCATAATGTAACCATTTATCAGAATCCTGAATATTCAAGGATTGTGGTGATTTTCTATCATTCTTCATTAATATCAAAGTCAGCTATTTCTCAGACCAAAAAGAGATAAAAATTTGGCCATGCCTATGCATGCATTCCTGAGTGTCTTTTACGCCAGATCTATCTCTTCAGACTCCGTGCTGGCAGAGGTTGGCATGAAGACTTGGGAAACTGCCTCCCCAACACCAGGAAGACAACAGAAAGTGACAACAGCCAAGTAACTTTAAGTCCATGAGTTATGATCAGTTATGACTGGAAAGTGCCATTCTTTTATTATTTATCACTCATTAAATGTTCTGGCTCTCCTTTATTGAATGTGAAATCATCTTAAGTGGTATGGTTCATGCTGATGGAAATGGCAAAGTGTAAGGGAAAAGGGAAAGTGGCCCATTTCCTTGTTAATGTGGCATTCAAATAAAACACAGAGAGCTCAACAGGCAGGTCAACTGGCTGCTGGTGGGGATGCTGTACAATCATTCATAAAGCAAGAGCCATAATTAGGGAGGGAAAGTCTTCTTACAGCCCTGAGACTGCCAGGGTAGAGCTGGTATGAACATCAGAAAATACCCCAAGCATACTTGATGCTTCCCTTCCTCTTAGGGGATGCCCGGAGCCCCCTGGCTTGCCCAGGGACCCCACTGACAGCAATCCCGCCCACTCTGGTCAACTCTCCATCTTTACCAACATAGCTGGCAGCCACCCTCACAGGGCTGCTGTTGAGAAGCCCGAACGCATCAGGAAAAGGAAGCACAAATCGAGCTACATTTAAGGAGTCTTGTTGACCAGAAAGAAGCCTGCACTTATTTTTCTCTATTTTTAAAATCAAGATGTATTTTAGCTATGTTTGTTTCAATTCAAATACTGAGGATTATCTTTGGCTCCTCAAGATAACAAAGTCCAGGTGGGCAAGTCCGTGGTGGGACTTGGTACAGCACCTCAAAGGAGTGGGTGGCATCTACAAGCACTCACCATTCCTCACCAAAACAAACGGACTCCTGTACTGAAGCCTACTCCACTGCTGAGGGATACTTCACACACAGGAGGAGGCTGGCATCAGCTGTGCAACACCAAGGAGACAAACAATTGAAAATCTCTCCTCTTACCTTATCTCTGCTGCTGCGAGTTATCTGAATTTTAGGGCACTCTTTAGCTCCAGACGAAATATCCAGCCAGTTTTCAAAGTGCTTTGACTCTACGCAATCTTCTTTAAAAGTACACCTAAAAGAAAAAAAAAAGGGCAAAACAAAACAGCAACTCTACACATGCATTAGTTATGACTTTCTCAAACTTGGCTTCAGCACAAAATGCTTTGTACAGTGGATTATTGATTTTGAACGAGAATAGGAACATGGCACTAAAATCATGAAAAGCAACAAGAAAACAGCAGATTTCCCCTCCCATCATGTCTAGGAGCAGGGAACAAATGTCAACAACGTGTTGAAATTGGTCTCTTGAGCCCCCAAATATATCCAAAGCGTGTCTTTTCATGAATTCTAAAGTCAAGAGTGCCCTTGAAGAAATACCTATCAAAGAACAGTCCAAGAAAGCATTTACACACTGGATACATTTTAGGTTTGAAATTCGTTCCCAGAATATCAATCTACTGTATAATTTGTTTTGAGTTAAAAAAAAATAATAAAGCTACTATGTTATGCTTTGCCGTATCATGATTACATAAAAACATGGCAAACATTTCAAGGGCAAAGTGTGCCCAAGAATTTGATAAGATATTCCATAACCATCTGCTCCAGAACATTTATTTAGTTGGACACAAAATTTTATCAAAAGATATGTGTGAAACATTTCCAAGGCTACTATCCCGGGTCAGCCAGCTGGGAGGACGCCCCAAAGAAGTTTTCAGCCGTGTGCAGGGTGAATCGCTTTGATAAACACGGGCCCGGAAGCGGAGAAGTGAGGTCACTGGCTCGCTTGCTATGTCGGTCACCGCGGGTCACACTAACAAGGGAGCCCTTGTCTCATCAGACGGGCCACCGACCCGACAAGAAAAATGAACACCAGTGCCACATTATCTTCCAAGGACCCACCACTCGGTGGGCATTCCGCTGAAGAAACATCTCTGTCTCAAGGACAGAAGGACCGATAGAAGAAAACATCTGGTGTCTTTCCCTCTCCAAAACTGAAGGTTCAAAGGCAGGGGCTGTGAGCTATTGCCCACACGTTTGTTTTTTGATTAGTATACGTTTGTAGTAAACACATGAATCACGGGCTTGAAAAGTAACCAAATGGTGACCTCATTGGGCCGCGGGAAGTCCCTGAGGGGACCCTAGCAGAGGGAGGTGTGGACATGGATGGTGACTTAGTGTATCTGACTAGTGTGTGGATACAATAGTGTACTTGACTTCAAAAAGACTTTATTTCTTCTTCCTCTTTTCTCTTTAATTCTTAAGAATTGAGACTTGTGGCTTTGAGCTCTGTGCTAATTTAATATGGTAAATATAGAACAGGAAGTCGGTGAGTTTCGCTAAGTGTCATCCTCAACATGACAAGAGCATAGCATGTCACCCACTGGGGAACCCCACTCCCAGTGAGCACATTCGTGCCCCTCCCCCACACCCCAAACCGTAACCAAGGGATTTTCATTAGCAGTTCTCCAAAGCTATGACTTTATCTGACCCTTGATGCTTCACTTGTCCGTCATGGACATTAAATTCAAATTAAACCGCCTTTCAATGTCAGGGAGAGTTTGAAACCGAGGGACAAGAACTGCCTCATTCAAACGCTGAGAAAATGACTAGGCTGAGTCCTTCTTTGTATCTGAAACAGATCATGAGTGTCAAAAACTCTCTGCCTCTTCTGGGCACTCTGGGTTTGTATAAGGCACTTCCTCTGCCTCTAAGAAAAAAAAATTTTTTTTAAGCCAATTCTAGAGAGACTAGAGTACAAATGTTTTTGTAGGCTCTTAATGCTGCCTGGGAGTCAAGGCCTAAGGCTGCCAAAAAAACAAGTGTAAGATATTTCATACAAACAGAACTACGATTTGCCAATTTGTGGGCAGAAAGCAGTAGTACCACTGAGTTATCACTCTCTTTTCTAAATTCCTATAGCATTTCTTGTCAGAACCACACATTTTGCTGTTTAATCACATGCTGCCTCGAATTACAACTTAACTACTTCACGTGTCTCTGTCATTTCTCCCCAAGAAAGCGTTAAGCTCCTCAAAGGGAGAGCATCTTTAATGTCTCTTTAGCAAATCCCTATGTCTCTCAGCATGATATGCTCATCTAAAGTTTCAGTAAGTATTTTTGAATGAATGCATGAGATATGAAATCTCTACAGGTCCTTTCCACTGGTGATTTTTCTCTCTAGAGCTTTGATTTATGTCTGACTCTTCCTTATGGCAAAGAGACTATTTTTAACATAAGCTAAAAGTTTGAATCTGAGGATCAAATTAGGAGTTGAGGTTGGTTGATTTTTGAAAAAAAAAATTGATCCTTTCATTTCTTATTCTGCATAAGGTGATAATAAAAATCCAACCATGATAACCATCTAAACACAAATTCCTTGTTTGGATATTAAAAAAAAAAGCTGCCTTTGAAATTTCTAAATTCCTAGTCCTTGCCTCTCGGGAGTAGAAAATGAATTAAAAAATAAAAAGCAAACTGTGATACCAAGAATGTATAACCAGATGGTCAACCAACAACAGTATCTTATTACTTCCCAAATATTGCAGATTGTAAAATCTTCATGACAGCACATTACTCACACATTCAAATTCTTCAAGGAGGGGGGAGCACATTCTATAGCTCCCACACTTTAGTAATCAAAAGCAGATCCCTTTTGAAAGCTATCACTCTGATCCTTGTGTATCAGCAAGAGCCATGATCCAGTGTACAAACACCTCAGCACAAATGACATGAAAATCTCCTCGTCTGCCACACCTCTTGGTGAGGCTGGGCCCTGAGGGAGTGCCCTGGAGGTGCTATTGCTGAACTGGCTTCGCTTCGAGGTCCTCAGGCCACAGACAGGACTGGAGGCAGAGCAGCAAGGATGCGTTCTGGAGAAAATGGCAGAGGGGTATTTGTTTTCTGTGCTTTTGCTATTACTTCTGCCTCCTGCTCCTCTGAGGATCCTTCTTAGTCTGTTTTGTGCTGCAATTGCCAAGTACCTGAGACTGTATTGTTTATAAAGAACAGAGATGCATGTCTTACAGTTCTGGAGGCTGGGTAGTCCATAGTTGAGGGCACTGCACCTGGCAAGGGTCTTCTTACTACATCAGCTCATGGTGGAGGGTAGACAGCAAGAGACGGCAAAGGGTGGGCATCAGGTGCCCAGCCTCAAGCCCTCTTTTCACCAGGAGTAACTCTTCCACAAGGGTGGAGCCCCACCACCTGAGCTCCTCCCATTTGGCCCCACCTCTAGCACTGTGGCATTGGGGACTTTGACTCCAATACCTGTTTTGTGGGGGACATGTTCAAAGCACAGTAGGGTCCATCTGAGCCTGAAGATCTCTCTCAATATTTAATTTTCTAGTTCCAGTTAGAGGTCATGCCCACATGAAAAAGACAATAGGTAGACACAAACCTATTTACAAATTTAAAACAGAATCTGCCCAAATGCAAAGAAGAGATTGCTTGAAGAAAAACAAAAATGAAGAAAAAAAAAAAACTCAAACCAAAAAGAAAAAAAAAAAACTCAAACCAAAAAGAAAAAAAAAAAACTCAAACCAAAAAGAAAAAAAAAAAACTCAAACCAAAAAGAAAAAAAAAAAACTCAAACCAAAAAGAAAAAAAAAAAACTCAAACCAAAAAGAAAAAAAAAAAACTCAAACCAAAAAGAAAAAAAAAAAACTCAAACCAAAAAGAAAAAAAAAAAACTCAAACCAAAAAGAAAAAAAAAAAACTCAAACCAAAAAGAAAAAAAAAAAACTCAAACCAAAAAGAAAAAAAAAAAACTCAAACCAAAAAGAAAAAAAAAAAACTCAAACCAAAAAGCTGAAGAAACAAATTTTTTCCTTAGGTGAAAAACACTATATGTGGAAACAAGTGCATGAAACTATTTAAGGAGTTCTGTTCTTTTTAGATTGCTGTAAAATTAGAACTTAATTTATTTCAAATAATTCAATAAAATAGTTTCATATTGTCACTTAACTATATAAGGACATGACCACCCGGATCACCAATTCAGAAAAAAAGTATGTTCCAAATCTATCCAGGCCCCAACTGGGAAATAGGAAGGTTCCAGACAACTGCTTCTAAGGTTGCTGTTTGAAATTCAGAAAGTGTTTTCATACAGTGAGCTCACTTCTTGATTATGTGGGAATTGGCTCAGCCCATAACATCCCTGAATAACTACCCCACCAAACAACGGCACGGAGGGAGCATTTACTCTGTGCCACGCATTGTTGTGAGCGTTGAGAGCTCTCACAAACTCACTGTATAGGGCTGAACCAGAGGTCCAAAGGTGTGCAGTAACACGCCCAGGTGACACAGCTGCCATGCAGCAGAAGTCTCACCTCAGAGCCACATTCTCAGCCACTCAGCTGCATGGCTTCCGGTGGCCCCAACCGCCATAGATGCTATTTTCTGATCAAAGGGCCACCATCCCTGTCTTGGCTCCCTGGAGGCTCAATGGTGGTTGGAGGGTGGGGTTGGGAAGGAATAGGACAAGACAGGGACAGCGGCCCCTTGATCAGAAAACAGAGGTGAGGCAGAATCTGCAGAATGAAGAGGGTAGCAAGGCTCTGAGAGACCAAGGCAGAGGCGGGGACTCCAAGAGTTCTCATCTGTCAATAATAAATACAAAACATCCAGCTACAGGTTGAAATTCCAGGCTGCCCCAGACTTATAAATCTATTGTGCTTTTAAGAAAAAAGAAAAGCAAAAAGCTTACAAACCATCTGTAACATGGAATATATTTTCACCCATAGAACAATGTTATAAGCCATGATGAGGCTTCCAGGTTAGACCACAAAACCTATTTATCCATAATGTAATTTCAATACTATATGTCTGCAATAAAAGAGGAGCAGAAAACAACAAGGTTGCAGCCATTTGCATTATATAGCAGTTTTTTCTTCTTCTTTACTTATTTGTTTCTGCTCAGCTGGTAGTCTGGGAAAAGTGCCCAGCTGGATCGACTTTTAAATTTATTATTACAGTATTGTATTTATACAGCATTTCTATTTTTTTAATGGGCATGGTTTAAATTATTAATTGTTTTCATGCCAACCTAAAGGACAGGGAGAGGCATTTCAGAGAGGGGGCTGAAAGTGCCAGACAGGCGAAATAAATGCCCACAGGCTGGGCAGGGGGAACCTTCAGAATCTGACTCTATTAGGCCAAAATCTCTCAGTAAAAATGTATCACTTACTCAAAATGTATCACTTACTCAACCTTGAAATAGAAACTGTGAACTCAGAAATGTAACTTCTACTTCCTGCCACTGGAGTTTCATCAGCATCCTCTAATCTAATTGTTCCCGAAGAGCAGACAGTCCCTGAAGGAATCTGATAACTAAATATCAGGTAATTGGCTCAAATGTGGGGGAGTGTGACCTGTTTCAAAGATTCTACACCGATGCAATATCAGAAAACTTTTAACAAGCCAACGATGCAGCTTCTCTCACACAGGCGATGGCATTTGTGCTGGGGGACGGATTCCCCGCAAGAGTAATCCAAGATCTTTTGCTAGGTGATTTGAAACCGTTGTCTGCATCTTTAGGAAAGGTACAGAGCTCAAAGGAGGGACCAGGGGGCCTCCAGAATCAAGGGACTTTCATTACAACTGCCAGACCATGAGACAAATGAACAGGAAGTCACGGTGCCATGCTAAATTCTGAATTAAAGGCCCTAGGAGTCGGGGAAAAGGGAATGCCAAAATATAAGACCAAAATAGCTTTCTAAGAAAGCTGAAAAATTGGATCTTCATCACTGGAGCTGTAAGTCAGTCTACATGATGAAATTATGCTAATAACAGAGACAATTTGGGCGACTTTTAAAGAGCAAAAACATCTCACATGCCAGGCAACGTCTTTTCACATGACTTGATTCATTTATTCTTTACAACAAACTATAAAGTAGTTCCTATAATTGTCCCTGCTACACAGACAGGGGAAATGGAGGCACAGAAGGCCCCATATTGCTTTCCTAAGGGTCACAGAGTTAGTAAATGGAGAAGCTGAGACACAAAGCCAGGCAGCGTGGTTTCAAAGACCACATCTTCATCTACTACCCTACATTGCTTCTTACAATAGCTAATAATACTGACGGGGTCCTTTTGTTTCAATTCAGTTAATGGTGCTATGACAGAGTACCACAGACTGGGTTGTTTATTTATTTATCTGTTTACTTTTTCCACAAGGTCTTGCTGCTATATAGTACAGCTCACCTTGAACTCACTATGTAGTCGATGTTGGCCTTGAACTCCGTGCAGTCTTCCTGCCTCAGCTTACCGTGTGCAAGGATTACAAGACATGCCACTATATTTCTCTGGCTAACTTATAAAGAAATAGATTTCTTACAATCCTGGAGGCTAGAAAGCCCAGGGCTGAAGGGTCTCCATCTGGCTTTCTTTCTGTGGTGCTCGCAATAAAAGGGAAAAAGGCAAGAGATCACATATGTGCCAGGCAGCAAGAGATCAAGCTGGCACCCTCAGGCCCTCTCATGATTGGCATGAATCCCCTCAGGAGGGTATTACATGGGTGGGTTAAGTTTCTAACACATGCTCTTTAGGGGAAACATTTAAACTACAGCACCTTCCCAGTGCCTCATTTCCAGTACTGTTCTTAGGGATTTCTAGGATAAACTCGTTCATCTTCACAGCCACTTCATGGAATAGGCTTCAGCGTTACCACTTCCATGTCAAAGATAAAGAAACTGAGGCACAAGGAGCTTAGTGAGCGTGGTGTCTGGTTCTGATGCCTGCACTCGTACTGCTTTATCAAGCTGCTCAGAAACTGTATTAGAGCTGTCCCATCATAAACACCGAGATGGCACTAAATAGGTTCCCCCAGGCCATGGCCAGAGAGGAAAAAATAAATTCTATTCCATTCCCTTTCTCAGTCTTCTTGGAAGTGTGTTCCTCGGGTTGTTAGGGGGCTAATGTTAAAGTGGGGTTCTGTTGCCAACAAGATTAGAAAACATAAGTTAAATGAAACTGAACAACTTTCTCTGCTGAAAATCATCTCAGAGCCTTAAATATGCTGCTGTAAACTGGAACTTTCTGACAAGAATAAATGGAGCATCATCTTCGACTTTTTTTGAAGAGCGTTGTCCCAAGGGATTAGAAACTACTCCAGGAAACACTGCCCCGTCTTGTCAAATGAGCAATAGTCAAGGTGGCAGATCAAGTTAGAAAACTGACTTTGGGGTAGTTTGGGTAGACTTTGTACCCAATTGTTAAGCATCCGCTAAGCCAGCAGTGCCAAACCTGTGGCACCTGTGCTGCAGCGGGCACACAGAGTCCCCTCTGTTGGCACAGGAGCGAAGTTGCCCCAGCACAGTCCCAGCAGTGGAACATCAGATAACAGCACACACATGGGCCATGTGATGGTCAGAAAGCAGCAGTGCTGGAAAATACAAAAGTGAGTTTTGGGTTGCACCCTGGGCACTCGGCCTTTAAAAGGTTCGCCATCACTGCTCTAAGCTATCCTCTCACGCCATTCTTACCTATTACCTGTAACCTGGCTCCTGCAGCCCCCAGTGCCTCTGATCCACACCCACACAGACATCTAGCAGATAGCTGATCACAGCACCCCATGCCAAGAATCTCCAGCTGCACCATTTTACCTGCACCAAACCCCTGCCTAAGTGCCTTTCGTGACTCTTTGCCTACAGCAGGTGTTTCTATGCTCATCTCTGGTCCCTCCCTCCAAACTCATCCCTGGGTAATAGTGGGTTGATGAGTCTGTCTCTTTACCTAGACTGCAAGCTCCTAAAAATGTGAATCTCTGATATCTAGTGAACAGCACCTGGCGTCTGATACACACCTGCAGCACACACATGTTGGGCCCTTCCAAGCACGGTGATGTTCTTCCTGCCCAGAATGTCCTGGGGCCTGCAACATCTGGGTGAAATAAAAGTGAACTCAAGGTCTAGTTCAGCTCTGCCTCTCCAGTGATGTCTCTCCAGTCTCCAAGCAAAGTGATTGAGAATCTTCTTGGAAGATTCTTCCCCTGGCTCCATAGTGCACTGAGCATGTGCCCCTAAGTAGACACAGAGCCCTGCACAAGTGGAGGATGGCCTGCTCCTCAGACAAGGCTGCAAGCTCCCCAGGCACCCCACCGGGCACTCGTTCTACATATATTTACTCATTCTATTTATCAGGTGCCCATCTGACACCAAAGACCATAGTAGGCACTGAGGACATATCAATGAATAAGCCCAGGCTTACATTCTAGTGTAGCACACAGACAAAAGCCAAGCAAGCTGACAACCACTCACAATAATTTGAAGTTGAGGGAAGTCTGCAGAAACCAAAGCTCTAGTAGGAAGGAGCCTACTTTAGATGGCTTGGGCAAGAAATATGGTGCTTCAGCTCAGAGATGAAGGAAGAAAGCCATGTGGTAACATCATGAGTAGTGGGAAAAGCATTCTGAGCAGCAGGAATAGCATATGCGAAGCTTCTCTGCTCAGTTGCGTACAGTCTCTGCACAGAACTGATTAAATAGACCAGCCTGGCTAGAATTTAGTGAAGGCTGGGGAGCAGAGTTCTACCAGTAACAAGCTGGTGACTTTGCAAGACATATGTCGTCTCTGTGTCTCAGTCTCTCTACCTGCAGAAATGCAAACAATACAGTTCCCATGTCATGGAGTTATAATAGGAATGCTTCAGCAGTGAAACAGAAAATTTAAGAAAAATAAAGAGGGTGACATGAGTCAAACAAACACAAAATGGTAGTGATAAGAAAGGCACTTGGACAATAAGGTTGACCAGATGCCTGCGGCGGAAGTACACAAATCAGCCCAGCGGTCACTGGGCCTTTCTTATGTATAAGGGCAGAAAGAGTTCAAGGCTTCTTGGAAGAGTCTTAATCACTACTCTCCTTCCTTCCAAGACTAATGTGTTCTTTGGGACTTCTTCATGCCTTGAGGAACAGTTATTAAAGCACTTGTTTGGTGGCCGCTTCCCACAGGAACCTCAGAGCTTCTTCGAGACACAGCCTCTGCCATCTTTGCCTCCCCCAGAGCCTAGTACATGGCCTAACCCAAGGCTGGTATTCAATAAAGGTTAGCTCAAGTGGAGTAAGAATTCAATTTTAAAGTAACTAAATTCTTGTCCATGTCTCCATGATAACAGCATAATTTGTTTCATTGATTTTTGTTCACTGGGTTGGCCTATTAACTAGTGGTGGAAAACCGGCCTTTGTCCTGAAACTTGGAGCTATTTAGCACACTTAAAAACACATTCTCAGACTGAAACACTCCCACAAGAGGGATCTGTGGCCTTTGCCCCATGCAGTTCTTTAGTAGTGGTGAGTATACTAAAACTTGGTGTTTTTATGTTCAAATGCGGACCATGAACACAAGAGTTTAGAGCAGGCATTTATAGCAAGGACAGATAAACAATAGATAGCAAGGATATAAAAACAGAAAAATAATGCTCTTTGAATCAGAAAGTCCTGAGTTTCAAACTGCTGTCTCTCACGGTCCCTATGTAACTGGGAACACATTCCTTCGCTGTTGTGGGCCTCAGTTTCCCCACCAATAAACAGGTGGCAATAACACCTCCCCATTCTCCTGAGAGAGTATCAAGTCCCATTCTTAGCCATGAAAAATGGTGCAAGCTCAACGGTGCAAGCTCCAGACAGCAGAACAAAAACACTCAACCATTACAAAATGTTACAAAATAAAAAACCAAGAGCCAGTAGACTTCAGGATGCAGATCTGAATACCGTGTGTGTAGATGCAGCAGAGTTTCTGGGAATAGGACAAACACTAAGTCACAGGACAAGTGAAAACATTTCAGGAATTTTTAAAAGCCAATCAATACATTCTTATGAGAGTGCATGATGCTTGAGATAAGGTCACTGCAAAAAAAAAAAATCTATTCCATTAAAAACATATATTTACTACAAGGAGTGTTCTTAATGGGGCTTGGTAGAAGACAGAGAGCACCAATTAAAGGGATGGTGCAGAAAAGTACTGTGGTTTGGATGCTGAGGTCAGAGGACATCAGTTGCCAGTTCTACTAAAAGCCAAACAAACCAAACAAACTGGCTTCTGTGCAAAGGTGAGAATCCTCCCCATGCCAAGCACTGCCGAGTGTCTGCCAAGGTGGAGCTGTGCCCCTTAACAGTTCTATTTCCCCTTCACCTTCTGCCTTGCAATAAGTAGGATTACACCACAGCTCCTCTAATAGCTGAGGAGGACCCTGGGGGACCCAGGCTGGCCCCAGAGCCCCCCAGTGTTAGAGGCCCACCCCACCCCGAAACCCTTCCAGCATTCTTGGTAACCTGGATCCACAGGTTCAGCTGTGCCAGGGTAATTCTGTGACGCCCTAAGGCCGGAACAGCATCTTCCTCTCTGTTCCCTGCTGCTTCTACCCCACAGATAGTTGCCCTACTTGCCTCTACACAATTAGTCGGCGCAATGGGGTCCTCGCCCAAGAAGGAGGGGCTGCCCCCAGATCCCATTATTGTCATTGTCACTGTCATTAGAGCAGCACTGGACCGTAAAGCAGTGTCACCGCACAGTCAAGCTTGGGATCTGCACAAGGACACATCCTAGACTGAAAAGAAAGGAGGAACAATAAAGGCCAACTTAGAACAATCATCTGCCCCAAAACAGTCATCATGGCCACTCTGCTAAATAGCGTCGTAACTTTGGAAGGGGGGCATCATCAAAGCTGGCTCTGACGTCCCTGCCCAGTGAGGCCCTCCAGGACAGCCCTCTGGCCCCGTTTAGGACTGTAACCTCCCCTGCCTGTAACAGCCTTCCCATTCCTGTCTTGGCTTTATTTTTCTTCATACCTCTGATTCCTAACTGAACACGCTATTTCCTTTTCGACTTTTATACGCTCCATCTCCCCAGGTGTAGCGGTTGAATAGTGTTCCCTACACTGGCCCCCCAACTTCTGAATGCCATCTTAATTGGAAATGATTTCTTTGTAAGTGCAACTGTTCTGGATCTCAGGATGAAATCACCCTAAACTTAGAGCCTGCAACCACTGGTGTTTTTCTAGGAGAAAGGAGAGAGAAATCTGTACACATGCAGGGCAGGAGGTCATGTGAGACTGAGAGAAGATACAGTGATTCTACCATCAGCCAATAAATACCAGGAGCCACCAGAAGCTGGCACAGGTGAGGATGGGTCACTTCTGAGAGGTGTCAGAGGGAAGACTGCTGACTTCCGGCCTCCAGAACCAAAAGAGATAAATCTGTGTCATTTCACACCACCGGCTGAGTGGTAATTTGTTATAGCAGTCTCAGGAAACTAAAAAACCTCACTAGCAGGGCCTCTCTGAGGGCAAGGGTTTCAGTTTGTGTTGTTCACTATGAGTGCTGAGAATTCTAGTGCTCAGGACAGTCAGTGTTTGACACACACTTGGTGCTCAATAAATATCTGCTAAGTGAGCTGGGCTGGTGGTGCATTCTGGTAATCTCAGCTACCTGGGAAACGGTGACAGGAATGTTGGAAATTCAAGGCCAGCCTGGGAAACTCAGGGAGACCCTGTTGCAAAATAAAGAAAAAAAAAAAAACATTGGAGTGTAGTTCACTGTGAAGGCCCTGGGTTCCATCCCCAGTACCCTGTAAGCAAATTTGTTAAATGGATGTGCAGATACTTGAACTTTCAAGGCATAAGGGTTACTACAGCTCAAGTGGACTCTGAGCTCCATCGTCTCTTACATACATCAGTTATCGTGAAAGGTCTAGGTACTCCAGGCTCTCCCCTCTCCTCCCCCTACCATAATGTCTTTTTTTTATTTCTCTTCCCCTTTCCTGAAATGGCAGGTAAAAGTGGGGTTGGAAATTACAGCTAAGCCCCACTATGAAAAGTGGTTTTACTACTCATGTAATCTTTGGAAGGTGAATAATGGCCCCAAAGATGTCCACATTCTAGTCCGTGGGATGTGTTATCCTTTTCAGCAAAGGAAGGATGAGTCAGAGAAGATGGGAGCCAGAGGGATCTAAAGATGCTACACTGCTGGCTTTGAAGATTCTAGAAGAAGCCACAAGCCAGGGAATGCAGGGAGCTCTAGAAGCTAGAAAAGGTGAGGAAACATTCTCTTTGCAGCCTGCAGGAGAAACACAATCCAGCCAATATGTAATGTTGGCCCCGTGAAACCATTTCAGACTTGTGACCTCCAGAACTGCAAGATACTACGTTCTTGTTTGAAACCATCAACTATCATGTATGTGGTAATCTGTTGCAGCAGCAATGGGGGACCCAGCACATTCTCAGCCTGGTTTCTCACCTGCACAATGGGGTGGTAACAGTTCTGCCCTGGTAGGGTACTAGGATTGTGAAGTGGAACCTGGCATGTGCCACACAGAGGACAGGCACTCAAGGCACTCGATGCAGTGTCCTTCACCTGCATTAGGAGGCACAGAAAGCTCCCCCTTGGATTTGGCTACAGAAATGCCCACAGCGGCCTCTCTGCTGCACAGCCACCTATTAATGTGGAGAACAGACTCACTAGGCCTTCAGAGGAACACAGCCACAAGCAGTGTGCATCCTGGACTGGTATGGTCCAGTTTTGGGGCAATGGAAGCTCTGGACCAATGACGGGCTCTGGGGAGCTTGGTGAATGTGTCTTTTACAGGAGCGACCTCAAGACGAGAGAGCAAAGTGCTGGGATGTATTTGCAGCCAGCTATTTACCCTGGGAAGCATCAGATCGCAGTTTCTCCCCTGTGTTAAAGTCCCCTCTGTTTCTCCCAAGACTTCAATGAGTCCAACAGCAAGGGAGGCACAGAGCCTGTTGCAGGCCAAACTTAGAAATGACCCCTTTCCCTGCCTTGTGTGTAGAACACCCGAGTCACTGCAGCCAAAGACCTCAAAACAGGTACAGGAGCTGCTTGCAGGTCTTCCAACTGTTACCATGGGAGAAACACAAAGAAGAATATGGAGCAAACATTAAACTTATGCAATTAATCAGGAGGGGCATCCAGACACCGCATAACTAGCATGACTGGGGGCTCTGTACTCGCCTTATGCACACTCATGTAGGGTAGACAGGACAACATGGGCAAGTGTGGCCTTTCTTGCATGGCCCATTTTCTGAAGAGGACCCAGCCCTGAGTCTACCATGTGACTGAGAGCAAAGCATGATGTTGGGAAAGGTGGAGAAGCATGTGACGTTTAGAAGAACGGCCACCAAGTAGATGACTCAGGAAGAGATGTGAGAGGATGCATTCTTTACAAAGTGTCCTGGACACAAGTGGCCCTGGGAGGGTAGGGATGGGAATCAGTACAACTGATGTTAAGTTAATGCTTTGAAATATGGATAATCTTTCAAAAACACCAATCTTTTCATGACATAGTCCTTTGTTCACAGCGCTTTGTGAGTTCCCAGAACAAGCTAATAGAGTCTAAGCAGAGCCCTTCACATCTTGGTCCCACCTAGCACCCTCACCCCTTCCTCCCTCCCTCCCTCCCTCCCTTTCTTGCAGAGCTACTGTCCTAACAACAGAATCCAGTCTGCCACTTCCTGAACAGATCTCTCACTGTGCTGGGTTCTTCTGCCTGAAGTACCTCCACCCCTCTTCCTCTGGTGAAAGTCACCTCGGGTTTCAGGCACGACGTTAAGACTACCTCTTCTGGAAGCCTTTCCTAACCTTGGGGACAACTAATGGCTCCCTCCCTGGCTCCCACCATTGCTAACCCTAGCTTAGCACTTACTAAGAGCCAAGCACTATGGCTTGGAATTCACATACTTTATCTTGTTTAAGCTTCCTGGCAACACACTAGGGTGGGTGCTACCATTAATCCTGCTTTATAGAAGAGGAGATGGGGCACGGTGGAGAGAAGAATTTTTAGGTCACACAGAAGCCCAGATTTCATCCCAACCATGCTGACTTTAGGATCTTTACTCTGCTGCCAAGGTAGAAGTCAACACCCTGGTTGTGTGCATCTAGAACAAGCCATTTCTCCTACCTCCTGCTTGGTAAGTGACACCTCGGTCCCCCCAAGCCAGGTGCCTGTGACTCCTTCTCCCTGTAACATCAACACCAGTGTCCCTGCCCTGCTGATAAGAGATGGATACCTCACTCACTGACAGCTCCGAGACTCAGCTCTGGCACCTGTCAGAGCCCCCTACCCCATCCAACATGTGTGCCCATCCTTTGGCCTCCAACCTAGAGCCTAGTCTAGTGCCCAGGGCACTGGAGCAATCCAGGATGTTTGGGTAGCATTTCTTTATTTCCTTTGTGAGGTTTTAGATCAAGGAAGAAAAAATACATTTTGCTTGAAAACAAAAGTCACTTTGATATTTTCTTTTTCATCTTATGGCCTATGTTTAATGTGTCAGGCTCAAGGGGGAATCAAATTAATCACCAAGTCCTGCCAGTGCTATCTACCAAAGAGCTCTCAAATCTACTCCCTTCCTCTCGCTATCACTCTGGTTCGGGCCCCAAGTCTCTTGCTGGTCTACATCCACTTGCGATGTGCTGGTGTCCAATGGCGTCTCCTCAAATCCCCCTTGCACCCAGGGTGCTTGTTCTGAAACACAGCTCATCTGTTCCACTCTTCTGACACAAGCCCTGCTGTGGCTCCTTCAGGTCCTTCCAACAAAGCCCAGGTTCTCTAACATGGCCTGAGATGCCCCTTGTCTGTCCTGTTTACCATGCCCCTCACCTCCCGACTCCCCTGTGTCCTGCATGTGTGTCCATTCTGAGCTTCGGGCCAGGCTCCTCCAAAGTTCTCGGCCTTCCTTGTCCTGTTCCCTTGACCACCTCCCCCAGCCTCCTTCAGACCTGCTATCTGCCCATACAGCAGGTTCAGCCAGATCTCCCTTACTCCAGGGGTCCTCCCTGACTTGGTCTTTTTGGGTTAAATGTTCTTCACGTGCCCCATGAAATCTACACTTCCTCTATGCCAGCCCTTATTACCCTCCAGTTCACTGAGCTCCTCTGCTTACTGGAGCATTGTTTTCAGCCTCTCAATCCCTCCTGCCTATAATTACACGGCCATATAGCCCTTTGTTGTATCATTTCGCAGTGCTCCTCCTAGAGTAAGCCTAGTATATTTCCCTACCCCACTGATACTGTGGCTTGCTTTAGCTGTGGATCTGCAAACATGCTGCAAGCAGGGCCTTTGAGTGTGTTGCAGGGCTTAGCTTGGTGTCTTGTGCATTCAGCAGCTGTCTTGACAGGAAAGAGTCTGTACGGAATGGGGAGCGGCAGCTTGTGGAGGAGATCTGAATTTAGTTTGCAGCTTGATACAGAACCCCATGGCTGAAAGCTGGACCCATGAGCAAGCGAAGCAAATAAGAATGTGGGGCTTGTTTATTTTTGTGGTATTATTGAAGCAAACATTCGACCGGGTCACTTACATCTGAATCCTTCACTAGATGGCAAACTCCATGTCAAGAAGAAAGAACTGTATCTCCAGCCCTGAGCACAGCGCTCCGGACATCAGACATCATAGGTGGCTGATAAACTGCTACGATTGGACGGATGCTTGAATGAATGAATGAATGAATGAAGGTTAGCCATTGACAGGCCCACTTCCCTAGTCAGCATGTGAATTCCTTAAAGCCAAGAATGGCATCTGATTTCTCTCAACAGCACCTAAGCTATCTCAATTCCCACATGGGGCTCTTGGAAGGTCTTCAACAAATATTTGTTGAAATTAAATAAATGGGATTTTGTGTGCTGGCTTGGGAATCAATCCTTAATTTATGACATTGTTTCTATGGGAGAATGCACTCCGCGTGCCAAACAAACTTGCAAATGAACTTTTGGAACCTCACCCGTTCATTGGTTTGGGATTGCCAGCTTTGTGGAAATCCATAACTGAACACATGTGCTATGCTTTTCAATATGGGAGAAACTGAGAAACTGCTTCCAAACCCAAGATATTCAGCCTGCAAAAATTCACTTTCCACCCACACACACAATTCAGCACAGGTTGGGTTTGAGGTTCCAACAATAAAATACTAGACTTTTTAGAGCTCATTGTTTATCTAATTGCTTTTTATCTGCTTATACTGGATGTCTATTCTTAACACCCGATCAAAAGGAAGTTAAGACAGTTTTCTTGTCCCCCCCCATCCACTTTCTAGACACGAATACAAGAAAGTTCAACCTTCTCAACAGAGAAAATAAATTATTTTTTCTAAATAAATCTGTGACATTTAAAATAAACACAGTGGGATGCTCTACAGTTGTAAGAAAACATCCCCCTTTAGAATTCCTAATTTTGAATGGTACTGGGAGCTTAACATGAGTCACAGATCTGAGGCTGAGTTACATTTCATCTTACTCCAGAATCAAGCCAGTTTGAAATCATATTATCTGACATGGCTGAGAAGGGCCATCACTCCACGCCTCCAAAGTGCTTTCTCCTCTGAAGGCACAAGTCTCAACCAACAGTTGGCAAAGTCTATCCATCCCTCAGCCTATCTCACTCATTAACATATGACTTTTGAGCACATCATATTTGAAAATAAAGGGAGAGGCAGAGAAATACATTTTAATTGAAGGGACAGGTAGAAAGATAAGGTCAGAGTGATGGGCCACAAAGAAAAGCAGTAATGTATTGAGGTTAATCAAGACTTGGTGGTCAGGAGGAGATAAATGTGTGTTCTAGGACCAGATGGTCAAGGAAGTGCCAGCTGTGAGGAAAGCTAAAGGAAGAATATTCTGGAATGAGGAAAGAGAGGGGCAGAAACCTTGGGACAGAAACATGTTTGGCATATTCTCAAGTCAGAGAGAAAGTTAGCAGAGCTAAGACAGAGTGACCAAAGGAGACAGTGGCAGGAGAGGTCAGAAAAGTAGTGAAGGACAAGATCACAGGAAGGCATCACATCCTGCCTGTGGAATTGGGCTGAGCACTAAGACAGGAAGCCTGCAGCGGTCATGAAGCTGTGGAGGGACATCAGTTGTTCTGGTTTTTAAACAATTGCCCTTCTTGGAGAGGACTGGGGCAGGATTAAGGGAGCAAAAGCAGACTGGAGGGAAACCAGAAGCAGGGTTTCACAGAGGCTGGAGTTCTCCGCTGGTCACCAGGAACAGCCAGATTCCTCAGATTCTCCTCTGCCTGCAAGTTTCACCTGGATCTTCTGAGAAGCAGCTCTCCCCCGAGGACACAGCTTCCCCAGCCCGCCTGAAGGGCTGGCTGCTTTCTCCCTCTTCATAACTGTCCCACTGCAGCGTTACTGCCTCTCTTGGTGGATCTTCTCTTGCTAACTGCAGGCCCGCTTTGACTCTTACGTGATCTCCTACAGACCAGGACTGCCCCCGGCCACTTCCTGTCACCTCTCAACTCCCAGCTCCTCGCTCTTCCCAACACACAATCTTGGTGTCCACCCATTCTCATTCTGGGTGATTACTTTCTACACAGACGACTGATCCACTGAATATTCCGGCCATTAGCTCAGCTCTTTGACCCTTCTCTTCCAATGATCTTGTCTCCCTCCCTCCTTCAGAGACACGGTCATCCTGTAGATGTTATCATCATCAATAACCCACTGCTCCAAGACTTCGATTGTCACCCAGCCTTTTCCAGCTCTCCGACCACAGCCTGTGATCCGCCACCTTTTCACACACCCCTCCCTCCCCCTCTGACTTCCCTTTTAGTCCCCAGGTGCCCTTAATTACATTCATCAACACCTACAGCAACACTACCTTCCATCCCCTGCACGCACCCTCAGGTTCTCAGTCTCTCCTGATGCCTTCACCCCAACTCTGGCTGAACTGGACTCTTCTCTGCTCTATGACTGTGCCACCAAAGCTGAAGAGGCTTGAAAAAAGAAAAACCAGGCTACTCGCTCTACTCTAAAGGCAAGACCACCAACCTCAAGTGGGCCCTAAAGTTGCCTGGCAACCATGCTATATTTTCCTTCTCTGTTCTCTGCCCCGTTTCCTATTTCTCTCCTGCCCTCTCTTCTTCTCCAGTGCCTCCTCCCCGCTCTCACTGATCTGAAGTCAGTGAAGGTGACAGAAACAATAAGAAAAGACACTGCACTCACTTTTTTCCCTTCCTGCACCGGGGCCCAGATTCCCCCCAGCCCCTACCACGAGGATGAGCGTCCCAGCTCCTATTTGTGGCTGGCCCGTGAGGTCATCTGCTGAAAGATAACACGCCATGCTCTCTCCTGCAACATCATCTGCTCCCACTCCACTGGAATTCTGCCAACGGCACAGAAATGCACGGTTATTTTGTGCATCTTCAGAAACTCAAACTCTTTGAACTCCACTTTCTCCTCCGGCATCTGCTCCCTTTTTTTCCTCATTTGCTCACTGCTTTTCTCCTTGCTCGCCGCCCACTGTCTTTTGCAGCTTCAGCACTGACCTCTGTCCCATGCGGAGGCCAATGGGTCAATGGTCCTTTTGACCTCTCTGCAGGAGCTGCACGGTGGCAGCCCCCTCCTCCTTTCCCTTGGCTTGCAGGAGACTTGAGCCCTCAGTGTTTCCCTCTTCCCTTTCCAGCTGACCGCTCCTTATGTCTTTTCCGCTGCCCTTCCTTCTCCCTGATCCCTAAACATCGCGGTTCCTCAATGCTCCGCTTACAGACCTCCCAGTCTGTGCTCCCTGCCTGGGCTGACCCGAAGGTTAGGAAGTACCATCTAAATACTAACTGAAATCGCCATCACCAGACTGGATGTCCCCATCGCCACACAGACCCGAGCTTCAGCAGCCACTAGCTGTGTGTGGTCATTTAGTCACAGCCATCAGAACCACCATCGCTGAACTAACTCCCGCGTGCAGCTGGACAAATACAGACAGAGAAGCCACACACATCTAAGAGATTATGGCAAGACTTCCAGGTGGGTGTGCAAAGATAAGACACTGGCCGTGATCAATTTCTAAAACTCTAGTCTTGGGCAAGCGACAAGAAGAAAAGATTCCTGCCCAATTACAATCATTCACGAGAATTTTCCTGGGCTTGCTTCTTTTGTCTGCCAGGGACTCTGACAGAAACAGCCCAGTGAGGAGGTGCAGCAAAAGGCAAGGGCCATCACTTGCCTTATGGAAGCTGGGATTGCGACTTCCTCCGTGAACCCTAATTAATTTCATCCCCCTATTTCTAGCTTGTTTCCTGAACCTCTTGCTTCTATTATATGCACCTCTCTCCCTTCATTTCTCCTGGCTTCCTCCTGCATAAGCTGCCCGGCTCTCTTCCTGGTCCTGTTTTCTTTGTCCCGCTACCCCCGCATTCAGCCTTTAACATCTCTCTACCTGCTCCCCTCTTTCGTATCCTTTTTCACCTTTAAAAACTGAAAGCACCAAACTGACAGACACTGTTATGTGGGTTTTTTTCCCCCTCCCTCCCTTTTCTGCCTGAGCTGCAGCTAAGGCTCTCTCCTCCTTGCTTCTCTAGCAAGAACCCGAGTACTGGGTTGCCATGGCAACAGCGAATCCAAGCAGGCTGGTCCCAGCAACGACGCTAAGAACTGCCATGGTGAGGAAGCGGCTACAAGTCGCCCCTGAGCCTAGATGGGTCGTGCACATCGTAATTCAAGACCAGGCTGGGCAGATTCCACCCGGAGACTGCGATTGTACATCAGGCCCACGGCTGTAGGGCTCCCGAGGAGACAGCGCCATCAATAAAACGGCTTCCGCCGAGTGAACAGAATACACGACATGATGAGGATTCATTTGAAAATTTTCAAACATCCCTATTCTTTTATCTTCTCCAAGGGAGAACCTTTTGCCTTTTTCTCGAGTCTTGGGAAACTCTGTAGAAAGTAAAAGCAAATCTGCCTGCTCTGGCCTCTCCCGTTTGATGTCCTGGACCCACACTCCCGGCTGCCCCCAGGTGGGGTGGCCCCCGAGTGGCCCGGGGCCCAGGTCAAGTGATGGTGGCAGCACTGACCCAGCTGGAAACACCCTCGGTAAAGACTGAGGCTTACATCACAATACTGCAGCCCTTCCCTCCAGCCTCGCCCCCAGTTCGCCAGAATGGATCTTTTAAGTAGGGCAACAAGTGTTCTGCCGCAGGACACTCTCAAACATGTGAGTCGGTGAGAAGGAATTCAGGGAATACCTTTGCAGCAAGTGGCACCATCCACAGTGGGGGTCTGCCGCTGCTAAGCACTCCAGACAGGATCTGTGTTTACTGCAGTTCGCAACACGAATTCTCCTCACCTAAAAATAAAGACGACAGCGGCTCAGACGCAACACCAGAGAAAACGACACCACCTCGTCTGATGAAGGGCCACAGGAGTATATTTATTGACTTGAACTCTAAATGTCTCCACATCGGGCAGCTCTAGGGTAGGAAGCGGTTGGGTGGCAATCGCCCGATGTCCTTTAAAAGCTGTGCCGTCCTATCTGCAGGTTCTTCACCCGCCCAGTCAAGCAGATCAAAAGTATTTGAAAAAAGTCATATCTCTGTATATTCAGTATTTCCTCATCATTATTGCCCAAACAATACGGCAAGACTACTACTTACATAGCATGGACATTCTGTTAGGCATTATCTGTAATCTAAAAATTTGACGTATATAGGAAGATGTGCATAGTTTATCTGCAAACTTAGGGGCTTCAGCATCCGTGGATTTGGGAACCCCAGGGGTTCCTGGAAGCAATACACAGGGATGACTATATCCCCAGACTCCCATGCCGCCAAGGTGCTCTCCAGGTCTGGGGCGAGCCCCGGGAATCTGCATTGGTGGGAGCTCTCTTCGGTGAGCCTGGCCTGCAGTTGGGTTTCTGCTCCCTGAATGACCTATTCCACGGGGGTCAGGGAAGCAGCTCGCTCGGTTTTCACACAGGGACAGTCAGTGGCACTTTGGAAGTGAGTATTTGGCAATGACAAATGACCCTGCCCAGGATGGCGGTCAGCAGGGGCTGGCAGTGGGTGTGCAAACAAAGGAGGACAGGCTCAGCCCCCTTGGCCCTGTCCGGAGCACCATCACCTCAGCTCTTGCCTTGCTTGCTCCCATTGGAGGGGAAAAGAAAAGAAACAGGGAAAGTATTTAAGTCACCTCCCTATCCCTCCTTTGCCCCTCCAGTGGTAAAGCAGCAGCCCACAGAGTGGCCAAGCTGGGCAAGGCTAGGACAGTGGCAGTCGAGGAGGACCTGAGTGTTTGGAAGGAAAGTCACAGGGCGAGTAGTGAGGAAACTTGTGGAACCCATTATGCTGGGAGGCTGTACCTGCTCCTCACAAGGTACAGCGACTCCTCAAGAAGGTGAGGGAAACAGAGAGTTCTACTGGGAGTTTGTGAGGAAAATGAGGAGGACCCTTCCGTTCTAGTTCGGCTTCATGGAGGAAAATTGTGCCCTTCCATTGTCGCAGCCCTTGATGCCTCACAGATGCAGCCAGCAGACCACGAGTCTGAGCCAGAATTAACCAGAATGTGGATATTTATTTCCTTGTAGCTCCCAAAGCATCTTCCTAATTCTGAGGGATTTTAATAAGCGTCACGTAATCTCTCTAACCTTGTTTCCTCATCTGTAAAATGGCGATGGTTCAAGTGACTGCATGAGGTTATTGCAAACATTGTCTGACACACACTAAATAATGCGTGTCATAAATGCTAGCTATCGCTGTTATGTGAGGAAAGGGTTCTGGGTCTAACGAATGTGAAAAGCTTAGACTGAAAAAGTTAAATAGGTTTTCTCAGCACGAGCTGGGAAGAGCTTTGGAATATGCTGAGCTCCCCATCCCCAGAGGGGATCAGTAAATAACAAGTGAGCCTACGACCACTTTGCTCACAACATTTAGTGGACTAGGAGTCCCCAGAATGTTCTTTGAGAACAGCTACTCAGTGCGTTGAAACACACAAATGAAGCTCTATGTAAAACACAAGACATAAATATTACATGGCGCTGGCTCTCTGGTTCGGTAACACACTGTAGTGACTATTCCACATGGATGCATATCCCTCCATGTGATTACATTTAATGGGCACATGCTATACTATTTCATGGATTTCTATGGCTTTTTAGTTTGGCTGTTACTATTTCCCAAGAGGGTAGAAATGGGACCTTCCTTAGGTTTTGCCTCTCTAGGGGCTACATTTGCTCAACAAGAGTCAACTAATAGGCTTCCAGCATTAATCCCCAATAATGCACACGGGGATGGACAATTTCAGTGCCCCATTGAAAATTCTACCCAGGACTTCAGGCTTTGAGTGACTACAGGCTAGGAATTCTTTACCTTCCAGAAACGGAAGACCTGTCCATCACTGGTGGCTTTCACAGTGGTTTGTAGCCTACAGCCCTGGGATCTTGGGTTCGGTTACTATGCATTAGGGTAGTAATGGGCATGTATGAGGTATTTTGCAATATTTCAAACAGCTAAATGGAAAAACACAATCAGATTAAGCCAGACTTCCAGTGTCTTTGCTTTGAGGGTTGGAATTTTATCAGCTATGCATGGTAGCACAATCAGTACTCTGGCTGGCAGTTTTGAGATGTCCGGGATAAATAAAGCCTGGGAATGGGAACGGTTACTTAATATACACAGTTTGTTGAAGAGACAAAAATCTTTCAAAAATGAGATCCCTTGGGAAGAAACATAATAAAAAATGATTGAATGGTGAACCAAGCCAGCACAGAAGACTCTGCTTGGTGAAGAACTGACTTACAAAACTGTGGGCGATTCACACGTGGCCGTGCGAGTGTGGTACCCACGACCTAACTGACTTTTCAACATGCAGAGAGCAGCGCATCCTTTTTCAGAGCACGGAAAACCACCATGTGCTGGCACACCTGCTCTGTGGCTCCGTGAGCACGTGTCCATCCTTTGCTGTCATCCCCGTTCTCAGAATGATGCAAAGGAAAAAGTGAAAAATGGGGTGGGCTGAGAGCATCTGACATAGCCATTGTACGGTTTTTCTTAAGTCCCAATTATCTTCTTTGCACTTTTATGTAATCAAATGGCCATCAGTCAAGAGCACAAAGTCAGAATGTATTCTTTAGTTTTCACAAATCCGAGACTTTATCTCATTCAGGCTTCAGATCAGGGCAGGGCCTGGGCCCAAGCTCTCACGGAGACTAATGTATATGATTGTATGCATGACCTTGACCTAATTATTTATCCTCTCTCCAAGTCTTGGATTCTTCATATATAAAACGAGGATAACTTTGTCTTGGTAAAGTGTTAACCCGTTTTGTTAGCTTTCTTTGGTTTGATTTGCGTGCGTACACACAACTCTGTGCGTCTAAAGAGACCGCACAAAGAATGAGTAGCACACAGTCAGCAGGGACTCAGTAAAAATTAGAGTCCTCTCCCCTTCCCTTGGTGAAAGCACTTTGTAAAGATGAAGAAAAATTCAAAAGGTATTACTGTTCTTTCAGTACACAAAAGAAGAGCACACAAACAAGCAACCACATGCACACGGCCAGATAAATTAAGAGAAGGAGGCTCAGTGCCATATATTTCTTGGTTCATGAATGTGTATTAGATGTTGGCCTGATATTAACCCCTAATTCCAAAGCCAGTCCCACTGGGTGTATTCATAAATGCATCTAGCCACTAAGGGCCCACCCAATAAATGTGTAAATTCAGCTACCTTGCTGATTATTTGCAAGCACACCCTCCTCTGAAAAACGTGGCACTGGAAATATGGCCAATAATAAAATTGTCTAAGTAGGTAATATTTCTTGCTTACTTACTGACAGTCAGTGAGGATTTTAATTCCACACCTGTGAACCGCTGTGGGTCTTCCCAAAGCCTGCAGCAGAGTTCAAACTCAGTAGTCCAAAGTAAAAGCTTTACCACTAGATAATGACATCAATTAAATAATTTTTATTCATAAGTCAGAAGCAATGACTAGTATTTCTACCTACCTCTTTCCCAGCTGTGAGATAGATGTAGCTTTTCTTTCTAGGGTCAGGAATAAGTTTGTAGAAAACAGGTGTTTCTTCTTTAATTTCATAGATAACCTCTGGACAATTTGAAGTCAAATTCTCACCAAGAATAACCTATATTTTTTTCAGAAAGAGAAATACAATTTCTATTAAGTATTTTGAATCTCATGGTGGCAGAATGTGTCACTTAATCACATCCTTCTTATTTACTGCACACCCCTAGTGCCCTGGGTAAGGCACTACATTCCCTAATCATCCTCTCAGATCTTGGTCCACAAGACTGTCAATAAAATGCACAGTATATCTCCTTTTGCAGGGGAAAAGTCACCAAACCAGCAAAATGGCATTCTTCAGTGCAGGGTCAGTCTTCTCCTATGAGGAAGCTTGTTGCCCACAATGTCTGGCCACATTTGGCCCTCTCAGAAGGGGACAGCTTCTCAAGCGACACCTCACAAGTGACACCATCATTAGTATTGTGCTGAGAGTGACCTTGAATCTAAAGGCAGTAGCCCCTGAACATATATCTGCATGAGTTACTCTGGTTTTCCCATATGAGTCGGCACAGTCATACATCTTAAATCAACCCAGACAACTTATCAGGCACAGACAAGTAAGTGTGTTTACTTATAAAATATGAACAGATACGACTCGAGTGTCCAGTGGCTTTCAAATTGGACACCTGAGTGTCACTCATCTTCAGTCAACCACATCTACTGGACAGGCACGGGCTAGCAGCGGGCACTGTTCCAGGTGTTTGGGAAATGACAGTGAATGGAACAGGACAGAGGGAGAGATTGTGTCCTCACAGAGCTTACACCTGTGAGCGTTTGTGTTGTTCATACGCATATGCAGGAGAGTTGTGGCAGCCAATTACCAGAAGAGTGAATTATGAAATACATTAGGTGATAAGTGATACAGGTTCATAATAAATGGGGGAAGGAGATGGAGAACGCATGCTCCATGTAGGCCTTATTGAGATAGTGACAAATATTTAGAAACTTGCAGGAGGTAAAAATAGTGAGCCATTTACATACCTGGGTGAAATGTGTTCTTGAAAGAGGCCCTGCCAGTGCCAAGGCCCTAAAATGGGATGAGACCAGGGAGACTCAGAAGGAAGGAGGTGGAGAGGTGAGGGCTATGAGGTAGGAAGAGAGACAGATGCAGGGCATTAAACAGGGGAGTGACCTGGTGAGAAGGCGGGGTCTAAGTCCAGGTCTGAAGACCAGCTGCGAGATGGTTACCGTAACCCTGGGGAAATGTAATGGTGGCATGGGTTTGAGTTTGCACTCTTAGATAGCTGTGCTACTTTGCACTAGTAAGTTACTTCACCTGCCCCGGGCCTCGATTTCTTCATCTCTAAATGGGGCTTAGTAATGCCTTCCTTGTTGATAGGTTCTGTAAGAATCACTTAAGAATTACAGAAGATATTTAGTACATAATCAGCACTCAACAGGCAATAAATAACCCATGAGTAGAATGCAAGCTCCTTTGGAGTAGGGAACAAGCCTTAAGTATCTCTGTACTCATTCCTACATCTAATACAAGACTTTGAAAGTGACGGTGTCAAGATTTTGTCAGTTGGAACACATCCAGATATACTATCGTGCTCACATTTCTTCCCCGGTGGACACATGGCACGAAACAAGAAACACTGGCACTGGGACTCTTTCCTGACCAGCTCCAATACTGACTGATAGTACGCCTGCTCCTACATATCTTGATGGCAAGTGCATATCTGCTGCTTCATCACGGGCACAGGCCACTCCTCCTCTCCTGGCATCTGGTCCTGAGTCCACTTTGTCCTGAGATCAGTGACTTTGTTCCATCACTCACCTGAGTCAAGCCCAGGTAGATTCCATGTAACTAATCCCACGACTACCCAACAAATTCAGTAGCAGCTCTGCAAAACTCAATGTCTCTAACCAAAGAGATTAAATATGACTTTTTTAAAAAATCCTTTTTTTAAACAGAAGCAGCTAGTTCCCAAAGGAGCAGCGAAAGGTCTGCAGCTTATTTTTAAATGACTTTATAGCTGCCCTATCAAACACAGTGGCTACTTCACAAACCTTCACAAACCATGTGTGGCTACTTCAGTTAAAAACTCAATTCCTCAGTCACCAGCCAGCTTGTGGCTACCACACTGGAGAGGGCAGATACAGAACAATTCTATCAGCACAGAAGGTTCTTTTGGACAATGCTATCTTTCAGAAAACGGTGGTAGAGGGAGCCCAGGGACAGGCGCTGCTGTGGGCTTGCCAGGACTCACATCTCTAATTCATAAGCTCTATTACTCATCTTGGATCCCAACTGCTGCTCTGGTCTTAGAAAGTGGTTGTTTTGTAAAAGATATTTCTAAATATTTTTATTAGTACACGTTTGTGATGCATAATGAGTGCATTCACCATGGGGAGTTGGTATCTATACATCCTGCATCTTGGTCTTTTTTTTTTGGTACTGGGTATTGAACTCGGGTCCTTGCGCTTGTACAGCAGGCCACTGAACCCCAATCTTGGTCTTTTTTATCCCCTTTCCGCCCTCCCTCCCCTGTCCATCCCTGAATCCCCTTGCCATCCGCAAAAGTTTACCTCCCTGTTTCCTATCACCCATTTTTTATTTTGCTCTGTATTTACACTTGGAGTTTGTGATATTTAAACTTCTGCGTCTGATTTACTTCACTTATCATTATGGTCTCAAGGTGCACCCATTTTGGAATGCGTTTGTTTAGAAGAGGAAAAACAGGAAGCCAGTTTTTAAAAACATTGCCGGAAATATTCCCAAGCGTGGCTAAGGAGAAGAAAAGCTGTTGCCTTGGCTCCTTTACAGGAATTCATCACCTTAAAAGCATCACTGGGTATCACCACCTATGCTACATTCTTGCCAATAAAGTGAAACTGAACCTAACCAAGTCTTTAGCTAGTAATTTACTTAACTCTTCACTTAGCATTAAGAGGCAGGAGTTGAGGAACAGGCTTGAGTGACACCATAAGGAAGCAAAGTCAAATCCACAATGTAAAACATTCTGTAAGATAAAGTAGCTAGTTTTCAGTAAATAAATGGCAGGGAATAAAAGTAAGGGAGGAAACTACTATAGTTAACAGAGATGGAACAAGCAAATGTGGTTTAGATGCCAATTTGGTCAAAATAATTTCAAGTACTGGCTGTGCATGGTGGCACATGCCTGTAATTCCAGCACTTGGGAGGCTGAGGCAGGAAGATCGCTGTGAGTTCAAGACCAGCCTGAGCTACATAGTGAGTTCTAGGACAGTCTCAACTACATAGTGAGGCCCTGCCTCAAAAAAATAAAAAAAATAATCAAATGTTTGGGCCCAGGATTTAGCTCAGTGTTTCCGGCGCCTGCATCAGATGCACAAGGGCCTGAGTTCGATCCCCAGTACCAAAACAAACAAACAAGAACAAAATAATTTCAAGTACATTTCTGAGTCAATCAGAAATGAAGTTATACATATTGGATAGTAGATAATCCTGAGGAATTACTAGTAATTCTGTTAATTGTGAAATTGTGACAATGCGATTAGGATTACAGTTACTTAAGCAAATGATCATTTTTAGAGATGCATAATGAAATATGCTGGGATGAAACCAAGACATAATGTAGAAAACACCACCAGCCATCCATTTTCAGTGAATTAAGAGCTGCTCTTCAGTTTTTATCTGGGGCTCGTGGTATTTACTCTTGTGGTATGCCTGGCGCCGAACAGGTGGTTGGAAATTCCTAGTTTGATGCAAGCAACATTGATTCACTTACTTGATGTCTTGGAGATGAGGCAAGAGCATTCCAAAACTCTGAAAAAGGGCAGCGCAGCCTTTCTTCCATGCATATTTAAAAAGTCACCCAGGTGTAGGTATTGTGTGGCAGGGTTTCCCAGTTTTCAGAACAAAACTACTTAGCATGGCCCAAATGGCAGCACATCCTGCTAACTACAGATGCTGACTGTAAAGAGGCGTGTGCCATCCACGGCAGAGGCAGACCCCCGTGAAGGCGATCTGACATTATCCATCAGAGTGATAAAGCACACGACCCTGAAGCTCCTCATATGTATCTGAAGTGACATGTAATTACTGCAGTATCTTGTGTTATAAACAAAAAATGGAAACAATGTAAATGCCCAAATTATAGTATAAACAATAGAATACTATTTAGCCATGAAAATTAGAAAGCTTCTTATATATCATTATGTTTCACATTATATTATGTACACATATAATTTATATATATATATATGAATATGCAAGAAATACATGTTTAGTGTGTTATAGGTTTAATAAAGAGAAAAATTTCCCCCCCTTTTGCTTATAGACATAAATAAACTCTGAAAAATACCCATGAAACTGCTATCACTGGTTGTCCTGGAAGTCAAAAATGGGTGACTTTCATTGTATACTTTCTTGGTAATTTTGAGCTTGGGACAATTTCAAGGTATTAGCTTAAAAAATAAAGGCATAAAGTTTAAATGTAGGGCTGGGGATTTAGCTCAGTGGTTCCGCCACCTACCTCATAGACCCAAGGTCCCAAGTTCAATCTCCAGTACCAAAAAAAGTTTACATTTAAACATGTTTGGAGGTGACTGGGTCAAACTGCTTCTGTTACTGCTAAGTTATTCAAAGAAGAACCAGAGGGCAAGAGAAAGTTTTCCTTTTCATCCCAAAGATTCCAAATGTGCTATGTCAAGGGCTGTCTGTGGTTTCATCTCTCTCACAGCACTACAAGAGACGTTTCTATTAACATCACCTCTCATCCAGCTCCAGCCCAGCCCAGGGCACCAGCGGAGCCTTTGGATGTTCTAACTGCAAAATTACTGAGCACAGCCACACAGAGAAGAAAGCCAGCAGGGCTGGAGCAAGGGGAGCAATCCTTCCTTGGCCAGGGTTAGCTGGCAGGCCTTGGAAAAAGAATAGGATCAGTGAAGCAAAGTGGTACAGGAAGAACCATGAGTCACAGAACCCAAAACGGGTTGAATTTCGCATAAGAGAAACTTCGTCCAATTCACACACGACTCAGGCACGATGTGATTTTTATTTATTGCTTCCAGCACAGGACCTTAATATAGATCTAATGTGATGTTACTCCGAGCCTCCTCCATGTTCGCGCTGACATGACCCTTCCTCCTCCAAATGTCACCCCCGAGAAGCTTTCCCTGATCGCCTCTCTACTGTGCCCCCATGTCACTTTCTACTCATCACGCCATATTCTTAGCACTCATGGCTGTCTGAAAAGGCTTTATCATTGGATAATTAATCAATTTGTCATCTGTCTTCTTCTCTCCCCCAATACCTCCCAGAAGACAGGGGGTGGGGTGGGGTGTCCTGGTCTGTTTTGTTCACCTTTGTGCCCTAGTACCCACAACAGTGCCTGCTACCAAAAAAAAAAAAAAGAGGTGCCCAACAAAAACATTTACTAAATGGCGAGCTTCTCCACGAGCCTTCACGATTTTATCAGGCTCTCCACATTCTTCTAGCTGAAGCTTGTGCAGAAAACAAATTTTCCCCGATGGAGAATTTCAGTTCGAGTCAACATATTGTTTCTGTTGACATCTTCCTGAAGCCTCATGGTAGGCTATTAACTAGACTTGGGATTTCTGTTGCATACAAAAAACTCCCAAGTCTGCTATGGAAATTAACTGAATGACTTCCACACCCAGACAGCTGGGTGCCGATAACTCCACACCACCCAAGACAAGGAAACCACCCTGAGGAAGATAAAGGGGAGACAAACTAAACAAAAGGCTATTTCTTTTCTTTTCCTTTTTCTTTCTTTCTTTCTTTCTTTCTTTCTTTCTTTCTTTCTTTCTTTCTTTCTTTCTTTCTTTCTTTCTTTCTTTCTTTCTTTCTTTCTTTCTTTCTTCCTTTCTTTCTTTTCTTTCTTTCCTCCTTTATGATTACAATTAGATGGAAAAGACAGGGGTGCTCAAAAAGCTAAATCACTTTAGGCCAAATCTCTTTTCCTATGCTTCATTCCGTGAAGCCAATCAGCTGAACAGCAAACAAGCCAATTCTTTCAAGTGTTATTTTTTCCCATAAACAGAGAAATGCTGGGAACAGGACTTAAATTATACACACAGGCTCACACGTGAACACATGCACACGCGCACACACGCAGAGGAAAAAGGGAAGTGATTATCAAGTGGCATTTAATGGGCCTTGCTAGTCAGAAGTAACAAAGACGACCCATGAAAATGGAGGCAAATTTCTCTTTCACGTCCGATCTACTTTTTTCTCAAAGTAAGTAGCAGAGAAGCAGCCGGTCTGATACCCCAAGTTCTAGACTTGTGGTCCCATGGGAGTAACCGTTCCAAACTGGGGAGCCCCTGTAAACTGTCAAACTGGAATGGAGGGGTGGGGTGTGATGGTGAAATAAGCTTCTCTGGTGACATTCTAGACCTTTCCAAGTTTTGACACTAGCGGAAATTTTTACCTTTTGCCCATTCCCTCCCCTCAGCCCCACCGCCTCTCCTTCCAGCTCCAGGTCGTGTCCGGGGTTCCCCAAGGCCTCCTTTCATTTTCTTATCGTTGCACTCTGTGCGAGTACAAACAGAGCTCGGGGTTATAAAATATTTAATTTTTGTATTTTCTCTTATGTTCGACTGAAAACGTTAATAATGAAGACCCCTGGGGTATTTTGTAGTTTGGCTGTGGGATGAGCTTAGGGAGAACTTTCTGGTTTCACTCCGTGGTTTGGGAAAATGAAATCCATTTGGGAAAGCAGAATTCTGAGGGCCACATAGGTAGCCAGCTCTGACCCCGAGCGTGTGTGAAGTCCCCTTACGGTGGATGTGAGGACAGACCACGACAGAGCCTCCTGCATCTGACCCTTACTTCACTGGCAAGGGTGCTGGGAAAAAACTAGCTGGGGTCATTCAAGAAACTGACTTGAGCACAGATAGGATTCTTACCTTTCCTAAAAGGGAGCCCACTGGGGATAAGCTGGGGCCTAAAGGGGGCGCAGAGGCGCAGCCCAAGGGAAAGGGATTCAGAAGGCTGTTGCCAAACAGAAACAAACAAGAGGCAAGGAAGCCATGGCCCCTTATCAGGAAATCACACTACTTGCATCCTGGGGTCAGCTCAGATATCATGGTGTCAGATAAAAACATTTAAAACCAGATCCAGGAACTCTCCCAAGCTCTTTAGACTACATCTTAACTGTTAATGCAGCTTAGCTGGGGGATAAAAGCCTGGGCTCTGGAGAGAGGCTGCTTCACTTCAAATCACCTGAGCAAACGAGGAAATCTCCCTAAGCCTCAGGGTTTTTTGATGATGAGGTGGGGATGGTCATAGTTCTGGCTTCTAAGGACGAAGCAACTTAACCCATGCAGACATGGTTCTAGGCCTGGCACACAGTTAGAGCTCAGAAATGTGAGCTATTACCATTCTTCACCCACCGCCTCTTATCTTTTATGCTTACAAGAGAGGTTAATGGGCAAGCATAAAGTTACAAATTTCAAATTTAATGCATATTCCTTATTACTTATTTTACCACCTAGAAAAGCTCAGACTATTCCACTCTACCCTTGAGACAAGGACAATAGTCTGTATGTAATAGAGTCAGCTCAAAGGAATCCAAACCACATGAAAGGCTGTGCCACAACCTGAAGAAAGATAAATGCTGATTTTCGAAGGCGTACACTGTGCGACACTGTGTAGTGCGGATTCCCAGCAGCGCAGTTCAGAGTGGCAATACTTTTCAGCTGATCTCAGCAGAGACACTGACAACCGAAAAAATTATTGCATATACCCATGTCTGGAAAGGAAGTGAAACAGGAAAATAACCAGGGTGGTGGGGGAATGATAGACATAATTTGTTTCATGAGCCTGAGAGCCACCTGTGGATAAAATTAGAGGTCAGGACGCTTTAAGTGCAAAATTCCGTCAGTTTCTCTAAAAATCTTATTAAAAGACTTAAGAATAAAGGCAGAAGGAGGGCAGTAAAGGTATTAGCATACCACAAAGCTCACAGATCATCACTAAAATCTTACCTTTGGAGGGAGGGCTGTCTTCCTTGGAAAAAGAGCATCTTAAAAGGCACTTACTTGAAGACTGAGCCAGCATTTCAGCTGAAACTCAAAATGATATTTCCACATACTAGAACATGATACAGCTATTTAAAAATACTGTTTACAAAGGGTTTGCAGTAGCATTTTAATAGAACCCTCTTGCCTCATTAACTGAAGAAAAGGAGGGTGCAAAATTGGATAGAGTCTGACCTCAAGTATGCAAAAAAAGAATCCAAAATGCTGACAGCGGTTGCCTCTACATGACGCAATTAAGGATAATTTTTCCTTTGCCTTTTTCTCATCCCTCGCTACTCTGCAACTCTCTACGTGAGCACACAGCACTTTCACTAGCAGGAAAATTATTTAAATAATGTGAGGTTTAAAATGGCACCAAATTATATTAAAAATCCATGAGGTTTGCAGAGATTTAAGAAGTTGAATTTTTATTGGTGGTGGTAAAAAATAATGGCCACTGACTCCCAGGCGCTGCTTCCTGCCTCTCATTGAGCCAGGCACATACTACGGTGACTGGCATGTGTCAAAATGCTGAGGACCCTTGATCACTGATGAGTCAGGCTGGGGCGATCCAAGCTCTCTTTCTTCTCCTCCCACTGTCTACATTGGGCTGGGTGTTGTTTCTTGCCTCTCATTAGTACCTCTGTGCTTCAGCTTAGAAGCCAAGCTTGTGTCTATCATTGTTTGTCTTTTCTAACAGTTCTGGTGACAAGTCTGGCAAGGGAGAAGCGTGAAGCTTTTGAATAAAGGGATTTGGGGATTATCTGTGGCTTCCAAGTCAACTGCACAATCCCGGGTCCTCAGGTCTCCAGGTAATTTCAGGGGCTGCATCCAAGAATCTGTGCACAGGACACAGGAGGGACTCTCAGGAATTCTTGGGCTGTCCTAGGGAGATGGGGCTCAAGCCAGCTGATTTATCTCTCACAACCTCCTCTCGCAGGAGGGGGCTGTCCTGAGGGAAGCTGTTTTAATTCCCAAGAAGTTATGATGACAGTGAAGAGTTTGTTCCCTCAGTCATCTGGTCTGCCTTCCTCTGATTCTTCCCTGAGCCTCTAGGAACCCTGCTCCACCCCAGCAGCATAGGCACCCCTAGCCACATGCTTCTCATTTGCTCCCTGAACCCTCAAGGGGTGTAGCCAGGGCCTGGAACAGAAGTTGCAAACTCTGTGTGACATGGTGGTAAATAGCGTAGTCTGAAGTTGCTCAGGATTCAAATCCCTGTTCGGCCCCAGTGAGCCTGACCATGGGCCAAAAGCCCAACATTTCTGGGTTCTGATCCCCTCTACTGTAAAATGGAAGTAGCAAGCCTACCTCCGGGGCTTGTGGAGAGGGCCGCATGTTTTGCGCTTGCCATACAGGAAGTTGGATAAATGTTGGCAGTTTCCAAACAAACAAAAACGCCAATGTGCCCTTCTTATCTGAACCCTAAAAAGGAGGCCACTGACATGGCTTCGAGGGGTGTCCCACGCAGACCCAGAGGTCAGCGAGATTTCACCGGCCTCCTCCTGCGTGGCAGCATGTGGTTGCAGCTCCATCCGACTCTCCGGTCCCCAACATGACTGAAACTCGGCCAGCTGCGCACAAATGGCTGGGGTGAGCCCACAGGACACGCGAGACCAGGCTGTCCCACGGGGCACTATTTATAGTCAGTGTTCCTTCACCTCCAGTTCACCATGTAACAGCTTGGTTGGCTCAGCTTGGGGGAAACAGTGTTCTTGTCAAAACACACGTCAAAAATATCCCAAATCTGAAGAGATAATTGGTAGGGAGGCCTAGAAAGGATTGATGGAAACTTCTTTTGCCAGGCTAATGGGTCCAATCAGCCTGACCAGCTCTGCGTGGCTACAGACAGACGTCATCGAGAGACGCCTGGAGCACGACTGATGAGTGTTTACCTTTCCCCAGGAAACAAAGCCAGCTCGACAGGAAAGATATCAATGTATATTTTAAAAGAATGTGTATACAAACAAACTCCCTCCCATATGTTACTGGGTTTCCTCCAAAGGAAACAGATTCAATCAAATGCCTACCAGGCACTCGGCACAGTATCGGGCTGTGGGAATTCATGGCCCCCTTCTTGGGAAGCTTAAAATCAAGGCTGGAAGGCCGGGAAAATGTGAGTGAAAAGGTGAAGTTTCAAAGCGAGCCGTCTTTGATGAATCAAAAGAATGAGGCAGATCGTGAGTCTTCCAGGAGACTAGCGGAGTGCTAGATCGCTCCACGGGGTGGGGGCTGAGCCGAGCCAAAACACAAACACGGTACACAGGACTCAGTGGGGCAGAGAAAAAGGAAGCAAGCATTCCAGGCTGGGTGTACAGGGTGATCAAAAGCAGGGGAACAGTACTACCCAATGCACATTTGCTGAAAAGCCAGTCTCTAGGTTTGGCTGGGGGAGGGAGTAGTATGTGTGCAGAAGACAGAATTAGAGACATAAGAGGAAGAGGTCTTTCTGGGATTGTCCAGGACAATTTCATTTTATAGATGAGGCAACTGGAGGCTCAGAGAGGTTAAGCAGTTCACCTGAAGTCACAGAGCTGGTTATCGGTTGGAAAGACAGATCTGTCACCATCCAGTTAAGAATCTGAGCTGAGGGCCAAATGCCTGGCTGTTGAGAGGTCAAGGGACATCATCAGTCCAGGGTGAGAAATAGTGCAGGTCCCAGCCATGAATGTTGCTGGAGGCCACAGGAGTGTTCAATAAACACTTGCTGATGACACTGGCGAGGCCAAGTCCTCCGATACCTCTGATTTTATTTTCTTCTTCCCCCACTGGCCTTCCTGAGTGAATACAAATCTCAATGTGACTGAGGTATATCCATACAGTGGGAAAAAATAGTCCTATGCGATAAAAGTCAAGGGGAGTCTCAAAGCATTTTAGATCTCTAACCTCTCCGCGGTATGTGTGGGTACAAAGGGCAGAAAACAAACCCCCTCTGTGGGTGGCAAGTGGGCTGGAGGGAAGGAACACCTGTTTTTTCTTCTTTTCAAGCCCTATAATCTCTCATCGCTTTGAAGTTGTGAGAAATCAGGTGCTTTGTACATTTCCAGTGTAAAGGACAGAGAACTGAAAGGTTAAATGTCTCAGGAAGGTGAGTCAGGAATGGTGAGTACCTCACCCAGCAGCACATGAGGAAGGGAAGGAACGCGTCTTGGCACATTCTCGGGGGACAAGGTGGACAGAGATTCATGACAAGTTGGGGTGGGGAGAGAATGGGAGACTCTGAGGTCCAGATTTCCAGAATTTCTTCTAGGCCATGGCTGGGGATCTTTAAAGAGTTCACAATTGGTTAGGTATGGTTTTGTATATCATTTGAGAACATTAAGAAAAATTTTAAAAGCACAAAATGGATCACAGTTAAAATAAGGCATTTGAAGAAGGCACAGAAAACCAACCTTAAGCAACTGGCCATCTCCAGTCCCCAAGAATAAAACAGTCCTGTTCAATACCACGGTGCCGTAAACGGATGTCAGGTCGGAATGGATCAAGGTAGAAGAAGCGATGGGCTGTACTCTCTCGGGTTGATCCCCTTCTTTCTGAACATGCACAAAAACGCACAAATACAAAAAAAGATCATTTTTAACAGTGATATGTCTCATCATACTGATAAAATGTTACTCGTGACCTTTCAGGAAGGGTCACATTTGTGGACCCAAATACATTTTTCTTAGACAAGATCTCCAGGAACAACTCTTGTGGTCTTCACCTGTCAAATGGCCATGCTTGCCCAACCCATGGAAAGTGATTTGTTTACAACGTATTAACGTGCATTGATTGCCAGCAGCACATTTAACACTCTCAGCTGATAGAGGAAGCCGAGGCCCACTGGGCTGCCAAGAAAGTTCACTGCTGAATGGGGAGGGAGTCGATTTTACACTTGGCTGTTTGCAGGATTCTGCTGCAGTTTGCCTGAGCTAGGCACTGGCTTCTGTGACGTTAAACACAAACGCTTCCTGAAATGTGACTGGGATCATTCTATTGGGTGGGATGACAGAGAGGAATTTGGGAGCAAAGTGACAAGCCAAGTGCCCAAGGAAGCTCACAGACAGGGTGACTCATTCAGAGGGCAAAGAAACAGCCGTGGACGGTGGTAGGACACAGCCACAGAGCAAAAGAGGAAACAAACAGAAGGGCAAGAACTGGAGCTGTTGCTTTCAAAGAGGAAATGAAAAAGCCCAACTCCCAACCCAAAAGCATTTCAATTGTCTGAGGCTGTGAGCACGTATAATCACATGCTTGCTCCTGATCATTAAACAGAGACCCTCCTTAAACCCAGAGCAGAGCAGAGAAGAGCGTTGACCAAGATGTCTTTTTCTGTTTTGTTTAAAAGCAATGAAGTGCCTCATGCTGCTTCCTGCCTTCAACAGTAGGGACCAGAGTTTGTTACACAAATCTCTGGAAGATACAGAGTTAAAAGAGCCGTTGCCTTCTGGAGCTACTGAACACAGTGTGATAGCATACTTTATCTGCCTGAGCGGGCTTCCCACCTGCAGGACGGTTTGCAAAGGTACATCTAACTGTCAGCCAATGGGTGAGTGGCCAACTCGGGCAGCCTCACAGCAACTTCCGGAAGGGCCTTGTTCAGGGCACAAGGAGGTGGGCAGGGGGAGGCTAAGACTTATTCACTTCATTATATGACTACTGACAGTGTTTATGTCTTTCAATTTATGTCTTATTAAATATTCATTATTTAAAAACCCACCGAATTTCATTAACATCCAAATGCAATGGATCCATGGACCAAATTGATTTCTGAAGCCTTTAAAATGCCCTCGCTATTTCTTTGTTGACGTTGCGCTGCAAGGATAAAGATAAGCTGGCAAGGAGTTCTCTAAAGCCCTGATTGCTTTTCAAGGAAAAGATGTCATAACCCAAGAGCCAGTGACTCATCTGCATAAAATATTCTACAGAAAACTTGGTTTAAGAGATTTTTGGAAAGCCCACTAGAGAATTTCTTTTTTTCTTGTTAAAAGATAGCACTTTTTAGTCAGGAGAGAGGAGGGCCTGTTCTGTTAAAATTGAAGTTAAGGAAAAAAAAAAATGCTTGTGGCTCTAAGGATTGGAACAATAGATCACTGTTTAGATAAGGAAGCCTCATGACTACGAGCAGCAGAAGAAAAATCAAATGACCTTTAAATGAAAAAAAAAAAAAGCCACATCACATATCTTGCTTTAAAATAAAACCAGAATTGTTCAAACGTTAGACTGGCTGACCATGCCTATTTATTTTTTTATTAAATATTTGAGCATCGCAGAGAGGCCAACTTAGGGGACTGGGGATGATCTCTGTCTGGGCTTCTAGAATGTCCTAATGTCACTGTCTTTTGCTGGGAGACTCCATTCCCTGCCTTCTCACAACACAGAAGGACTAAAGGCTGTGGACAGGGGATCAGACTCAGGACCAAATGGCACAGTTTACTCCAGGTGTTTAGCAGTTCCAGTGAGCCAAGAACAATGGTGTCAAGTGGCCCGCGCTGAGGTGGAAAGAGATATCCTATTGAGAAAGGCTGGCTCCAAATCACAGAGGCTGCTCAGAAGCTGAAAGGGGTCAAGGAGAAAATTGGTTCCAAATGACCATGTCATCCAGTCTAGTGCCTTTCCCTGACTTCTGACTGCTCCCCACCAAGGAGAGATTTCCAAACTAAGTCCTGGATCAATAGGATAGGTAAGTAGTACAGCCATTAAATCAATGTTCTCAAACTTGAGAGACTGATGGTATAGAACAAACCAGCGGCGACTCGTTTACATTCGCTTGTTGCTTACTCATTGGGTGGATTATGCAATTTATCCAACCCAGTCAGGAGTTGGCTTTTTCAACTGTGTGACAAGGTTTTCTCAACTGCTGATTGGTAGGAAAGTGATGAAGAAGACGTAATAAATGATAACAGTACTACTACTACTACTAGCAGCCAAAAGGTATCACCATGTGCTACATAGAATATATTTTATCATTTACCTAGTAGAGGTCATATAGGTCAGTGAGTCAGACTGCCTGGATTTGAAGCCTGGTTCTGTCATTTCTAGCTAAATAATTCTGTGCACATTAGTTAACCTCTCTGTCACTCAGTTTTCTCTTCTATGTGATAGAAGTGATGACAGCAGCATTTCTCTCCTATGCCTGTTTTATGGACTGAATGAGTACTCAAACCCCTCAGTACAGCTCCATCAGGGCTTGTTACCATTACCTTATTTAAAAACGCAAATGGTTGCTGCCACACCCATGGCAGCTAACTCCCACCTTGTTTGCAAAAAAGAACCCTAATTTTGTGCAGGTAGCAACAAACCAGGCCAAATGGCAACTCCATCTCCCACTGTCAGACACAAAACTTGCCTTCCTGCCCCATAGAACTAAGGGTAGCTAAGGCCATATTGCTCCATTTCTGACCAGTAAAACAGAAGATGTCCACTGGAGGGATTTCTGGGAATAAGTTTCTCCCTTGATGAGTAAAGGTTCTTGAGAGAAAGGCCATTTTCCTTATTTCCTCATTTCCGTTTTTGGAGTACAGTTATATGAAGCATCATGGGCAGACTGGGGACAGCCATTTTGCTTCCACGAAATTCAAGATGGAGGATGAAAATCCACACGATACGTGCAGGGGAAAGGTGAGAGACCCTAGGTTCTTGAGGGTACCACTGAACTACAGCCCTCCAACCTTTACATTTTAAAATTAAGCTATCAATAGATGTCATGGTTTAAGCCACTGTTGATGGGGTTCTCTGATCCTTGGACCCAAAAGGGGACTCATTGTTTAAGAAATGAGAATGACTTGTTGCAGTCGACCAAGCTGGAGGACTTGAGCCATGGTCAGGATTTTGTAGCCAATTATGAGCGAGCCTGGAAGAAAATAGGAAAGAGGGGGCTTGGACCTCATGAAAACTCTAGGGGCTGCTCTGGTTGAATGGAAATGGATTCTTTTGTGCTGGAAACACACAGAAATGGACAGGTCTCTGTGAGTGGAAAAGGAGCTTTCTGAATGGCTCTCTTATGCTCATTTCAGCAAATGAAAACAAAAGAAAGACAGGCTCCCAAGAAACCTCCTCACAAAAGTGAAGCTAATACCTAGGGAGCCAAGCAGAAAAAGGGGAGAAATAGTGCAGCCGGCCCCCTGTGTCCAGAAATTATTCTTACTCTTTATTTTTTCAGGCCTATTTTCTATCTTGCCCTTCTCTCCCCTTAGGGCATAATCGCTAATGTTGCTCTCAGCCTATTCTGTCTAGTTTATTATGTGTAATTTATTTCTGAATCCCAGCCTCTGCTTGTTCGTCTGTGTGTAACAAGGTTAATGCCTTGTAATGATGCTTTTGCCAGTTCTGCCTTTCATGACAAAATCCAATCTTGATTTAGCTCTAAACCTTGTCTCCCCTTTGGGCTTTCTTGGTTCCCTCAGAGTTGTCACTCTGCCTGTCCTCCCTGCCACGTCTCACCATAATGGTACGCTTATGCTTTCACCTGCTTGAAGGAGAAACTTTGCTCAGTTGGAGGAAAAAGCACTCACTCTTGTCTCCGGCGATGTTCAGGCTGAAAGAGCAAGAGCCTCGGGCCCAGTGCGTGTGCCCACGGGCAGGCGTGGGCGCAAGCCAGTGCACGCGTCAGTGTCGGGAGCAGGTGTGTGGCTTGTCCTGAGAGGAACAGCTGACTTTCCTGCAGCTGCTTCACGCAGCTTTTTGTTGACACCAGACCCTCCCCTGCCTTGCTCCCTGCACACCTCTAAGGGCACCGGTCAAGCGTTTGGCCAGTGAGCAGCACCGCAACCCTGCCTAACCGTGTGATGCATGAGAGTCTCCAGGAGGCTCAGGCTGGGCAGCCACAGCCACCTGCAGCTTCCGTGGCAACACCTAGAGAAAATACGCACCAAAGCAGGACCTCCAAGTGTCTCGGACGGAGGGAGAGTCGAGCCTTTTACTGCACGGTACCCAAAGGACTCTTGCATGTTGGGATCTTGAGGTTTGTTTTTCTGTTGTCGTTGCTGCTGCTGCTGTTGTTTTTGCAGTACTGAGGATTGCAGCATGCTGAGCTACATCCCCAGCCCTTTATATTTTTATTTTGAAACAGGATCTCACTAAGTTGCAAAACTGCACAGACAGGGCTCCAACTGGGACCCTCCTACCTCAGCCTCCCAGAGTGCTAGAATGGCAGGCATGTGCCACCACACCTGGCTACGTATGTTGGGTTTTCCTTACAAGGAAAGGGCCAACAGCAGCTGGGTGCTTACTGATTTCTTACTTATTGATAAAGTGCCTGTTTGGGGCAATTAATTTTGTGTGCTGCCCCTGGGAGGCACTCATTTTGAAGCAGTTTCTCCATTGCTGACTATTTATTACTCACCCAGGGCTGCTTACAGTTGGGAAGGCTTGGAAGGGGCCCCGCACCAACATCCTGGCCCTACTCTGGCCCTTCAGGCCACTGGATTTGGTCATCCCCACATAAACCTCAGCGACCACAGCTGTGGCACAGACACTGTAACCCCACACCCTGCCTACCAGCATCGTCATGAGGCTCGACGGAGCGTGTATGTGTGTGTGTGTGTGTGTGTGTGTGTGTGCGTACAAGGACGTCACCTCACCAAGCCAGGCAGGTGGAAAGAGCGATCGCTCTGCCGAAGTGGACAGGGGCTTTATTAGCTATTATGGCTCCACTGCGCCCATCAGGATCTGACTAAGTTTGTGGCATCCCTGGGCATCCGAGGGAAGAAGTAACACAGAGGACTCAGCGTGTGCAGGAGTACGGTGAGAGGGAGGCTAGGGACACAGCTGGGCAGCCTCGGACCAGGCACATCCGGTGTACAGCCCCGACACAGGAAACAGGCAAAGGATGCGTGTACCTCACACCTCCCACCAGCTCTCCCCTCTTCCTCCCTCCACAGGCTCTGGTGTCCTCTAGCCCCTCAGTGCCCCACCTTCCCCTTCCTGCCTGATGCCCCTTCCCCACCCGCTACACCACAACTGCCATCCCCTCTCTGTGACTGCTTACTTAGCCCAGCATGGTGGTGCACGCCTGTAATCCCAGCACTCTGGGAGGCTGAGGCAGGAGGATGGCAAGTGTGGATGCAGTCTGGGAAGTTTAGTGACTCTGCTAGCTGTTTATTAAAAAAAAAAAAAAAAAAAAAAGGTGGAGGATGGGGGCTCTGGGGATGTAGCTCAGTTCAATCCCCAGTACCAGAACCAAACCAAACCAAACCAAATAAAACAAAGATAACTTGGCTCGAATGATTCCCCAAAAGTTACGAATGGAGGATGACATGAAAACTGCATTGTTATCCTAGAGCCTTAGAATTGAGACTTAGTCTTCTGGTGTTAGTCCCCAAGGAAGCTACTGAGTCCCAGACAGCAAAGGTTTTGTTATGGGCATATCATTGAAGCACCTGGGTCCCCGACATCCATGATATGTCATCAGAGCCCCCCACAGCATCCTGACTACCACAAAGCCCACCCTCACCCTGCCAAACACTCCTGTGCACATCCCTGTTGAGAACCATTGGGATCATGGCGTGGCTTCTAAGTTGCTGAAAAATGGCCCCTCAGACTTTTCTCCAGTGCTCTTTGTCTTTAGTCCTCCTCATCATCAACAGCAGCACCGACCATGCTTGACTTCTTCAAACCCATTCTTTTCTACTCTTCTCTTCCTTCACCGTGCTTCAGTCCCTATGGCAACTTTCTTTCAAAAAGGTCTCTTTAACATATTACAACTTTCTGTCGCAGGGCCTTTGCACACGCCACCTCTTCTAGTCCTCCTCCCCTTCACTCCCTTGTGGGAATTGTTAATTTTCATCTACTCAGTGACACACCAGCCTAGTTCTCTCCCCCCCCCACTCCACTGATTGTTCTGAATCATAGCACTTCATTTATTTCCTTCAAAGTACTTATAATTACTGATTTTAAAATGTTATTTATTGCCTGTCTCCAGTCTTTAAGCTTTACAATCACTTATCTATACTGCACTTTAAATGCAGCATCCACCTCAGCGTCTGGCATGTGGTAGATGGTCAATAAATGCTATTGAATGAATAAATACATACATAGATCAATGTTTGGATACTGTCAATCAATATCTCATCAGACAATAATGGCACATTGCTAACTATCCCTAATAATTACAGCACTCTTCAGCTGAGCCTGATTTGTCCCGTGTAAACACTGGGCATTAGTTCTGCATTGGAGTAAGCTACACCACACCTCCTTCTGCTGGGTATCTTGGCCTTTTCTAAACTCACACCCACAGCTCATTAACAGAGCAAGTTCCTGAACCTCCCCTTTCTCAGCCCCCACACAGGCTATAGACTCCATGTACTTAAAATGCAAGGGCAAGCATGGTGCTTGGCATATGCTCTAACCAAAGCTATGTCTGACAGGACTGTTCTTTCCCATATCACTTACTTTTATGGACATGGCCTAGCATTGCTTTAACTCTTTAAAATAAAAATTGCTGATGCTAACTTAAAAAGGTAGAAAGAATAGGATATTTAGAGTAAAATCAATGTGGGTTTAAATTCAAGCTCTAGTATGTCTTACTTTTCTCTAGACAGTCATATATCCTCTCTCAGTCTTCTCCATTCATCCACTCATCCATCCACCCATCCATCCATCCATCCATCCATTCATCCACCCATCCATCCACCCACCCACACCCATCCATCCATCCATCCATCCACCCATCCATCCACTCATCCATCCACCCATCCACTCATCCATCCACCCATCCATCCATCCATCCATCCACCCATCCATCCATTCACCCACCCATCCATTCACCCATCCACCCACCCATCCATCCATCCATCCATCCACCCACCCATCCATCCATTCACCCACCCATCCATTCACCCATCCATCCATTCACCCACCCATCCATTCACCCATCCATCCATCCACCCATCCATCCACCCATCCATCCATCCATCCATCCATCCATCCATCCACCCACCCATCCATCCATTCACCCACCCATCCATTCACCCATCCATCCATCCATCCATCCATCCACCCACCCATCCATCCATCCATCCATCTATCCATCCATCCATCTTTTATGGAGCACTTGCTGTTGGCCAGCTGCTTGATCTACAAAATACAGATGGGAATAAACCCTCTATTGTCAAAATAAGCCAATCAAATAGCTTTTGAAACAAAATGAAACATTATACATTTCAAGTCATGGTTTCTGAAACACTTGGTACCAGAAAGGAATGATTACAGTTGGGGCTCCATTCATATTCACAGTGCAGGGACTGAATTCAGTGGAGAAAAGCACCAGTATTTTAACAATCTCTAACTGAAACAGCACTTCCTTTAATTTTGGATTCAGGCCATTGTAGTATTAACTGAACTTATGACTTTGTCTCCAGAAGAAATCAGATATTTTCATATCATTTTATAGTTGCTGCAGATAACTCAAAATATCATTTACACTCATCTCTACTTTGAAATTACGGTGGTTGCTGCTGCTAGATCTTGCTGTTGAATGTGTTATGATATATAGCCGTATCTCAAAGCAAAAAAAAAAGTATGTATCTGTATGTGTATATAATTGGTGTATTTTGCAATCTATATTTTTTACATTATGCATCAAAAATAATCTCAGAAGGAATCTTCAGGCTGCATCAGAAGAGCCCAGCACCAGGGCGCTGTGGGGTTGGGAACAGAAATACTGTTAAGCACAGGAGTCTGGCACTAAATGACATGCACGGCTACCAGCTGATCTAGGCGACCCCCTCCTACTGCCCTAGAGAAGCAAGGGTCAGCCCTTGGAATCCAATTTTTAAAAGGGGTCACCAATAGAGAAAGTAAGCTCAGGAAGAGGCCAATGAGCAACGATCAGGAACAGCTGGTGTGTCAGCTAATACGCTTCTTCAACCACGTTAGGGAGAGGGTGAGGGGAAGGCAGTCACAGGAAACCAGCCCTTTGCTTTGACTCTTGCTCTAAACACAGCTCTTGGAAGCTCTCACCTCACTGTGCTATAATCACTGGCTTCTTCACTAGGTGAAGAGCATCTCCTGCCCAGTTCTGCAATCATGTACTGAAGGCTCACTCACTGTGTGTTAGACAGTTTTATGGGTGGCTTGGAAACACAGGGTAGCCTGACCTCCCTTTTTGCTTTGGTTTGAATGAATCCTCCAAAAGTTCATGTGCCAGAAGCTTAATTAATTATATGTCAATGGTATTTGAAGGTGGGATCTCTGGGAGGTCACTGGGATTAGATAAGGTCATGTGCATGGGGCCCCCATCATGGCATTAGTGGCTTTTAAGAACAGAAAGACAGATCTGAGCTGGTGCTGGCACAGCCTCACCATGTCATGCCTTCCATTTGTTATAGTGAAACAAAGTCCCTTATGAGATGGCACACAGATGTAGGGCCAAGCTCTTGCACTTCCCAGCTTCTAAAACCATAAGCAAATAAACTTCTATTCTTTATACATTACCTGGTTTCAGGCATTTTGTCATAGCAACAGAAAAGAGACTAAGACATCCATCAAGGCACATACAGCCCATACAAGAGTGTGTGGGTCTGGACGGAGCCTGATACTCCAAGTTTGACAGAGAGTAATCTCAGTTCCCAACTTCACTGTCAACTGCCTTCACAGCAGCTCTTTCTGAATGTCCCAAAGGCATTTGATAACAAACAAATTTCCAAGTCTTCTTCCACTGGTTTGCCAATCCTCTCTCCTGTATCTTAAAAAGCTCGCCCATCCCACCCACACAAGCTCAGCTGAGGTCTTCAGTGCTCCTCCGCTGGATTAAATAGTACACAGATTCTACCTGCATGTCCCTCTGCACTCTGTCACCACTCAGCCAAGGTGACATTTCTTGCCTGGACTCCTGCAAGAGTCTGCTGTAGTTTTCTTGCTTCTCCAGTGGCTAAGCTCCCCTCCATCCCCCACCCCCCAGGGCAGCCATTGTTGGGAAATTCAAATGCAATCATTTCACTTCAAAGGCGCCCCTAGCTTCAGGGATAAAATGGGGTCTCCTTCTCACAGTGCAGGGGCCCGGAGGATCCAGCTACAGCTTCCTCCTCCAGCCTCCTTCCCTCATCCTCTCCCTCAGGACTTCCCTGTCCTCACTCCCGGGGCTCCAGGTCTGCTCCAGATCTCCATGGGCAGCCTGCGACTCTCCTTGATCATCCCCCTGGTGTGCACTCTACCGCCGTAGAGACCACCTTCTCCAATGCCCACTTGAAAGAGCTGTGCAACTCCTGCTCAGTGAGGTGCCTCAGTTTCCTCATCTGTAAAAAGAGGAATAATAATATGCTCCATCTTGTAGTGCTATGGTGAGAACTAAATGAGTTACTGCTATCCCATTTCTCTGGTACCATTTTTCTGCACTGTCAGCCTTCTCGCTGCTACCACGAAACATACGATCCCCACAAGTTAAAAAGGAAATGTCTGCTTTCAGAAGTTTCAATCCACACTCAACAGGCTCCAAGGCAGTCATGGTAGAAGGGCACGGGAAAGGAAAGCTGACCTCATGGTGGCTGGAAGCCGAACGCAGGAACAGAGTGCCAGAGAGGAAGGCGACAGCTTGCAGAGGCTCTCCAAGGTCACGCCTCCATCACGCCTCCAGTCACACACCTAGAATTGTGGCTTACATTGTCCCTCAGCAACTCTCAAGCCGCTAAACTGAAAAGTCACGATTGGCGTCTCAACAGTATTCTTTCAAATGGTCAAAATGATGAAAAGGAACTCCAGACGGCTGAAACAAATGTATCGTACACGAAAAGGAGAATGCAGGTGTGGAAACTCCCAATGCGTCTGAATTTGAACATGGGGAGATACCTTACGCCTGCCAAGAAGAGAGACCCTTTGGAAATCAACCCTGCCAGCACCTCCTTGATGTAACAGTACACTTAATTTTCGGAACTTTAAGAACATAAATTAGTATCATTTAAAAATAAATAAATGAGTTACTACTAGCAAAAATACTTAGAATAGTGGCGGATGATATGTTCCCTTTAAGTTTGTTATCATTTGAATAGAAAAGTAACTATTTGCTGAATATTTATTGTTTGCCTTATTTAAATATTTTCACACACTGCCGGGCACATACTAGCAACTCAAGAAATTGTGTTTGAACCCACGATGGTCCTTCTCCTCGGCTGCTTTGTCTCCAGTCTTGCCTGTCTCACTTAAGCCTCTGAATGCTCTTTCTGGAACGCACGCGGTTTGTGCCTGCTGTCCGGGACACCTGCCACAGCCACGGTTTTCACACCCTGCTCAGCACAAGCCACTTTGAGATGTGGCAGGGACAAGCACTGGCAGAAGTAGGGCAAGCTGTAGGGCCTTACAACTTGCTTCATCCTGGGTCCCCAGCCCCGGGCCACGTCTCCTCCCCCAGAACAGCCGGTTAAGGGTGGGTTACTGTTCCTTTGCTAAGTGTTTATTTTAAAGGCAAGGTTTGGAAAGTCTGGAAGTGCCCGACCATCACAAACGTGTCCACCTTTGCCCGTCTCTAGAAGCCCTTCGCCATCTGGACCTGCACTCTGCGTTCTGGAGGGCCCGGGCCAGGGCGGGGAGCCGCCTGGGGTTACAATTTATTCAGCTTCCCGCTCGTGCACAAGCTGTGCCGCTCTCCAGCACGGCCCTCTCTGCCCGCTCCATTTAGCCTCAAGACACAGCTCAAGCGTCGCCACTCTGGAGCCTCGCAGGTCCAAGGGGGCCAAAGGTGGCGTCCTCTCTTGCGACCTTCCACGGCATCTGTCCCTTAAACATCTCCTGCCTCAAGCACCACACTGTGTGGTTCATCTTCTTTCCATTCTTTCCACGATAACCTCGCCTACAGGCCATCTCCGTTCTGTTGTCTGTTTTTCGAATGGCCCATGAACGAAGAATGCCATTTACACTTTTGAACAGTTGGGAACAAATTTTAAAAAGAATAATTCGTGCCAAGTGAAAGTCATAAGGAATTCAGGAGCCGGTGTCCATAAAGTTTTATTAGAACGCAGCCCCTAAGGTTCACATATGTATTGTCTATGGCTCTTTTCTCAGGACTGCGGCAGAGGTCAGTAACGGGGATTCCTTGTGACAGAGGCTGTACCTGGTTTGCAAAAACTAAAATACTGATGCTCTAGCCCTTCACAGAAAAGTCTGCTGGCCTCTAAGTCACAGCAAAGGCCAAGGTCAAATTCCCCTGACAACTTCTCTGAGGAAAACGCTGTAACTACTAAGTAGATAGTCAAACTGATATGAAAATCAACTACAGGAATTGTGAATGTAGCTCAGAGTTCTGTTCACTTTCTTGACCATGTAAAAATCAGTATTTCATCAAGATAGATTAAAACCAAGAATAACTCTGAGCACATTTAGTAAAAACCGCATCCAACCTACCCTACAATAGTCCTGTTCCAATGAGCAGCCTAGACTCAGTACCTAGAAACTGTTCCCAAGGTCATATAAAGCTTTCTGTCACTACTGTCTATCTGCAAACACATGTTTAAGGAAGTAGTGGTCACAGAGAAACTGTAAGGGAATCAGAGATGACGCCATGCTACAGCAGTCAAGACTCTGGTCACGGTGTAGCTCTTCTGTCAGTCTGTTCTAAAGGAATCCACTCAGGGCGCCTCCAGGGGGCTATCCCGTGTCTGACCTTCTCTCTTCTTCTGACTGGACCTGTATCTTCCCCAAGGGCCACAAATCCTGACATTGACCAATTGCTCAAAATCTGGTGCGCAAAGTGAACTGGACCCAATTCTATCTCTTTCCTGGTAATCTAGACTAAATACTATAGAAAGCTATTGCTGGGTAGAAGTAGCCAATGCACAAGATGAAAAGCTGTGAAGATTGGGGACCAAGGCAAGGCGGGGGAGGCATATTCAGGTGGCCGCATTGAGGGGCAGAGGTCCGAGGAAGCAGAGGTCACTTGAGAGCAGGATGCAGCAGACAGCTGTGCTAAGTCATAGAAACAGTGAGAGCTTAGAACAAACATCAACCACTTCCTGAGGCTGAGCTCCTCTGAGATGCCCTGAATTCACAACCATCCTCCAACCCCGTATGAAGAAGGCCCATCCTTTCTACACCATTGCCAATCACGGTGGCAGTGACAGTCGCTGTGTACAGTGTTCACTGTGTCAGGTGGAGTTCCTTCTTCGTAGTATTGATCTGAACAGCAATCCCACAAAACACACAGGATCCCTAGAAGAAACTGAGGCACAGAAAGGGAATGTAATGTGCTCAAGGTTACACAACTGGGAAGTGGCAGCTTTGTTCCCAGTTGACTTGGGTCTAGGGACTGTACTGCTCCTGTTCCTAGAATGCCATGCAGTCCCACACCTTTATGTCCACTTATTTGAGCTTACTCACAAGGAACTTTGCAGTCAGTTGTACATGACTCATAAAACACTCATATCATTCTGTGAAGCTCAGGCCCTCAGACAGAACTGGTCCTAGTGTATGGCTGAGTTAAAAGACTCTAGAAATTCTTCTTCATCTTAGAATAAAATACAAACAAACTGTAGTTACACACGAATGAAAAAGCTAAATTATGACCCTCTAGGTTTCTCAGACTCAGACCTCAAGCCCGAGAATGTCTTCGAGCAATTAAGCAGGAATAAAGAATATAAGGGTTGGTTACTTTTTATGGTTCCAAGTAAAATCCAATGGAAAAAAATGGGACAAGTCCCTACTCCAGGTGGAATTCACAGAATGCTACTGGAATGTATAACCACGGTTCCCAAATCTGAGTGTGAATTCAGACCACTCTGTGGGCTTGTCAAAATACAGATTACCAGTCTCACCCTCACCGCCAGTGTCTGAGCTATTAAGTTCTGATGGGCTCAAGAATCTACATTTGTAGCAAGTAACCCAGTAGTGTTGAGGCCGTACTTCAAGAACCGTTGCTGTATGGCATAGTCCTTTCTTCTCAGCTTTGAAAGGCAGGACTGTGCGTGGTGTTACACTAACCATAGAAATTCCAATCATGCTGGATTTGTATGAACAAAGTTTACTCCCAGATTGGCAACACCAGAAGTTGGGCTGCTCAATCAATGGGAAAAACTGGAAAGAGCCAGAAGAGTAGAGGACACCATACAACCTTGGGCTAGGGAAGAAAGGGGCCCTGGCAATCAACTATTAAGGATAAGACAGTGGTTAGGGGTTACGGGACTATAAGGTGACAGGCTCAGGAAGCTATTGCTGTGAAGAACAGAAAAAATTTATTTCCAACATGATCCTCTAAGATCGTTCATTAATATATTCCACAATATTTCTTCAGCTCCAACACACACCAGGTACTAGTCTATGTACCGGAGGTTCAACAGTGAATACCGTCCAGGGTCATCCATGGGCCTGAAGGCAATGAACACACTGACTAGAAGTTGAAGGCTGAGGAAATACAGACCTCCTGAGTCAGAACTCCAGGGAGGCGCAGATGAACCGAAGGGACTCAGTTCACAACAAGGATTCTCTGCTCTGTGCCAACAACCAGTGTTGTTGGCCTAGGAGATACGGGGCCCTTGCTTGCTCCATGCCCGACAGGACTGACACCAGAACTCGATGTCTGCAGGAACTGAGTGATGGTGGCAGAGGTTAAGAGCACAGGCCCTATAATCGGGCCAGCCAGGCTCTAACTCCTTTGCTATGGCACCAAACAAACCTTTCAGGGTCTCAATTTGCTCATCCATAATGATCATAATAGCCACAATCTTTGCCTCACATGGTGACTGAGAATCGACAGAAAATAAGGCATGTAAATTGCTTTACACAAAACCCATCCATAATAACTGTTCAGTAGACAGGAACCATGATTGCTTTCCCCTTTCTAAGTGGGTGCTGTCACTGAAGTTGTCCTTTCCGCACCCATCCTTATGTATCTGATATTTGTGCAAGAGCAGAAACCCCCAACTATGTCTACAGACAGGGAATTGCTAGACAGAACTATAACAGAAGCTGGAAGAGGAATCAACATCACAGGAAGGCTGTGGATTTTAAGGTCAACAGGCCACATCACCAAGTGGAACTGGGAGATCTTTTCTGTGCACAGTGCTCGATGTGCCTTGGGCTGCTGTCTGTTGAACAGCACGTGAGCACTTTGTGGCTGCCTGCACTACAGTTAAATTACATCAGGCTCGGTCCTGTGGGCCCAACTACAAGAAAACACCCCTCTCACGATGTCTACAGAGAGGTGGCCGCCATGTTTAAATAACTGCATGCAACCTTGGAACCCAACCATGGCAGCCAAACAACTCCGGGACAATCTGTCTTCTTCACCGACTCAAACATGCAAACACTTCCCTGTGGGTCAAACTGGGGTGTCAAGGCAGTGAAGTTCAGAGAGAGAAGAAGTTAATTTAACACATGCATAATTTAAAACATTCATGTTTGTATTAATCTAAGCACAAGTATGGTAGGAAACAGGATGAAAAAAATGAAGTCTTAAAACAGAGGCCAAGATTTGCGTCCCCTTCCCTCAGAACCACATCCCTAGGAGAAGGAGGGTTATTTGGTGTCTTTTTAATTAGGGGACCCTTATGGGAAAGTTCGAGAAGCACCAGGCTGGCAGGAGGCATACAGAAGTAGGCACTGGGAGACTTGGGTGTAAACTGGAGGGTTCTGGCACTTCTTTTGTTGTCATGAGTAAGTCGTCTCACGGATCTTGAGCATTCTTATGTGAAAAATGGAATGTTCCTCACCGAACAGATCTCAAACTTGATGAGAGGCTCAAGGAAATGTACGTGGGGAAGAGCTGCACAAACATTCATCAGGAGCGGTAGAGAGAAGGTCTGCAGAAATGAGAGGCTTCAGCACATGGGCGGGGGGCTGCAGTGAGTCTGGTATGGTTGTGAAAGTATTCAAAGTTGGCGGCAAGGCAGAAAAAGTAACAGCCCGGTGTGTAAAGAGCTGAGCACACACTGACTGCACAAGCATCTCAGAAATTAATTCTTAGCAGGAAAAGCCAAAGGGGAGGAGAATCAGAGGAGGAGAAATAAGAAGAGAACCGTGAGGCGGGAAGCACAGCCCGGTCAGTTCTGTTCAACTACCTGTGGTCGACCGAAGATGGAAAATACAGGCATCAGCTAGGAAGAGAGGGAGAAGGCAAACAAATCTAGCTGTTCGTGCCTGGCTGCCTGTAGATTACGGGTAAAATGACTGTTTGTGCTGAAGAAACTGCGGCTAGAACCTACTGAGGCTCCCTCTAGAGTGTTTCAAGTCCAGCTCCTGTTTTAGGTGCCTATAATTCAGCACGTCTCTCAAAAACACATTGAGGCCCTGGAAATAAAATGCAGAACAAATGCAATCAAATGACATCATTCTTCAGAGTGACAACCAGGGGCACACTGATCCCATGACCCCATTAAACAGGTTGCAACCTGCTATTGTCCCTTCAGTGACAAAATCAGTGGCACCCAGCACAGAACACTGCTTACAGAAGCAGGCATCAAACAAATATCTGTTGAATTAAGTATCTTATCTGCCTATTTAATAGGTTAGAAAATTGTCAGCTTTTTCATCAAAACTACAACCTTTTTTCATTCAAACTCCTCTTAACATTCAATTCCATTTAGGCTTTTTAATGCATACCAGCAGCAAGGAATTTACTTAAATGAAAAAAAATGCAAAACTCCAAGCTCCCACCTGTGCAGCCATGACACGCTATTGTTTGAACCATAGTATATTATTTAACTTGGATGACAAGCTCAGGGGCTAGAGACCCCATCTTTCGGAACACACAGCTCTGAGCTCACTGGGAGTTCTCGATAAATAACAGCAGCAGGAAATGCTGTGGAGGGATTGGCTTTTATTATTTATTTTTTCCATTCCAGATCTTTGGCAGCATGTGCTTATCCCTTGCTTGATTTCCAAGGGGCAGCTCTCCCAGGAGCTCCAGCGAGACAGATAAACAGCCCTGCCACTTCCCCTGCCCCTGCCCCTCCCCATCCCAGCCCAAGTAGGAGCACATGATTGAAGCAGGATGGGGATTTCGAGTGCATTCAGGGTGCCCGCTGGCTTTGGAAGGGAACGCAGTCCTCCAGGACCCAATAGGTAGAGGCAGTCAAGAGAAATGTTTTGGCTCCACACACCCACACAGCTGTCAGATGGCAAGGCTTGGATCTCCGCTGTTGCTACCTGCTGCGGGCCTCAGAGCTGTCTTGTCACCAGCCCCAGAGACCAAGTGTGCCTGAAGCTCGACGCAGAGTAATATTTGGGGGATAGTTTCAAGTCTTTCGACAGAGAAGTGGAAGGCAATCATTTTGCTAAACTTGAACCATTCGATTACAAAGACGTACAAGGACAGATATTAAATTAGATGTGCACGTCAAGACTAAGTCATTTGGGGAGGCCAATTCGTATTATTTATATTTATATGTATTTAAATTACAGCAGTAATAAAATGAAGATGTTATGTTTGTCCCAGCACACAACTAACAGGAAAAGAGGAAGATGTAAGGCACCATTCTAAAGAACCCTTTTCTCGCGGGCTACTAGAGTGACTACTTGGTGAGATGCGTTTGCAGGGAAAGGGGAGGGTGGGGGCGTCTTTCTGTCCACATATTCTATAAGCCTTAGAGCCCTCATTCTCCTGTACCCTGTCGGTACCCAACAAATGTACCAACACAACACGCTTTCCAAGTGGAGACTTCTCCCCTTCCTCCGGACTCATTTTACACCAAAACAATGGCAACACCTGTAGCCGTTAATTTCTGCTCTTTGATTTCTGTCCAGTTCTAAAGGAGGCTCTCAGCAGGCTCCCCTCTCAGGAGCCATATGTGGAGTTGATGTGCCAGCAGCCTTGGAAGGGAAACGGCCTCCGGAGAAGTGCACAATGGCTCCATAATCCCCATCAACTGGACCCTCTTGAACTGCCGCTTTATTCCCCAGTCAAAGGACTGCCAATCTCAAGATTCAAGCTGTGGCTGCCCTCAGAGCCGCGGGGAGACCAGTGTCGTTTGCCTGACTCAGGCACAGCCCAGGGGACCCCTGAGCCCGCAATCTAATCCAGCAACCTGGAGCCCAGAAACTGCTCGCAGCACCCCAACACTTTCCCTTGCTCTCCCCTCCTGGGTGAGGCTCTGCGCCCACAAAGCAGTCCCCGCCTCCCGGGGCGGGCGGTCCCCGGCCGAGACCACAGCCCCGC
>NW_022900927.1:55500316-55501430 GCF_012274545.1 Fukomys damarensis | reverse complement strand
CACTGTTTTGGTGACTGCTGACCGACAGTTCAAGTCCACAACCCCGAGACTACTCCGAGGAGTGTGGAGAAGAGACCAGGGAAAGGGGGGCTGTTTGGTTCCGCTCGACCCCAAACAAGCGCCCACATTAGGACTGAGCCGGACGGACGGCGCTGGGAGGCAGTCAGTAGAGTTTGGAGCCTAACTCCAACCTTCCCGCCCCTCTTTTTACACTCTCCGTTGGGGGCCTCGGGGCGAGCTTTACATTAGAGTGAGGTGAACCCGCGAGCCGGTAGATGTCACCGGGATGTCCCCCGCCCTCTCGCTCGCTCGCTCTGCCTAGGCGGCGGCTCTCGGGCAGCGGCGCTCCCGCGGGGACCCGGGGGCAGGACTCACGCAGTTCTGCTGGGTGTCGAAGTCCCAGCTGCAGCTCTTGGCGCGCGCCTGGATCTCACCCATCCTGAAGAGGCAGAGCGCTGTAGTGGCGCGGGTGCGCCTCTCCTGGCCCTCTCCGGTGGGCGCGCTGAACACGCCCGCCCAAACGTCCAGGGCCTCCACCAGGCTGGAGGAGAGCAACAGGGGGCGGCCGTCGGGGTGGCCGCGGGTGCAGTCGAGGGCCGCCTGGCCCTGAAACAGGACCTCGGCGCTCTGGGCGATGCGCACCATGCTGGGCCAGCCAGTGGTGGCGCCGCTAGTGTAGTTGTAGGGGTAGTAGGGGAAGTAGACGCTGCCGTTCCAGAGAAAGGCGTCCACGAAGTGCAGGCTGCCCGAGCTCCCTCGCAGCTTGAGACGGCCCAGCTCCTCCGTGGCCAGGCTGCGCTCCGTGTTCTTGAGCGTGATGGCCGTGTCGCGATCGGAAGCCGCGGGGCTGCAGCGACTCGCCGTCTCCGGCTCCGGCAGCACGTAGGTGGCGGCCACCGCCAGGTACCAGCTGTTCTTGGGAGCCACGTGGTACACCACGCCGGCCGTCGAGCCCTGTGGGTGACAGGACACCACCTCGGTGCTGTTGCGCAGGGAGCTGAGGCTCAGGTTGCCCAGGGGCCGCACCTCGCAGGCGCCCCGGTCGAAGGTCCAGCCGGTGAGCAGCAGCCCCCCGAGCTCTTCCGCCCCCTCGCGGTAGGGCAGCAGCAGCTTG
>NW_022900927.1:55456117-55499064 GCF_012274545.1 Fukomys damarensis | reverse complement strand
CAGAGGAGAGATGTAGGGGAAAGGCAGGCCCCGCGCTCTAGTTCTGGACAATCCTGGGGCCTGGCCTGAGCTCCCATATTTGAAAAGGTTTTCTCATCTCCCTTGGCAACGGAGTCCCAGGCTCTCAAACCTAGCCTTTAGAAAGTTCTGCTCGCTGTCTAACCCTAAAGACCACAGCCAAGGTTTATTGAGCACTTACTATGTGCTGGGAGCTGTTCTAAATGCAGCATATGAATTAAGATTCATTTAATACTTCCAACCATATTAATTAGTGAACGTTATCATCCCCACTTAGCAGTCGCGGAGAATAATCATGGAGAAGCTAAGGAACTTGCCAGGGTCCTACTGCTAGGAAGCTGCAGAGCTGATTCAAATCCACATCTCCCGCCAGGGCCTCTTACACGTGTCCCGCCAGTCAGGTGCCACCTGTGGCCGTTGTAACACTTCCTAGAGATCATTCTTTGCGGTGGGACCAGAATGGGCAACCCCACCCTCCCCAGCCAGCCTTCTCATCTCAGATTCAAGTACTCTGTCCCTCCAGAAACTCCTGTCATTTCCCACTTCCTCCCTCTGGATCCCCAGAGGTCTCACCACCCCATCCAGGGAGCCACTATCAGCAGGGACACCCCCATGCCACCAAGACTTTCCGGAACAGCGAACCCTTGTGCACTGGGAGCCAGCTCTTGATTTCTCAGACGGGACTTCTCAGAAGAGACTCAGCCATCTCCCAGCCTCCTGCAGGCGGGAGACGTCTGAGGACCCCTAGAGACCCTTCGGGAATCAGCCATGTACCTTCCCAGGCTTGTACCAGGTGGAGGCACCTGGAAGGGCAACTGGTTGCTGTCCACTTTCTTTCTTCCCTCCAGGTCCCCCAGCTCTGGGTGGAATCCGCTGGGAGGGAATGGGGTCGGTGGGCTTCACAGAGGCTGAGTCCCCCGGAAGGGAGGCACCCTAGGAGGCTTTGTGCTTTCACAATAGTGCTTTAGGCTCTCCCCGGGGCTGAGGATGAGGCAGAGCCCCTGGGAGACAAAGCTAGGAGAGTGAGGTTGAGTTTCTGCCCCAGATGTGTAGTTCGAGGATCTTACCAGGGCTGGGGATGTGGCTCGGTGGTAGGGTGCTTGGCTGGGATGCAGGAAGTCCTGGGTTCATGCCAAGCCCTGGGGCGGGGGGGGGGAGATAATATTATCATTCTAGCAGGCTCTCAGATGCTGAATTCAGAGTGGTCATCTTCCCCTTCATAAGCTCCTGGTTTGAAACTGGATAACATTATCTTTGTCTGCTGGTACGCAGCAAATGCTTTCCTGAGATATAAGGTTGCCCTTTCTGCTGTGGTCCGGTGGTGGAAGTGTGGGCGAGGAGGAGGGTGGAGGAAAGAAGGGGAAAGGCCTGGGCCCCAGGCAGGTGTTAATCAGGAGAGCTGGGGTAGTGCAAATCAAATGGTTTACTTCTTCCAAGATAATCAGGGCTCATTTCCCATGAGCCTGGAAGGGTTTAAGAAGTTTTGCACTGCTGAAAACCAAGATGCATCTGAAAAACAAAACAAACAAAAAAATCCCAAACAAAACAACAACAACAAAAAGCCCTGCTAAAGCTCAGATCCCTGCAGCACGTAGTAGGAGATCTATGGGCTGGCCAGTTGGCAGTTTTCTCTGTGAATGAAGAAGCAAACAATGGCCTGCACTGGCCTCCCCAGCCGGCTGTGGCTGGGCTGTTCTGTGCGGCCAAACCACAGCCCATCCCATTCCAGAGATAGTTTTCCTTCACTGGTAACGAAGTCATTTTTGTAAGTCCCATGGAATTGGGACAATCAGTCGCAGGCCATCTTGGGAGCTGTTTGGATTAAACATACTCTGTGGTGCGGCATTTTGATCACTACTCAATTCATTGCTGCCTCATTTTGAAAAAGAAACAACATCTTAAAAATACTACCAGCAAGAAGTATAAATGGCTTTGATGGCTGCAGTTTCTCTTCGAGACCATAAGTCCTGCTCTCACGAGCAGGCTTCCTTTTGCTCTCATTTAATTGTATGCAGACTCCTACGGTGAAAGAAATCAGAATCTGTCCTGACTATTTGGCATGAAAAATGTAGGCAACTAGGAAGCATGGAAATGCATTCTTTGCTGATTCTACCCCATTTTGTACAATGGTGTTTGGCCCTTCCCAATTTTATTGTGTACTAAAGCTCCACCTTCAGGACACAAGTTCACATTTGAAAAGTGTGGGAAATATGAAATAAATATTTGGGCATGTGGGCTCTATATCTCTTTGATCGCATTCTTGGACACTGCCGTCTGCCCCGAGGGTTGCGTCCCACGCGTGACAGAGCTTCTCTGTCCAACTGGCCGAGCCCATCTTGTCGGGTGTCACTTCAGAGCTCACTTCAGAACTCCGTGGAGCACAGCTGGCTGAAACCCAACAAAAGAAGATGGTGCAGATTTATCCTCCAGATAGAGGCCTGCTACCACGGAAACAGGCAGTTCAGACCGATCCCGAGCAGTTTTATTTGCAGTGTTCACTAGCTGGGAAAGTCTTCATAATGAGAAAATATCAACTCCCTCAGGCACCAGAGGCAGTGTGGGGTAACCAGGCCATCTACAATCAGACTCATTTCTGCTGGACAGGACTTTATGGATTCAGTGGTTTCCTGCTGAGGCTTGAGACATTACGAACTTCAGTAGGCCACTGGTCACTGTCACAAGATGGTGGTCATGGGTCCTTCCCTTGTCTTCTTCTTCTTCTTCAGTTTTTGTTTGTTTTTTTAGATCTGACTGAGTGGCTGACTGGACTGACAGAGATTGAAAACAACCAACAGTATTAGTGCTGGCAGTCAACAGATTTTAGGCCTTGTCTATGCAGCTATAATCCCAGGGCAGGTTTTGGGAAATGCACCCCTCACTGAATAGTATCCCTGGTCCATCCAGGATTTAAGACACTTCCCCTTTTTCAGCTTTGCTCAGATCTATGTGATCTACATCGAGAACCTTTTCAAAGCTCCTGGCTCTTTTTGGTGACTGACAGGAAAAAGAAATGAGCCAGCCTCCTGTCTTGGGTGCTGATGGTTGAAAGTAGATTAGAGAAAGCGCTGTTTAATAAGTTTGAACTGAGCTGAGGATGTAGCTCAGTGTAGAGCCTGGGCCCCTGTAACCCCCCCTACACACACACAAAGTTTGATGCTGAGAGACAAGCTGAACTCAGCTCAGTCTACACGAGCATCATCAAACACAACACAGTCAAGATGTGGCCAAGGGAACTCAGGGACGCATGCTCTCTGTCACCCAACATGGCCCTGGAGGGCTGGTGAGCATTCTGACGCTTGGTGATAGTGTCCCCACGGCTGTAGTCTCCACGCAGAAAGCTCACAGTGTTGCTTTGTGTGTGGAGCTCGGGTTCACCCCCACATCCCACTTGTCACCTTTCCCTGTGTCGCCTCTTAACTGTTCACAGTCACGCCCCAGCACAGTTACAGGTACGGATGAGAGCACGGGGTGAAAGGAAAACGATCCTTTCTTCCAGGTCCAATCAGTGACTTTGCTTATGCTACATCAGCTTTGGGGCTGGATGAGCCTGTGGCCTATGGAATGAATGTAAAACGTCTGAAGTGGCATCTAGAACATTGCCCTGTCACTCGGTACCTCACTGCTCAGGTAACAACAGCTACAATGTCGTGAGATTCTCTTGAGCCCTTTCTCCAAAAATATTCGCCTTCCCGCTCCACGGTGAAGAATCTGCGACCCTCCTGGGTGAGAGCGAGGTATGGCAAGTCTTCTGCCATCACAGCATTCTCCTGATTGGCTGGAGCTCATGTCACAGGGAGCAGGCAGGCTCCTAAGTTGAATATTTTGTCAGATTTGGAGAATCTCTGATGCTTGAGCAGTCTCTTGAAAATCGAGGTTCTCTGATTTTGCCAGGACTTGGGTCTCTCCCTGCTCCTACTTTTCTTGCTGTTCCTTTGAAATAAGGAGCCCAAAGGGCATCAGGGGCCAGACACAAAATGCTGATCCTCCTTTAATACACCGTCATTGCCCACGTCTCTGCTCAGCCATCTCATCTCTGAGGCGCCCTGTCAGCGTAATCCTAGGCTCCGAGTCCCCTGATAGCTGGCAGCTTGGCATAAACCCATTCAAAGAGAAGAGCTGCCAGAAAACAGGCCTTCATATTAATAATAACTCAAACTCTTAAAATGAATAGCAGAAGATAAGATTAACAGGCAGATAACTCCCCAGTCACTGTACTTCCGCTTCCTGGAGACTCTGGAGGGGAGATGCTCTGAGCAGACTCGAGAGCTGCTGGACTTCGCGGTGAGCACGCTTGTGCTTTCAGCTAAGCGGAGGCAGCTTCTTATTCCGAGACCCTTGAAACTCTGTCCACTGAGGCAGGGAGGAAGCAACTGGCCTCAGTTCTGGGCATGGGGAGTTGCTGTCGGGGAGCCAGGCGTGTGGTCTGAGGTGAAGGCAAGGACACCTGCCAGGGGAGGCGCTGAGAACGTGGTGGTCCAAGCACCGACCCCCCTCAGCCTCATGCACCACCCCCAAGTGCAAAGCCCATGAAACACTGGGTCTTGCCCCACCTTTGTGCTCCTGTTCTTTGTCTTTAAAGAAAAACAAAACAAAACAAAAAACAACCTTTCTTGAGGAATAAATGACATGCACAAATCTGTATCTATTTCATGAATATAGCCTCACAAGTTCACAAATAAGTATACATCCACGACACTGGCAGCCCAATCCCTTCTCCCTTTCTAACATGACTTATTTCTTCTTCCCCATCAGTGCTGCATAGTTTTCCTCCCTCCCTAAGACTTTTCCCACTCTTCCTCTCCTGCTCTCTAGGCAGAAGTTTGACCTTTGTCGATATCACCCTTGCCTTCCAGTTGGATCTGGTTGGATTCAGCCAATAGTAGCCTGAGCAGGAGTGGGCCGCTAGGGCAAGGCTCCTACATTTATTCCCCAGCTCCCTTGTGCCAATCTGTGGGTTGGCTGTGTTCCTTTCAAGGGTCCCAGGTCCTGTGGGCAGCCCTCTCTCATGGCTACAGCCACAGCCCTTTCTAGGTTTAATCACCGCACCTTTACCCTGCTGCTCACACCTGTGGCACTTTGGCTCTTGCTGTGACTAACCTTAGCAGGTGTCCATCCTGCCACACCTGAGCCACACTCCCTTCGCCGAGGAGCCTGTTGGCTTTTGTCACCTGTTTCCGGCTAGAATCACAACCAACAAACCAACTTACCTAAGAACATGGACCCAGAGGTGACCCCAGATAACGTTTTAACCTGTACATTTAGTCTGTCCATTATGGGAAGCTTGAAATACTACTAGGCAAAAGAGAACTCCTGTATTTCCTAATTTTTTGGTCTCACCAGATCTGGCAATGGAAAAAGGTACATTTTTATTCCCTTCACACAGGTTTTCCTAAACTGAATTCAACCTGTTAATAGGAACAAATGGAAACCCTACTGGGTAGGATTATATATTTTTTCCCAGTTAAACTACAGAGCTAAAAGAACCTTTAAAAGTAAACCAGAACTACTGGGGGCTCAGGGTCCAGAGGTGGTGGGGCAGGGCTTGGTTATGATCTCTAAAACACTGCTGAATGTTTGAAGTGTAATTTCAAACAAGATACAAAACTAAACAGACTGCTTTTTTTCCTTTTCAGATATTTCTGAAGTCTTAGTTCCATCAGTCCCTTCAATAATGTCTAGGGTTTCCATTTATATTCATTATTACCAGAGCAGGACTGTGAAGACATCGCCATACTTCCTCGCCTCCTACTAATATTTAAAGATAAACTGGATATTCCTGGTCCCTTCATTGCTCAAGGACTACTTATGTAGTAGAAATAGAAACCATCCTAAGTTCTAAAGATGGCACTTTTTTAGAGGGGACTTTATTTTTACCCTGCTGTGACTTCTCCACTTTAATCATCTGAACCAGCCAATTTGAAATACAATTCCCCTCATTTATTGGACATGCTTAATGGTGATTAAATATTTATGTTGTCAGAGGCCTTTTCCCCCCATCATGAAAGCTGCAAATTTGGAACATTTGGGAGCTTTCATCGTGAGGAAAGGCACACTTATATTCATAGTCAGAGAAGGAGATGCCCTTTCCTGTCTCTGATTTGGCACAGGAAGGGCAGGGCTGATGAGGAGAGGACAGGTGGCCATCTTGGGGGCGGAATTCTGGGAAGCTGGCTTGCTCACTGAGGACAAGAAATGGTCAGATCTGCGCTGAGGCCAAGTAGCAGAACTGGGCTGAATCCAGCCAGTTGCTCTGTAGGACTCCTGGCAGCTCACCTATCCGGGCCTAGAACTCATGGACACAGACTTTCACCTGTGTCATTTCCATCTGTGCTTTAGGTGAGGTTCCTACGCCCAGTGTTTAGTGACCCTTATGCCCCACCCACTCCCGCCTGGGGGTGCTACCTGGGCCTCTCAACCCCTCGGGCAGCCGGCTGTGTCAGGAGGAAGTGCTTGGGTTACCCGATGGGCTGCTGTGAAGGGCTGGGACACCTAACCAAGGGGCAAGAGGGACTGAAAAGCAGCCTACCCTCTGCTCACTAAGCCTTCATGCTGGCAGGGAGCTGGCTGTGTCCAAAGGAAGAGGCATCTTCTTCCTTACAGCAAGACTTTGCAGTGCTCAGTGCTGGCCCTAGTCTGGCTCCGGTTCTAGAATCAGTGTCTCCGCTTAATAACTAGGTAGCCTTGGGTTCACTGAACACTCGAAAGTGATAGCAGCCTATCTCTTGGGGGTTCTGTGTGTGTTAAATGAGATAATATATACAAAGCATTTAGCACAATGCATACAGAAAGTGCTCAATAAACAACATCATCATTATTATTACTGTTACTTGACACCAGAACTCTAAACTTGTGTCGAGTCACCAGCCTCCTTTTGTCCCGGCTCCTGTAACAATGGACCGCTGACCTTACCAGGTGGCTGAGGCGATGAGAATTTCTTTATTTTTCTTAGTCTGGAGGCTACAAGTTCAAGATCGCGCTCAAGCAGGGTTCATTTCCCTGGAGGTCCCTCGCCTCCTCTCTGTGCATCTTCACACAATGTTATTTATCTTTTTAGATGCAAATCTTATCTTGTGTTTCTTTATATTTTCTCTCATTTTAAACAACGCTAACTCATTTCCCAGATGCCCCAAGAATTCCGGCTGGTAGAACTTGTGGCTGTGCATTGCCCGAGGTAGCTCCAAGCGAGTCCTGGCTTCCCAGCGTCTCTGAACAGGCGCGGTGCTACTTGCTGATGGTTCTAGGATCATGAGAGCTTTTGGATATAGATAGGAACAGGATACAAAGCCAACATTTAAAAATCAGTTGCTTTTTAAAAAATATTAGAACACGTTGGTCATGCAGATTGATGAAGTTTGTTTTGGGAAACAAGAACTCATCCAGGAGGGGTACAGCTCGCTCAAATGGTCTTTCTGTATTTAGTTTTTGGCAGAATCTCCACACTGATCTCCATAGAGGTTGTACAAATATACATTCCTACTGGCCGTGTAAGTGTTCTTTTCCCCCCACATCCTTGCCAGCATTCCGTGTGTTTTACATTCTTGATGACAGCCATTCTGACCGGGGTGAGATGGGATTTCAGTGTAGTTTCGACCTGTGTTAGGCTAATGTTGTTGAACATTTTTCATATACTATTGGTCATTTGTACTTGCTCTTTGGGGAAGTGTCTATTCAGATCATTTGCCCATTTTTTGATTGGGTCATTTGGTTTGTGTGTGAGTGTGTGTGTGTTCATTGTTTCAGTTCTTTGTACATTCTAGAGATTAATTCTCTATCAGAAGAGTAGCTGGCAGGCCGGGGATTTAGCTCAGTGGCGCTGCCACCTGCCTCGCAAGCGCAAGGTCTAGAGTTCAATCCCCAGTACCAAAAAAACAGACAGAAAAGTAGCTGGCAAAGATTTTCTCCCACTCCATAGGCTGTTAATTATTTGCCTTGCTGGGCAGAAGCTGTTGAGTTCAATGTGTCCCATTTGTTGATTCTTGCTATAATTTCCTGTGGTATTAGAGTCTTATTTAGAAAGCTTGTGCCTATGGCTTCAAGGGTTTCCTCTATATTTTCTTCCCAAGATTTCAAAGCATCAGGGCTTATACCTCAGTCATTGGACCATTTGAACTGATTTTTGTCCATGGTGAGAGTTAGGAATCTAGTTTTAATCTGCTACATGTGGATACCCAGCTTTCTCATTTTCACTAGACAAAGTGCTCTTTTCTTTGATGTATATTTTGGCCCCTCTGTCAAAAGTCAGATGACAGTAGTTTCATGGGTTTGTTTCTGTGTCCTCTGTTCTATATCACTCGTCCATTTGCCTGTTTTGGTGCCAGTACTGTGCTGTTTTTGTTACTATGGCTTTGTAACATAACTTGTAACCCGATATGATGCCTCCAGCCTTGCTTTTTTTGCTTAGGATTGCTTAGGCTATTCTGGGCCTTCTATGTTTTCATATGAGTTTTAGGATTGCTGTTTTCTAGTTCTGTGGAGAGAATCATTGGAAAATTAATTGGGAATTGCATTGAATCATGACTTTTGGTAATATGGCCATCTTAATTTGTAATTTAGTTTCATTTGTTAATATGGCCACCTGATTTTTGACAAAGGGACAAAAAACATACACTAGCGAAAAGACAGCCTCTTTAACAAATGGTGCTGGGAAAATTGGATATTCACATGTAGAAGATTAAAAGTATATTTCTAACTCTCACCTATACAAAAATCAGTTGAAAATGGACAAAAGCCTACATATAAGGCTGACGCTTTGAAACTCCTGGAAGACAGCACTGAGGAAACAATTGAAGGCGTAGGCATAGGCAAAGACTTCCTGAATAGGATGCCAAATGCAGGGAATTGTAGCAAGAATCAACAAATGGGACTACATCAAAGAAGTTTCTGCCCAAAAAGGGAAATAACCAACAGAGTGAAGAAACAGCCTCCAGAAGTGGATGAAATCTTGGCCAGCTATTCCTCTAATAGAGGATTACTCTCTAGAATACATAAAGAATTCAAACAATGGCACCAGAAAAATCAAATAATCAAATCAAAATAATGGGCAAATGAACTTAATAGATACGTCTCAGAAGATGAAATACAAATGGCCAGTAAGTATATGGAAAAATGTTCAACCTCTTTAGTCATTAGAGGAATACAAATCAAAACTATGTTGAGCTTTCATCTCACTCCAGTTAAAATGGCTACAATTAAAAAATAGAAAAAACCCAGTGAATATTGGCAAGGATATGGGTCAAAAGGAACTCTTCTACACTGGTGATGAGGTTATACATTAGTACAATCACATGAAAATCAGTAGGGAGGTTCCTCAAAAAACTAAAAAGAGAACTACTGTTTGATGGGGCTATACCGCTCCTTGGTGTGTATCTGAAGGAATTAAAGTCAGCATACTACAGGGATACCTGCATATTCATGTACTGCGGCACAATTCACAATAACTAAGATATAGAACCAATGGAGGTGCCCACGAACAGGTGAGCAGATAAAGAAAATATGACAATTGAGTATTATTTGGCCATCAAGAATGAAATTGTGTCATTTGCAAAAAAAAAAAAAATGAATGGAATAAGAGATCATCATGTTAAGCGAAATAAGCCAGACTAGGAAAATGAGTACCATGTTTTCCATACTATGTAGAATGTAAAAACAGACACGAAAGTAGAAGGGAAACTATCACTAGACAAGAGGGAGGGAAAAACGGAGAGAGGAGGGGGATGTAAAGGAAGGCAGTAGTAGAGATGGACATGATCAACTATATTCCTGATATTTTGTATAATTAATAGGCATTTGTAAAAATATTTTCAGATAAATAAAGTATTATTCAGGTTAAAAAAAAAAAAGAATGGAAGAGTATTACAAAAACATTGCTGGCTTGTTTGAATGAGTGACCCAACCCAATTCAAACCAAAACCACAAAAAACTAGTTGATGAAACCATATTTCACCCAGTCCCAGCGAAGCATGGGGAGGTGATGACTCCAACACCTGTGGCAGGGGCAGCACGAGGGCACAAGGCCTCAAGGCAATAGGGGTCACACAGACCACAGTGACACCAACGCTCCCCTCATTGCTCTGGGACTGGGTGGACTGGGTAAATGAAACCACAGCCTGCGGTAACAAGTGGAGGAAGAGGGTGGCTGGCAGGAGACGGGTCCTATGGCCTCGGCACACAAAGCCCAAGATGCTGACCATAAGCTGACCCCAGAGGCAGACCCCGGCCCAGCTTCAGACTTGTCTAGTACTTTAGACTTACACTCATCTTTTGACTCTTGCCACCACTACTACTGCAAACAAGTAGGTATTAAGGGATTTCCATGTGTTAAGGGCTAGGCGCTCCTGGGTGAAAGTGAAACACAGAGTTGGTGCTGTCTTCATTTGCAGCAATGGTGCCTTGTGTTTCTTTGAGCAGCCCAGTCCCTTTCAGCTTCTACACTCTCGGCATTTTCTGTGCTTTTCACCTACAATGCCTCTTCTTCTCGAACACTTTTGCACACTCTTATTCATCCATCAAAGCACAGTTTAAAAGCCATGTTATCCTTAAATACATACATACATACATAAATACATACAGTCTCAGTAGTTATGTAGCACAGTAGCAGAGCATATGTCTGGCATGTGCAAAGCCTTGGGAAGAAACCAAGTGCTAGCTCATCTTTCTGCCCCTGGGAACTAGCACAGGGCCTTGTGTATAATAATTACCCATTCCTTTATTCCAAAGTGATAGCAAGAATCTCCTCCCTGCCAGTCTCCATTCTAGCACTGTACTCAACCCTGCCTGTTGAATTCGTTTATCTGAACTGACTACTTCACTGGGTTATGAATTCCTCCTCTGATGTTAAACAGCGCTTTTCCTGAACATCTATGATAGCATTTAAATCTTGTGGTTCATGTTATATGCCATGCATTAGTTGTATATGTAGCTCTCCTACCTCACTAACTTCTCTGAGATCACAGATTGTGTTACATGCAGTTTATCTCTAAAATTCCTTTTATTGCCTCAAACTTTCTGTCCATTTGCTTGCTTCTATTTTTAGCAAGCACTTCTGAGACCCGCCATGTGCTGGGCGTGTGGAAGCTAAGGGCAGAGCAATGAGCAAAACGAATGGTTCCATCCTTACGTCACTTTTTGGGCTTCACACAAGGTCAATATTCAGGGGACTTTGGTTGAACTGTTCTACAAAGACAAGAAGCTCTTTAGGGCCAGTTGTCACTCTCTGAACAACGCACAGCTCCAAATACAATGACATGCATCTGCAGAAGCACAATACCTATTTACCAACCTATGAGTTGATTTTCCCTGTAGACACAGAGAATGTAAAAGCAAGCAATGACACTCAGCCACACACATGCACAAATAATACTGAAAATATGGAGGAGCAACCACTGAATACAAGCCTGAGCCTCGCATTTGGATTATTTGTTAATTTACGGCACCTTTCAAACTTTGTTTGCAAATGACTTTGTGTTGAAAAGGGAAGAGTCTTATACTGTAATTATGTCAGACAAGCTTATAATAATTATAATAATTATCGACTGAGTGCCAATAATACTTTAAGGACTCTGCTGTGCATAAAGATCACACTAGTGTCTAACAGGTATTTAAAATTAAGCTCTTTAAAATTAAAAGGGCACAGATTCAGCATTTCTGTTTTTTAATAAGCAAAGATTCTGACAAATAATTATCCTCCTTTTCCTGGTAGAACTTCTGTTTATGATAAAAATTTTCACTAAGATGGCTGGAGAATCCCTTCTAAATCCACTGAGGATTTAAGCGACTCGTTTTCTTTACCATATCTTGAATGGTGCTCGGAAGCACATGACAACATGCCGTGTAAGATCTGTGAGCCCATCCAGACTGGAGGACACAGTGGTGGACAGACGTGTTTTCGTGGGCGTCTCATTGTACACAGTACGCATAGAAAAAATCAATCTTGACGCATGCTAGGATTCCCCCTAGTGGATTCCCTTTCTTTGGTAAAGAAAAACCACACACCTGAGGGAAGTCGGTGGGTACTGTGGTTTACAAGGCTTCTTTCGTCCTTAGCATCTGTTCCTGAAAGTTGGAAGTATGTCATCAATTAATAAAGATTTGATTAGCACTCCTCTTTCTATCAGGCATCCATTGTAATTAAGGTGTCCCCCCGCAGGCTTGCAAATGCAGCATGAAATTACAGTCAGCCCTAGAACAGAGAACAGTAAGATAAACGCTCTTTAAAATAACACCCCTGGATTCCAAGAGACACTCCCCCAATCGCATTCTCTTCTGTAACTATTTTGGTCCAGACTGATATGGTGCCTTCATCCAAATTATGAAAAAGATTGGCTCTTTCTTAGAGTATCTATTAATACCTGTGTCAGTGGTGGCCAGCCACTGGGAAAAAAATGAGCTTTTCTACATTGTCCAAGCGAGACTTCTGGGTGTTAGTCTTTGTCACATCTTTTGACAAAACTTACTCGTCATGCATGGTGCCTATGAGTTTGTTCCACATTCAAGCACATCCCTGGGTTCCATCTGGTGGAGGACAGGGAACAGACTGGAAGAAGACACAGACTTTGGCTTCTGAGAAGCTGATAATCTTCTCTAATACGTGCACTTTCTGTTTCACTCCTCCTCCTGTCGTTTTAAATGTTGATATGTATGGGGACCATCGTGGCTATTTTTCCCCACCCAGGAAGCCTTACCTGCCCGTTTTTCTAATGATGATATTTGTGCCCTCCTCCCAGCCAGGTGTGGGAATATGACCCAGGTCTGGCCACTCCAAGTACCCAGAGCTAGTAGCAGCCTTTGGAGTAAGTACAGCTCATGTGATCCAAAGAAAGCCAATCAGAGGCTTTCTTGTTCCAGGCAGTGTTTTATGAGTGGTGGGAGAAACAAAGTCTTACAGGGGTGACTAAGCTGGGCCAGCCAGTGACTTTATTCTTTGCCTAGTAGAAAAGTTCTGTCTGAAGTAGGCAACAGCTGGGCTTGGGGGTGTACACTTGTAACCCCAGCGATCTGGGAGGCTGAGCCAGGAGGATCACGAGTTTGAGCCCAGCCTGGACAACTGAGCAACTTGGCAAGAACTTGTCTCAGAAAAAATAAAAGCAGGTGACAATGAAGCTCATGCTGAATGAGAAGCAGAGGTGAGACAGACACAGACGCACGCGTACGCATGCACACACGTGACCTGGTCAAGGCCGTCTTCTCCTTGGACATCCCAAATGCACCTCAGATCAACTTCCTCCCATTCTGTATCCCCAAGGGTTATCAGTCTCCTTGGATGATACCACGTTATACCCAGGCTCTCAACCCAAAAGGTGGAAGTTCTCGCAGATACTTCCTTCCTTCCCAGCATCTAATCAACAAAGAGCCCATTGATTTGGGTCTTGGGCTTGATTTCTCATCATAAAATTTCTCCCGATTCCAGATAACATCTTTCTCATCCTGCTATTTAGTTTGATTCCTCTTTATTTCATAACTAGGCTTTTCCAGGTGAGGCCTCTACTCCTGGTTCCAGGCTCACACCCATCCTTCCAATGCAGCATTTCCCTTATCCCTTCATTGTCTTCCAAAGTGGGAAGCTATTCCGACAACTTCCTGTTAAAATGTTTTCAGCGACTTCCTGTAGTTTGGATCAAGAATGTCCCCTTCCTGGGCCCATGGGTGGGGCTTTTCAAAGTGACTGGATCATGGGGAACTGTAGCTGACCTGCTGTTAGGACGCAGGGCCTGATAGGAAAAGAGGGGACACTGCAGTCGTGACTCGGAGGGTTTATCTCCCTCTCTGGCCCTCCTTCTGCCCTCTGCTTCCCGGCTGCCCTGACATAAGCGGGTGCTCCTCTGCGGCAGACCCTTCCACAGTGCTGTTGCTGCCTCGAGCCTGCCAACTGTGGGCCGAGACTTCTGGAGCTGTGAGCCAAGGTTGCCCTGTCATCCTTTACATCGCAGGTGTCAGGTATTGCATCTCAGTGGAGGAAAGTGACTAAGACATTCCCCATTGTTTCCCAAGCCTCGGCATCTGGGGACACCCTTCTGTCCCCAGACAAGGCCACTAGATGCTGGAGGTGACCTGTCTAGGGGCTCTGTCTGCCAGGCTCTGTCCAGGGGTGCCAAGGACACCAGGGCAGGGTAGAATCTCAGCACACCAGACGGCACACTTAGGGAAGGTCTGACTTAGAGGACAGAGCTTGTATCTCTCAGCTTGATATATGAGTTGCTATGACGGCAGTGTTGAGCTCCCCATCCCTTCCTGTGTGCATGCAACTGGGCACTGGGCTGAAGTATTAGGACAGTAGCTTTGTTGGGCCTGAAAACACGAACTCTGAGGGATCTATTGGTGTGAGTGGATATGCCTGGGGCTTTGGTTGCTACTTTGTTCTGTTTGAAAGAGAAGATTAATGCTGGGCTTCTGTGGAAAATCACAAAGAAAACTCAATTTTAAAAAGTATGCTTCCCATTCCGCAGACATTCCTGAATAGAGAGTGGAGGCCTCCAGGAACTAGAAGACAGACGTTAGCCAAAGGCTTATAACACTGAGGGCATTTGCAGTACCTTGGGGTCTAGTGGCAGAGTGAAACACGGAGTCAGAGAGAAGGACTTTCTTTTTATCCTTACATCAAAAGAAAGATTCAGGGAAAGAGAGAAGCTGCATTCTCAAGGATGTTCCTCTGGGAACTTCTCAGAAAGACTGGAGGATTAAAGGAGGGAAAAAGTTGAGTTCCAGAATTAATCAGGTTGGGGATAACCACCAACAAAACTCAGGGGTTTTAGTCAAGACCTCACTGGTCCTTCTTGGGGAGACTTGTGAAATAGAAGCATGATAAGTCAGTTACATCGTGTTTAGCAATAAGGAAATCTAAGTTCTTATATAGCATAGGCAAGTAGGGGTTAATATTTTTCTTACACAAGAGGTCCAGTTGCCAGTATTGGTTGCTATTCACTGTTACTATCCAAGAGCCCCCAGGCTCTTATTATCTTTTTGCTGTCACAAGATAGCTGCCACAGCTGCAAACATCGTATTAATTTTCAAGACAAGAAAGGAAAGGCAAGCTTTCTCCTAGCAAGAGTCTGTCTTTTTATGTGTACAAGAAAGTCCCTGTAAGACATCCCCTTATATTGCATTGGCCATAATGTAGTCACATGCCTACCTGATGTCAATAACTGTCAGGGAGAAGAAGAATGGTAATGATCAGCTCATGAGCCTGGCAGAACCCCTGGGGGAGGAGCTTTCCTTGGTTATCAGCCCAGGCAGAAAGCTAGGTTCTCTTAGCAAGGAAGGAGAAAGGGAAAGAAATGGGTGTTATGTAGGTAAATAATTCTACGTAATACCTCACTACTGAAAGATCCGTGGCCATCTGGATCTGTAAGTTCTCCAGCTCTTCCTTCCCATCGCCTAAGTCCTATTGTTATGGTTTAGATCTAAAATGTCCCCCCAAACCTTGTGTATTCAGAGGTGGGGCTTTGGGAAAGTGATGAGATCACGGGGCACCTACTTATCAGTGGAGTGATCCACTGGTGAGTTCATAGCTGAAGGTGCCAGTAGGAGGTGAGGCCTGGTTGAAAGTGGGTTGTGGGGCAGGGGCCATGGCCTGGAAAAGGGAGTATTCTTGTCTCTGGCTTCCCTTTGATTCTCTGACGGCCATGAGGTGAGCTTTCCTCCACCATGCTGTTTCTGACACGAAGCCAGCTAACCACAAACTGGATCCCCCAAAGCCATGAGCCAAATTAAATCTTGCCTCCTTTAAATTTGGGGTGTCAGGTATTTTTTTCCCAGTGATGCAAAAGTCACTGGCCAACTCATTCTTTGGGTTCCTCTGCAGCATCTTCTCTGACGCTCAACCTCCAGAATTGGCCAATCCTTCCTTGGAGCTGCCAGCCTACTAGTTCGCACCTTCCCGTTTGCTCTCCTATTCCACTGCGATCTTTATGTGGTGTCCCTGTGGCCCAAGGCTCCCTGAAGGAAGTGGTTGCATTGTATTCGTCGTGGTCTCTGACGTCTAGCATGATGCTAGACATAGTGAGTGCTCAGTCATCGTGGAACAGATGTTGTATAAACAAGCCCAAGATAGAAAATGATCATGTTTGTGGGCATTTTCTAGCGTGAAGGCCCACTAAATATGCACAATAGATAGCTATTCAATCCAACCACAACGTTTACCGAGGATCTATTGTCTGTCAAGCACCAGGGGCAACATAAGAGAAGCATAATACAGGTTCCACTTGTACCACAAAGATAGCTAACAATACACCATAGCATCTGATAAGTGTCTCATTAGAGCCATGGGAGTGGAGTGGCCGGGAAGAGACAGAGGACGCAGGGACACGGATGGAATGGTGATTCAAAACTACAGGTAATCCAAATCCTGACTTAATCAGTATCTGCCCAGCCCCAATCTCATAGTGATGTAGGGAAACAATCAGATTTGCATGTCATTTGTGTGGAATGCTTTGCCTATCTGTCAGAGCACCTGTGGCCCAGTGGTAAAAGGACCACAGGGTAAACAGCCCTAGAGGAGACCAGGGAGAATAGGAGACCTTGATAATTTATAGCTCAGATAGTCAGCTCTTGAAAGCCGATGCCATTTTAACCAGCCATTTGAAGATCAAATAATTCCATATTTCACAATTGTACTACCTTTGAGGTCTTTGTTGAGGTGCGTTATTGGAAGAGAGGTAATTAAAACCGCATGAAAGACACAATGGAAGGCACTAAACGGATAATGTTTTAGGCCCTTTGCTGTACGAAGCTGTGTTTGGCAGTGGGACACACTGAGTCCCCTAAAGCAATGAGATATACTTACCATTTGGAGGAGCTTGGACTTCTTTAATGATCTGATGGAACCTTTGTACTCAGGATGTTTTAAAATGCATAAAATGAAACACAGGCTTACAAAAGAAATCATCTGTGTAGAAGCACAGCTACAAAAGAGGTTTTAAAAAATTATGACACGATGATATATGTGCTTCTTTAGTAGCGATTTAAACACTAAGATCAAGCAGCATCTCTAATCTTTCATGCTGATCTGAAGTAGTATTAAGTATCCAATGAGATGGTGGCAACAACCGTCACAGGACCTGAAAAGACCTGTGATTTCTCTTGGTCACAAAGGCACAGGTGCTGCTATTACTCCTCCAGTTTGTTGCCTACATTCGTAATTATAGGATATGTTAAATTTCAGTTAGAGGTTAAGAAAAACCAAGGTATTTTATTTCATCCCAGCTCGGAAAGCTGGGTTGGAAACTGTTGTTCTGAGGTCCCTCTGTCACCCAGCAGTCTGGGTCCCTGCTTTAGTGACAAAAGAAATGAATACTAAAGCAAAGTATGAATCTACAGACAAAAACTTTAACTGGAAAGTAGGAGAGAATAAAGGGGAGCACAGCTCTGACAATCTGGTCCCCTAACGAAGAGCCCAGGCTTATGGGACGTGGTGTGGGCTGGGGTCAGTGCATCGTTACCTCAGTCCTGGCGTTGTAGCTCTGGAGGAACCCTCATGACTTCAGGGACAACTCGGTCCCCAGGAGATGACTGTTTCCGCTCAGGAGGGTGCTCTCACCGTGGAGTAGTCTGTCGGGCTCTGTTTTTCCTGGAACTCAGGCGATCACCAGTTTAGGACAGTGGTTGGAGAACTCTAGGCATCGTGCCAGAGAGGAGGTCAGGAATTTGCCAAAGTTGGCCATTTGGATGTCCCTACAAATCCTGAAAGTTACTTTAGTTATTCTTATCTTGGTGTCCCTAACCTAGAAGGGGGCTGAGATAGGCAGGGTTCATTTAGGGCTAACAGACCCATTTTGCCAAATTTTCCTAAATGATTAGCAGACCTGAATCCTAAGTTTTGAGATGATAAAGGATATGAAATGAAGGACAAGTTTTGGTTTACTTTTGTTTGACTATTGGGCCTCATGGGTTTTAGGAAAAAATACTTTCAAGCCCTTGATTGCCTCAGAGAAAAACATAATCCATGCTTTTAATGAGTAGCAGGTTAAGCACCCAGGACTGTATTTGTTCTCTACCCCATGGTGGCTCCTGTTTTTTTCTGTCCCTATAGTGGTTTCTGTGTCAAATCTACCACATGGAGACCACACTGAGAACTAATATCGGTCTGTGTTTTTCTGCCATTCGCGGACACGGGCCTCACATGTCACATACCACATACTTCACTTATTATTTTACAGCTTATGTTCTGCTCCTGCAAAGATATGTTCTGAGATAGGTTCAACCACAGGAAGAGAAGGAGCCCTATCAGGTTTCCGGTCAGATAAGACCTTTTTATTTCCTTTTTCATTTCCACAAATGCTCCTCGGAATGCGGCTCTCTGGCTCTGCTGTTGTGTTTCCCACTATTGTTTAGTAGTTGCTGGGTCCTTCGCACCCTGTCGTGTCCTTGCTTCCTGAGATGTGGGGATTTCATACAGAACACGTGAGTTCAGGAAGAAGAAACTCAAACTCTGTTAGAGATGTGTCTGCTGGTTCTCCAACTCCTCTCCAGGAAGAGATGCCTCTCCGAAGGGGAAATTTTGTTCCTCTTAAAATTCCCATGAAGAACTCCTGCAATTTTTCATCTTAAAAACAAACACAAAGCTGTGATCATGACTGGCTGGGCCAGCTGCTTAGTGAGTGGTACAGTGCATGGTTCCGCTCTCCTGTTTGGTCTACATCTGCCTAAATAAGAAGGGAAAGACAGAGCAAAGGGGACAGGGGAATGCTCTAGCACTGCTGCAAAGGATAGACTGGTTTTATTATTACAAAACTTAAGTTCCTTTTCAATCTAGAAATAAGCACATCGGGCACTAATTCTCCTTCAACGATTATTGTGGCTTATTCAGGGTGTATCTTCAAGATGAGCTTGCGTGCCCGTAAGTTTTGTTTAAAGGTAAGAACCTGTAGAAAAATCGACATCTAAACAAGAGGTAATTATGCTAGTGGGGGAAGAAATTATCAGACAAATCAGATATATGAGAGCAACAAATGATAAAATATGGAATCCTCGTATCATCATACTGAAAGGCTTTTGACCAGTTACCCACTTATTATTTAGACATCAGGAACATAGACTCAAGTTAAGAAGAAACCTTCTGGGTAGCTGTCTCCTTGACTATAGATCGTATTTTGCCACATCAGCCTTTGTTGACCTGCCTGTCAACGAAGGTTTCCCAAATACGTATCAGTGTTTCAGTTACAGGACAAGCAGAGTGCACAGCTCTTCTGGCACAGCTGTTAGCATGGTTTTCCTTCTGGCTTTGAATTGCTGGAGCTGATGGGAGCATCTTCAGGGTCATGGCGGGTAATTAGTAGGTTCTCAATAAACATTTGCTGATTCAAACAGAAGTCAAAGATGTGTCGCTGGCTAGGGAAGGCACAGAAAAGGTTTTCTTTTCTGTAAAAGCTTTTAAGTTTTGCAAAGCACACAGGAGAGGAGCATTTAGCACCAACGATGGGCAATGAAAAGATTTGAAATGAGCAAAATCAGGTCTGCCCCAAATGTTTAAATGCTCAGGATGCTATTGTTGACTAAATCACAGTTTATTTTTATTTATTATTATTATTATTTTTTTTGGTGGTACTGTGAATTGAACTCGGGGCCTTGCACATGCCTGGCAAGCGCTCTACCACTGAGCTATATCCACAGCCCCAGGTCGCAGTCTTTGTATGGTTTCCGCTGCCTGGGACAAACTTCCCCACTCTCTGGGTGGTGGCTTCACTGATCCTTCAGTTCTCAGCTGAGAGATTCCACTCACTCATGCCTTCCCTTGTGTCTTAAAGAGCTTTGCCCGCATCCTTCCTTCTTTCTGTGTGACACCTTTCCTTCAGGGTTTTCCCTGCCATGTGCAGTGGGATGTACTTGCCCAGCTTGCGAGAGTCTCCAGCCCTGGCAGGAGGCAGGAACTGCTTGAGTTCTCTGATTACCCTCAACTGCCAGCAAAGCACATACGACATGCTCAGTGAATGAACGCGTGTTATAAACAAAACGGAATAACTCACAGATCCATTACAGATAGTTGTTTCCACACAGCAAGCCACCCCTTCTGTCTACAGCCCACCAGTACCTAGCAAAGGGGCCCAGTACCCAACAGACTGTACTCGAACTGTGGATTCTCAAGCTTGAAGCTTGAAGTTTGTGGGTCTCACCTCAAGAGAATCTTAAAGCAGCCCACTGTCACCACAGACATTCTCCTTTTGGTTAGGCTTATAGAGAAAAGTGTGAAGTGTGGGGGAGGTCACGGGAAGAGCAGCTGTGGTGTTAAAGTGGAAGGAAGAAAAGAATTCGATAGCCCACCACCCTTTCACTAAGATATTTCTTTTTGAGATTTCCTGGGGAGGCCGGAAGCACAGGCTTATTCTTCCATGTATGTGGATAATCAACAGTACCTTAGAATCCCCAGCTAGGGCTGAGACACCCAGGGTAAGATACAAGATTGACCTATCTGTTTGAAAATTAAGGGTCTGATATGAAGTGTAACAATAGTCAACTTTCCTGTCACTGGGACACAATACCCAACATGCACAAGTTAAAAGAACGGCGGTTTAGTCTGGCTCATGGTCTGAGGGAATTCAGTCCACAATTTGATGCTCCAAGGTAGAAACATCCTGGCAGAAGGTCTTGGTGGAGCCAAGCTGCTTAGTTCATGGGAGCAGGGGAGCAGTGCTGGAGAGGAAGGAGTCAGGAGCCACATTTGGTACCCGAGGTCCCACCTCCATGACCCCCCAGACACTGGGAAGTATGCTTTATAATCCGCTTGGGGGTTCCCAAGCCAATCAAGGTGATAATTAAGCTTACCCATCAAATAAAGAAAAGAAAAAAATGAAAAAGGGGTTTTAGAGAAGATCTCCTGGGATTGTAGGGAGGACACAAGCAGAGCTGAATGCAAGGAGACAATGGGAAACATGGGGTAAGTTTCTTGTTCTTGCTGGAAAACCCCACGTAACAATAGTGGAAGGTGGCTGGTGGCCAGCAGCTGGGCAAAACTGCAAATTGACATGCAGGCCACACATACCAAAGTAGAAATGTCACCAAGAGACTGAATCCCAGGGCTGCTTGCAAGGGGAAGCTTATTGCTGCTGACTACCATTTCTCTCCCACTGTAAATACAGAGTCAACTTTTCATAACTCTCTCACACAAACTCTCGTGCTTGAAACTCACAAAAGTAGGGCCAGCCTCGCAGCTTTCTATTTCAGAAAACAGGAAATGGGCTCAGGGAGGCCAAGGGGTGGGAACGCCAGGGTGCTGTGTTGGCCAATGGAACCCACGGGACGCACTAGAACAGGGAGAGGCTCCTGGACCATGTAGGCCCCAGTGTCTGGACCACGAAGACCCACTGAGTTTCTCTCAGGCGGAAAGAGACTTTTTGTCCAGGCCAGAGATGCCCAGGGAAGAGATCGGTGAACACGAACCAGAATCAAGGTGCAGCTAGCCCAAACAGCACCTTTGTGTGACTTACGAAAGCGCATTCCTACCCCTTCCTCAAGATACTCTGCTTACATCTGTTGGGAAGCCATTGTCATGCACTGGACGATTGGAATAAGACACAACACTGCCATCTGCCAGGAAGCTGTCATAAGAAATACACACCAACTGTGTTTATTCTAAGTGTGGTGTCCTTTCGATGGGGTGCCCTTACACTCCACTTGCACGACTGTTCCGAGTGGTTCTGTTGGAAATCCAAAGTTCTAATGTGCTCCAGTGGCATCCAACCTTGACCTATCAGGAAGACAAAGAAATGATGCATGGAGACTCTCTCAGGCAGTGTGTTTCATCATCAGGTGCTCCGATGGAGCTCACAGTGGGAATTAGTTTTCATAATTGGTTCACTTGAACAACACACTGATATTTGTCTTCTGCTACCCACAGAGATCCATCTCTTGGGACGGTGCTCTGGGTAATGGTTTTAAACATTCACAGTGCAGAATCTCCAGTCCCACCCAACAGTTTCTGGTTCTCTAAGTCCAGGTCAGATTCTTATGTCTATTTCAGATAGTACTTTGATAGGAGTTAAAAATTTGAGAATTGTTGTCCCAGGGGAAGAAATTTGAATTTGCTGCTCAAGAAGTTCAAGGTGGTTGTATCAGAGCCGTCCAAAGCTGAACTTCCTTGCTCCAATGTCCTTATCAATCCTTGGCAAGATCATGATCCTTAGCATTTCTTTTCCTGCCATGACCAATCTGTGACGTGCAGAATGGACAAAACATAATTAGTGGGTAAAACCTGTCTGATTCTCAGAGAGGCAAAACCATGATATTTCAAAAGACAGCTATCAGAAGGACATTATCAGCATCTTGGAATATTTGTGTAAATCTATAATCTGTAAATTATCAAGGTTCCATAGTAGTCAAATACTAAACATGCAATTGATGTGTGTGTGTGTGTGTGTGTGTGTGTGTGTGTGTGTTGCTTGAAATTCAGAGTAAGGTAGTAATATGTACTTGATTTCCCAACTTTAAATATTACCATATCAAATGACTGTTGATTTACCCCCCACCTAACCCCCCATTATCTCTGAGGTGGAAAATAAATAACTTGTATATTTCTCCCTGATTCATGTCTGGGGCTCTGAAATTAAATAACACATAAAACTAAAAGGGATGCCCTAGACCTCCTGGGGGATAGCCCTGGTTATTCTGGAAATAAATATAGTTGTGTGCAATCAAATTTCCATTTGTCCAGAATTACCTCACTACATGGAAGCTGCCCACACAATTACACTTGAGTTAGAGTATTTGAGCCCCACCCACTGTCTCCCTATTAGTAGCATGGTGGGATGAAGGCAAGCAGACCATGTGCACCCAAGTGGAAAAGCCACTGAAGGCCTTTTCCAGGTGGGGTCCCACTGCTGGCCATCAGCTCCCTCTTACTGTAATTACATGGGTTACTTTTCAGAATTCTTTTACGCAAGAGCTTAACCTTGAAACTCACACAAGTAGAGCTGGACTTGTATTTCTGCCTTGAGGAAGCCAGTGAGTGGGAAAAGTCAGGCAACAGACTGACTTTCTGAGCCTCAACTCTCAGCATTTGAGGAACTTCAGAAAATTGCAGATGCCCAGGCCCAGCTATAGCTTCTCAAAAGATGGAACCTGGAATCTATTGTTTTGAAAGTGCCACCAGTTCAAGTAAACAGCCAAGGGCGATTACTGTCAGCCTGATGTGTGCTTTAATTGGAGAATCCAGAACAATAATATGAAAATCATTTTAACTGAAACATAAGGTAAGAAACTTGGCTTTTTCAAATCACAATTGAGCAACATCAGTGTGTCGCGTATTGTATCATAGAAGAAAGAGTCCACTGGAGTTGAACAAAGGGCAGGCGTCCTGCTTTAGAACGGAAGGTCTTGGGGGAATTGTCTTCAGGTTCTTGGTATCCTGAACAAAGAATGGTGTAGGACATGCAGAAGGATTAAGAATAAGATTTATTAAAAGTGAAAGTACACTGCACAGGGTGGGAGCAAACACCAATAGGGCAAACACTGGGTCTCTTAAGGTCCTGGGATCCAGAGTTGGGAGCCCACAGGAGTCATAAGAGGGGGAGTTTTGGACCATACAAGGCTCTTAGAGGAACTTGCATGGTATCCACACCCACGTGGTGGAGGGTAGAAACAAAGCAAAGCAAATGTGGTAAGATGCAAGCAAGGATCATCCAGTTTTGATTTTGCACAAGCGTGGGAGTAATCGGAGGACAAGGTGATCTTTATCTCTTGGTTTTCTGATGTTTTGATATAGTCATCCTTGTTCTGCCTGGTTTCTCAATTTTTGCCCCATGGCTTCTGCTGTTTATTTGTCCTGCTCTATCTCCTACCTTAATTTCCCCCGAGCAGCACAATTTCTGTTCCAGTGAGTGACCAAGGGCAACATAGAGAATGAAAAGATTCTTCAGAGACGAGACTGAGTTCAATCACCCCAAAGCCCAGAGGGGCTATTTCTCCACTGAGAGCGCCCAGCCATTAGGCAGACTCTGGGAGAAGAAAAAAGCCCTGGGCCTGAGAACTTTGGCTTTTATTCAGTATATTAGTGTAAGAAAAAAAAGTAGGAGAAAAGCAGTTTGGGCACAGAGCTCTCAAGGCCAGGTAGTTTTTCTTGGGAAAAGGGGAAAGGCATAGCCAGACTCAACATGCTTAATCTAAACTTGTTTAACCATTCAATTCTCACACAGCCTGTGCACTTTGCCCCACAGTTTAACCATTCACTGCTCACAGAACCTGCGTGTTTATTTATTTATTTTATTTTTTTTGCCAGTAATTCAATTATTAGCGTGCTCTTGCTCTTTTTTAATCATTTGGTTTGATAATTCACTCCTGGCCAGTCCTCCACAGATTCCCATAATTTATTATGCATCATCGCAGCCTCTTCCTTTATGGGATCAATGGAGCACTCATCCTAAGTGGTCTAAAGGAGAAGCGAAGATGTCTAGGTTCAGGTGGGAGTTGTTGATATCCACAGAAGGCCAGAAGCCTGTGGTGGAACACTGCTTGAATTTTGGGAGAGAGGACTGTACTAGTTTGTTAAATAGGTAAAGGCCACAAGCACAAATAAGAACAATTAATATAAGAATCAGTCTAAATTACCCTATTAATGACCATTTCCAACTCTTGAGTTCTTAGGAGGGACTCTTTATATAGTCCTTTGTTTAAGTCTCCGTACACACATTAATTTTCTAACTTACAAGGTTGGTTTCTACCTTTTTTGAGTTGTTTAACCAGAAATAATGTTTTATTTCTCATGGTGTAGACCTCCCCATTTGTGTGGGGAGGACGTCTAATGCCCTTCTGTTTTGTAGGACCATTTCAGCTAAAAGATTAGGCTTTCCTGTTGAGCTCCTATAGCCTCTTCTCATGACTGCTAGAGTTAAATCATGGATTTAACAGGAACAGTTAGTAAAGAATTGTTACAAAAATCCAGAAAGGTACAACAAGAAGAGGATTATCCATAACATAAAGACTAATAGTAGCATTATACCTAGAGGTGAAGTCAGTTTGTGCTGGAGTGACTCATTGATCATGGCTTAATTTAAGAAAAAAAATTAATTTTATGCCAAATAAAGTATAACAGATCTCCCTGAACTAACAGGTCCCAAATAAAGTCTTGAAATAAATGTCTGAAAGTATATCTAAGTCACAGTCAGCCAGAGCTTCCAAGAGAGTGTCATGGAACTTAAAGATATGATCACTGTTTATACTCATTAGATAACTTATCTGGCTTCTGTGGCTGTGTTTTCTCACTTACGTTACTTGAGGGTTCTATTTCAGTTCTGTGGTCTCAATAAAGATACTTAAATTTTAGGGGGACAAGGGCAGCACATCCCAGGGCATGTTCACTTTAAATGTAGAAGGTCATCGCTTATTTCAAGAGGAGGTTCCCTTTGAAACTGTTACAGTGACAACAGTAATCTATGGGCACAGACACAAATTTTTAGATGGCAGTTTCACTGGCATGTCATAGCCATTTAATAAAACAATAGCAATGGATTTCCTGTGACTTCCCTAATCCCAAGTCTTTGTTCTGGCTTGCAGTCATAAATGTGGATTCACTTCCTTCAAACAGGCTTAGGGTCCAGTAAGAAAGTCGTTGGTTGTACACAGGACAGTTGGGCCATTTTTTGAAAGTCTAATTTTGTGTCACTCCCCAAAGGGGGTTGGTCAAAAGGCCTTTGATTCAGCGCTTGGTTGGATATGCCATTTTTATTGTCACTGAAGTAGATCTAGTGATGGATTTTACCTACCACTGGGCTTTATATATGACCAGCAACTGCTACTCCTCTATTTTATAACTGGCTTTCTACACCTTTTTACAGTTTCTATACCTTTATACCCTTTCTACAGTTGGACAGAACCTTATTGGAGCTGTTGAGATTTTTTTTTTTTTAACCATAGTTCTCAACTGTAACCTTTAAGGCTCCTGATAACTTCTAGAAAAAAATGGGCACTGGACTACTGAGGCACATAACCCTTTGGCTTGCCCCACAAGTATATTAACTTGCTCAAAAGCCTCTTGAGCCCCTTTTTTCTTAATTTCCTATGGTTTCTCCTTTATCAAGCTATATAGAAAGCAGGCAGCTTGAGCAAGGTGGGGTATGAAAATGTGGCAATATCCTAAGAGTATTCATTGGTACAGGCCACTGTGAAATTTTCTTGATGACCTTGTCAGGTATCATGCATATCATACCCAACCATAAGACTCCCAAAACTTTATAGTCATTCCAGCCCCTTGCACCTTATGGAGAACAATTTTCCATCCCTGATCCTTCAGGTGTCCTTGAATATCTACCAGGGTTTTCCATGACTCTGTAAGACACTCAGAGGTTAGCACGATATCATTTATGTAATGAAACACTTTTACACTGAGTGGGCAGGATAGGAGGTCAATGTCCTGGGTCAGTACCATAGGCAAATGGTGGGACTGTGCAAGAATCCCTGGGAGAGTATTTGAAGGGCCATTGCTGTCTATTCCAGGTGAGTGTAAACTGGTGATTGGACTCAGGAGCTGATGGAATACCAAAGAAAGCTAGCACGATCTAAGACAGTGTGATAGGACCCCATAGCGTGCACCTGCTATTCACACCAATGTTGGGCACAGGGGAATGGAAAGAGGATACCGCTTTATTTAACTCGCTATCATCCATAGTCATTCTCCATGAGCCATCTAGCTTCTTACCAGTCATAGTGGACTGCTGAAAAGACTGTGGTCTGGGCAGACAATTTCTTTATGCCCTTCTGGTAGTCTGTGCTGTTTGGTATTAACTACCCTGCAGAAGGCTGATAGCTTTACTGGCTCCCCACTTGCTCAGCCATCACTGCCTTTGCAGTCCATACTACATGGGATTTTGTGATTGTGGTGTGTCTTCTTTACCTGTGAACATCTCAAGATCTGGATTTTCCAGTGAGAAGTCTGTTAGGTTACCTCAGAGGAAATTTGTGATTTCAGCAGAATCCTTTTTGGTAATTATCATCAGGCATTTATGCATTAGAACCTTTCCTTTACAACCTCCTGGCTCCACTTACCTTTTGATAAGGCTGGCATAAGTGATTCCATCATGATAGGGATTCTCAGAAAATCTAGACTAACATTGCTTCCAGTGCTGGATGTCTGCAACTGAAAAGGGGACTTAAGATCCTGATAGACCTTTCCACACCAGTGATGTTCCTTAGAAGAAGCTGCACTCTATGTACAGAAATGTGCTCTAGGGTGACCAGGAGAAGGCTGAAGGGTCCTAGGCCTCTTTGAAGAGCTAGCCAGACAATAGTGTTATAACTTAGATTGCCATTTTCTTGCCATTGTTCTTCATTCTCTAGTCTGTATCAGAACCAAACTATATAGCAATAGAAAACAGCTGTTTCTTTGCCTGGTTATTGGGTCAAACTGTTTGCAGTCATTACGGATACAGCCTAATGGTGTGAGGTCGGAGGGATCAGCAAGATGTTTCCTATGGTTCTTCATAGGGCTTATGAGAGAGGAGAGAGAAGACTAGCTCCTCCTGAGGGTGTCCCTGCAACAAAATAGAGACCCATTGAACTCTGGAGTTTTTTTCTAGATGCTCAAGTTTCCAACCAGCCTATGGGCACTGTCTCATGATCACACTATTTGTCATGGGAGTCTTCAAGTTGCAGATGCCCTACTGACATGTAATTGTCTCACCCATGCTTGTAAGAGTGCAACCAGATGATTAAGATAATGAGATAAGAAATGGGTCTCCTCATCTCCTGGCTGGCTCACCATCGGTAGTCCTATCAGGAAGAGACTGGCAAGTAAGATCTCAAAGAACACAATTAGAGTGCAAGAAAGGTCAGGGTGGCCCTTTAGAGCTCTGGAAGCCAGGTACTCCCTCAATTCCCTTACCTCATTGTGATTTCTGCAATACTAGATAATGAAATGATATGTGGCATCTCCAAAATGGCTCTGTATAGTCATGAAAGAAAAGAGTCTCATTTAAGTCATGGTCAGTCTGTTGGGGATGATTCTCTTCTCCTGCCATTTTCCCTCTCTAGTCATAGCTGATTCATATACCCTACTGGCGAGGATTCATGAGTCAGATCATGTGGCTTTGCCCCTAGATCCAACATTATGTGCTATGTGATTCAATTAGTTAAACCAATCCTTGTGTATTTCATCTTTAAAGTGACGTGTCTAACTCTTGCTTTCCCTGCAAGATGCATTGTGCGGCTAAATCTATTCCCATATACAAGTATGAATACAATACATTTTATTACCATCATTACAAACAGCACCATTGGATTTACTAGTTGCAAATATTTTCTCCAAATTAGTTTTTAATTCTGAATCTCATGTATCATTAAATATCCCATCTTTGGGTGGCCTACCCTCTTGCTTATCCCTGCTGGAGGCATGGTTTAGAAGCATGTTTTATTTCCCTTTAGCCACCGAAGCCAGGACATTCCAAAGTATTGAAGAAAGGAGGGAGAGAAAGCCAGGGGTTCTCAGTCAAGATAAGAGATTGGGAGGAGGGGCCTGGCGATAAATCATATAGTTTCAGATTTAAGAAAAGGTCTTGATGAATAAGGGAGTGGTCCGAGACTGTAGGCCTATTCTGCCCAGTACAGTAACAGCCTCACATGGTTACATAATGTAAATAAATTAAAGCTAAACACAATTTAAATTCAGCTCCTCTGTCATATTAGTCATATTTTAAATGCTCAATAGTTGTATGTGGCAAGTGGCTACCATGTTGGTCAGTGCCAAAAGAGAATATTTCTATCATTGTATAAAGTTCTCCTGGACAGGCTGCCTCAGAGGTGATTTCCCCCCATGATATATTCACATTTAAGTCAGAAAACAGCCCTGTAATGTGAGATACTGGGAGGCTGGGTGAACTAGGCTATTCCTCTACAGTTTCCCACCTACCATCCACCCCAGCCTGGAGGAAGACTGGGGAGTACTGATGGGAGTCACTGACCAGGAGGAGCCAGAAACCTGGATGAAACCTTTCAGTGGCAGCTAGGACAGGTGAGACCTTTCTTAGACCCTTGGGAACATCCAGGAATAAGTGGGAAACATTTTAACACCAAACTAAGACCAGTGCACACTTCCTTTCATATTGTAGCACTCTAAAGGACAACTGACAGTCTCTGCCTGCTGCTGGTACCTCTGACTATTTCAGGACAACCCACATCTCAGGTTGTAGTTGAACTGAAGGCATGGTTCAGCAAATTCTGCCACACGTCTAGTTTTAGGTAGAAATTCTCTCATCACACAAACATAAAACAGCACTGTAAACTTGACGGAGTCATAGCTCTCTGTACTACAGGCCAGCACCTGAGGCAGAGTTCTGGTCCCCCACAGGCCACATTTCAGTACTAATCCCAAGCCAGTGGCCGGAAACCTATGTGGGACCAGGCATCAGGTGCCATCTTAACAGTGCAGGTGTTCAGGCTTGGCTTGATTCTCATTCCTTATTCATTGTCAGTGTGTGTGTGTGTGTGTGTGTGTGTGTGTGTGTGTGTGTGTGTTTTGAAAGTGGAGATTAGATTATCTCTGAACTGTTTTAGCCAATCCATACTTCCTAACTATCTTTAATGAGAGTCACTTTTAACATGCAGCATGCCAATTAAGACATTACTTTCAGCAATAAAAAATCAATTGTTGATATTCAGTTTGCGCACTAAGAAATCACTGGTTACGGACTGGGAAATCCATGGCAGAGTCAGCCCAGTTTGATAGAATGCCAGCTGGCCTCCCTCCGATGGGAAGTCCTGAGTGACCACGAGCCAGCATTTGCTAAAGTACTTTAAGGAAGTTACTGTAGCAGAACATGTACGAGGAGAAGTTAGGTAGGGTAAACTCAAATAACAGATTCCATCTGTCCTGAAACCTGGATTGATTTTCCTAGTCTCTATCTTCAGTCTATGTTCTTTCAAACACAGTTGTGTGTGTGTGTGTGTGTGTGTGTGTGCACCCGGAAAGCTTCCATCACCTTCTTCTAGCTTTTACTCTTCTGATTTTGAGTTCAGGGCTCTGCTCCTTACTAAGCATCTCTTGCAAAGTCTTAGTTGTCTCTGACTCTTTGAGGAGCCTGTTTTTGTAGACTGGATCTGGAGATATTCTTTGTTTTCCATAAGACTCCTATTTGTCAAAACAATCATCATACAGGTTTTGCTTAATTTAACTTTCTCCTTTTTAAAACAATTGTCATATGATATTTGTTTAATTTTACTTCAAATTCCAAATTAACTAGGGATGGGAAAGATTTTTTGCTAAGGATTGAACCTGGGGTCTCACACCTACTATGCCAATGCTCTACTGCTGAAGCCACACTCTCCAGCCTGGTAGGAAACTTCTTGAAAGACCTCCTTCCCCTCCCCTCCCCTCTCCTTTCCTCCTCTTCCCTCCTTTCCTCCTACCTCTCATTGTTTCCAGGATTTAATGCAATACCTGCCACTTATATGCCACCATTAAATGATTATTACATAAAAGGAACATGACTGATTTAATCATATCTAGGTGTAAATTTTTTATTCCAGTTGTAGTTTTTAGAATGGAAGGCTATTATTCATATAATAAGCCACATTTTACAACCTTCTCGAGGAAAAGACTCTATTCTAAACGTCATATACATTTAATCTTCTTTTTTTTAACTGATTTAATCTTTACAACAATCCTACACAATAGATATTAACATCACCCTTTTATAGCCCAGGAAGCTGAGAAGTTAAACGACTTGCCCAATGTCTCCCAGCCAGAAATAAGAGAACCAGCCACACAAGCTGAACTGCCCTGCTCCACCACACCTTGCCACCCTGATGCTCCTGCCTCAGAGGCAGCTGACCATGGTCCGAGGTCCTTGAAACTATGAGGCAAGTTAAACCTCTGTTCCTTTATGTTGTGGGTGTTGGGTAATTTGTTTCGGGAAGGGGAAGGCTGGCTAATACAGTGGGGGGGAGGCTGGGGAGGAACTGACAGGGAAGAAGGAATTCCACTGAAAAGCAGAGAAGAACAAGTGTAGAGGGTAGGGAGCACCCTTCTACCTCTGTTGGGACAGCGAAGAGCACGAGTGGGGCCCTGTGGTCACTGATCACTGCCACACGGCCTGCTGGAACTTCCCATTTTCTAAAAGAACAAGACTGGGAAGCTCTGTGTGTGTGTGTGTGTGTGTGTGTGTGTGTGTGTGAAATTTTCCCATTTTTAGAACAAAGCATCTCCTCTGTATTGAAGCTGGAGTCCACCCGTTTGTGAACTCTCAGATCCACCAATGAGGGAGGTTCCAGGATTCAGAACTATCAAGATTTTTTGATACTCTAGAAACAAACGTGAATGTCTACATCTAAACTACTGCACCGAACCGACTGATTTTCCTGGCCCTCTCCCAGTCGCCGACTTGGATTTGTTGCAGAATTCCCACTTATATTTTCCAAACATCATATATGTATGCACCACTTCACAGTTTTTAAATTCACATCTACATATCATGCATATCATGATTTACTTAATAGCTTTCTCTTTACCGGCTCTGTGTTAACTTGCTTTTTAAAACCTAAGACTGCTGTAGTCAGTAGTAAAATCATGTGTTGGGTGTGGTAGACGTAGTTCGTTCTAAGTACATTAAAATAAATAGACAACTAATGGAATTAATATTGTTCATTCTGTCTGCCACTTAAATACATCCTCTGGTTAATATGCCATTCATGGGCAGTGAGGATGGCTCTTCCGAAACACACTCTTCAGTCAAGGCTAAGAGGAAATGCTGGAGAAGCAGGAACAGACATTGTGCTGGGCTGGGAGAGGAGGAGAAATCACATTAGAGCTAATTCTATTCCACTTGATAAGAAATATGGGAGTTTTATAGTTTCACCGTTAAAGACATACTGAGGTTTTATTAAAGAGCTCCCCCGCCCCACCAGTGATTTAGAAAAATCTCTGCCTATCTCCCGTATTTCATTTGCCTGTTATCTCCCTACCACTAAAAACAATTTGCATGAAAACAATCACTCTTTGCTCACAGGAGTCCTTAGGATCCTGCTGGTTTCTTACTGGCTCAGCCTGATGCTTTGTCTGGGATTTAATCACAAACCCCTGCTTAGAGTTCAGTTGGGAGCTGAGAGCAGCAGAGCCAGGCCTCAGTCCTGGGGAGGTGGCTTCTCTACCTGGAATCATGAGGGCTGCTTCCCAGGGACGGAATGCCTCAGAAATGTACCCACAGGAGGGCTGGAGAGGAAGGAAGAAAACGGGGAGGTGGGGATTTAATTTTATAGAGTGAATCATTCAAAGAGCTTTCTGCTGCAGGGTAAGAAAATTGGGAGTTTTGAGTAGCTGAGAGGAAAGAGTCCTTGTCCAATCATCTTGCCTTGGGCAGAAAAGACACACAGACATTTGCCATGGTACCATCCTTGGCACTATTAGTTGATAATATCTAGAAGTTTCTGAGTGGAGCTTACACTATTGACACTGGCACGAGAGAGCATTTGGGGGACTATTTTCCAGGAGGGATGCTAGTTGTTTTTTTCCACCTTGTTTTTTTAAAGCAACTTTAAAAACAAATTATAAAATCATTTCTTCAAAACAGAGATCATGTTGGTTTTCTGCCCACTACTGAATGCAAGTAAAGCCTAGGGTGTGTCAAGTAAGTACTTGACTCTTAGTTAAATTAAATCAACTTAAATATTAATTAATCAAACGAGTTAACACATTTTGGGGGAAATGGAGTAGTGTGAAAAAAAAAAGAAATAAAAACCTCCAATAATGCCACCAACAAGGACAGTCTGTTACTATTTTGATGCAGTTGCTTCTGGTCTTTTTCTTTGCACACACATTTCTTTTTTTCCATGTGAAGCCGAGACTGTGCCTTCTGATGAATTTTGTATTCTGCTTTTGAAAATTAATGTTATAGCATGAGAGATTTCCAAGAGCATCCGTCTGGAAAAACCTCCCTTTCAATGACTGGATGTCACCTCCACCTAAGTGAGTGTGTCATGGATTATTTAAGCATCGCCATACCTGGCACTCAGGATGCTTTCAAATTCTTGACTGGGACTCAGTTCGTTGCATTCCTGGTGCTCCTTCTAGGTGGCAGGCTGTGTATGGACCCCCAGATACAAGGATCAGGCAAACTCCTAACTAAGGAGGGGTAGTGGAGGAGGACCTGGGAGGGTAGAAAGCATGAGGACGTGGGTGGAAGGCCAGGATGGAGCAGTCCTCAAACGCCAAGGGAGAGGAGATTGCTGGGGAGAAGAAAGTGGGCAAGGGCCCAAGGGGGACCTGGATCACGTCTGTAGACTGTGCTCTGGCCCCGGGCCTTATCCGGTTCCTGCGCCACGGGCCCCACCCTGCCCTGCTTCGAAGACGTCACACGCAGTTACAGCTACCTGGACCCACCCTCTGATTTCAGGCTCCTTGTCTTTCAGCTCCTGAGCTCAATCTTCACCTTCCTGACGTGGCTACTTCCATTTATTATGCATTCTCAAAAAAATCACTGCTCTTCTTTGTAAACAAGTTATATTTATTTCTACAATCCTTGATTATTGGGTGTCCCCATCACTGGGAGTCTTGCAGATAACTAAAAATATATCACGTGAATGCGTGAAGGTGTGGGGCTGAAGATATTTTAAATAAATGCTCAATAGGTGTGAGCATATAGATGAGGGAGAGCAGGTGGAGGAGTCTCACCAGCTTCCTTCCGCTCTTGCCTGTGCCCCAGGAGAAATATTTTCTGGCCAGGCATTTGGGAACAGGGCCAAGAATGAAGCCCATGAACTTGGTGACCCAGGAGAGCCAGCACTGCTTCTGTAACATTAACAGGAAGGAAGGTAGTGGAAACCTCTCCTTGTGCCCTAGTTGTTCTTATCAAGAGAAGCAGGGATAGGATGTTTGTACGGTTCTTTATACAAGGCAGACAGCCAGAGGTGGTCAGCAGAGAAGGAAGACCTGTAGCGGTATAGATGAAATGACTGTTGAGGATTCGGGGACTTTTCTGGTGACGATACCATCAGCCATGGAAGAATCCATTTCTAATAGCTCCTGCTTATACATTATTCATGAAAGCAGGAAGACAAAGCTGATAACATCAGAATGATGCCACTGTCCAGAAAATCTAATGACTGTAGCTTGAAGGCATGCATGGAAAAAAATATACATTATTTTTGCCAATTTGAGGTTTGGAAGGCTTACAAAATTAACCCAAACTGGAGGAGGTGGTGAGTGCTTCTTTTGGTAAAAGGCATGGCCTCCCACAGAAACATCTGGTTCTCAGTGGCATCTGAGCCCTCTCGTTTCTTAGCCTCTAATGGAGGAATTAATGCTGCTCTCTCTAAACAGCTCTAGGTTTTCAAATCAGTCCCTATTTTCATAACTGTCAGTCAAAAGGCAGGGGTAAGAAATAGGACTTTGTGGATTTCAATATAAATTATTAGCTTCTAATCTCTTCAAGCCTAAGGGACAAGTGCTTTTTAAACAGTGAGAGTATTCTGCTGCTGCTGAAATCTGATGTTTTCCCCTCCAATTCTGATTCATTACAACTCTGCAAGATTCATTCCATCTTTAAACCCCTTCTGACTCGCTGTCAAAAAGCCAGGAGGTTGGATTGTTGGAGGGAAAGAAAGAAAATTGGGAAGGGAGGCCCTGCCAGTTCTCCCAGGAGCAGCCACAGCGAGAAAGCAGCTCACTCTGATTCTTAATTTGCTATTTTATTTTGCAATTTACGTATTTACTTTGCAATTATTAATTTGTTATATGCCGACCTTTAGTGTAGAATGTTCTGGATTCTTAAACATGGCTTGATATGTTCCTATCACATTCACAAATTCATGCCGCAGTCACGGGGAACATATGCCTTGTCAAAAGTATTTGTAAACTGTTTGAAAACTAAAAAACAAACCTGGCTTTATTCCCTGCCTTCATGCAGCCCACAACCTGTGTAGGCAGAGAGACACATCGCTGTCATTGCCCCAAAAGTGTTTCTACATATGTGCTGGTGAGAAGGTCCTCAGACAATCAGATCTTATTTAAATAATTACACACCTTATTTTCATCTGTATTATGCAACCATAACTAGCCCTTCCAGTCTGTAATTCCACAGATAACTGCCTAGGAGATTGGTGAAGTTGCCTTAAAGAAAATACTAATAATAGATCCAATGGTGGATGTGGAAAAGTCACAAAATTGGTAAAATAATAATGAAAATAGTCAACACTTACAGGGTGTTTTTAGTTACTTTCTGGTGCTGGGACAAAATACCAGACACTATCAAGTTAAATGAGAAGAGGGTTATTTCAGCTCACAGTTTCTAGAGGTTTTAGTCCAAGATCGGCTGGCTTCAACACAGAGAGGCATGGCTGAGGGGCATGACAGAGGAGAAACAACTCATAGTGTGGTTGCAGGAAGTACAGACAGGGAGCAAGGGAGGAGGAGGGAGATAGACCTTTGTAGGCCACACTCCTGGTGACCTACCTTCTTAGATCAGGCTTCACCTACCAACAACACAGTTAACTATAAATTCACCAGCAGACTCATCTTCTGATGAGTATCAGGCCCCCATGATCCAAACACCACCCCAAAGCCCCACATATGAGCACATGAGGCTTTGGGGGGATCTCTAGATATAAACCAGAACACAGAATGCACAGTAGGGAGCATTTCATTCTTTTTGTACTGGGGATTGAATCCAGGACCTTCACACTGAGCTCCAACCCCAGCCCTTTTTAATTTAAATTTTGACACAGATCTCACTAAGTAATTTGTCCAGGCAGGGCTCAAACTTGCAATCCTCCTGCCTCAGCCTCTTAGGGTGCCAGGATCCATGTTCTTCTCTGCAAGTGCTCTTTGCATTTTTGCATAATCTTTACATAACTGCCAGGTGTGATTGTTATCCTTATTTTGCCAATAAGGAAATGGAGCCAGAGTTTAAGTCACTTGCCTCAGCCCAACAGGTATTGGATTCTAAGCTGGGCACCTGGCTTCCATGTGCATGCTCAAGGGACTGAGGCTTGGGAAACAAGGAGCCCAGGGGCCAATGACCAGTACAAAGTGGGAGTCAGAGAAGGTTCGTGGCAGAGGTGATGCTTGAAGCAGCTCCTGAAAGGTAAATGGAGAAGGGTCACTGGCGATTGTCATGGACAACACGGAGGGAGCAAGGTGTGCTGTGAGGTGTGTCTGGGCTGTGAGTGGTCAGGGGACTGTAGGTGGGGTTTGGCAGGGCAGCAAGGGAATGTAACATGGGAAGAGGTCAGGACCATCACTGAAGCCTGTGTATCTGCCCAGACTTCCTCATGGGTCACAGGTTGGTTAAGTGGGTTCCACTCTGGAAAGATGCCTTGATGGCTACATAGGGACTGGATGACTTAGGAGGGCTACAAGGCTTTTCCTCTCTCAGTTGCCCAGGAAATGGAAACTTTATGGGTCAGAATGAGCATTACCCCATGGCTGCCACCTCTGGAGCCAGCTGTCTGTTTGGCGAGGTTGTCTGGTGACACATAACCCACCCCCTTCTTCCTGCTCCCTGTGCAAAGCTCTGGTCTTGTGGAGGGAACTGGGCTGCCTGCCCCAAGCTGAAGACTCCTAAGTCCAGGACCCTAGAAGGCCATCTCACCCTCTTACCCTGTCACCAGCTGCTCTTTTTCCTGCTCCTGAGGGAGCTGAGGCAGCCTGTTCCCAGCCTAGGCTACTGTTCTGCAGATCCAAGTTTCCCCAGAAAGGCTCCAAGGCTGGATGCAGGAGGCCCTATTCTAGCCCAGTCCTTCCTGTCTTGTTCACCAATCCAGCAGTGTCTGTAACAAACCAGTTACTGTATGTTAATCTCTATGTAGGTCCTGGTCTGGCTTGGACCAGAATCTGGAAGGGAGGCATGTGATTAATTCACATCAGAGACCACTGTCACTTTAGTCTAATGTGTGGTTACCATCCTGGTATGGACAGGGCTTAAGAAACCTGCTGAAGGTCACAGTTGTAAAGAGTAAAGACAAGACTCCAACAGATGGCTTTTCTAAATTTTAAAACCATTTTTTTAGCCAGTTGTGGTGGCGCCTCCTGTAATTCCACCACTCTGGCAGGTTGGGGCATTAGGATCCCAGGTTCAAGCCCAGTGTAGGCACCTTAGCCACTTGAGAAGGCCTTGTCTCAAAATATATAAAATAAAAGAAAATAAAGTAGGGTCAGGGATGTAGCTCATTGCAAAGGCCCTGGTTCAATCTATTGCTGGCCAAAAATAAAATAAAAAATTTTTTCAGGTAGCTAAAGTTGTCATTGAAATTTCTAATATAGTAGCATAACTGTTAGAAATCAGTTTAAACACATAGTCTCTCTGAATAGCTTTTGATGTGCTAAAATGAAATAATAATGTGAATGATTAAATTATAATTATGACAGAGGGGCGGCTGCCAATATGGATAGACTTAAACATTTTATAGAACTCAGTGTTAAGAGGGGCCAATTTTTTTTCTCCCTTGGTTCTTCTCTGAATTTCAATGAATTTTTCATCTGCTTATTAATTGGGACAAATCTCAGATTGTGCTTTGTAATTAAGGTCTTATGTGTTCTTCCAGATCTTATATTTGAATTAAATGTTAATTTTTCAATGAGAAAAATTAGGAATTTGACAACTGCCTTCCTGGCAATAGAATATACATGCTGCTTGTCAAAAAAGATTGAATGCTTGAATTTCTAAGATAGGGAGTGATAGATTATTCATCATGAAATTGCACACTCATTTGCCCAGTATCATAATCAATTGCTGACAGCAGTTTTTCTGGAAACCCATTTGTGAAACGCATTTAGTAGTCTAGGCACTGAGTATTAACTTAAATTCCTTGACTTGCCATTAGTCTTTATAACTTTCCTTTAGTCCACATCCTATTTTTCTCTAATCTCTATCAATTTCAGAGTCACTAAAAGAAGTAAAGTTATGTTGTGTGGGTTCATTTTTTCCTTAGCAATAATAATAGTTATGACCACATGTTCTTGGGATCTAGTTCTCCATAAATCTCTCATATTTATGCACAATTTAGGAGCTGACTGTCTTCATTCTGGACTATCTTGTCAAAGATGTTTGTTAACAAACAGCCTTGGAAGACAAAGATAGTCTTTCATTCTGGGAAAAAGGGAGGCATGCACATGGCCCATTATAAAATATTTGGGTTCCCTAACTAAGGGTTCCTCTCCTGTGAGGTTGGCCCCCCTGTACATGCAGATATTAACTTTGCATCACCCTGTGGGATCTGAGATATCTAGGTATATCTCTGTCAATGTGTCTTGACAATTTCATGAAGTGGGTATCACTATTATTTCATTTTACAGGTCAGGAAACTTGGCACAGAGATCCTACTTGAGTAGGTGTTGGAGCCCAGATTTGGAATAGGCAGTGTTGTTCCGGCATCTGGGCTCTACTTCCTCTCTCGTGAGCAGATGGCCCAGAGCTTGCCTTAGGTACTGAATTTCACTTTAAAAATGAAGTGCTGCTTCTACACATCCAAGAAGAGATTGGCCAGATGTAGGGGGAAATGCTGCTCTTTCCAAAATTCCAGGAAGTTCCTGTGCATCTACAACACAAGCATTTACAGAGCTAGAAAATTCCTCAGTGGCTGATGTGGTGACTGCCATGGGGACTGGTCCAGTCTGGGAGCAGGGAGGAGGTTTTCTTGTTCCCTCTAGAAGCTTCCTCTGGGTAATCCACTTAGGATGACCCTCTCCTTGCCTTGCTTCACTCTCTGCCGGGCAACTGCTCCTTGTCTAATTTTCAATGCCATAATTACTAACAATAGTAAATAATGATGATGATGCAGCCATTCAACAACATGCATCAATCCCTGTGTAGTATCTGGTGCCATTTAGGCACGTGGGATATAGCAGCGAAGTAAACAAAGTCCTTGCTGACCCAGCCTGGGAGACAAACAATGCACAAATAGACAACTATAGAACACGAGATGTAGATAAATCCTATGAAGAGAAGCAGAGCAGATGAGGGAGCAGAGAACAATGAGGAGGTACGTTAGGTAGACGGCAAGTAGAGCTCCCTGAAGAGGTGACATTCAAGTCCAGACCCCAGTACACAACAGATTCGCTGGGTGCCAAATATTTGCACCCTGTGGCTCGGGAAAGAGCATGGTGGACAAAGACAAGCAGAAGAGGTAGGCAGTAGATAATTAGATAGTAAAACCTAGATCATGGCCATGGTGGGAAGTGCTGAGGGGTAGAAAGCAGGGAACAAGCGGGGCTGCTGGGCTGGAGGAAGGGCAGTTATAATTGGAGAGATCAAGGAGGATCTCCGCGAGAAGGTGACACTTGAGCAATGTCCTGAAGGAGGACAGGGAATGAACTACAAGGATGGCAAGGATAAGAGTGTTGCAGGTTAAGGGAACAGCAAGGGCAAAGCCTGACATGTGTGAGCTGCACCAGGACCTGTGCGGCTGGAGCAGCAAGAACCCAGCAAGTGAGTAAAGGTCAGGCAGATCGTGCACAACCTCATGGTCACAGGCGAGGCCTTTGGCTTTGTCTTCTGTGAGATAGAAAAATAATTAGAAGGTCTCGACAGAGATGTGCATTATCTGACTCATCAAATAGTAACAGCCATAATCCTCTTGACCACTGCCATTTATGAGTACTTCCTGTGTGCTGGCCATAGGGAAGGTTCTTGAGCAGACACGACCATTATTCCCATCAGACAGATGAGCTAACCGAGGTACAACGAATACTTGAGGAGCTCTCCCCAGTCTTTCAGTTCCTCCACACAGGGTTTGTGCTCTTTAGTCCCAGCTCAGCTTCCACACAGCTGGGCAAATCTTTGACCCACAGGCCTTTCCACAGCTAGGTTCCCACAGAGATGGACCCAGGCTCCATGTCTGTTTTACTGTCTCAGGAGCCTGGCCACATGCTTTCGAACCTCTCTGCACCTTGACCTTTGGCATGTAGACGAACTTACTTCCTTTAAGAGCCTTACCATTGCCCCTTCCCCTTCACAGTCCAGTTGGGCAGAACAGGGCTGGCCCGTCAGCTACGTCTGTGGGTTTGCACCAGTGGAATGGGAGGGGAAGGGTTGAGTATAGCTTGATCCTCATCCTATTTCTGAAGATCGACCCCACTTCTTGCCTCCTGTTCATGCCCAGAGCACAGTCTGCCTGCTCCCTCCTTACTCTCTAGACCAAGCCCTGCTGATGCCACCACTGATCTGCTAGATCTCAGGGATGTGTCCAGACTTTCTCCACAAGGACTGTGCCAAGGCTGGGGACACTGCTGGTGGTCACTTCCTGGGACCCTGCTTCATCCAGCACCCAGCTCACCTTTCAGATAGCTCCCTCTGTTCTCCTAGACTCCTGCCCCCATGGTGGTACATTTTAGGTTCTGTTCTTGGCATCATCCCATGACTTCATGTACTTGTGGATGTTTAGAACTGGATTTCCAACGCCAACATAGCTCCTGCATTTCAGCCTGTCCATGTGGCTTTCCACTTGGATGTCCCACGGATGTCTGATTGATCCTGACCCTGCATGAGTCACCATACACCTTACCACCCACGTCCTCATGATGATCCCAGTCCACCCTCTGCCTTCCTCCTTGTCACATTCCCTGTCCTGTTAGCTATTCAGTCCCACAAGTTCTAGTCTTCCATATCCCCTCTCTGTTCCCACTGCCAATGCCCTGGTTTATTCCATCAGCTACTTTTGCCTGTACTACAGAAACAAACCGGTCGTAGCCTTCTCTCTTTCTTGCTATTCTCATAAAACCACTTTGGAAGCTTCTTAAAAGTGTGGATGAAGGGACCACGTGGCAAGAATCTGATTTGGTAAGTCCAAGGTCAGGTCCAGACATCTGCATTTCTAACAAGCTCTTCAGGTGGCTTGAGGGTAGGTAGTCTCTAGACCACTCTGTTAAAAAGCCACATATTACAGCGACACATGCATACCCTTGTTTATAGCAGCACGATTAATAATTTTGGAAGCAGCCTATACATCCAGCAACAGATGAATGGATAAGAAAAATGTGGTATTTACACGCACTAGAATACTACTCTCCCATAAAGAACTACAAATGTGAGTCACATGAAGGAAAATGGATGCACTTTGAGACCATAATGTTAAGTGAAACAAATCAGACACACACACAAATCAGACACACACGCTTAAATATCACATGGTTTCTCTTATATGAGAAACCCAAAATATAGAAGAGCAAAATAAAAGATAGAAATAGGAAGGATGTAGATAGACCTTTCTGAAAGGGGAAAGGGATCAAAAGATGGAAGGAGGAGAGAGTGGAACAGAATGAAAAAAGGAATTAAGATGCATTATGTCCATGTACCAACTCCACACAAGGACTGTAAACATTATGTACTGCAAACACGTACCAAAAAGGTGTGTGGGTATGGGTGTGGGGGGGTGATCAAGAGATGGATGGAGGGGTGAGGGAGGGAAGGGAAATGGATGAAAAAAGGAATTAGGATATCGTATGTAAACATTCTAATTCCCCACAAAGTGTGTAAACATTATGTACTACAAACATGTTAATAAAAGGGGGGAAAATCCCACATTACCTAGCCTGTCCTATTCATCCTGTCTTTGCATGATTAATCACTATGAGTGTTACTCTCTAACACTTTTTGAACACTTAACACCAGAAAATTGTGTGGAACCCTCTGTATACATATATCCCACGACATAATACTGTCCTAACTACTATTAATACCTTTTACCCTTGAGAAACAGGAGTACACAGAACTATTAAGTAGCTGAAGAAAATAAGCTTTTCCATCCAAACCCAAGTTCTCAATTCATGTTTAACAGTCTCTGGCTCCCACGGTCCTGCACTGAATGACTTCAGTTCTCCAAATGCTCCTTGCTTCTTTAGGCCTCCGGCCCTTTGTCATCTGCCCACCCCACCTCCTTCAAATTACCGTTTACATCAGTTTTCTTTGACTTCCTAACATACTATAAAGTTAGAAACTTATAATTATATCTATCCAGAAGCTCCCTGTTTTGTAGGCCAGAAGCCTGGGCACAGCATGCCTGGGTCCTCTATTCATGGTCCCACAAAGTTAAAATCCAAGTGTCAGCTGGGACATGTTATCACACAGATCAAGGGGTTCTCTTCCAAGCTCACTGATGGTTGGAGAATCCAGTTTTCTTGCAGGTGGCAGACTTTCTTTGCTCTTAACTAGCAGTTGCTCTCAGCTCCTAGAGACTGCCTATACTCCTTGCCACATGGACCCCTTCATCTCTCAAGCCATCAAGGGAAAATCTTGCCCAGGATGACTCCTTTTCACTCTTCAAATCTCTTCGATCAGGAGAAGCCCAGCCCCTTATCAATGTTCCAGATTAGGTGAGGCCCATCCAAGATAATTGCCCTATTTTAAGGTCAACTGATTTGGGAACCTTAATTACGTCTGTAAAATTTCTTCCAGTAGCACTTTAATTAGTTGAGTAACTGGGAGAAGGTGTGTGTACACTGGGTCGGGGGAGCCCATCTTATTCAACCTAACCACCAACTAGAGAGATTCAAGATGGCGGACCAGAAATGCCTGGCCCTCTCCTGCTACACCCTCTCACTACACCCTCTGATCTTCAAAACTCCGCTCCGGGGTGGCTGCTTTCCTCCACACTTGCACCGGCAGCACCCAACACCCTAACCCTTGCCCACGGAAGGAGACTACTTCTTATTGGACATTTCTCCCCAGCTGGGGCTGCGAGGCGCTTGAGAGCAGGAGCCAGGCCTCTGCGCTGAGTCCCCACGCAAGCTCTCCAGACAAGAACGTTTCCATTTGAGTCGCTGCGCTCCTTAGCTTTCCAGAGCTGCCGCAGAGTACCTAGCAAGGCACCGTGCAGGGAGAGGGTTCGGTCTGGGCCCACGGATTCTTCCATCCACGGTCACTTGGCTGTGGCGGCGACAGAGGAGGCCAGGGTCAAATCACGTCCCCAAAGCCCCTCCGCCCGGGACCGAACCGACACTGGAGCCTCGTCGCAGCTCCAAAATGAGCTTCCCGGCCCCACACGCGGGCGATGCTGATAGGCGACGGCGCGGGCCCGGGGTCCCAGGCCTCGGG
>NW_022900927.1:55452624-55455678 GCF_012274545.1 Fukomys damarensis | reverse complement strand
CCTTGCCGAGACGCTGAGGCGGACGGGCCACTAGGTGTCACTCGAGACCCAATAAAGACACCAGGTCCTCCGCCGTTTCCGCCCGTCCTGGGAGGAGGCCGGGGGGTGGTCCCCACCATTTCTGTGGCTCCTCCGCGGACGCCGGCTGGATCCGTCGTAGGCTCCTTTGGCTGGAGGCTCAGGCGGGCGGGAAGCAGCGCCCCCTGCAGCCCCTGCTTTTGGCCTAAAGGGTGTGGGGTCCCCGTGGGCGGCACCCCGGGTCCTCCGCCCCCCACCAGCTGCAGCTTCAGCTCCCGCGCAGAGACCCTGTCCCTGAGCTCCATCCTCTGGGCCAAAGAGGCTTCTGTGGCTGGTCGCAAACAGTCTCTTTCTTCGGACATTAGGGATCCGGATTTGGGGCACGCTTGGTTTCCCGGGACAGGGATATCAGCTTCTGCAGTGAGCCAGGGCCGAAGGAGAGGGGACCAAAACGTGCTTGTGCAGGACATCGCCTAAGCGCGGGGCTCTGAGTCGGCTCTTCACTGTCCACCCTCCCCGCTGCGAAGAGTAGACGTCTGCGTGCGAGGATGGACCCCCACGGCGGGGCAGTCGAGGCGCGTGCGGGGCGTAGTCCTTCACCCCCGGCAGGGGGCGCGCTTCCCCCGCGCCAGCTCCCCGCTGGGCGAGTCCCCTCCATCCCAGCCGGCCCAGGCCGGCTCTGCCTAGGGCAGCGCCCAGAGCCTGCAACCCTAGGCTGGGATGAGTCCAAGTTCACGTAGTCTGAACTGTGCCCAGCCTTTGAATCTCCTATTCCCTTTACGCCCACTCCTTGTTTTTAGTTTCTTAAGGGGTTATTAAAATTCATTAGCAATTCCTGGAGCTCCTGATAACAGTGCTTACGGAGCAAGATGCAGATGTTGCTAAAGAGGCTGGCTCAGGACGCAAGAAGAGTCCTGCCAGGGCGCCTCCAAAACTGGATAGTCTTATTGATCAATCTAGCAGTTTCCTTCACTCCTTGTAAAGGGATTTTCCCATGCAAAGCGTGTCCAATTCTATTTGGTAATCTCTTTTCCTCTTTGCATGAAAAGGTCGATTCGATCCTTCATTTTTTTTTTTTTAAACCTGCCTTTCATTGTGCTCTCGGGAGAAAGAGGCAGACTTGGTTGCTGATTTTGTTGTGGTAGGGAAGATGTGGTGAATACATAATCACAGGGGACAGTGAGTTCGGTCAAGCACTGGAAGTGTTACAAAGCGCGTCGGAGAGGGTGCGGCGGGGAACCAGGCGAAAAAGCCCTGACCTGGGTCTCAGGCTTGGCTTTCCTCCAAATGCCCCTGTCTGCTCTCTTTCCTCTTCCTGCTGCAGAAGGGTAAATTCATGATGTCGCAGGAACTGTGAGTCAGTACTTTGCGAACAAACAAGCAAAAGACTGCACTTTCCCAGGTGAGGGAGGTGGAACCAGTCAGGCGGGCGCGCCCTCTCTAGCCCAGGCACACACACCGGGCAAGGCCAGCTGGCCCGGTGAAATTCACATTCCCAGCTTCTTCTAAGGCCCTATGACTAACAAGGTCGGAAAACGAGAGAGCTCTGGTGCTATATGCACCGCCCCCACTCCCTCAGCGTTTAGTGAGCACCTCCTAAGTATGGGGCTGGTGTTCAGTGCCAAGGATTTGAGCAAGACAGTAGAGACCCAAGGACGAATGTACCCAGAGCCAAGAAGTGGCCCTGACTGATGGCTCCCAGTGTCTGGGATTGTATGAACAGCCAAAAATGAGACTTTCTCAGTTAGGATTGGGTAGAGCTAATCAGGTAAGAAGATGGAAGACATCCAGTGGCCTACAGAAGATAGCGAATACAGATTTGTTTCTCCTGTGACAGTCTGGAGTTTAAGAGGAAGGGAGAGGTGTTGCTGAGCTCCCCAACCTGTGCTATTCTGAAAGGATGAGGAAAGAGGACACTCACAGAATCCATTTCCCACTCCGAAGCCGTTGCCTGAGGACTCTTTGAAAGATGTAATTCAGACCATTATCTCGCTTGTCATCTTCTTGTGGCTTCTCATAACTAGCCAGAGTCCTTCCCACAGCCTGCAGGCCAAGCCTGCCTCGCCACCTGCTCCCTGCCCATTATGTGCAAGTTTCAGCTGTCTTCCTTCTCTCGGTCTCTTGAACTCACCTCTCAAGTAACTGGACCTCCTCTATCTCACTCACTTCTGCAGCCCTGGTGACCAGAAGGATTCCTGGAGCTGGTGTCCACAAATATGGGACAAGTTGACCGAGTAGGAAAGGTGGAAGAATTCATTGGAGCCCCACCCACGATAATGCTACCCAATGTGCTGGCCGTTGTTGGGTTGTGGGAAACTTTCACGGATGGTGCTGGATCTGGGACGGCCATCAGGTTGGCATATTCTGTGCAGAACATGCTCTTGCTCAGCTCGTGCAACCACAGCCAGTATACTCATGCCACAAGCTCCAGCATGAAGAGGAGGCTTTCCCTGACCAAACAGCAGTCTCCGTATCTCACTGGCCTGACTCAGCCTCACTGCAAATCTGCCGCGGTGACTGGGGCTTGTTTGGGTCATGCAGAAGGGGTCTAGGAGTAGAGACAGCTGTTGATGAAAGCCTTTCACGTTGGCATCTTTTCCATTAGGACAGTCTTCCCACTGGCCATGTGGGTGTTGAGTGGCCACTTAAAGATACCACTTAATAAATCCACGGCTGACCAAAGACTAAGATATGGAGAGAATCTCCTATCATCCTCTTTTCTTACAGCATTCTTGTGGGATCACAGAAGACCTCCAAGGCCATGCAGGAAAGAGGGGCCACTGGCTTGTTGGTACTGAAACAAAGTAGCTCCCCACCCCATCAATAAGACTTCATAATGCACAGTGTAAAAATGTAAAACTTTCAGACAATACTGAAAATCCTTATCTTTAAAAAATATATCTGAGTCGGGCACATGCCTGTAATCCCAGCACTCAGGAGGCTGAGGAAGGAGGATCGCTATGAGTTTGAGACCACCCTGGGCTACATAGTGAGTTCCAGGTCAGTCTCAACTACATAGTGAGACCCCCTCTCAAA
>NW_022900927.1:55451938-55452587 GCF_012274545.1 Fukomys damarensis | reverse complement strand
GCCTTGCAAGTGCAAGGTTCTGAGTTCAATCCCTAATACAATCAATAAATACATAAATAAATAAATGAAACAACCACCGACAATGCATAGTTAGACACATAACGGTATACACATGCAATGGGATATTACATAACCTTAATAAGGGATGAAATTCATATCTGGGGGTGTAGCCCAGTGGTAGAGTGCCGGCTTAGCATGTGCAAGGCCCCGGCTTTGATCCCCAGCACCACAGAAAGGAAAAGGAATGAAATCCATATATATGCCAAAACAATGCATTTTGAAAACATTGCCCTAGATGATACAAGTCAAACACAAAAGCAGAAATATTCCACTTATGTGAGGCTTCTGGCACAGTCAACTTCATTGAGATGGAAAGTAAAATGGTGGATACCAAGGACAGGAGGAAGAGAGGAACAGTAGATGTTTAATAAGTACAAAGGTTCAGTTGGGGAGCACGTCGGGTTCTAGGCATGGGTGGCAGCTGACAGTCACGCCTAAGTACCTCATACTTGGAATCACTTGGTGTTTGTCCTTTTGTGACTGGCTTATTTCACAGCATAATGTCTTCAAGGTTTATCCATATTAAACCATGCATCAGAGTTCCTTTCTTTTTAAATGGATTTTTTTTTTTTTTTTTTTTTTTTTTTTT
>NW_022900927.1:55450527-55451901 GCF_012274545.1 Fukomys damarensis | reverse complement strand
TTTTTAATGTCTTTTTTTTTTTTTTTTTTTTTTTTGTACCGGGGTGGAACTTGGGTCCTTGCACTTGCAAGGCAGGAGGCAGAACCACTGAGCTAAATCCCAGGCCCTTTTTCTTTTTTTTAATGGCATTATTTTTTTTCCTTTTTAGAAGCTATCATATTGTAGGGGGCGAAGATAAATACCCCCCACCTTCTGAAGGTTCCCTGGAATAAACTGACAAAATTAAGCAGGAGGAAGGGCATTGAGGTTTATCGATGTGTAAGAGGAGAAAAATCACAGTGGCAGGGGCCGGGGCGGGGACGGGGGACACAGGAGTCTGGTTCTCTCAGCCCATTATCATTCAAAAGCTTTACCTACTTTTTTCTAGGGGAATAGAAAAGTGTAGGTAATTGTGAGGGGTTGGGGGAGACCGTTGGAGGGGCGGAGGGTCACTGGAGATAGATTGGCTTGTACAAATATTCTCTAGGATGGGGAGGGGAGGGAGAGGGGAGTAAGGGAGGGGAATGAGGAATGGATGTACTCAAAGAATGCGTGTGTGCAAACATCACCATGTAACCCAGTATTCGGTATAGTTAATGTGCACTAATGATCTAAAAGTAAAAACAAATAAAATATAAAGTACAGTTCAAATTTTTCTCTGTGGGATTTATCTGAGCCTAAGGGACAGACATCATCTTGCCAGGAAGTCTGTGTGGTGATGGTGGTCATTCCTTCCTGAGAGAGATAATGGAATTTCAGGGAGGGGACGGAGACTTCCAGTCTGGGCCTAATGCAGATAAATGAATTCCAGAACATCTCTCCCTGCCCGGGGGTGGGTAGAGGCAACACACGCTTTTCCTTTAGGTCAAATACTTAGCCAGCCCAAAATGCCCTTTCCTGGGGAGGGGGGCGGTTACTGCTCTCTGAGCCCCAAGATTAAGTAGCTGCCCCACTGGCTTATTCATGGTGGGCACTTGGTTTGTGTCTGCCTTTGAGCTCCTGTGAACAGTGCCGCCGCCCTCAGGAGTGTAAAGAAGTCTCTTCCTGGTCTTTGGGTGGTAATTCCATTTGTAGGTTTTCAACAGTGGCTACCGTGTTTTACACGCTCCCCAGCAGGGTACTCAGGTTCCAATTTCTCCATATCCTCACCAGCAGTTGCTATTTTCTATTTTCTGTGTTTGATTTTTTTGGCGGGGGGGTGGTAGCCATTCTAATTTGAATCTCATTGTGGCTGAGATTAGAATTCCTCTGATTTAATCGTGTTGAACATCTTTTCATGAGCTTATGGCTACTTGTACATCCTTTGCAGGGAATTATCTTTTCTAGTAAAATAGTAAAATAGTAAATTTTATGTCATGTACATTTTTGTACTTTTTTTTTTTTTTTTTTTTTTTT
>NW_022900927.1:55448379-55450307 GCF_012274545.1 Fukomys damarensis | reverse complement strand
CAAAAAAAAAAAAAAGCTGGCTGGGGATTAAATTCAGTAGCACTGTGCAAGGTCCTGAGTTTGATCCTGGGTACCAAACACAACACAAAACAGAACAAAATACCCAAAACAAGACAGGTGTGGTCATACATATCTACAATGTCTGTAATCCCAGCAGCACTCTGGGAAGCTGGGGCAGGACAATCCCCAGTTCAAGCCCAGTCCAGGCAACTCAGCAAATGAGCAAGACCCTGTCATAAAAACAAACAAACAAACAAAAATTTAAAAAGACTGGGAATGTAGCTCAGTGTGAAGGCCTTGGGGTCAATATCTACTATGGCAAAAAACTAACACACACAAAAAACTTGAACCTTTTTAACAAGTTTTTAAACATTTGTCCATGTTGCCTCCCCATTTTTCAGAAATTCGACTTGAATTTTAAAATACGTATGCTATAAATTTGTTTACTTGAGAGTATAAGTCAGCCTCGGGAAAAGGTGTGTACGTTTGGGGGGACTGAGGCTATGACAAGGTGTACAAAACAATCAAGTAAACCCGAGTGTGAGAAACTGAGGGGCTGCTGCAGCTCAGTGACAGAGCGCTTGCCTAACAAGTCCGAGGCCCCGTGTTCAAACTGCACACTTCAAAACAAATAACTAGGAGACGCCAAAGGGGAGAAGAGGTCGCTTGCAGCTCTCTTTATTTCTTCTACGTGCAGATTTTGGAGAAAACCACAAGTGGCCTGTTTCAGGTCAGTCATGTGAATGGTGGCCTCGGACTGGCAGCAGCCCTGAGGGGGGTGGGCCCTGGGCAGTGGGGCTCGCGGGCTGTCCTCATGTGGCAGTGTCCCCTCATCTGCAGGGGATGTGTTCCAAGGTCCCCAGTGGATGCCTGCATCCTCGGGGAATACCAAATTATGCGTACTATACCCCCTTGCTTTTTCTCAGTACTGGAGATGGAACCCAGAGCCTTTGTACTGAGCCACTCCCCCACCTTTAAAATCATGAGGCAAGGTCTTACTAAATCACTAAATTGACTGGGATGGGCTGAAATTTGGAATCCTCCTGTGTCCGTCTCCCAGAGTGCTGGGATTACAGGCATGCATCACCACCCCTGGCTAAATCTCTCCCTATGTGTACATATCTACAACAAAGGTACCACCTTTTTAATTAAGGGAAGCACTCTAAGACTTCCCTTTGACATATCTGAGCTGCCAGCATTGCTGCTCTTGCATTTTAGGGTCACTATGAAGTAAAATAACTGTTAACTTGCACACAAGTACTGCGACAGTGTGACAGTCAACCTGATAATTGCGAAGGCTGCTAGATGATTACTGACTGGTAGCATATACAGTGTGGATACGCTGGACGAAAGGATGGCTTGGGTCCTGGACAGGACAAAGATTTCATGATGCTGTTCAGAATGGAACATAATTTAAAAGGTATGAATTGGTTATTTCTGGAACTTTCCATTTAATATTTTTGGATTCTAGTTGACCACAAGTATGTGAAACCACAGAAAGTAACACTGAGGATAAAGAGGGGCTATTGAATCTCTCTTTGATTTAAGTAAACCTCTTTCACCATTTAACACTCATTCAATGCATGTTTACAGCACAGTTCCATAAATGTTCTTGTGTGCTAATATCCTCATTCAATCAAGTCACCACCTTGTTGTATTCAATTTTTGCATCCCTACCTCTACCCCACATTTCTTTTCCTCCCTGGTAGTATTATGGGTGATACCAAGTACTCCAGATATACTTGTTAAAAGATTTAGCGTTTTTAAATAAAAGATGGGTAAGATAAAACAATGATGGAAACTAATTTACTATAGAGGACGACAAGAAGTATGATTTATCTACTATGTACTAGATACTAATTTTATTCTCATAAATTTGTGAAACAGGTAGTTTATGTCTTAACTTTTTTTTTTTTTTTTTTTTTTTT
>NW_022900927.1:55440465-55448270 GCF_012274545.1 Fukomys damarensis | reverse complement strand
TTTTTTTTTTTTTTTTTTTTTGGTACCTGGGATTGAACTTGGGTCCTTGTGCTTGCAAGCTTTCCGCTGAGCTAAAGACCCGGCCCGATAGTTTATGTTTTAGAGATGAGTAACTGAGGCTCAAAGAGGTTAAGGAACTTGCTTAATATCACTCAGGGGGCAAGTAATAGAACAGGGATTCAAGCCTAACTCCAAAGCCCTGGAAATTTCTGCCCAGTTGCGAGGCCCAGTCATACTCTGTGTTCTGCATATCTCTATGCTCCTTAAAATCCGATAAAAAGCAGATTAACTGTTCTAAAAATTGATGAGCAAGAAGATTTTATCTCGATGTCATTTTGGAAACAGGTGTTATGATTTCTGAACGTAGAATAGAATATATTCGGAAAGATAGTATTTCAGTGTGCGTACTCGGAAAGGTACCCGCTCTACTTCCAAATCGATCCAGTGATGATCTATAGAGCAACGACTGAGTGCAAGACACTGCGTTAGACGCTGCAGGAGACACAAGACAAATCAACAGAGAAACTGCCCTCAAAGAGAGGGTGGCCTCAAAGACGAGCCCACAGGGTGACCGGGAGCGGAACAGGAAGTGTTGTGTCCACATCGATGTCAGAAGGATGTGTTTGTCTAGAGGGATCAGGGTAGGCTTCCTGAGGAAGTGACACTGGGGTTGGTCCTGAGTGATGGCGGGATCCTGACAGCAGGAGCTGGGCCCTACTCATGAGAAACAAGGAGGGACAGCAGAGAAGCCAGTGCCAGAGAACAGGTGAAGCTTAAAAGTGCAATTCAGGTCTACTTCATGGCAGGCCTTGGCCCAAGCCCAGGGACTCGTGCTCAGTTAAGTAAGCAGAGCCTCTGACAGGTTCACCAGAGTTGAACATGAGGAAACTGGGCACTGGCAGGTGGAAGATGGCAGATGTGGGACAGGTGGCTGGAAGTCAGGAGCTGAGTGGGCAGATGTGACGTCAGTCCAGGTGAGACAGTGATGGCTTGGACTTGGGTGGTCTCGGGATGTTGTACAGACCCTTGGAAACACATTTTCTCATTTAAAAAAATCTGGAAGCAGAGATGACATATATGTGAAGTACCCCTTGGTTCTCTGGAGTTTTTGGAAGCGAGGAAATTTCAAGATACCATTGCTTTGCCTCAGCCTGAGGATGTCCGCCTACATTTCTGGTTCGCTCCCCTGGCTCCCCAGCCGCTGCCTGGCCTGTCAGGAACACAGCCCTTGCACAACAACTGTTGTTGGAACCCACCGTGTTGACCCTCTGTCTACACTCATGTGGCTTCTTCTGGAATATTCTACCCTGCCCGAGCAACCAGGCAGTTTAAAACCTCCTGTTAAGCTATGGTTTATAGAACATAGAAGATTGGCTTATGCAACTTGTGGATCAAGCCAGCTTTGGAAATCTTTGGCTCTTCAGACAAAGCCACCAGGGCTACACCGGACAAGAAGAACTGGCTTCGTAAGACCCGAGGTCTCCTTGCCCTGCCCAGGTGGTCTCCCTATACCTACAAGTACAGTTTGTCACTTGCCACAGGAGACACTGTAGCAACTCTGCACAGGGGCTTTGGAAGCAACGAAAGAGAAATGATGAGAAAAATATGACCCATCAGTATAGCCCAAAGTAACTGAAAAGATGTATTGTCTGTGAAATGCTAGCAAAGTGGAAAACTCCACCCGACCAGGAAAGCATATGGAGCCCAGGGCACTGTAATTTGACCTTGCCTTATCTACTAATGGGTCTGGAGCTACAAGGGCCTCAGAGCTGTGTCTCCAGTGAAGGGCAGCGGAGTGAGTCTTCTGTTTCTTCCAAGAACAGAAGACACAGTAAGTACATCCAGGAAGCAAAGGATTTCAAATCACCAACTTGTACTTAGGCTGGGCAGAGCTTTCAGGAGAGGGAGTGCAGAAAACAGCTGGGGGTGCTGGTGGTCAGAGACTGTCAGAGATGTGGATGAGCAGGCATTGGCTGGATCCCAGCTGTTCAGTCAAGAAATACAAAGCTTATTGGGTTCATGGTGCAATAAAGAAGATGGAGAGCAGCTGCACGATGGAGTTAGTGCTGTGGATGCAGAGGTCCGGACTGGCTTTTCCTTCTTAGCCTGTCTACCAGGCTTCCAAGCCACTTCTAGATTCAGATGATTCTTTTTCTTGTCTTTCAGTCCATTGGGAGGGGAGCTTGTTTGCTCCAGCCCCCAGATTCCTGCAGAAAGGAAATCTTCCTCACCTGTTCCCCGGAAGATTGCAGGAAAAACACCTGTAGCCATTCTAGTCTTCCTTGGGAAATCAGGGAAAGGGCATGCATCCCACCTTAGCATTTCCACCTGCCCACAGCTGGTTCCCCTCACTGTCCCTGTCCCACTGTGGCTTGGTCTGTGACCATGTGTGACTTTAACTCAGGAGCAATCAAGACATGGCAGCCTTAGTAGCCATAACACCACTGGTGCAGCCTTTGGTTTATGGGTATGATTTCCCTGTCCTGACACTCAGTGACTAGAGCCGTTTAGAATCCACACAGGAGGAGAAACTGGATTCACTAATACCCTGAGATCTGCCAGGCTGCCGAGGAACAAATTCATAGAGCAAGATGTCAGATGTAAGTGGAAATGCTACTGTCCTTGTTTCCCTTGCCATGAGTTGCTACAAAGAATAAGATCAGAATTTTTCACCAAGACCATACCTAATACTGACAAATAGGTAAGAAAAGGTTGAAAGGTGTGAATGACTGCAATATAAAACCCCGGTGGACATCAGCCAGGTCCCCTGTGCTCTGGAGGAATTGTGGACCCTCTGAAAAAACCTTTCCCCTTTCCTGAGGTGACACAAATCATCAGTACAATTTTATTTTCACTTGAGTGAGTGAGATGGCCCAAAGGCATGGCCAGATCAGTTTCCTGTGCAGAGACGTTCTGCAGACATCATACTCTTGGCCCTCATGGTGGATGTGTAAGTCACACAATGCCAAGAGCTCACATGAGAAGCCAAGAGGAATCTACAGACAATGTTTCCAAACTGGGGGCAAGATTACTAAATCCTTCTATCTTTCCCCTTAGAAAGTTTTGGTCCTTTCCTCCTTCAATATGACAATTTAGTATCTGAAGAGGTGTTGAAGTTAAGATTAAGAAATAATGACCCAAGAGGGATAATTGGAAAATATGGTGAATATTTGTAAATTTTAAAAATTCTATTACAGTAATGAACATTAACACTCCGTCCCCAATACACTTCCCACTGCTCCAAACACACTCATCCCATTCTTCTTGCCACTTTCTGAAGCAGTTCTGGAGGTGCTCTTTCCTGAGTGTCTTTAGGGAGGTGGGATCAAAACTATGATGAATGCTGGTGTTGAGGGCCTTCCAATGGAAAGGCAGGCTCGTAACACTATGATGTGTCCTCATCTACCTTCTTCACCAGATCCAGCACCGTCTGGCTTCAGGCTCCTCGCCAAAGTCAAAAGGACCATGGAAGGTAAGCATTTGAGTTAAGACCCTGGGGTAGCCATGACAGTGGAAGTAAAGATTCTTAGGAAAGATTCCCAGAACCATTCCAGAAAGTGGAAAGAATGATAGGATAAGTCTGTTCAGAGTGAGGGGAAGTATTTTGAGGGGTATTAATGGCAACATGTCTTTTACTGTAATAATTTAAAAAAATTTTTAACAATGCACTTTTTGATTGCACCTCATAACTTATAACTGAAAAGAAAAATAAATATTCATCAAAACCTTTCCTCTGGGACTTCATGCTTTCTAGATGGCCTGCTGATTTCAAGGGAATAAAAAAATCTAACAAGGACCACTGGTTATTGTTTTGTGATGATTAAATTACCCCTAGCCACTGGGGCCTTGATCTCTGAGAGGATCCTGGGAGGCCCTCCTATAGCATATGAAAGGGCACAGGCTTTGGGGCTGAATAGACCTGGCTTCAAAACCTATCCTCACATGAAGTGACTAAGCAACTTCACACTCACTAATTTAACCTTCTTGAATCTCCATTTTCTTATCTGCAAAAGGGGGCAGTAAAATCTATATTTAAATTGGCTTACGGTTAGACTTAAACTAATAATGTATCCAAGGCTTTGTTGGTGCAATGTCTAACACATAGTAATGATTGGTTTTTATTACTGTTTCTATAAAAATATTATATCTCTTTTCTTTGCTGATACTCATAACTAATAAGCTTAGTGCTTATCTTCTGGCCAACACTGGTACTGCATAGTTTCTGTATGTTGGATTTTAAGAAGGTAATGGGGAATTTGTCTTTCAGGTGGATTTGCACAGACTTTATGTTCATTTCTGTGGTACTTTCGCAGGAAAGCTGATGGACAGTAAGACTTAATATTCTTTATACCTATCACCTCAATCTTCTGGCAATGTTAAAATAGACATTTAGAGGTGTGTGAGTTAGGATCACATCAGTTCTTTTAACACATCCCCAAAACTGTGCTTCGACATAATAAAAAGCTTACTTTTCAGTCATGTCAGTCCTTTTTGAGTCATCCTGGGTGGGAACCCAGGCTCCTTCCAGCTTATGCCTCTGCCCGCCTCTAGAGCTTCAGAATCATTCCCTTGCTATAGGAAGGGGGAAGAGACAGATGTTATGGGTGCTACACACAGTTCTTAACATTTTGCATCAAGGACAATCACATCTGTTCACAATGCTTGCATAGGTGAGATAAAATCCTGAGGTCCCAGGGTAGACCTTGCATTTTTAATGATTATTTCAAACCACCTCTGCCAGCGGTCACTAATTCTAGGAAAAGGAAGAATAAGGAATTAAGAAAAAGTTTCTCTTAGCCCATCTCTCTCTCGCTGACTACATATGTACACTCTTTTGGGTGTTCTTAGATCCCCCTCATTCTTTTCTGCCAAGTTTCCAGGTGAATCCACAGGAGGCAGGAAACCAGATCCATAGAGCCACATCGTCTTTGTAAAGGTGTCCCATCCACACATCTCTTCATGGCAAGCCCATTTATTTGGACTTTGCCAGACAAGTGAGGACTCCAGAGAAGTGGTCTGAAGCTTCCTCCATAACACTCTGATGTTTCCATATTCTGTTCCCATAGTGGCACTGGGAATACACTGCTTGCTCCCTGTTCTTGGGCCAGTAAATTCTTATACCACTGGCATGAGTGTTGGCTGCTGCCACATTTCAACTGCACCCTTTCTGGATAATTGTGCTTAGTTGGTGGGAGTTCCCATCCCCAAGGACTCTCAGACTGTGTTCCCCTTCCCTTCTGTGGCAGGGTTTTCTAGATGAACAGAATCGATAGAAAATAGATGCATACTTAGGCAAGAGGATTTTTAGGAAGGCTTATGGGATCAGAGGCAGGAGAGTTCATAAGGGCAATCTGCACATCAGAAAGCCAGAGAGTTTAGTAGCTTCTCAGCCCAAGAGGATGAAAGCTACGGAACAAAAGAGATCAGGGATGCAGAGCCAGTCCAAGAGCTGGAGCTCCATGGAGGGTCACCTCTGTGAGCCTATGTTGAAAGGCTGAGGAAACTGGAGACTCAAGGTCAAAGGTAATCCCGAAAACGAGCTCCTCCAAAAATAGGACACTTCCAGCTTCTTTCCTTCGTTAATCCATCAAGACTATAAGCCTATTGGTTGGGCTGCCAACTTCCGGGGCGGGTCTTCTTCCTTCAGTTTGCTGGCCTACATGTCAGTCACCCAGACGCCTAGAACTGTGCTTCACTAATCTGCTAGGCATTTCTTAACCCATTCAAATGGACACACAGTAAACTGTCACGACCGTCTCAGGGGTGATCTGCACCAGGGACTGACACAGGGTTCTAACGGCCTAACCCGCTTGCCTTGAGGTAGGACAACTCAGTGGTGCTGTTCATGCTCCAGTGCTTCTATGCGATCAGGCTGAACTCATACCTCTCTGTCTTCTCTCTAACCTGCTTCTGCCTACATCCTTGTGAAATCTCTCCCATGAGACTTTCAGTCTCTGTGAAACCAGCTTTAAGACAGTGCCCAGCTCTGGAATTCTTATCCTCTTAAAGCCCATCCTCCATCCTTGGAGGATGTGAGAAACAGCTGATCACTCTTTCCAACTACCTCATAATTTGAAGACTTTTTAAGTGCCTGCTTCTTTCCCACGTTCTGTTCTCCAGCTGAACAATTGTTGCCCCATTAACTGCTACTTATGGTTTAGTTTTTAATGCTGACACCGCTGTCCAGGACGCGAAGTTTAGAGTTGACCTCATTTAGCAGGAATGGGATGATGAAAGGATTATCTTTCTGGGCATCACTACTGCAGCTGACTATAACAAAGCTTACAGTTTTATATTTCAAGTACTTCCCTGTTTTTATGCCATTTCACCATCATAACTGTAGGAGGTATCTCTAGTTATTTTTTTAATGAGTAAATACAGCTTAAGTGAGTTTCTTAAATTCATCGAGTAAGCAAAAGACATAACTAGCATAGCAAAGACTAGAGTGTGTCCAACCTCCAAGCTTGGGCTGGCTTATGCCCTCCATTCCTGATCCCTGACCTTCTGGCGTATTCATTTTTATGATGCTATTGTCAGGGAAGAACTTCTTTTGGCTGATAGTAAGGGAGACCCCAGCTGGTGGTTTGAACACCTAAAGCTTCTCCCCCCGACCCACAAAAAAGAAGTCCAAAGAGGGAAGCAACTTAGAACTGGTGGAGGAGCTTCACAGTTACCGAGACTCAGATTCCTTAGATTTTCTTTCTATTGTCTGGACCATGACCCTCACTGTGTTGGCCCTGTATGGCTGCTGGAACCCTAGCCATCACAGATGACTTCTAGACAATGAGTTAGAGGAAAGAAAGAAGAGAGGCCTGCTCTTCCTTTGTAAGGAGACTTTCCAGGAATCTCCAACACTTCTGATTATGTCTCATTGGCCAAAAAATGGCCATGCCTAGTGGCTAATGAAATTTGAACTTCAGAGTCATTTACTTGTTAATAGCCCTCCCAAATGTTTATGCCTAGGTTCTTATTCTTCATTTTGTATTATTTTCAGGAACAAGTTGTTGAGCAATTATCACATGCAAGTCATTATCCTGGGAAGAGAAAGATGGCTCAAATCAGGGATGTATGTAAGTTAGAATTACGAGGAGCTTGTGGCATAGCCCTGAGAGTGTGACATCCTTGTGGGCCAATGTGTCATCTTTCATAAGCCCTCCCCTTCACCCTGGGTCAACGGGGCAATGAGAGGCCATTGTCCGGAGGGTGCTGAATGTGTACAGGCAAAGAGAGAGGGTGAGAAGCACTGATGCAGGAGGGTGTGCCATCCAGAGCTGGTTTATTTTCGAAAGCTTGCACATGCCATTCGTTTGTGTAGTTATACACCACTTATTTCTGAAAGGAAAAGAGAATAGATTCTCTTCTTCTTCATAATTTAAATGAGGTAAAATTGCCAAACAATAGTGCAGAAGGGAAGAGTAGAGACTCTACAGCTTAATAGAGGCCTTAGCTCAGAGCTTCCTGGCTATCTTGGTTAAGAGGGATGGTTACAATGGTCCATTCCAATGATTATCCGGTGGGAGAGCCACGGCAGACAGACAGACAGACAGAGAGGAGAGACAAGTTCTCTCCTGAGTGTGGAACTCAGCTTTACTGTGGCAGTTTTGTTTCAGAGATATGAAACCACACAACACGTAATAGTTTTGCAGAAAGTATAGAGCTGATCTTCAAATAGTTATTTCTTCTATCAGTCCTGGAAGAGTCTAGAATCAAATTTTTATATACCATATATATGGAAAAAATATATATATAAATATAAAAATATATATAAAATATATATATCACCATATTAGTTGTATTTGACGTCC
>NW_022900927.1:55376575-55440231 GCF_012274545.1 Fukomys damarensis | reverse complement strand
TAAATTATGACTTCCCATAGACTGTAAACTGCATTCTAATTTAAAAGATGTTAAAATGCAAACACAGTGCATCTGCACATCAGTGATATATGGCAACCATTTGATGAATTCATTTCTCCAGGGAGATAAAGTCACATATTATAGAATGTAAGCTCTCTATCATGATATAGGGCACAGGGAGAGAGTTTAAAGAACAGTCATTTGAGATGTTGGCTGACTAGGAAATTTAGCGCCACAGGAGGAAAAAACCCCTAGAGTTCCGTGTAGTTCTGCAGTCCTTGCAAATGTCCTTAGTTAATTTAAGATGAGGTTTTACAAAATTTAGGAAAATTTGGACAGGGGTTGTAGTGGAACAACGTATATAATAGTATATAGTAGATGACATTTATAAATTATAGAGGATCTTTTCATACATTAGATAATATACGTAAGATAGGAAAGGACTCATGCAGTTATGGAGGCCAAGAAGCCCCCTGATCTGGAACCTGGAGAACTGGGAAAGCTGGCTGTGTTATTTAGTCCAGAGTCAAAGCATGGGGGCACTGTGTTATTTAGTCCAGAGCCAAAGCATGGGGGCACTGGGGAGGCAAAGATGTCAGTTCTGGACCTAGGATGTTCAAGGGAGGAGAAGACAAATGTCCCAGCTCAGTCAAAGAGCATGAATGGACCCTCCCTCCACCTTTTGTTGCATTCCAGCCCTCAGCTGATTCTGCGATGCCCTACTGCATTGCAGAGGGTCATCTGCTCTACTCAGTCCGCCAGTACAGAGCAAATCTCTTCTGGAAACGCCCTGCCAGACACACCCGTGTCCTGCCAGAGTGTGGTAAAGTTAGCACATAAAGCGAATCGTTACAGACATCATGCTGGGTTAGGGTGAGCCCCCAATTCAATGTCTGACATCTTTATAACAGAGAGGGAGAGCGACAGAGACAGAGACACAAGGAAGAGAGGCTGTCTGGGGTCTATCTAGAGTCTGAGGCTGCAGTGAGGCAGCTGCAGGTCAGGGATTGTGGGGAGCCACCGGAAGTGAGGGAGAAGAAGCAGGGGGTCTCCCTGAGACTTTCCAGAGCACATGACCTTGCTGGCTGACACCTTGAGGGAGAGAGGATGTGCTTCTGTTGTTTTAAAGCCACCCGGCCTGGAGGACAGTTGTGTGCTGCAGAGCGACATTTTGGTCAGTGATGGATCATTCATGCATATAGTGGTGGTCCCATGAGATGGTAAAGGAGCCGAGAGAGTCCCTCACCCATCACTTTACTTGTACCTTTCCTACACTGAGATCTATTGAGAGACACAGATATTCACTATTGCATTCCATTGGCCCAGCAGCTTGTGACTGTGGTCTGTGGGCTGCATGTGGCCCTGGGCAGTCATGAGGCCCCACAAGATCACAAGCCATTATCATTATGATGTGATTTCTAGCGATAGAAATGTGAAGACAGACATTTACTGTTGGTAGGCAGATATCTAAGTTCTCTCATTTAAGTATTAAACTATCTTGGGTTATTTTGTAAAATGATTTGATAAGTTAAAAGAGTTTAAAAATGCACCCATATAGAGTCTGCCCAAAAAATGTATACACATTTCGGAAAAAGAAAAACTTGTATAAATATAAATATTGAGACATACTGAGGTTAATACAAGTTCCCTTTGGCCTTTACTATTACGAGAGGTGCTCAAAGTGGTGGGCATTCACTTCCAGACGTTTATTAGTACAGCAAACTGCTGCTTTGGTGACTATGGCCATTGAGATTGCTGCACAAACATTTTCAATTTCTTCCCTAAACACCTGCGGCATAGTGGGTTTTTTTTTGTGATATATGATATCCTCTAGGGTCCCCCATATGAAGATAATGCCATCTGTTGACAAAATATAATTTTTCTTTTCTTGTGTTGAAGTATGTGTATATATTTTTTCAACATTCAGAAGTATATAGCTTTCTTTTTAGTATATGTATATTTTTTGGCAGATTCTGCACATTAACTGCATTACATATTTTGTATGCAGCCTGAGATAATTCCCTGCCCTCAGCGCAGCCCAGGTGAGCCAAGAGGTTGGGCACATGTGGGCTACGGTCTTGCATACAGTAACCTGCTGTCCAGGTTTGTGGGCCAGGAATTTAGGCTGCACCTACCGCCCAGGTGACTCTACCACCAAGTGCATGACAAGTACACTCAGTGTCTGAACAACCCAACAATATTGCCTACCAATGTATTTCTCAGAAGGGATCTTGATCATTAAACAATACTCCATGTTACTATTTTCAGCAGTATAGTGAACAAGGAAACAAATACAGAGTTCAAAAGAGAATCTCCGTGGTAATTAAGTTTAGGAAAATACGTTCTCTGAGAATCTGAAGCTTAAAACTGGAGAGCACTTCTTGCCCTGGGTCCAAGGCTATGGTGCTTTCCACAAAGGAAAGTAAGCAGCTATTTTCTGTGCCTATCCTGGAAGACAGGGAAGGGCAGTGTGGAGACTTCCCATGGGGAGCCTAGTTCTGGATTCTGTTAGTTGTGGGTCTTTCCATGTCTTCTCCATCTAGTGCTTTAGTTTTCTCAGCTGCTTCATGCAGTGATTGCACCAGTTGAACTATATGATGTCATCCAGCCCTGAAATTATATTGTTCTTATTAGTGTATTGATGTACTGCAGACCTGCAGGTTCCAGTTTCCTGCCTAGTGTATGATGCAGACCTGAGAAATCAAACTGAAAGACAGAACTAAGAGACTCAGAGAGGTGCCAGGGAGACCAATGCTGGTGTAACTGACAAAGGCACTGACCAGCCCAAGTCACTGATACTTATTGGTAATCAATTGGGGTACAGGTGAGCTATGTGCAAGGGCAGGACTACTTGCGAGGATGTGCAATCGTGCAGTTTCTATGGAAACTAATGTAAGCAAGACTCAAAGCACAAGACAAAGCATTCTCAAGTTAGGAACAGAATAGACAAACTATATGGTTGTAATTAGAACACTGTCCTTCTAGTTAGAAAGTTTTAGTTTTGGGAATGGATTTGGGTGTGAGTTATTCTGACCTCAGCATGTAAGCTTTACCGACTCACTGCTATAAAGAAGCCAGTGGTGGGGTTAACTGTTTACAGCCTGTGCTGCTTACAGCCTGCTTTGGGGCATAATTAATATTACAGTCACCTGCATTGGTGGTGAGTGCAAAATTTTTCTGGATAGAAAAGAGAGATTTTAATGTCGGAACGGATATTGAATAGTATTATGAATTTTCTTCTTTGGAGCCATTTTGTGAGCAGTATCAGCCAATAACTACAGATTGGGGATGGTCCACATGCTGTGTACACCTTTGAAACAGGGCTTGCTGATTTTAAATGACTTCAGGAACAAAACAGTCACATAAGCGAGCCAAACAGAAGGGGTGTAAAACATAGGTAAGGTGGGGATGATGCTAAAGACGAGCTGTGGTGCAAGGGAGTGGTGGGGACTGTGGCAACCTGGAGCTGTCCTGTGTCTTCCAAAGGAGGCCACCACTGTTCAGCTCTAGGCAGTTGTTGGCAAAAGGCAACGTGGGCCTGGGGCGCCAGGTCTTTGCATTTTCTTCCCAATGGAAACCAGAATTTGAATGTGAAATGTTCCAAATTCTAAGCATTTTAGTACCTGATTTTTTTTTTTTTTTTTGCAAAGTCCTCTGGACAAATAAAGTACTTCTTTTGGTTCAATGTGGCCCTTCGGTTTACCGGTTTGCACCCTTTGCTTTAAGGCTTTGGATTCAATATTTACTGATGCTAATAAACAGCGGGGTGAAATGTTCAAGCATTCAAACATCCTTTGCTTGCTTATTTATCTAGGAAAACAATCATTTTAGGGATTTCCTAAGAACACATCACATTATCCTCTTTTTTTGTTGTTTCTATAGCTTGAAAGAGCAGCAGGCAGAACTTAGATCCAGACCTTAGATTTCCTGACTCTTTACCAGTATTCCTCCCATCCGTTCATTGCCTTTCCCACGAATGAGAAGGTGTGTGGCCAACCTCCTCCCACTGACATGTCTCCACGCACGTGGATTTGGGCATTGCAAGGAGCAGAACAAGCTAAGGAGAAACGACAGGCTGTATCTTGCTATGCAGCGGGGAAGGAAAATAACTGGGAAATAAATGTTGGTTCAAGGTCTTGCAACTGTAGGATATGGTTAAAATTTAGAGATTAAAATATCATAGAAGGAGAAAAGGTGATATGAAATAGTAATTGGGAAACCACCAAAAAGACAAAGGGGAAAATACCAGCATGGGATTCCAGAGGCAGGGTGGGTGGTTTTACTCCTCACCAGTGAGGACGCCCATTCTTCCGTCATTTGCTTCATAGAGCTGTTTAGCACTGCTTTATTCGAGGCAAGGTGTGAGCACGGAAGAGACAGTACTGAGCAAGACGGACACAGCTCCTTCTGCGGCTTCCTGTCTAGAGGGAAACAGGTGAGTCAATTAGCTAAGTCCAGATCGAATGCTTAGAACTGAAAGAGCAATTAGTGCTTGTGTCCCTCACCTGCCACGCTCCTGACCGAGCATCTGTGCACCTTGTCACAGTTTGTTTCTCGGGGGAAACACTAGCCGCCTGCATCTGACTCCTCTGCTCAGACACGCAAACCTGACTCTGCAGGGGACTCAGGGCTGAGGAGGTGAGAAGCTCCACATTGTTATCTTGTTGCTGCCACTAAGTAGATACATGAACGCAGCCTTTCTGAGCCTCAGCTCCTTTTCTTAAGAGTCTCAGCCTCTTTCAGGACTTTCAGGATGAGTTAACGTATATGGCAGTGCATCGTGACCTGGAGATTCCTTTATAAATGACCATTTTATTATATGATTTCAGTGCTTCTAAAATATTCTGAAAGTGTATTGTGTACGCTTAAATTACAAACCAGACTCGATCATAATGTATCCATATGGCTCATCAGTTAAAGCAAAGATACCACATTCGGACGTGCAAAATGTTGTTAAAGGGGAAATGGTGGCTGTGGGTCAGTGAACAAAAAGAAGGTGGCCACTTTCTGCTCAACTGTTCTGCAAACTTAAAACTATTCTTATAAAAGGAAGTCTTCATTTTTAAGGAAGGATCGAAAAGTAGCAGCAACCTTGCAGATAGAACAGGAGTGAGCTTTGGTTCAGGACTGAATAATCAGGAATCACCCATCTCTGGGGGCAGGGGAGGAAGAGGGAGGTTTCTGAACCTAGTTAACAGAAGGTGTGGCTTTTGTGACCTGACATAGGATTGTATCAACTTCTCCTCCATAGCTGAAGTTCACTGTAAATTCCCCTAGCCTAGTAAGGGCAGCCAATATTTGAGAACTTCTTTTTGTTTTCCTGTCTGGAGTCCTGTTCCTATCTTCAAAGTATGCACAATACCATTGAAAACAGAATCCTTTCACCCCCCCGCCCTCTCCCCCACTTTCTCTCTCTCTTTCCTTCTTCTTTGTATAGAGAAGGCTTGTTCTTCTACTGTAGGTTGGGGTTGGTGTCCTTAGTATTTCCCTCAGGGTAGAAACTCGGTGGTGCCATGTTGTGTTTCGTTGTTGCTCCTGTTGCTTTGGTTGCCACATTTTGATGGTGTTTTCCCAATATTTCTAGCTGCTGAGATGAACTAAGTCTCAATTCTCTGGAATTGACTTCCTCCAGAACCTAAGCATAGACAAGTGAAATCCGAGCCTGAAAATGAAAACTTCCCCTCCCTTCCCTTCACTCCATCATGGTGCCTATGACTCTGTCATCCTAATATTTCTAAATCTACCTACACCCCATCTGACCCCGCTACCACTACCCTGGACTCTACCTTCTGTCATCTTTTTCAAAATTGTTGCAATAGTTTCCCAGCTGTTCTGACTTTCATCTTGTCCTCCTCCAACTATTCCCTGAGAGTGATTTTTCTAAAGTTCAAGCCCTATTAAAAAGTTGACCCGATTAAAGCCTTCCAGCTGTTCCTTAGTGCCCTTCAGCTAAAATCCAGACTCCTTATCATGGTTCTTAAGTCACTCTGCTGTAAGAATGGCACTTAGACCTCCAGCCAAGTCTCTCCCTTCGCCCTTTTCAGGCTTTTGCCCCCTCCATGATGCAAATGCTAACTCTGCGTGTCCCTGAAAGCACTGCTTGCTTTTGGCCTTGAGCCCTCAGAGATCTGGTCCCCTCCAAACCTCTTCCTATACTTGTCCCCTTGCCTGGGAAACTACTCAGGCAGCTGAGATGTCCCTTTCTCCAGGAAGTCCTTCCAAGGCCCAGATAGAACCACCTCTAATGCGATACGTAACCTGCTGTCCTGTGATAGAAACCCATCTTGTCTCTCGCCACCCAGCATTACACCAGGCACCCCTTAAGGACAGGGAGAATTTACCCTTAGGTTCTCACACCCTGGAAAAGTGCGTACTACATTATGGGTACTCGATACATATTGGTTGTGAGCGCATGGCTGGATCTGACTCCTATCTTAAGACTATTTTATCTTGTAGCTCCTTAAAAGAATCTAAACAAAACAATGGAAGGATACTGAAAATTACTGCCTTCCGTGTCAAGTCTTCAAAGCAGGTGGCTGACTCACCCTTTCTATACATCTTTTCCCAAAATAAAAATAAACCTGAAAGGAATCCTAATAGCTAATCACTGAGCACTTGACCATGTTCCAGACGCCTTATTGTGCCTTTCACATGTAGAAATTATTTAATCATCACAACAATCCTACAGATGGTGTTGTCTTTATCCTTATTTTACGGACGAAGAAGCTGAAGACCAGAGTGATTTGCCCAAGGTCATAAATCACCTAAGTGGTAGACTTCACATTAATATTAATAATTCACCCAGAACTAAACAGTGAGACAATAGGGGTTTATTCTTGGGAGAATTTATGATTCTGACATTGCTGATAAGCTCAGAATTTGTTGGCTATATGTGGGCTATAAATGAAATGCAAAGGGACTTGCATTTTAGGACTCTTTAAGGATCTCAATGATTCCCTTTCCTTTTCTCTTTTTCTGTGTGAATTCTTACATTGAGGTGCTGAATATCTGAGCAATGGACTGAAAAGTGCCATGAAGAGGATGGGATGTTCAGAATGGGCAGGTAAAACCTTCCCAGAGGCTAGCTGGTGGAGAAATCTTGCTGCATTGTTCTCTTGGACCAGCTTTTGACAATTTACTTTCCTTTAGCCTCCACTGCTTATCTTATAGAAATGAATGTGGATATAGCTGGAGGTCTCTTTGTTCTCACAGCTTGGTACACTTTTCACTTTCTGCCTCTACTGGTTGGCTTTTTTTGCTGCTGGGACGTAATATCTCATACCCTCAATTTAAAGGAGGAGAGATTTTACCTGGCTCAGGTTTTGAGGGAGTTCCATCCGTAGCCAGCTGCCTCTGGGACAGAGATCTCATGGCCGAAGTGTGTGGTAAGCAAAGTTGCTTATCTCATGGCAGCCGGGAAGCAGAGCTGGGAAACAGTGCCAGAGAGGAAGGGCAAGGGACCAGACCTAGTACCCAAGCTCACGCCTCCGTGACCCACCCAGACACGCTGTAGTGTGCTCTGTGAATGTCCTGGTGGTGGTTGTGGGGCTCCCCAGTCAACCAAGTTGACACAATCAAGCTTACCCATGGTGCTGATCTACCTGTCCTGACCCACGGCTGCCATGTGAGGAATCTGGGATTCCCCAGAACTCTACATGTGATTCTAATACTAAGCCGCATTTATCAAGCATCTGCTCTGTGTTAGCCACAGCAATTGCTTCTAGTTATTGCATTCAGTCCTCATAGCTACCCTGTGGAGGAAGGTATGAGTATCTCCCTTTGGTGATGAGGACACCAAGCCTCAGGCAAGCGAAATGAGTTGCGTTACATCTGTATTAGTTCTTATTGCTGCTGTAACAAATTGCCACAGGCTCACACAATACAAACTTATTCTTCTATATCTGGAAGCCAGAAATCCAAAATTAGTCTAAAGTCAAGGTGTAAGCAGAGCTGCTCTTTCAGGAGGAAGTTGGGGAGGATCTGTTTCTTTTGCTTTATTTTTTTCAACTTCTAAAAGCTACATTTCTTGAAATCTTTCTTCACACCATTCCCACCTTCACTTCTATTCTTTCTAACTCTGACTCCTCTACCTCCCTTATAAAGACCTCTGGGATTATATCGGGGCTAGCTAGAAATCCAAGATAACCTCCCCTTTGTATCCAGAAGAGCTCCTTTCCACATAAGGTGCCAGAAACGAGGACGTGAGGCTATTGGGTGTGGATGCATTATTCAATCTCCCATATTACAAAGCACAGCTCTAGCCTTCCCTACTGTGAAGTCTCCATCCTTCTAGAGTCATTTTTCTTTCATGAAGCCCTCTAACCTTGATCTCTGTGAAGTACAACTCCAGTGTTTGAGAGGGATCGCCTGTTTCTGTCTCTATCTCTCCTGAAGACAGCTCAGAACTTCTCACTGCTACTTACAAGTTAGAATCACCTGGGGTACCTTCTAAAATCTACCTCAATTAGGGTCTGCCTCATATTTATTGCAATCATAATCTCTAGAGGTAGAGCTTTGTCAGTCAGCTCTTTGTCAATGAAGAAACACCTGAGATGATCAACTTAATAAGAAGAAAGATTTATTTCAGCTCGCAGTTTTGGAAGGTCCAGTCCTTGGTCAATTGGTCTCATTGGTTTGGGGCCTATAGTGAGGCAGCTTATCATGGCAGGAATATGAGACAAAAGAAACTACTCGCTGGGCATGGTGGGGCACGCCTGTAATCCCAGCACTTGGGAGGATGAGGCAGGAGGTTTGCTGTGAGTTCGAGACCAGCCTGAGCTGCATAGTGAGTTCCAGATCAGTCTCAACTACATAGTGAGACCCTGTCTCAACAAACAAACAAACAAACAAAAAAGAAAGAAAGAAAAGAAAAAGAAACTACTCACCTCATGGCACCCAGGAAGCAAAGAGAGAGGAACCAGTATCCCACAATCCCCTTTGAGGTCATCCCTCCAATGACCTAACTTCCTTCCGCTAGGGCCCGCCTCTCAAGGATTCTACCACCTCCCAATAGCACTATGGGCTGGGCCCCAAGCCTTTACCATCCTGGGTTTTTGGAGGTCAGTTATCCAAATACAGCAAAACATATCTTAGGTGATTCTAATATGCAGCTAGCTTTGAGACCCACTATGCTAGAAAAAACTGGCTGTCAAATCTTCAGAGCATGAAGCTATATAAATCTAGTAAGAACAGATTAACTGTAAAGATGAATGATAATAAAATGAACATTGAAAGCCATACATCCCTGGTTAGTAACTTTGCTTGTGCCTTTTCCTAGTTGCATGACCTTAGGCAAATTACTTTGTCGCTCTGATTCTTTTTTCCCCCAGTTAATAATAGCTCCCAAGGGTTGTCCAGTGACTAATTGAGCTCTTGAATGAAAAGCCCTTAGCTGAATGCCGACAGGTCTGAAATAGAGGGTAGTGTAGATTTCTTTGCAACCTGACCCTTACCTTTGACAGCAGAGGCTGCTGAGCCTCTCCTAATAATAACTTCCCTTGGCTCTAATTTTCCAGCTCAGAAAAGAATGAATCTACCTATTTATTGGTTGTGCCTGACTTTCACTTCCTTCTTGTTTCTTTCACAGCCCCAATTCTGGTGTCTTCTTATACCTTCAGAGCAGAAGGCACCTGGCAAGGCTTTTGGTCTTCCAGTCTGTTTTCAGAATGTCAAGATGTCGCTTGGTTCATGTCAAGCAATCAAGCTGTAAACTGAAAAAAAAATTTTTTTTTTCTCTCATAGAGGAAAATCATTTATGGTGTGTGGTTGGAGATGGAGAGTGGAGGATTTTCCCTTGGGCTGAGGATGTAGCAAAAAGTCTAAAACATGGATGTGGTAGAGAGTTATTTTTAATGGAGAAGGTTTCAGGGATGGAAGGCAATGGAACTGGCAGAGATCATTCTTATCACCAGCTTGCCAATGTTGATAGTGCCTGGTACTTATCTCTCCCTCTGCTTCTTTTAATTCTTGAAGGCATTAGGAAGGACAAAAGACATGGAGATGACTCAGCAGTGGGAAGAGAGGTTGCTTGGTCCAGCCAGCTCTGCCCCATTGCTGGACCGGGTTAATCGCATTAATGGAAAGTGTTCTGACGGAACGAGAGCTGGCTCTGGCAAGGTCACTTCCATCGGGACTGCCAAAGCTGACATCACCAAGAACGTTCATTTTGCTTTCTCCCTCTCACTTATTTTAGATACAGAACAGTGCAATAATCCTACTGTCTTGTTTTGCCAAGGCTTGTTTCTCGTCATTCATTCAGGTGGCATCTTTTTCACCAAGCATACTGTATTCCCCGATTCAGTTTCTCAAATTTTTTCTATGGGCCAATCCAAGCTAACGAGTCAGCGGGCAGTGAGGAGACTCCTCCTCCAACAGTGGGCTAGGTAGCCAGGTGGAATAACCGAGGCATGGCTCCTGCCACCTCGTCATCGGGAGAGGAAAATCCCATGCCCAAAGCAAGATGAGGACGATGATCATTAGGAGCTCTCAGAGCAGTGGGAGGTTAGTGAGGCCATGGGTGGTTTGGGAAGACAGCACGAAGGAGGTGAGGCAGGAGGAGGATGAACAGACCTAGGAAGAAGGCCTTCCAGATGAAAGATGGCTTGGGAGGGGCCCACAGTGATTCCAGGGAGACTATGAAAAGAAATAGGAAAAATAATAAACTTTCTATGGGGGTATCCTGGACCCCAGATATCCAGACAATCTTAGTTTAAGTACGAGCTCCACACCCTCTCAAGATCAAGGTGTCTCCTGGGCAAGGGGGTGTTGCTTTCCCAAGGTCACCCCAGCCTGAGTTTCCCCACGCAGCATCTCTGTTCCAACTCATTTCTGGCCTATGCGAAGCCCAATGTGAGGGCAGCCGGGTGCTGCCTCTCTGCATCCTCAGCTCTTGGCTCTGGGTGTAAGTGTGTGCATGTTTCCCTAGGAGAGATGTCCGGGTCTTTCACATGGGAGCCTGGGACCAGAGAAGAAAAGGAGTTGTGTCCACAGTGCAAGGGACACATCCCCAAGTGCAGCTGGGCATCCCGAGGGTCCCATGGTCCTCTTTCTCTGCCACCACTCAACTTGTTCCCGGTGGTCCCTGCAGCACCTGTGTGTCCACAAGACTTTTTGTGTCCTTAGTGGATAGGAAAATGTTCAGCCAAAAACTGTGGGACTGGACAGCCAGCTGGTGGGCTTATTATCTGGGCTCAAGAGATTGCAGGCATAGGCTTTGGAAACTCCCAGTTCCCAGCTGGCATATGCAGACATCTGAATCCCACTGAGTCATTGTGCACAAGAGCCTGAGGGCCTGCTTTCCACCAGGACAAGCTGTCCTCAGGGCAAAGGCCCAATATTGATTAGATCAGTATGGCAGGTGCAATTGCTGCCTTGTCCCTTGTGAGGGGATGGCTGCGGGAGAGGGGCCTAGGTCTGAAATGCTGGCATAAAAGCAGTGAGTCCTTAGCAAGGAGCCAAGAAAAATCAAGGCTGGGTGTTCTGGGGTCGTAGGAAACATACAGGGTACACGGGGAATTCATCTTCAGAAACAAGACCGCACTAAAAATGTCCCTTCAGGAGGGATGTGTATAAACATTCATATTCCCTTTTTAAAATTCTGATAAGTGGCCCTGCCCAGCCATTTTTAATGGAAGGCTATGTGGCACTCATTGGGAGGATTCAAATGAGCTGAATAAATCCCATCATTTGTATTCTAGATTAGCAGCTACCTGAATGCCGAGAATCTAAGGGAGCTTAGACTATTTCCCTTCATTCCTTTTGCGATCCCATCAAGCCGTTCCAGAAAAATGCTGCTATAAACACGGCTACACAAATATCTTTTCAAGATCCTGCTTTCAATTCTTTTTTGGTCCGTACCCAGAATGCTGAAACATATGGTAATTCTATTTTTAGTTTTTGAGGAACTGCCATTCTGTTTTCCACAGTAGTTGAAGCATTTTACACTCCCACCAACAGTGCACAAGGGCTCCAATTTCTCTACATTCTCATTCACACTTGTTACTTTCCATTTTTTCTCAATAGCTGTTATCCTAGTGGACGTGAGCTGATACTTCATTGTGGTTTTAATTTGCATTTCCCTAATGACTAGTGATATCGAACATGTTTTTGTGCCCATATGGGCATTTGTATATCATCCTTAGAGAACTGTCTAAGACCCTTTGCCCATTTTTTTTTTCTGGTACTGGGGATCAAACTCAGGATCTTGAGCTCGCGAGGCAGGTGCAGCACCACTGAGCTAAATCCCCGGACCCCTTTTCCCATTTTTAAATTAGAGTGCTTGCTTGCTGAGTTCTAGGAGTTCTACATGTATTATGTTTCTGGTCTGTTTTTAAAAATATATTATTTATTTGTAACTGTCATTCTTCTAGAACAGCAACTGTTTAAGATTAGAAATATTTGTTTATTTTGTTCACTGCTATGAGCCCCAGAGTCAACATTGTGCCAGATGCCCAGTGAACGCTTACTGTATTTGATGAGTGGAGGATGGAACGAAGGTACTGTGATGTAGGAGATGATTAAGGTGTGGGGAAAGTGGGAAGGGTAGGGGAAGGGTAATAAGGGAAAAGAAAAAAATAGGAGAAAATGAAAAACTGGAAATAAAGTGTTAGTAAATGGGGAGGGGAGGAGGGGGTGAAGGGAGGGCAGGGACAAGGGGAAAATGAGAACCAAGACCTGGCATGTAAAGGTACAAGATTCCAGTAGTGAATGTAACTGTACTGTATCCCTAAAATGTACCAATAAACTCAATGAGAAAAAAAAAAAAAGAAGAATGTGAGGTATGGTGGTGTACATCTGTAATCCCAGCTACTCAGGAGGATCACAACAAGTTCAAAGCCATCCCGGCCAACTTAGGGAGAACTTGTCTTAAAATAATATTAAAACAAAAAAGGATTTGGGATGTAGTTCAGTGGCACAGCACTTGTTTAGCATGCACGAGAGCTTGGGTTCAATCCCCAGTACTGCAAAACAAATAAATAAAGTAAAAAACCTAATTAATTAATTAATTAAACTACCTTTAATCATAGTTTATGAATTAAGTATATCAATGCAAGAAAAGTACAGGGGAAAATGTACTGGAAAAAATTTAGCAGTGCTTACTGAAAATGAAGACACACATACTCTATGACAACAGTTTCTCTCCTAGGTCTTATTAGAAATCCAAGCTTATAGCACCGGGCTGCCATGATTTAAACTGCTCACAGTGGCGTTGCTTGGATTGTAACCGCCCCAACATAGAAATAACCCAAATGCCTGTCAACAGTAGACAAGGAAGGCAACTGTAGATTCCTACGCAGCAATTAAAATAAAGCAGACCTTGTCATACCAGACCTTGGGAGCCTGTTAAGGATCTGATACTGAGTAAGAGGACCAGGCACCTGAAAATACAAGTTGCACAACTCCACTCATAGGAAATGTAAAGACACACTTAAATATGTTGTCTGATCGCACACAATTGGGTAATAAAACTATTTTTCAAAAGAGTAAGGAGACGAACAGCCTGGCCTTGAGGAGAGGGGTAATGACAGCAGACAGAGGGAGGCTGCTCTGAGCAGGACGGGGGACAATGGGACACACTAGTACACCCAGTTCTTTTACCATAGATACATGTTTCATGCATATTTCTTGGGTTGTACAATCACAAAAGTAGAACAGTTTTTTCAAAAATCTACTTTTACCACTTTTCAAGCTCACAAAATTTTCTAAAAACACAAACAACTCAGTCAGCAAAGGATGTGGTGGATTTTGACAGTCCTGGAGGCAAGATGTGTCTAGCTAGACTTAAGGTTAGAAGAACAAACACATTTCAGGCACCAACAAAGGAGCAAGCTTGCCCTTGGGATGGGGAGAGAGGCCTCAGGACAGGGAAAGCAACAGGGCCTGCCAACCGGAAGTTCCAGTGCTCTTAACTTCCTGTCTTGGAGTTTCCCCTCCAGCCCCTATTTCTCACAGCCCCTTTGACCTATTCTTCCACAGACTGTCTTCTTGCCTCTAAGGGCTTTGTGGTAGACATTTCCCTCAGGCTCTGTGTTCAGAGATGATCATTTTGAAAGGCAAGGTGTACTGTGCTATCAGTGAGGCTAAGAGGATGGTGACCCTGTCCCTTCCAGGTAACATTTGTACCATAACAGGGACTATGAAAATTTAGTATCTTGTGGCAAAAAGGAATTCTCAAGGTGGAAATTCACACCTTTTTCAGGCTGGCAGGAGAGACATTCAGGAGCTACCGTCACATCCATCTTATTCAGGCCTCCCTGTGGATACATAGGTGAAACTCTCACATCAAATTCCAACCTTAACATTTAAGTGACTTTTCAGAGAACAAGAAACATTAAAACAGACTCTATAATGATTCAGGAAACAGCAGTGCCAGCCACCATTCAAGGATGAATGCCCCTTGGTGTTCAGCACTGTGGTAAATCATCCCAGTCAACAGTATGGGTGGTAGGATTCTCATTTTCTAGCTGATGACACTGAGGCTTAGAACACTTAGTTTACTGCTCCGTGATCATGGTGGCAAAACCAGGATCCATGGTTCTGTGGTCTAAGACAGATCAGCAAACTACAGCTTCTGGGCCAAATCTGCCCGGCTGTGCACAGGCTTTGAGCGAACGGTGGGGTTTTGTTTTGTTTTGGAGACAGTCTCCTATGTAGTCCAAGCTGGCCTTGAACACACTATGTAACCCAGGCTGGCTTTGAATTCATGGCTGTATTCCTGCCTCAGCCTTCTAGCTACTGAGATTATAGACATGCACCATTGTGCCTGGTGCTAATGATGGTTTTTACAGTTTTAAGCATTTATAAAAAATCCTTTCTCCCCCATAAATGAAAAAAAAAAAATAAAAGGAGAAGACGATATACAAAAAAGACTGCATATACTGCAAAACCTAAGCATATTTCTTCTCTGGCCCTTTTCTAAATACAATTTGACTATCTCCTATTTCCTTTTTTTTAATTTAAATTTTTTATTTTTGGTATGGGGATCAAACTTAGCACCTTGCGCTTGTGAGGCAGGCAGCAGCACCACTGAGCTAAATCCCCGGAGCCTCCTATTTCCCTTTTATTTAGGGAGGGGAAACTCACCCTACAAACACTTACTACTTCCTTGACTGATTCCTACTTCTGGATGTCTAGTTTCAAATATTCCCAGCATAAGGGCCAGGGGTTTAGCTCAGTGGGTCTGCTGCATGCTTTGCAAGCACAAAGTCCTGAGTTCAATCCCCTGTACCAAAAATAAATAAATAAATAGATAAAATAAATATTCCCAGCACATTCAAAGCTCATTTGATCCTTGGACAATGCACAGATGAGTGGATAGTGGACTCCCCAGGGAACCCTGAGGCAACTTTATGCCCTTGCCACAAAGAGGAACAGGGAATCTCCAGCTTTTTCCACTCTGTTCTAATTGAACTTCAGGGTTCGTGGAAAAAATGTCAGGTGGCAGAGCTGTCTGGAAGCCAAATTACTAAGAGAGAGTGGTTTGTAAAATTAGGCTTATACTTGAGTACCATGTTTTTGCCAAACAGGCAAACAAGCAGGCATTTAAACCCTGCCCTCCGCCAGGATTACATTTCTAGAATGCAGCGGTCCAGGTCCCACAACTTCACTTTGAACCCAGAGCAAACGGTCTCCAGGGCCATAGCTGTGCTTTACTAGAAGGAGCCGAGGGACGGGCAAGGACACGTTCTTGGACCTCGATCTGAGCAACTGCGTATTCATCGGGGAGCAGATTAGCAGCAGGGAGAGGTGATGAGAGAAGTGACAGCAGAGGGAACAGAAGACGCCCAGAGAAACAGATCAGCTGACTTCATAGCACAGCGTCGGCGGTCACACAGTGTGGAGGCAGAAGTCCCCACTCATCCCAAGGGCACCCAAGAGACTGAATCACATAAATAACTGATGCTTTTCATGATCTAGGGGCACCAAGAAACAAGACTCATCCATGTTTTATATCCTCCGTGACAAGAAGGCCAAGTTAAAATGAAAACACATCCGCGGCTCTCAATTGAGTGCCAACTTAAAAATGGAAGTATTGTGAATGAATTATGCATTCCATCTAAAAACCAGATCAGTCAGGTACCTTGATCTTCATGAGGGAATGTGAACTCCGCCACTCACCCATGTAGTTGTGCATGTGTGAGCATGAGCATGCACACATACACACACACACACACACACACACACACACACAGAGTCCTGTCACCCAAGAAATGCTAGAACTAATAACCACCAACATTACTGAGTACTCGCCCCGGGCCAGGTACTGTATAAAGAAATTCACTTATGCTATTTAATCTTCACCGCACACCTACAAATTAGGCATCAGAATCACCTCCACTTTATTCATAAGAAACTGTCCTTTGTCACACAGCGAGGAAGTGCAGCAGCCTAGATACTGATCCAGATATCTGAGTCTCTTAGCACCGTGTGAGAGCCCCTTCCGGCCAGGAGCCCAGGTGGATGGAACTGAGACTGGCTGGAGAGAATGAATCTACGGGCTCCATCAGTATTTGATGTGCTACTCTTGGGTGGAAAGCTTCATACTGCACCACACACCTCAAGGATACCTGCACTAAAGTATGTTTTAATGTTATTGCCTGGTTTTTATGCTGCTACCTGCGAGAAACAGTCTGAATACTTCCGACATTGTAGTGGAGAAGCTGGGTAAAACACAGAATGAGGCCACAGGTAACAGTGTCTGTTGCCCCATGTGGAAATTTCTCTGACTTTTTCACAAGACATCTTCTCTTTCTCTTGAGAAGCTGCTATCTTTCTGCCCTGGATATGCCTGCTGTTGTGTCGTCCAAATTTTGTAGTACAATTTTGTGCTGAAGTAGAGCGATTGTAGTGACTCCCATGGTCAGCATGTTGCTTTCCTTTCCTTATTTCGGCATTGTGTGTTTTACTGAAATCCTGTTTGGGGTATGTTACTCAAATGCCCAAGTTCTTTCAGAATACAGTGGAAACAAACACTGTAGCTATATATTATATTATATTACATTTTCCTGCCAAACATCTTGGTCATGAGGACAGAAAAACAAATCCCAGCAACCCCAGAGGCAGCCAGGACCAGCTGACACCTTGAGGGCCACCTTTTGGGACCCTGAGAGGAAGACCCAGATGACAGACCTATGACCCACACAGATCGTTAGGAAGCAAGTTGGCATTGCAGGTGCAACTTGTAGCAGGTGGCTATGCACCGTGGAAAAAAGCTACATATAGGATGGTCAAAGAGGGCCTCTCCGAGGCCTGACTCCAATCTGAGGCTGGAGGCTGAGGAGGAATTAGGCCTGGGAAGAAGGATGAGAAAGAAAGTCCCAGGTGAAGGACTCTCCGATGGGAATGAAGCCAGTGAGTTCCCTGGGAGGGAGGGCACGGCAGAGGTGATGCAGACACATTTAACACCAACACCTGAGCCGGTGCTGTGCCGGTGCAGTCCACAGCCAGGCTTCTGAATGCGGTGTGGGATAAGCCACCATGGGTAAGGGACACCCAATGGAATGACTTAAGGGGGATCAAAGATATTCCTCCATCCACCAGAGCAGAGAAGCTGGGAGATGGTTGGGCCAGATGTTGGCGGGACAGACGTGCCACGTTCAGCACTTGGCTGCCTTCTCCGGTGGCTACCGTTGGGGTGGGGGAAAGAGGGCTGGAGCACAGAGAGCACCTGTATTTAAAAACGAGCAGACCGGGGTGTGGAGGAGAGGGGAGGGAGGAGGGGGAGCACGCCAGCCTCTGGGGAACAATCGGCACAGCCTTTCTTAGCCATAGGCTGGACGCACATCTTTCTTGTTTCCCTCCAGGCTCCAGGATGGCAGCGGTGACATTCGAGGTGGACTTGTCACGTGTCTCCCCCATCACCTCCCCAGTGATGGGAACTGGAAGCCACTTCTCATTTCCAGCACAGCCTTGAAAAAATCTTGCTTGCTCTCCTGCACCGACTGCCTCCTGCCTGCTGTTTTCGCCACCCAGACCTCGACTTGCACCCTTCGTTGCCCCGAGCCGCCGGGACAGGCAGGCCGTGTGTTCGGCACATAACTCCCCACGGGCCTTTGCCGTGGACCGGAAGCATTCTTGACTGTGGCTACTAACCAAGGCACCTGGGGGGGGCGGGTTGATGTGCGCAGGACAGGACGTGTTTTCCCTTCGCTGCTTTCATGGCTCCTTGGAGGATGACAGACAGAGATCAACTCAGGCATGGTTTCTCCACTCTTGTGCTCAGATTACAGATCCCTTAACCGGGGGTACTGCTCCACAAGCACCCACCGAAACATGCACAATATGGGTTGTGGGTGCTTTGAGCTCCCTTTACGCTGGCCCAAGTGGAAACCTCTACTTCTCGTAGAAGACACTGGTTCCAACTCTGTCGCCCAAGGCTGTTTTGAAACCACCAAGGACAGGCTGAGTCTTGCCAGCCTTCCTGGTTGCACACTGGAATAGGACAAACAGAGAAAACAAAATTACCTGCCTTTGAGACCAGCACCCCTGTTGTCCTTTTTTTTTTTTTTTGCTTTCTAGTTCCGTTGCCTACAACCGTGTAATCCTTATGAATTACTAATCTCCTTGAACCCAAGTTTGTGCCAAAATCTCTGCAGGGAGCTTTCCTTCATTATCCCTTTACAGCCTCACATGAATTCCATGCCGTTGGTGTTATTATTATCCCCATTTCATAGACATGGAACTAATGGGCAGAGAAATTAAGGTTGTTTGTTTAATGTAGTACACCAGGTAAGGAGCAGAGCCGGGATTTGAATTTGAACTCAGTTCTTTGTAACCCTAGAGCCTGTAGTGGTGGCCCTAATACCCTATTACCTCCTAAGATGGGCAAAGGACGTTTGCAAATCTTTTGTTGCTCCTCTTCACACGGCCTGGAAGCCAATGGACATCCTCGCTATGGAAAAAGACAAAGGATGCCCCAGTCTGGGAACCTCATTTCTCTCTCCTGGAAGAAGGTCCCCCCTGGCCCACCCACTTCCGGTTTCCTTTCACTGTGCTGACAGCACATACTGACTTTGACCCTCCAGCTCTCTGCCACGCTACCTGCTTAGTCACTGGGTTTTGCATGTGCCTGTTCCCCAGGCCTCTCCACCAATGCTTCTGCCGCAGCACTGGTTCAAAATTGCCTTTGTGGGTGGCCTAGGACCATCCATACTGGATTGTGCTCTGAGCACTGAACTAGTAATTCACAAGGGAGTTGTCAGGACCTGCTCTGGTCTGAATGTCTCTCCCAAATTCATAAGTGGACTCTTAATTGCTAATGTGATAGAATGAAGAGATGGAGCCTTCAAAAAGTAATTAAATCACGAGGGCTTTTCCCACGTGAATAGGATGAGTGCTCTCATCAAAGGGATCTAGGGGATCTAGGAGATCTCTTTTACTCTCTCATCTTTCACTGGACGAGGGTGTAGCAACAAGTACCATCTTGGGAGAAGACAGCAGCCATCCCCAGCCAGTGAATCTGCTGGCATTTTCGTCTTGGACTTTTCAATCTCCAGAACTGTAGAAAACAAATTTCCCTTCTATTATAAATCACCTGGTTTCCACCATTTTGCTATAGCAACGGAAACAGACTAAGACAATACAGAAAATAAAGGGGTCACTCTAGGGAGGCTAGGAAAAATTTCTTTAAGACTTAAAGGAAAGAAGGATCTGCCAAAGAGAATTAAGGCAGAGGAATTAGCAAGTACTGGTCCTGGGGTAGAACACAGCATGGTACAATTGGGAAGTGGAAATATGGCCTTCATCACTGGTGCATAATAACCTAGGTGGAAAGAGGAAATCATACAGGACCGCTGAAGAGTTGAGAGTAATAACATTAATAATGTTTTTTTTTTTTAATTGAGTTTATTGGTACATTTAGGGATACAGTACAGTTACATTCATTGTTGGGATCATGTACCTTTACATGGCAAGTCTTGATTCTCATTTTTTCCCCTTACCTCTGCCCTCCCTTCACCCCCTCCTCCCCTCCCCATCTACAAACACTTTATTTTCATCCTCTCACATTTTTTTCTTTTCCCTTTTTGTTCTTCCCCTACGTATCACACCTTCCCTACACCTTTAGCTCCTTTCCTCCCATTTCTAAATAATGTTTTTTAATAAAAATCTACCAACCAAACTACCAGAGGTTTGATAGACCTGGACTATGCCCTTACCTTGCTTTCAGTAAGGATTTGAGAGATTTTTTGTGACCTTAAGCAACTTACTGAAATCTGTTGAAACTCCAGTTTCCTCATCTGGTTAGTGGTGGCAGGAATAGTACCCATGTTATGGAGATCCTAGGAGGACCAGAGGAGTTTAGTCAGCTCCAACTCTGGCTCCGAGTTAGCTCCTGGGAATAGTGGCCTTTCCTGTTTTCCTAGAGCAGAACAACAAGGCTCTTGGTGCTTCTCCTGATTCTGCCAACATTTTCCCAGGAAGATTTCTCTCATACATTGGGCTCCGTCTGAAGAAAGGGTTGGCGACTAAAAACTGTTTAAATCCAGTCAGATTTACATAAATTTCCATCCATCCAGACTTCCAAGGTCTGTCCTTTAAGGTCAGCAGAGTCCCATCACAGAGGCAGAAAATACAGGCTCTCTCCTTCTCAGCCTCCTTGTCAGCTCTGGCAATAGTCACGTGATTCAACATTGGCCAACTAAACCCAAGGAAAACTCTGCTGGAGGCTTCTGGGCAAGATGCAATCTGTGTGATAAAATAACTAGATAAGAGGAAAAGACACATTTTCTTCCTAGCACTTTGTATGTGCTTTGGTCAAGATCTGATATATGGAGCCTTGGCAACCATCTTGCAATAATGAGGAAAAATGCCAAAAGAGTCTCAGAGAAACCCTGACATGGTTGAATCATGAATCCTCCTGCCTTTGGGCCATCGTTTTGTGAGAACAAGAAATACCCATAACATAAGCATGACCAGGTACTTGTTACATGTATGCAATTAGAAGCATCATAATTGGTAGATTTCTGTTGCCTTTAATCCTCCTATATCCTTTCTCTTCACACCTTTGGAAGGAATCAGAGACTATTTCCACATCTTCAGTAAGTAAAAGGCAAGAACTTTCATTTCTCAGTTAACCTTAGGTTGCATTTCTCCAAGGCCCTCCTGTAAAAGTTCTGGTTTATTCCTATCATTCTGGTGTATTTTAAGAGTACTTGAAAATATTCTTGGATGAAATACAGAGTTTTCAGATTAGCAGTAGGAGGGAAAGTGGTAAACCCCAGGCAGGCTTGCAGCATGGCAGGTGAGCAGTACTAGAGGGAACACTCAGAGGAAAAGCAGTTCCCTAGAGTAGAGGAGAGACCTAGAAACAAGAAATTGAAGGGCGGGGGGTTTAGCACAGTGGTTCCACCGTCTGTCTCTAAAGCACAGTGATCCAAGTTCGATCCTTGGTATTAAAAAAACAAAACAAAACAAAAATAACAACAACAACAAAAAACCACTGAAGCTCTGCAGGGAAATTGCACCTACTTCTCAGCCTTCCATACCCCATCTCTTTCTAGGAGCACACAGAGGCTTTAACAGTGTATTTCTGTCTTTCTCTACTATGCCCCCTTTTACACCTTCAATCCCCAGCCCACCCAGTGCCTGAGTAGGGGTGAAGCCCATCACTTTGCCAAGAAGCTAAAAGCCCTTTCTGTGTTTCATCAATACTGACAGATCCTTGTTTTTCTGTCACTTTCTGAAGCAGTTCTGAAGTCCTCTTTTGTGAATGTCTTGAGTTGTGCAGCCTTGGCTGCCTTAATGTGCTGTATTGACTATCATGTTTACTTTTCATGGTCATTTTGACTTTGAGAAAGAGCCAGAAGTCACATAGTATCAGATCCAGTGAATCCTGAGAATGAGGATGCAGCATCAATGTTTTATGAGCCCACCTTTCTGTTGGATGGCACTGGACAGCACCATTCCCCATATATTTTTTTTAATCACACTTGGTAAAGACCCTCATGAAAGGGAACTTCCAGAACTGCTGCAGAATGTGGCAAGAAGGATGGGATAAGTGTGCTTGAGGTGAGGTGGGGATATTCTTCAGAGCACTGGTGGCGATGTGTCCTTCACTGTGATACATTTTCCATGTCATCACTCACCACACATTTCCACTGCTCCTTAGAGAAAGTGATGTCACTCCCATGCATGCCATTTCCGTGTTTCCCCATCTCTTTTCTGACCCCTCAGAGTTTGAAAGTGTTTGAAGTGTGTCCTGAACCCAATCCCTCTATTTCACCTACCTCTGTGCTAATAAAAACAAGGTGCAAATAGGACAGTTCATCCCTGCTTAGCAACACATGCTTTTAAGTGCACAAATTAGTCTTGATGTAAATTATCCAGGCTCATCAAGGGGAAAGCAGGCTGCCCCACAAGTCCATTAGAATCATGAGCAACAGCACCTGCAGCCCTAAGAGCTGTCCCTGGGGAAGGAATCCAGGAATAGATGGAGCCCTTGGGTTCTCAGCAGCTGTCAGACTGGTAGGGCTGGGTTCCAGTCCATGTACTGGGTCTGGGGACAGGGAAAGACCTCTGATAGGAGGATCTGATTCTTCCCGATTCTTGTCTGGAGCCAGCTCAAGAGTTGTGCTTCTCTCTTCTCACCCTCTGGGTCAATCATTAGATTATTCTCCAGGCTTGTGCAGCGGAAGTGGGTGCAGAGCTGAGGTCACTATAGGGACACCCAGGGAGGGAGACCTGGGCTGGGATCACGGCTCTGATCTTTCATTTTTCCTGGCCTGGATCTGTGGGAAGCAGATCAGCCTGTTGGAGGAGGTGCTTCAGTGTTGGAAGAGAAAGTTGAAGCTTTCACTGAGTTCATTCAGTGATAATTCCAAGAGCACCTACCAAACACCAGACATCAAAGTAGGTGCAGGGGCTGCAAGACGGAATGAAACACAACCTTTGTCTTTAGGTGCTTTCTGTTAACTCAGAAGTTCTGCCAAGGTATTAATACAACTGGTTAAAAAAAAGTTACCCAGAGAGTTGATGCTGAGTCCTTCAACACCTTCTAAGGTGCTATCCCCTAGACAGCCCAAGGGTCATCTGACTCTCTCTCTCTCTCTCTCTCTCTGGTCTTGCTATATAGTTCAGGCTGGCCTCGAACTCATGACAGTGCTCCTGCCTCAGCCTCCAAATGTTGGGATCACAGGCGTGTGCTACCAAGCCCGACTAATGTGATACTCTTGACTTAGGTTACTGTCACTGCTAGTCTGGAGCCCACCAAGCCAGACCTTAATTTGTAGGAAATTGAGAAGTTGCAAATGACTTTTGTGTGATAGAGATGTGAATGATGATTTCTGTCCTCCAGAGATGATGGCCTCCGAGGTTCATTATTTAATGCGTACAGGACTTTCTTCAGTTATGTATGCAAGTCAACATTCTTCCTTTCATTGACTGTACATTCTAAGTTCCTCACAGGTTCCTCTGACCCAGCATTCTCAGCCTGCTGGATCCCTTACTCATAAGTTAAACGGGTCTTCAACATAGGCTCACGGTGCATTGGTACGAGAGCCATGCCTTTAACCATTTGGACATTATAATCTAACGTCGCCTTAAGGGGGTGACAAACCTGGGTGCTGGTGAGTCAAAGACAAAAGACGCTTGTGATGGTTGATTGTGTCAACTTGACAAGTTTGGTTAAGGAAGCTTAACTAAATCGGCTCAGCAATTCCAAACTCAGGGTGTGGAGGACCCACCTAGGGTGGCTCGTCACCTGGGTGGTATAAAGGGGAAATGAGAAAGGATGGCTCTGCTTCTGTTCCTTCAGAGGAGCTCCAGTCCTCGCCTTCACCTTGGATGTCATCTCCTGGGTTCCAGCGCAGAAGCTTCGGCTCCGGCCCAGATCCTCCAGCCTTCCAGTGACACAGATCCTTCAGCCTGCCAGTGCAGTCTCATTGGGCCCCTGGTGATAACTCACACGCGAAACTGCAGTGAGCTCGACCTTTGACTAAACCCCTGGGTCTCCAGTGTGCAGACAGACTCTGCACTCTTCCTCATCTGGCCCTGCAAGTGGCCACTGTACGCCAGTCTTGTAAATTCATATATGTTTGTATATCTTGTGTTGTACCTATTTCTCTAGTAAATCCTGACTGATACAGATTTTGGTACCAAGAATTTTCTCGTTGCTGAGACAAAATACCTGACACCCAAAGTTAAAGGGGGGAAAGGTTTATTTAGCTCGCAGTTTGTAGAGGCTTCAGTCTGTAACTGGCTGGCTCCAAGGCAGGGTGGCCGAGGGGCAACAGTTCCTGGCGGACCGAAGGTAGCAAAGCAACAGCATCTTTCTGTCCCTTTTATCTTATCCAGCCTCCCAGGATCGGTGCCCAACTGATCTCTCACATGTAGCGACTTAGTAATCACACACCCTCAATCCCAGCATCACACACTCTAAATTTAGCCACCACTGCAAAGAAAAAGCCCTACGATCACACGAGGCTTTGGTGGGGACATCTAGACACAAACCATAACAACACCAAAGGAGCTGCCTAGGTGACAATGGAAAGGGAGGCATTGTACCAGAAGGATAAACTTCTACAAAATTCGGAGACAAGACAACTGCATCGGCGCCAGGCATGAAGCCCATGGAGGTGGGTGGTGATGGGGCAGGGGTGAAGGGGTAAGCAAGAGCCAGCTCAGGCAGATGCCAGTCTTCATACACAGAGCCTCAGGCAATCACTAAGAAGTTTCTAAACAGACTGGACGTGTCTGGATTTGGCTGCTGGATTCCCTCTCTCATAACCCAGTGGGAATCTTATCCATCTGTAGACTAATTGTAGCCTTGCTGAAGTTGCTCCTAAAATTCCTGTACAATTCTCGTTCACCCCAGTTTGCTCTGTAACTACAAAGAAAAGACACACTGGTAAGTGAATGCATGGAGAGATTTCTATACTTTTAACTGGAATGCCCAACAAGGGTTTCCTTTTTTCTCCCGGTTGAAGTAAAAATAGAAAAAGCAGTTGTGGGGAGAAAAAAAAAAAGCTGACATGTTTCACAGTGGAGCTCTCAGCAGTGGGGAAGACTGGAGATGAAGGGAGAGACTCTGGAGCCCAGCGATTAGATGAAATTGCTTCGGTCAGAAAGGTTGCGGCTTCCTTTAAGTTTCCTTGACCAGAAGTTTCCATTTCAGAAATATGTTGTAAGGCAATTTTGCGTTTTGGGCTCAAGGGGATGTTTATTCGGTTAGGAGGCAGCTTGCAGGACTTTTCAGCAATCATAGCACTTTTGTTTCTCTTTTCACTTCATCTTCATGACAGCCCTAGAGTCAGAGAAAATTCAGGCCATCTTGCCCATTTCACAGATAGAGAAGCCAAGGTCTTGAACAGGTGGTTCAGCCTAGAAAAGGAAGGACAGCCTTGTGTGACATTATCATGGAAGTTTCATCTAGTATGTTTGTGTTTAATGAATATAGTATCAGCTATGTAATCGCACTATGTAATCAGCTATATGTTTATTCATTCTTTTGCTAAAAATCACTAAATTTTAAGATCCATCAGGGACGTTTTCAGCTCTCTATTGCTGTATGTCTAAAAGCCTACAATACAGTGGCTTTATACCAAAAATTTATTATTTCTCATGAGTTTGTGAGCCAGGAAATTGGGTATAGCTCAGCAAGGGTGGTTCTTCTGGTCCACGCGGTGTCCCAAAGTTTCTCAAGTGCGTTATGCTAGAAGTTGGGGTCAATTCTGTGGTGGTTAATTTTATGCATCAACTGGGCTGGACTCTGTGGCCCAGACACTCGGTCACATGTTATTCTGATGTTTTATGAGGGTGTTTTTGGATGGAAGCGACATTTAAAGTGTTGAACTTTGAGCAAAGCCAGTTGCCTTCCATAATGTGGATGGGTGAGCTTTTTTTTGTCCAGTCCCTGAAAGTCTTAAATAAAATAAAAGGCTGACCTTCACCAAACAAGCAGGAATTCTTCAGTAGTGTCTTTGGAGGTGGCCTATGACATTTGCTCTTTGTGGTCTCCAGTTTAATGGCCACCCTTCCTTTCCCTTCTGTTCCTCTTCTTTCTTTCTCTTCCTTTCTTTCCTGCCTCAGCCTTCCTTGGTGCTGGGATCACACATATAGACTTCTGTGGTCACCTATAAATAATTCTTGATGGGCTTAGAAGCTCAGCAATCACATCTTTGGAATGTTTTTTTTGAAATACAAGCCCCAGAAACATCTATGTCCTACATCAGGAATCGGGATTTTGTTAGGTATCAATACATCACTCATAGGAACAGACAGCTCAAATTCTCTCTGTTCTTCCTAAAAGATGTCCAAGAGCTGGCAGAGTTTGCAGCCTATTGGATCCCCCTTTACATGGGGTTTTGATTTCATTCACATATTATCTAGGTGTGTTTGCAGGAACAAGTCCAGTCTGGCACCATGCAACCTAAGCTCAAATATGGGCTTCACCACTTGCTTTCTGGGTGACAATGGGCAAGTTATTTAACTTTACTCCATGTTTCAGCTTCTTTCCATATAAAATGGTGTTAACAATTATCCCTACCTAATGGGGTTAGGGTGATTAGTTGAGTCAGTTCTTGTAAACTGCCTGCACAGAGCAGGTCTTCACCAGGCAGTAGCTCTTAAGCATGGGCCAGGCACCATACCTTGACTGAGGGGATCCCGGCTGCCATGTGATGTTCTCCCAGGTTTCTGGGGACTGATTGTCTAATAGAAGTCCTAACTCCATTACTGTACTATAGGGAAGTTTTCAAACTTCAGTGAGTGTCAAAGTGCTTGCCTTAGCTACCAAGAAAAGGCAAATCAAAACCGCAATGACGTATGACTTTATACTCATAAAGACGGCTAAAATAAAAAGTTAGATAAAAATAAGTATTGGTGAAGAAACTGAAATCCTCATACATTGTTGTTAGGAATATAAAATGGTTCAGCCACTGTGAAAAAGAGTCTAGTAATTGCTCAAAAAGTTAGACACAAAGTTACCATATGATCCAGCAATTATACTCCTAGGCACGTAGCCAGGACAAATAAAAACATATGTCCACACAAAAGCTTGCACATGAATATTCACAGAAGCATTATTCATAACAACCTAAAGTGGGAACAACTCAAGTGCACACACACTAATGAATGGAAAAATAAAATTTGGCATATTCATACAGTGGACTGTTATTTGAACCTTAAAAAGAAATATAGTCTTGATACCTGTTACTACAAGATGGATGAACCTTGGAAAATTGTCCAAGTGATAGAAGCCAGTCAGAAAGGACCTCAGATGGTATTATCCCATTTATAGGAAGTATTCCCAACAGACATATCTATAGAAGCAGAAATAGATTTATAATTGCCTAGAGCCAGGATAGGGCAGTGCAGAGAAACTGGGGTTTCTTTTTGAGGGTGATAACACTATTTGAAAATTGATGGTAGTGATGGTTGCACAAACCTGTTGAATGTACGAAAAGCCATTGAATTGACACTTTCAATGAGTGAGTTGTTTTTGTAGGTGGTTTATAGCTCAATAAAAATGTTTTTAAAGAAGTACCTGGAGTGTTTGTTAAAATAGCTATTTTTAGAAACTTTCTCCTAAGATTTTGATTGAAGTCTGGGCTGGCTAATGTAAAACCCCTATATTTTTCAACTGCTTTCTGATCAGCAGTTTTGACAAATGATTTGGCCAAGAGAAATCCTGAGCAGCTTCTTGGAAGAAGCTGTACTTCCACTGAGCCCTCAGGGGGATTAAAGGAGGGAAGAGGGTTTCCAGGGGTGGACGACAGCAGAAATCGTGTTCATGGGTTAGAGAGCCTCAGCTACCACCCCTCAGAACTGCAGAGTTGGGTGAGAGAAGAATATTTGTCTTCTTCCCGGGTGGCTCAGATGTTCTCCCTCGCCCAGTGAGCTGCTGCTATCCAGGTATTTTTAGGCAATTAATGTTTAGTAATAAGCCAGGACAGGGGCGTGTCAGGAAGGGGACTGAGGGGCAGGCAGCAGTCAATAGGCAAGTGACCACACTTAACAGCAGTCTCTTCTGTGTCGGCTGAGCTCTGTGATGGCTTTTGTGTTTGAAATTAACCCTATGTTAGTTAAAAATGGGCCAACAGATAGCTATTAATGATCCACTGAAGGTCTTAAAGCCTGAGCTGCTTCTCACTGTGTGTTCCATGGAAGCCATTTATGTGGTTTACTTCTCACCTACCCTCAGAATGGATGATCTTCTAGTGTAAGAAAGGTGATTTACTAGGCAGGTGAACAGACAAGGGGGAGAGGCGGAAGGTGACTTGAACGTGTACACTCATTAGATCTGAGGTGGACCCAACTCAAATTCGTGGGAGTCACAGGACTAGGAGGGAGACGGCGGGGAGAGTGGTGTTTAGGAAACTTCTAGAAAGTTTAACTTTGGAGGTTAAAGTGCAACTCTCACAGAATAATACTGGCAACAGAAGCGAGGATTTTCAGATATAAAGATGGATAATTTCCCCATAGTCATTGGTAACCTGTGCTTGATGATGGTAACTATGGTTACCAGTTTTTCCTGATCATTCAGGACTTGCCTGCCTGGTTTTCAAACTATAAATTTCCTGATGGCCTAATCCTCTCAGTCCTGGAAAAGTGGAATGGTTGGTCACCCTATTGCTAACAAAGGCATCCTGTCATCAGTTCCCAGGAATTTAGCATCCCCATGATCCAATCATTTTCCAGAAGTCCCTTCTTGGGACATAGGTGACTTTTTGAGGACGTTTTAGACATAAATCCTAGCTTGCCAAATCCGGGAACTCCTCCATTGATAGGATTTTAGAACTGCTTCTTCCATTACTTCCCTGACTGAATGAGAATTTCAACTTTGGATGTCTTGTTCTCACCCTACCACTGTGCACAGGTGACTTGTATTCTAGTTTAAAGCCTCTGCCAGATCACAGGGAGCCAATCTGGACCTACTAATGGCGACTGTACAGTATCACTGGGATGCTACACTTTGAGCTGGTTAGAGTAACTGGATGGTCTTTGGGGTGTCTGCCTCGGCGTGAGGATATTTTATGTGGAGGACCGAGAGTAAATGGATGTTTGGTGAGCAGATGAGTAGACTGACACAGACAAGACTACGTGACAAACGAACCCAAATTTTCGTTTTGACACCCAGCAAACCTAGACTTCCCAGTTTTCTTTCTAATTTAGTGGCACCATGGGTAGCAGGTGGGGGGGATTTAACAGAAAGCCAAAATGAAGGTTGAAGGCCAGCTCCAGGTGACAGTTGTAGGGTTTTCTCACTAAGGCCACCACTGTACACTGTACCAAGATGCCTGATTGGCAGGGAAGTCAAAACTATTCTAGCCATGCTACATTCATTTGTCTTCATTTACCTGGGGCAGAGAGCATTCTGGCCTCTGTAAAAATCACCTACTCACCAAGGCAAGTATGTGTAGGACTTTGCTAGAGGGAGACACACATTTTCTTCGTCTCCTGGGAAGCACCATTTTTCTAGTTTGCACAGAAGCTCTGTGTATCTCCCTCCCCGCTCCATGTTTTTGGCATCAGCTGCCATATCAGACTTTTGCTCATATCCCGCAGTGACCTCGCATCTACAGGTGGTAGGAACGAGAAATGTTGGCTCCTTAAAAATATTCTGTTTAAAACAAAAGAGCAAAGAGGCGAAGAAGTCTTGAGTGACATTATCTACTTTCTTCCCCAGCTGTATCTTACCATTTACAGTAAGCTAATAGGAAATCTAAATTCGGACAGACTTTTGGATGTTCTGAGAGCTCAGAACTACCAGAAACTGCTGTAAGCTTGTGCTTGTCTTTGTTGTGATCATTTTCCCTCTTGCCTCTTGATTTGGTATTTCTAGTAAACCTCCTCATTAAGGCAATATTAAGCGAACTCATAAATATGTATACAGTCTTCCTAATTATCTGTTGATGGATATGGACCCTGATACATTTACATAATGAGGATTTTATATATGCGGATGTGTTTTACAATTAGACCCAGGTGGGGGCTGGGGGAGGGAGAAAACTTGGGAGGAAAAACAAGCTTACTTTTGACAACACCAAAGGCATCATTTTAGAGAAAGCCATAAATCTGAGGGGACACATGTGTACTGTTCAGAAGCTTAGTTTCTACCCACAGATTTCAGATTCTATTAGCAATGTTGCCAAGTCAGAAGAAGGGCCAACTTGGAACTTGAAATTGAATTCCATCATGTTGCAAATGCTTATGGTGAAGCTAATATATCAGAACAAAGGTGGAAAAGCAGTCAGAGTTTGGGAATCATAATTGGTGTGGTAAACATTCTTTATTCCCCATATCTGATATCCGGCAGCCCTTTACTGTAGTAAAGGGAGGAGTGATTCCCCTATGTTTTAAGTATGGCTATGATACATGTTCTGGTTAAAGGTGAGTAGAAATATTATGGTCTAGATCTAAAATGTCCCCCAAAAGTCTCACGTTCAGATTCATTTCACAGTGCTCAGCCATGCAGGGACTCAGAGGCCTCTGCAGCCATGATACAAAGTGGGGGGGGTGGCTACTGCTTGAGCTGGCAGCAGACTTTGGCATCATCCACACGATACTGGTTTTATTAGATGTGCAGAATGAAGAGTTATGGGGTCACAGAGGCTCTCATCGAGATTTAAAAGAAGACCTGAGAGGCCAGGCAGTGTGTGCCTCTCATAGTGCGGTGCATGAAGCTGTGAGAGTAGAGCCAAAAGTGCAGCGACGACCTCAGGGAGTTGGAGGTGTGAGAAGTGAAGGGTGTCTGCAGAAGGGAGCCACAGGCAGCAAACGGAGTCACCTCAAGTGAGAGGTCATGAGGGCTGTCACCAGCTGCCCAAACCCTTTGAAGTTTACACTTGCTACATTCTCCCCTGGGTGCTGGATGCAGAGTTACAAAAACTACTGTTTGCCTCGCTGGGTTTCCATCCTGCTTTGTTCAACTTCTGTCTATTCCCGTATTCTTCCTTTTAGAAAGGGAATATTTACCCTGTGCCATTGTGTGCAGAGAAGTACAGAACTTTCTTATTCATTTTTACAGAAACTCCAGCTAAAAGTTTGCTTTCAGCCTTAGAGGAGATTTTGGACTTGGACTTTTCAGAAATGCAGGAACTGTCAAGACTTTGGATTCTTAGAGTGAACTAAGTGCACTTTACAAAATGAGATGGGCATTAACCTGTTGGGGGCCAGGAGAAGAATATTATACTTAGATCTAAAATGTCTCCAAAAAGTCTCATATTCAGAGGTGGGGCCTGGCTGGAAGGAGATGGTACCTGGAGGTGTAACTTGGAAGGGTATATTCTCGATCATGGTGCCTCCCTTCTTTCTCTGCTTCTTGGCTACTAAATAGTGAACAGCTTTCCCCTGCCATGCTGTTCTGACTTGCTGTTTCTGCCTCATAGCTGGCTGATCACTGACTCCATCCACTGAAACTGTGAACCAAAATACACCTCTCCTCCTTTAAATTGTGGGTGTCAGGGACTATGTCTCCGTGATTGGAATGTGATTAATATAAGTGGTGAGGTTGCTCACTTTGGGACAAAACATTTAAGAAGTGCGTTACAATTTCCCACATTCTGTTTGTCTTGCTGCCCATCTGGAGACATCAGCTTGAGTCTTAGATGGCGATTTTAGGGAGCAGAGGTCACTGCCGGCATGTGGACTGTGGCTTGAGCTAGAAATATACCTGTAATTGTTTTTTGGGGGGAGGAGCATTTTCTAGTAACAAAATCAAGTCCACTCTGCCTGAAAATTGGGACCAGGAGCTTGTAATGTTATTTCAGGGATAATCCCTGTTGGAAGTTTGAATTTAGCAGCTCAGTTCTGAAGGAGTTTTGTGGACAAAGGATTGGCCTGGGGTAGCTAAAACAAACGCTCTTTCTCTATTCTCCAAAGTCAAGTGTTCCCTGGGGTTCCCTAATTCTTTTACCTAATAGAGAGTACGGTCTTTCCAGTTTTAATGGGTCACCTTATAAGTCTTCCTAGCTTTGGTAAAGGCTTCTGAAGGCTGCTATAATGCAATGTTCAGAATCAGTGAATGCAGTGAATGCATCTGATCCATCTAAAGGGCTATTAGGATGTGAGTGGTGTTTTGATATATTCATTCTGTTTAAAAAAAAAAAATTGAGCTCCCTCAAACGAAAATTGCTACATAAATCTTCATTGATAGTAATATCCTGACAGAGGAGAAAATTAGGAAATAGTGATACCCAAAGAGTCCTAAATTGGAAATTAGTTTTCATTCTCAGAAACAACACAGGAGCTGGATGTGGTCTCAGGACTTGCAAGAAGCAGCAGGTCCCAGGGTGAGAAAAGAATTATCCCTACTCTTGCCACTCAATGGGTCTGAACCAGCAGTCTTTCTACTGGGTAGCACGCACTTTTCTAAATGCTTTATTTGTATAATTCATTTGGTCGTTACAAAATCCAGGGAGGTACCCTCAATTTAAATACGGGAAACTAAGGAAAAAAGTGATCAAGGAACTTATCTAAGATTCTGAGCTCATGTAGCCTGGTGTCTAAGTTATGCTAATAACAGCATTGAAATTTTAGGTGCTTAAGTAGCTATAAGATTTGGGCAATATAAAGAAAATACCGATTAAAAAAAAGCAAAAGATAGATGGAGAGATTGGTGAATTATAAAGAAATCATTCAATTTCCAAAACCAGATAAATTGTTACTCTCACCCAAATAAAAACATGAATCCGTCAAAGATTTTATTTAGCTTAGTAATTAACGAAGGAATTAAGAAGACGTTACAATCTGTTCGAAGAAGAACTCAAATGATCACAAATCCATGGATAGATAAGTACAGTAGAAATGGTTTTATGCTTGATGGAAGATGATGGAGGATGATAGCCAGCTGCACTCCACTAGATATTAACTTCCATTTCTATGAACAAGCGCTATTTGCATTACTGTGCACTTTCTACAAGTTAACGCCTATTTACAGAGGTGTAAATAACCTACTCAAAGACAAAGGCACACACCTGTTTTGGATTTGATGACTCCTGTATCGCTCTCTGGAATAAACATCATTTTGCCACCTTCAAAACCTTCCACAATTTCCCTTCTGATAGTCTTTTGTTTTTGTAGGCAGTACAGCGAGGAGTTGGAAGGTTCTTTTGCTAAAATGACTGACTCTTCACATGGGCCTGCTCTAAGACCCAAAGGGTAACAACGCAAGAGTAAAAGCTGTAGCCTTTTCAGACTACCTCTACCTTCTTTCGGACTTGTCCTTTCTGAGTCATTCTCTGCTGCAGTCACCTTGGTTTTCCAGGAACAAGAAATCTGATGGGTAAACATTTTGTGACAAGAGTTGAAACTACCCTTCAGGGAGCAATGAATTTCTTGCCACAACAAGGCCCCACCTGACCCATCTTGGGATAATTATTGCCAACCAGACCACACTTTGCCCAAGCTGGTTTAATGGTGCATAGTTCTTGTCCTCCGCCTCTCCTGTATCATTTAGAGCTCTTGTTAGATCACCAAAGATGAGGGCGAGAATGCCCAATTCCCCTCTCTTCTCAGTATAGCGATACTGAGTAGACTGCTTTCCTGCCTTTCCCCTCACTTTCTCCACTTGATTTCAGGAGCAAGTGGCTGGACGGGATTTGTTGAGAATCCTTGAAGTCAGGCCTCTCCCGTGCTCTGGCCTAGCTCCTTGGCACCAGCTTGCTGTTGAGTAAGTCTTGGGTTGTTTCTCTCTGTAAGCCGAGATCTGGGGGGCAGGGCAGTGATGGACCCTTACCCCTGCTGTTATTGAACTGCGAAGTCATTTCTAACCTATGGTTCTTTGGGATAAGCATTAAAAAAGAAGAAAACCCTTCTCGTGTCCTCCTGTAATATATTTCAGGTTTCAAATAAAATGTCTTTGCCAGTCAGAGACAATGCCCCCGTCTTAGTTTATTTTTTGTTGTTAGAATGGAATACCCAGGACTGGTAGTTCATAAAGGAAAGAGGTCTCATAGTTCTAGAGGCTGGAAAGTCCGAGAACATGATACTGGCGTATTCTTGACTTCAGGTGAAGGCCATATATAAAAAGCAGGAGAATGGGTCCATGAGGTGAAAGAATGAGGGTCCAAGCTCTGGAGAGAGCTAATCCATTTCCATGAGAAAAGCACTAATTTACTCATACTCATGAGGGTCCTTCCACTTGAAGGACTTCCTGACTCTACTCCTAATTGAGGAACTAAGATACCAACATGAAATTTTGGGAGATGCCTTCAAACCCTACTAGCTCCCTCTCAGTTCTAATATACGCCTTAAGTCATACCTCCCTCATCTACGTTGAAAAGCATAATTCTAGACTTTGGAGGGAAAAGTAAGGACACGACAGCTGTTTTAGAAAACCTTTGTTACGGCTTAGATTTAGAATGTCCCCCCACAGGCTCATGCACTCAGAGGTGGGGCTTTTGGAAGGTGATTGGATCGGGGGATTGATGAATTCAGAACTGAATGTGCTGTCAGGAGGCTGCATGGAAGAGAGAGGTCACTGAAGGAGTGACCTGGAAGGGTACAGTGCCTCTCTGACCCTCCCTTCTCTCTCTTCTTCTGACCATCACGACGGGAGCAGCTTTCCTGCACCAGACCCTTCTCCACCACGCCCTTCCTGCCTTGCAGTCAACTGAGTATGGATGTAGTCCATAAAAGCCATGAGCCAAAATAAATCTCTCCTTCTTCAGTTGATACTGTCCCAGTGATGAGGAAAGTGACCAAGACTACCTTAAAATGCTGCTTATGGAAAAAAAGAACAGATTTCTTTTGGAGATCAAAGTATGACATTAAAATCATGAGGTGGGAACTACAGAGACACAGATTTTTGCAACAAGGGAAATGCAGTGTTGCCTCTTCTTTTTCTGATGAATTGGGTTACTTTTAAAGACAGTGAAACCCACCCCCATCACTTGAGTAGATAGTGGCACCTGTCCACCTTCTGTCGGGGGTGCTGCTGGAGTCAGCAGTGCCTTCAGACATTTAAAGGGGCAAGATGGACTCTGTCCTGGAACCCAACCTGTAGAGCAGTGGCTCTCAAACTTTAGATTGTGCAAGGATGGTGGGAGAGCCTGTAATATACCCACCCCTCACCTCCAAAGATTCAGATTTGGTAGGCCTGGGATGCGGGTTTGGATTCTCCATTTTAAAGAAGCTCTTAGCAATGCTGATGTAGCCCTCTCAGGACAATGTCTTACTTCCCACACAGCCCCTCCTCCTGTGGTGAGCTTCCTGAAAGGGTGCAGTGCCTGTGGGTGAGGAAGACACTCGCCCAAGTCCTGGACTCTTCCCCTTCTACATCACTCTCAGAATTTCTTGACTGAAGATCTTGAGCATCCTTTCTTGATCTGCCTGGGCTTCTCAATTCAGCCTCCCAAGGTGGCTTGGTTTGTTTTAATTTAACTCAGAGATGGAAACAGGGACTGGCCTTGTAAGCTGAAATTTTTCTCCCTGGTACTGGTGAAGGTCATCTTGCTTATAAACAGGCTCTTCACAGATGTCATTAAGTAAAACTGAGATCATTTGGATCAGCCCTATTCCAATATGACCGGTATCCTTATAAGAAGAGGGAAATGTGGACACAGACACAGAAACAGAGACGAATGCCGTGTGAAGACAGAAACACAGAAGGTCCCTGCTTCACGGCAGAAGCAGAGCTGGAGCGGGGAGCTGCAAGCCAAGGAATGCTGAGGACTGAACTACCAGCTGGAGCTGGAGGAGATGAGGAGGATTCAGAAAAGCGTGGCCCTGCAGCACTCTTACTCTCGAGTGCCAGCCCCCAGACCTATGAGGCAAGCAAGACATTTCCAGTGCTCACGAGCCACTCAGTTCCAAGGATTCTGTTATAGCGGCCACAAAAGAGCAATACACGGCGCTTTGCTAAGAGGTGGAACCGGCTGACTGAAGGTACGGACTCCCTTTAGAAATGACAGGGGAAAGAGTGAGAAAGCTTTTTATTCCCCAAGAGTGATGAAAAGGGACAGAAAGACTGGAAAAAGTGGGTGAAAACCACGAATGAGAGTAGGCAGGAGAGTTTGGATTTGCCTCCAAGCGAAGAAATACACACTGAAAGCAGATAAGAAGGCAAGAGTGGGAAGGAAAGCAGTTCAGTGACAGAAAACAATAGAAATGCAAGTTAGTTTTCCTGTTCCCCCAGAGTTACCTGGTGGTTAGGTTTCCTAAGTTTCAAAGGACAACCGATGAACACACACACGCACACAATGACAGCCCGTGTTTTGATTTCTCTCCATAGTTTCCTTTGTGGTCCTAGATTTATCATCAGATAACATTTCTAAAAACTTGTTAGGAGCAGACCAAAGACCAAACTTCAAATGTCTCAGTGGAGCTGTGCTTGCTGACTTCATTTTAAAGCATCAGTATTTCCAGCAGTCTCCTTTACAGAGGGCCTCAGTTTTCTTCAAATGGAATGATTGGGAGCATCAGAAATTAGCTTCTGAATGAATAACTTCCTGGCTTTTTGGGGGTCTATGTTTGATATCCCCTAAGCCCTTCTGTCCGTTGCCCAAACCGGTACTTAGAATCACACTCCAACACCAAGTGGATACATTCTCTCTAGGATGCTACAGATCAAGTGGTGTAGAATTCATGGGGCAAGTTCTCAAGGCCAAGCAAGGAGATGACAGTGGGATTGGAAGGAGAAGAAGAGGCAATGGAGACTGAGTTGTATATTACTGAGTGCCCGTAAGATTTGGCCCCTTTTTGTCTCCAAGAATGAAGGAGTGGATGGTATCTAGGGCGGCTTGCAAGTTTCCGGCTTGGAAGACCATATGTGTAGGAGGATGTCACCAAGCCAAACAGGGAATGCAGGATGGAGAACAGGTGGGTGCTACACTGTGTGAGAAGAGGTTAACCCATGCAGAGGAAACAGCATGGGCTCCGTAGTCCACACATTACCCACGGCTGCACAACAGAGTTCTATACACTTAGTGGTTTAAAACAACACCCGTTTGTTATTTCATGGCTCCTGGGCCCTGGGAATCTTGCGTGGTTTGGATGGGTCATCTACTTCGGGCTGTCTCAGGAGGTGTTGAAGAGATCGGGGTCTCGTTCTCTAACAGGCTTCTTCAGTCTGTAGACAGAGACTCCCCTCAGTTCCCTGACACAGCAACTTCTTTCATCAAAGGCGGCAGCAAACAGCTGTTACTATGGCTTCTAACCTCACCCCAGAAAGAATATTCCATCCCCGTTGCCATGCATCACACATTACAAGGAAGTTGCTAGGTCCAGGCCGCACTTAGGGCAGGGGATTACACAGGAACGTGGATACCAGGATTGCTGCAGGCCATTTTACAGTCTCTGCCACACTTAGGCAGATCTAAAATGGTGTTCTCTCTCTGCCACTACCTGGGTGGTGACTTTGACCATGTTCTTGAACTACTCTGAACTTGTTTCCTCATCTATAAAATGGGGATTTATTACCTATCTCACTGGGAAACTGAAAGGTCGAATAAGATGATTTATGTAGCAATCCTGGTACTTTCTCTTGTCCTCCTGCCATGACTATTAACAACTTTCCAGATGGTTCCTTCTCTGTTAGCCCGAGGCTCAGGATGATAACTTTGGCGATTAGCTGGGTTACAGCATGAGTGATAAATGGACCTTCGGGATCATAAGCCACTAAGATTTGAGAGTGAATATTACTGCTCCCAGACCTAACCTACAAGTGCTGATTGTAAAATATAATGTGTGCTTAAATTAGAAAAAAATATTATGATAAAAGTCACATTTCCATGAATGCCCCTCAAAATGCTCCCCCCTCAATTAGAGCACACTTATCCCATCACTCTTACCACTTCCTGCAGCCACTCTGCAGGTCTTCTCTCATGAGTGTCTTCGGGGATATGACATAAATTAAAACACAGAAATGCTGCTGCTGAGTGCCATCCAGCAGAAAGGTGGGCGTGTCCAAACACCGCAGCGCGCCCTCATCCATCTTATGCACCAAATCTGTCACCGTGCAACCTCTGCCTCTTCCCCAAAGTCAGAATGGCCGCGAAAGGTAAGAATGTTGAATTAGTTCTGAAGATCAAGTCAGCCACAACAGCCAAACGAAAGCACAAAGGAGAACTCTGAGCACTGCTTCAGCAAGTGGCAAGGACGACGGGTTAGGTATGTCGGAAGTGGAGTGTTTTGAGGGGAATTAGTGGCAGGGCATCTTTCACTGTAATACACTTTTAAAAAATATAAATATTCATTGTCACTTTTGATCATGCCTCCTATTTTAACACAGCCTGTAAATTAAACCCACATTCTATCGATCTACAGTCAGTTCCTTTACCTTACAGAGTGTGCTGCATTTCGCGGCCCCTACCAATAGTTTTTTTGTACTGGCACCACTTCCTAATTCTGTCTTTCTGGTGCCACAGAAAGAAAACAGCTCCCTCTCTCTCTGCATTGCTGCTTGCCCAAAGGCCCAATTTGGGTTGTGGTAAGAGAGGATGTTTCAGACAAGGGCTGTCATTCTCCAGCCTTTGAGGGACCCCACTCCAGCAGGCTGAGTTCTTTGTTAAAGGCTACAGGGTTGGGGGAGGGGACGAAATGTCACCAGCGAGCGGAAAGCAGGCTCACGTGGTTCCTTCGCCAGTGTCTGGCAAGATTTTTAATTGTTTCCAAAGAAACCGCTCGACTGACGTTAACCATATGGAAATGTTAAAACATGGGGTAACAGGATAATACAGTTGGATCATATTTCTTTAGTTGTCTGTAAAAATGGCATGTAATTTGTAAACCAAAAATGGTGCTTAAGGCAACAATTACAGCAAAGTTCTTCATTTGAAATTCCTCTAATTTTTTCCCTCCAACCATTCCAAATGGATGACATCCTTGAAAATATTCTATCTTAATAGCATTCTTGAAAGGACCATTGCACTTGTAGTTATTATTTTTTCTGAGCCCCATCCTATTGATCATATCCCACTTCTAACAAGCCACATCTATGTGCACACACGAGCGCGTGTGCGCGCGCACACACACACACACACGAGCGCGCACACGCGCCACATATTATGGAATACTTCTCTCCTGCTGGTCCTCCAGGGGCCCACATTCAGTCACCGTGTGAGTAGATGTGCCAGGTACCTGCTCTGGACAGTAGGATTGTGATGCTGGTGTCCTTATATAAATGTCCCAGAAGATGTTCCTTTAACTTGGGTTTCTAAAGGCTTAATTTAGTGATAAAGATCAAACCCATATGAGGGCCAGGGATTTAGTTCAGTGGTTCCACCGTCTGCCTTACAAGTGCAGGGTTCCAAGTTCAATCCCCGGTTTTAAAAATAAAAAAATCAAACCCACATGAGATGGGAAGAAGTGTTAATACCTAAGAAATGGTAAAATGAAAGGTGATACACACAATGGACAGCTAGTGATACATGTCTTTAGATATAGTGGTTCTGCACTAATTATGAATCCCTTCCAGTGTTACAGTGGGAAGGCTTCCCTCCCAGAAGCACCTGGGGTCAAACTGCTGCTTTATGCTGGCTTCAGAAGCTCTTCTTTTATGGTCCTGGATCTATTTCTCTGACTCTTATTAGGCACTCTGCATCCTTACATGGCCAAGTATGATGTCGTAGGAGTCCAGACAGGCTTGTGTTTGGATCACGATTGCTGAACTAACTACAGAGGACTTTCTGTCTCTCTGTCTGTCTGCCTGCCTGCCTGCCTGTCTGTCTCTCTCCATCATGGCTCAAAGTTTAGGGTTTAGTACAGCAGAGTCCTAGAAACTTTAATCTCAAGGGCTGGAACAAAGTTTTTTTGGGGGGCTCTGATATTCCTACTGTGTAAATCAGCAGGGCTCCTGAAATTATGACAACAGACTCTTTTCAAGTAAAAATGCTCTCTGTTCTAGAGCTTCTCCTCCTTCAACGTACTTGAGTCACCGGGATGCTTGTTAAAATGGAGATTTCCAGATTCTATCTCAGGCTACCGATTTAGGATATCTATGAGCGGAACTCAGAAATCTGCTTTTTCAAACAAACTTTGAGATGATTCTGAGACTACTGGCCGGACAGCCCCTCTGGGAAAGACTGCTTATTAGATGCCCTTGCCAGAAATGTGATGTTTCTACAGAATTCCCGTGTTGGCTGGGAAGTTCATAAATCCGTTTGTGAAAGTCTTTCTTCCATTATTCTTGGGTAGTTTTCTTGCTCCAACTTTCAGATTTACTCCAGTGAATTCTTGCTGTTCAGTTGGATTCTGTGTCAACTTAGCCCAAGTAATGGTTAACAGTGTACACATGTCCATGATACTGGGAGATGGAGAAGCAATAAAACCCATGTCTATACTAACAGAGCAATATCTGGAAGAGTTAAATTTTTAAAGACATTCCTTTGTACCTTTCTAAAGATATTTCAAAAAAGTGTTCCAGAAGATGATAAACTCTTCAAAGGCAGCAATAAAAAAAAACACAAAAACCTCTTAAGCTTTCCTGATTGCATTATTAACCTCTATTACCTGTAATAGGTAGCAATTTGGAAGCCCTTCCATTTCAACAGACTTGGGAAAGTTGGATAATACATAATAAACACATTATCAAATACAGAAGTGAGAGTAAGAAAAAAAAGGTAAGAGGAATCTTTGGATGCCCAACACAAAGACCAGCTCTAAAGATAATTGCTCAGAGTTGCTTTAATGCCCGTGGGGAGACAAAAACAAGATTTCAGCCCTGCAAATGGTGAGAGGAGGGACCGAGAATACCACCACTTAAGGTGCACACTCAGTGCAAAAATGAGCTAGAAAATGTTTGCTCCACAACGGGAAATGAAACATAAATGTATCCGTCTTGACCAAGATTCCAAGTGAACAAAAACATCCCTTCAAAAGTAATGATCAGGGCCAATTTAGCTCAGTGGCACTGTGCCTGTCTGAGTTTGAGCCCCCATGCCCCGCCAAATATGATCATGTACAATAGCACATGTGCTTGGACTTACATTTATACTATTTGCATAGTCCTGGAAATTCCAAGAAAAAAACCAGTATAAAGTGACCATAGTTTCTAGTACTCTAAAGCATTTTTCAGAGGAAAAAAAAGACCATTTCTGAGGGGATACACTTTCAACCCAAACATCACTGTTCCCATAGATAAACCTCAATTAAACTTGTGTTCACAATCCAAAATTGCAAGCATGTGTAAGCAAGTTACTATTAGCAGAAACAAGTAGCAGAAAATGACCACATCCCTTCTCCAAGAACCTCAAGTAATGGAATTATCAGATTCAGAATGTAGAAATTAATTATATCCAATGTTTGAAGAAAGTAGAAAATGGAATTAAAGACACAAGAAACCACAGCTTTTCTCTCCACTGGTTTTTCTCAGACAAGCCCTATAAAATTTACACACACGTGCAGACACATACACATCTGTGCGCACTTGTGGCCCATGTTCCCCAGTGTTTCCAAATTAGTGTGTTCCACATGTTACATATTCTGGAAAAGTTATCATTTTAACAATTGAAAATGCACAATTCAGGGGCACATTTGTGTAAAATCACCACTATCCATTCTCGGGACGTAGTCTATTTTCTATTTTGCAATTGGTTTGGCCACGGTCAATAGTAGCGACCTTTGTTGGACAGAAGACCATGTTTTGTCAACAGGATTGATTGAAACTTAGAATTGAGTGCATCTTTTTATTTTATATACATTTTTATTTCTTATTTATTCATTTATTTGCATACTGGGCAATTAGCCCAGGGCCTGTGCACGACAGGCAAGCCCTCAACCACTGAGCAACATCCATTGCCCCTTCTTAAAATTTTGAGACAGGGTCTGGAGAAGTTGCTGAGACTTTCCTTGAACTTGCCGGGCTTACAGGTGTACTAGTCTTGAGTGCATCTTTGGATTTCTTGGAGTCTGCTACAAAGTCGTGATCACAGAAGAAAAGAATTTGCAGTCAGAAAAAGCAAAGAGTCGAGTCAACAGCTGGCTGCTAGCTTAAAAGATTATAGGTATGAGACTCCAAATTCTCCAGACTGTATTGACTTTGCAAATGACAAAGAAATGGCTAAGACAACTGAGAAAAATGATGGCGGTAGAAGAGAAATGTAAGGAGCCTTGGAAGAATTTAAGAGTTATGTAGCTGGTGACAAGGCAAACTCTTAAATTTTGCACACTCGGTATAATACAAGGTATATCAGACGGAAAAAGAAGTTGAAAATGTGTGTCAAGGGTGAAAACTGCAAAAGTTTTCAACAACAAGAAAATTGGAGTTGAACTACAGAATTTCTTGCTCCAGGCCCTGTTCCAACAGACTAGCTGTTGCTGTTCTGATTCTCAGTGTGGCATTGCGTGAGACCTTCCTGAGTGTCCTCATGGATGAAGAAGACGCCAGCTGGCACTTTTTAAGGGCAACTGTCTAGCGTTTGAAACTCAGGTGACGGTTGCACAGTATATTTCTTTTTAGATGTACGGCTTTTTGTTTCTCAATGGTCCCATTATTCGAATGCAAAAGAAATGTAGTTGAAATTTCTCAAAGTTGTAAAATAATTACCCATATGGAATGAATGAGTAATAACACTCGGGAAAACCATGATTTCTTTCACAATCACTTTTTATTTCCCAGATGAACTTACTCTACCAAAGCTCCAGGAACAGGAGGCCCAGCTGTCACTGGCATATTACAGCAGTTGGCGCAGTCTCTAGAGGTTTTAGCTTAGAAGTTACAGCACACTCTGTCTTATAGATCCGGTGGCTGCACAAGTTACCATTTACACTGGGGCCCTGGGGAGGGTGAAAGAGGAGACTGCTACAGTTCCAGTTGTCTCCCTTTACCTGGAGTGTCACTTCCCTCAGGTTCAGGTACCCAACACCAATGTTGGTCTGAAAATGCTCAATGAAAATTTCCTGAAGTGAACAAACCATGGGTTTTCAGTTGCACTGATGAGCGGTGTGATGAATCTTGTGCCATGATGTCTTTCAGCCATGCCCGGGAATAACATCTACACTGCCAGGAGTATGAGTCATCCCTTTGTCCAGCTTTATCCTGGACTCACTTGGCAATCCCTTGGCAGCGCTCCAAGATGTGGGATTGACTGTCTCAACAGAGCAGTGCTTGAGCTAAGTAACCCTTATTTTACTTAATAATGGCTCCGAAGTGCAGGAGTAGTGAGGTAGAGGCAGCACCAGGGCCCAAAGCATGAGTGGACAGAGTAGCTCTGGTACTACGTGGCAAAAGAGCAGGGCAAATAGGAGAAAGCATGGTACATATCGGGTAGTGCCAGCCCCTTTTCCAGACACCCACTGGGGGTCTTGGAACAGGTTCCTCAAGGATAGGGGGCACTGTGTGTGGGCACCAATGTCATAAGCTGGAACTCTCCTGGGTAAACCCTGAGGTCTAATCACACATAACAGACAGTGGTGCCTTCCCATCTGCCCAGCAGCGTGTATAGCCGGTTATCGTGGGGGCTCTCAGACAGATATGGAGGTAAGAAATTCACATACATGGTAGTCAGCAGCACTACCCGGAGAGGAACTTCCATCAGTGTGAAGAGCTGTCGATGCTGTGTAACCAGGAGGTTAGGCCTGGCCTCCCAGCTTCTGCGGGGGGTGGGGGGTGGCAGTCAGACCTGAGAGTTCTCAAAATAGGTGACTGTGGTTAAATTAGATCCGGCCACCCAGCCAGGTAGGAGGGTGATTCTGGCTCATATCACAGTGGTATTATAACTTACAACATGTCACTGATTTTTAGGTGACTTTGCCACACCCAAACCCAAGAACTATAAATCTCCCGATGCTAAGGATCAGCGGGGTCTCCCAAACACATCTTGGGAGTTTTCACGATTCATACTTGAAAGTAGCACGTGAGAGCAGAGAATCTTCTCATACTGCCAGCATTTATCCAGTGTCTGCCTGTGATAGTATACAGGATGGGACTCTGACGTTAAACGACCTAGGTTCAAATCCCACCTCTGACATTTATTAACGCCGTAACCCTGGATTTGCTGTGCCTCTGTTTCCCTATCTGAACCACTGGGCTAATACCTATCTGAGATGATGTCCCTAACCCACTCAGCACAGGGTGGGGCCCACAGTGCAGACCTCGCTGTTGTCACCGCTCACGCGTGAGACACTGACCTGCCCACAGAACCAGAGAGCCCGAGACAATGTGTGTATTCTCACTGCAGTCCAGAGGATGAAAGCCAGGCCAGCTCCCTGTGGAGTCACATGTTGGTCACATGTGGAAGCAACACTGGGCATTGTACACCTCAGTAGCTAGCCGTGCTCCTCAGCCTTTCCCGTGTAGGGGAGGAGAAAACCCCATTTCCTGTACACTCAGGTTCTCTGTCTGGGGCCTGACACGTTAGAATAACAAAAGACAGATTAATAAGAGAAAAACACATGGAAGTGTATTAACAAATGAGGTGTGCAGACACACGGGAGAGTCGGTGGTGGGTAATACAGCTTATATAGCATCTGCATAAAGGACGATAAGTGTGCAGAGTGACAAGGCTTCGGACAATGGGGTGGGCTTTCAGGGTGCAAATGCAGCAAGTCTGATGCACAGAAGGAATTAAGAGAGGGTTGCTTAGTCATGCCTGCTGTGACATTCCTCTGGGCTGGCTGGGCTGGCAGGTGTAAGCCTGGGGGAGGCTACAGTGTTTGCTTCATCTCACCTGCCTTAAACTCAAAAACAGCTCTCTTGGCAAAGTGGCCTGTTTGGTGCGGCATTCTCCAATCCCTTCAGCCACACCCCCCGATCTATATTAATAAAGTGTATCTTTACAACAGTTTTAGATTTGCAAACAAATCAAGCCACTAAGTAAAGAGAGTTGCCATGGATGACTCCCTGAGCCCATATACGGTTTGCCCTATCACTGCCTGAGATTAAGGTGGTGTAGTTGTTTCAACTAACGAACCATTATTCATACAGTATTATTAGCCAAAGTGCAGAGTTTACTCAGATTTTAGTTTTAGATTTGCAAACAAATCGAGCCACTGAGTAAAGAGAGTTGCCATGGATGACTCCCTGAGCCCATATACGGTTTGCCCTATCACTGCCTGAGATTAAGGTGGTGTAGTTGTTTCAACTAACGAACCATTATTCATACAGTATTATTAGCCAAAGTGCAGAGTTTACTCAGATTTTCTTAGTCTTTTTTTTTTTTTTTTTTTTTTTTTTATTTTTTGGCCCTAGGATCCCACCAAGGGCACTCCATTACACTGTGTTATCCTGTCTCCGTAGGCACCTCTTGGCTATGACAGTTTCTCAGACTTGTCCTTTTACTGGTGGCGATAACCTTGACGACTGAGAGCTGGCCAGGTAAATCATGGGATGCTCCACTGTTGGGACCTGATCTATTTCTCCTGATTAGACCGGAGTTATGGGTTTGGAAGGTGAAGATCACAGAGACGAAATACCATTTTTAATCACATCGCATCAAAGGTGTAAGCCATCAACATGGTTTATGCCTGCTTTGACCTTGATTACCGGGCCAACGTAGTATCTGTCGGATGTTTCCACTCTGAAGTTTTTCTTTTGTCTTTCTTTTCCTCTTGGGAAGGAAATCACTATGAACAGCTTATGCCTAAGGAGTGGGACTCCCTCCTCTGCTGCCTTTTTAAGGGCACAAGAGATATTTGTATACATTTAATCTACTGTATTTGTGTACATTTAGTAAAAGTTGGGAGTGTTACTGACTAATGAGCAGTAGCTGTCAAGGCAGAAAGTCATCTCAGTGGAAGGAAGGCAGAGCCCATAGTCTGAGGACAAAATGCCACATGGAGATGAGCTGGGTTTCTCCCAAGGTGGTCAACAGAGTCTAATGAGGTAAAGCAACAGATGAGAGGAATGCAGAGATGTGGGCATTGGCAGCAGCAGGAGAAGCCAGACAGATGGCCCATTAGTGAATAGAGCCCTCCTCATTGTGATTAAAATCCTTCCTGAAACCAAGGCCCGAGGAAGGGTTCCAATGTAACTGTCACGCCTTCACTATTTAAGGGGATTCTTTTTAAAAGCTGTCAGCTTAGGTGGGGAGGATTAGAAGAAGAGAAACAAGAACGATTTTAGATGTCTTTAAAGAACTCATTTAGCTCTTTCCTAATTAATCAGTCTGCTTTCTGCAAACTGCTGTATAATTACTAGGGGAAATTACTCTTAAAGAGAAGCCCCAACGTGTCTGGAGGAAAATGTGATTTTCTCACTAGGATCAAGAAAAAATTAACTTGCTTACCATGGATGAACAATTTTATTAACAAAGGGATTTCCCATCTTCAGTGCACTGAGGATTAATACCACTTTACAGCGACTTGGGAAGTGTTGATGAGGGAAGCAGAAAACAATCAGGCTGCCCGACACTGTATCTAAAATCCTGAATTACTTATCAGACTCGTTCTTCTTACTACATGATACTCTTCTCCCTGCTGTGAGCTCAGTACTAGTCATCCCAGGAAGTTATTACAGAGTGTTTAGAAATAAAATCTCCCATGCAATAAATGCCAAGTTTTAGTTAACAAGCAAACAAGTCAGCATCTGGAAACAAGTCTGCAGGCAGATCTTTAACTTCCAGGAATTCTGTTGGGCATTTAGGGTTGCTATGGCAACAGTTACTGCACAAACTAAGAAGAACACTGCTGGTTTGGCTTCTGTAATGTTCTTCATCTCTGTGCCACAGATTACAGAGAGGATCGGGCTTATGCTCACGTACAGATGCTCCTGGATTTATGATGGGGAAACGTCCCGTTTGTAAGCCCCACTGTAAGTTGAAAACATCATCAGTTGAAAATATGCGCAACACAGCTAACCGACATTGCAGCTTGGCAACCAAGTATTTGGTAGAGTGGCAGTTGTTTATCCTTACGATCACATGGCTAACTGAGGCTGGGGCTCATTGCTGCTACCCAGCAGCAGTATCTTGCCATGTATCAGTAGCCCTCGCGGACACTGAAATTCAAGCCCTGAGGCATGGTTTCCAAAGATTCCCTATCAAATCTGCACCAATGTAAAGTAAAACAATCTCAACTGAACCACTGGCAAGTCAAGGACTCCCAATATATATTGATCATATTATATTATAATACACTACATAAACCTGTTATAATTTGTTCTCTACATTGTTCTTATCTGGAAGTGCATGGAATAACACAAATTCAAGTCTTTCAGTGGGCTGGGGATTTAGCTCAGTGGTTCTGCCGCTTTGCAAGCGCAAGGACCCAAGTTCGATCTCTGGTACCAACCCTCCGCAAATTCAAGTCTTTCAAATCCTTTTTTCCAAAGACTCTACAAGCAAATACCTGTCCCCTATACAAAACTACAAATTTCCATGCAAGATGTTATTTCTCCCAAAGTAATACACTTCCATCATAGGAAAATGGACTGTCAGTGTTTGAAAGAAAAATGAGGACATCATTAAAACCATTAGTAAGGCTGGAAACAACACTGTAATTTTTTGTCTAATGTTTTTCAGAATGACATGAATGTTCTTGATTATCTGGTCTTTGATGATGGATGCAGGTCTTTCTGGACCATTGTAATGGCTAAGATTGGTTTGCTTCAAAAGAAAAAGATTTGAGATATGAAAAAATTTCCCCTTCTTACATATTTCTAAGGCCATGTTTTGTAACCTTGACTATTAAGTTGCCTGTGGCTTCATTTCTATAAAAATGAGTTTTCAGCAAGTGGAACTGAAAATTATTGTCACAGAAGAATGATTTCTGCTGGGGTAGAATTAGTACACATTTTACATTTGTAGAGCTTATATATACTTTCTACACTTTTTATGACCTGAAATCAAAATTCTTCCATTGTAATGTTACAAACAACACACAGTAACAAATAAAAGGTTTAAATTCCTTTTACAGCAGCAAAGTTGGAATATTGCCCTGTGGATTCTCATTTATTAAAGCAAAGATGAAAGAAACACAAGGAACAAAGTCTCATATGCATATTTTCTTTCCTTAGAAATTCAATCTTGAAATGAACCTACTCTTAAGGTAGGTATTTAAAAATTCTTTCTTTGATATATACATTCCCAAGTTAGAAGCTATTCATTAGGCAAAATGAAATGTCCAAAGGTCAGGATGACTGTGTCTAAAACTTTATTCACAACTAAATGATTAATTCTGGCAGGGAGTCCCAACTGGGAACCCAGAAGGTCAGAGAAAGCCTGTGGTTTTGTTTAAGTACTATACTTCAAAGTCAATCCTGGCCAGCTTTGGTATAGTTCCTAATGTTTCAGTTTACAAAAGGGACATGGTTTATATGTGTCTTCATCAAAGAGGCAAAAGTGTAGCTTCATCTTCAGCAGATGCTAGGTAATTCTATCTGGTACCTGAGAACATATTGTAGTGATTTCAGGGAAACCAGCAGGTAGTAGGAAATGGTCCTTAATCACATCCAAACATATGTTATTCTACTCTTAAGAGTGGATAGAGGAACTAAGGTAGTACAGAGACAGTGGAAACTCAATGTCCAGTTCAAGATCCACCAGTTATCAGGAGGACTTTGACCTCATATGTGACTTGAAGATGATAATGCCAGTGGTGTTTCCGCTGTGAGTATTCCTACCAGACCCCCCCAATTCCTCTCTCCTCATTTCCACCCACCAGACAGCCTGGAAACCCTAAGTTCTTGCTCTTGCTTCTCCTTTGCAGATGGGGCACCCAGTCAGGTGATCGAGTCTGGCCAATGACATGTAAATGGACACCTGTGGTTGTCTTCTTGGAGGAGTATTTCAGCCTCCTTGTAAAGGGGCTAGGCTCAGAAGGAGAGTTCATTAGCGTCACTTCTTTTCTTTTCCTTGTGAAAACTAGAGCTTCGTGAGCCCTCTTGCTTTCATGATGAAATAAGCATAAGGATAAAAAGCCAGTATGCTAAGCAGTATTGCAAAATGGAAAAAATTGGGTCTGGGAGTCTTTCATGGCATCGCTGAGTGGGAAACAGCAACTGTTAGACTTCATGAACGTGAGAGAATCCATTGTCATTGTGGTTTAAATTACCATCAATGAGAGACTCTGATGCAGCCAAAAGGATTCCTGATTGGCATCTCACAAGCATGAGATGAGATGCGAAATCCTAGCACAAACTTGGTTCTCAGGGGCAGAAAACAAATGTTGATTTTTAAAAAGCCTACCCAATGCCCTCCATATCTTTTGGAATACAAAGGTACATTAATTGAACTCAATAAATGGTCATGCTGTTTTTCATGTTGTTAGTTGCTTTGCCCTTCAGGAGGAAATAGAAAAAACTCTGTAAGCTATTCAAGTTTGTGTCAGAAATGGAGAGCAGAACACAGGAAGGCTTTTCATATGGTGAGATTTCCATTTTGGGTAAATCAGTCTACAGGTTTTGCGGGGTGTATTTGTGGTAGGAAGAGTCTGAGGGGAGGAGAACGCAAGAAAAGTCTTATGTTTTCAAACTAATCTGCTATAGATTATGGGGGTTTAAACTGAAGCAACGACAGCAGAGATAAAGGAGATGGGATGAAGTTAAGCTTTGTTTAGAAGGCAAGAACGTGGCGTTTGAATGCACATGGGTAGGAGGGGCAGGCAGGAGTGAGAGATAAATCCTAACTTTCTAACTTGAGTGAATAGGTGGACAGTCACATAGCTGAGAAAAATACACATTTATTGTTGGTTCAGAGAAATGCGGACAAGCCAATCCTGTTGGGCCAGTTATACACACGGGGCAAGGCGAATGTCTGAAATTCCAGCTTCTGGGAAATCCGGAAACCATCAGCTCAACAGTGGCAGATTCAGTCATGGGAGTGGATGAGAGTAGCCACAAAGAGAATATATATGCGTGATTTTAGTGTGGCTGAAGGTAAACAGAAAGGGAGAGCAATAAAAACTGTTATCTGTAAACTGAAAAGCAATGAAAATGAGTCTATCCTATAAGAAACAAAGACTGCTAAAGAAAAATTTATACTTGCAATTTTCTCTGCTAATTTAGAAGATGAAAGATTTACAACAAAATTAATGTTTTCTTGAGAACTTAGAGAATAAGCTAAAAATAAAATTTGTAATGATAAAAGCTGAAAGCAGTGAATAATAAAACAAAATGATAATGAAAGAGCTAAATTCAAAAAATATTTCTAGGTCAATAAAACACATACACAATTCATAGGTTGATTATAAAAAAAGTGTAAAAATCTACAAGTTTGGAATGAATAGAGATAGAAGCACATATATACAATAAACAAAAATTATAATAAAATGCATGCACAACTTTTGGCAACAAATTTGAAAGGCTACAGTAAACAACAGATTTTCCTGCAAAGTTTAACTTTTCAAGGGACTCAAGGAGGGTACAAAATTTAAAAGATCACTTACCCCAGGAGTATAAGAATAATTAATAAAATATTATGTTAAAAATCACCAGAATCTGATGGTTCAGACATGATTCTAGTGGTAAATGTTTCAGCAATTTAATTCTAGAAAATTAATTTAGCTTATAAAAAAGTTAAAAACTAGCTGGGCGTGGTGGTGCATGCCTGTAATCCCAGAACTCAGGAGGCTGAGGCAGGAGGTTCAAGGTAAGTTCAAGGACAGTTTGGGCTACACAGTGAGTTTAAGGCCAGCTGGAACTACATAGTGAGACCCTCTCTCAAACAAAAGTTAAAAACTTCTCAATCTGCATATTATAAAAGTTAAATCTAGCATATTCTTTATTAATTTTACTGATGACTATAGAGGCAAAAATTCTGCATCTTTTAGATAGGTTCATTATATTATCAAGAGAATAGTCTACAGTTCTCCAGTTAAATCTAACATATTCTTTATTAATTTTACTGATGACTATAGAGGCAAAAATTCTGCATTTTTTAGATAGGTTCATTATATTATCAAGAGAATAGTCTACAGTTCTCCAGAAATTGAAGAAGAGTAGTTAAGTACAGATAAAATTATAAACATGAGCTCAGCAAATTAAATGCATGGAACCACTCCAGAGTTTGGATAAATTTAGTACTACTTTTGAAAACATTTACAAACACAGAGTAAAATAGGTGAAGGGTAAGCTACTCAGTTCATGATACAGATTATAAAGTTTACGCATGAAAAAGCAATAACAAATACAAATGGTAAAACACTGTGGTGGTTTACTGTTGTTCTTTATTATTTATTGCCTTGTTGTGAGAAAATTATACAATGACACTGACCTCATGACATCTTGGGGCCATGGTGTGGCCTTTGATTTGCTCTGACCCATGAGGATGAGTTGAAATTTAAGAGCCCCTGTGTCAATTGGCCATCGCAGTCTTCTGTTATGAAAATGGTAAATCTGTGAAAAGCTGGACTTAGCCTGGGTCCCAGAATGAGAAGACACCAAAGCAAAGCCATAGCTGACCTATACCCAAGGCAAGGTAACTGTAAAATAAAACTCCGGTGTTGTAAACCACTGGGCTATTTTAGTTGGATGTAATCACAGCACACTGTAACAAATGCTATAGGCTACAAAAATTACCACCAAGAATAGAGGGCTACCATAAACAAACAAAATAAAAATTGACCAAAGAAACAAAGAAAATACAATATTGAGCATAGCTCTCAAATCCAGTCAGTTATGGCAAGGAAATTATCACGAGAGGCTAAAAAGACGGTGGCCCGTGTTATCTAACCGTGAAACATTCTCAGAATTATTACCATGCTATCTCAGAAGTCAGGGAATGTACTGAGTGAACTTATGGATTTATTGGAGGAGGTTGAGAAACAAAATGTTACTAGTATGTGTTGGTTGCTATTGTTGAAGATTGGTAAGTTATCAGAAGGAAGAAACAGACTCAGAAAGGAATTGGCTGGTTTGCAAAACGTAAGCGGGCAATAGAACTGCTTAGCATCTCTAATGAGTATGGATGGAAACTGAGACATGCCTTGAGCAAGGAGGCCAAAAGACACGCGTAGCAAGGGCCATACCAAGACTCTGGCCATCAGACCTGTCCAAGTCTGAGCCTGTCGGTGGTACTCAGCAAAGCTTTTCACTTGGAAAACATGACTCAGTGAAGAAGGTCTATTTTATGCCTTCCCTCTTGAAGTTTCTAAGCTCAAAATACTCCCAGTAAAGACAGGAAAAGAGGCGACACTGTTGAGAAAGTCGTACCGCCAAAGAGCCACGAGCCTAGAGTGGTCAGTGGCTGCTCAAGACTTGACACAACTTTTGGACCTTCAGGCCGCTGTTGACAAAGCAGAAGGGGAGAGAGACAGGTGCTTAGCCCCACAGGAGGGCACCTTCACCGATGCCCTGATAAATATGACTGGCAGGAGATAGAAACAGAAAGAGAAAGATCTGTGAGAGGACAGAGCCTCTCTGATGGAAGACAGTGGATTAAAAACCGTGCAGGGGGCAGAGAAACAAATGAAGAACCCCGCCCTCCAGGGTTTGAGGTCTTTGAAGCGTTTCCTCTGACTTCAGAGTTGCTGTGGGTCAGCAACTGCTGCGTACCTTCCATCCCTCCTGCTTTTTGTGGGAGCATGATTAGAGCCTGTCCCATCCCTCTTTTCTACCCTTGCATGTTGGGAATATTGAACCCACATCCATTTTTTGTAGTTTTGAGGTATGAGGAAAAAGGACACATTTTCATGAGCTTCCAAGATCAAGGGGAACCACCTCCAAACTGAAAGTAGGGAATTTCATGGACTCTTGACTAGTCTTGTCACTTGTTGGATGAGACTTTATGGGGTCTGCCTTGGGGGAAGGGGGTGTGAGTCTATTTTGAACGTGAAAGGGAAGTAAAGAAGTAATCTGAGCTAGAGGGCTGGTTGTACTATGTGGTATTATTGTTTCTAGTTATTTCCTTCTCTACTCTTTTTCAGTTATTTTTGAGACAAGGTCTCGCTGTGTAGTTCAGCCTGGCCTTGAACTCATGGCGATCCTCCTGCCTCAGCCTCCCAAGTGCTGGGATTACAGGTGTGCGCCACCACACTCAGCTTCCTTCTCTCTCTGTCTCAGTTATACTTTTCTACAACGCAGACTTTAGGTTGGCTTGTGACTTGCTATGTCCAAAGAATGTGAGTAGAAGTAATGTATGGGATTTCTGAGTAGAAGAATTAAGGAGCATCTTAAGATTTGGTCACCGCTCTTCCCTCTGATGCTCTACCTTTAGCTGAGATCCAGAGTGAAAGAAAAGTGCAGCAGAACCACTGCAGATTAACCAGTTTGTAATGTAGGCAAACAACAACTTCCAAAAAACAAAAAAACTATGCTGCTGCATGGCCCTGATATTTTAGCATGCTCTGTTGTGTTCCACGACCTAAGTTATCCAACAATATATGACTCGTTCTTTACTTTGGTATTTATATTTCGAAGCTGTTCCCACACAAATCAAGCACAAGATAGGAACGCATAATATCACCATTTTGAAATCATCCAGATATTCTAGGAAACGTGATAAACAAAATGCATACTGTGTAAACATGGAAAGCAAAAAGTAAAAGTTTTGCTGATGATATAATTTTATAATTGATAACACCCAGAAACTCTAATTAAAAAAAAATAGAAGTTAAAGAATTTGACAAACTGGGTGGGTAGAAAATAAAAATATAAAATTGTTAACTTTTTCTGTATGAACAATATTCACCTAGAAGTGGAAATGAGGAAAAGATTTCATTCGTTAACAGTGAAAAAAATCATAAAATAGGAAGAAGTCACAAAAGAAAGGAACATGATTTATATTAAAAACATCTACTGAAGGGTAAGAATACAATCTGAAGAAATAAAAATCTATATTACTATTATGTTCTTAAAAAGGGAGACACAAGCTGGGCATGGAGGGGCACCCCTGTAATCCCAGAGCTCAGGAGGCTGAGGCAGGAGGATTGCCTTGAGTTTGAAGCCACCCTGGGCTACATGGTGAGTTCAAGGCCAGCCTGGACTACACAGTAAGGCCTTGTCTCAAAACCAAAAACCAAAACACAGAACAGAACAAAACAAAAAGGTACACAGGCCCAGTGGGACATCTTGGTGATGTAGTTACGGTGGAGGGTATGGCAGGTAGGGGAGTAGAGTGGAGTGGCACCTGACTGGCTTTGGGATCCACCCCCAGGGCCTATGGTCCCTTGCCCCTTCCTCTTTGGTGCTGTTCCCCTGAGAACTCAGGGCTACCAGGAATCAAGTAGCTTTGCTCTGCCGTGCCCATCTGCCTTGCTGTTCCTGCCTTGGAGTCATGGACAGCCAGGGGCCATGGACTGAACTCCCTGAAACTGAGCTAAATTAAACTTATCCTTCTTTAAATTGTGGGTGTCAAGTGCTAGGTCCCAGCAACAGGAAAGCTTACTATTACAGAGGCTAAGACGAATTAGCTAGACCCTACGTCAAAATATGAACAAACAAACAAACAAACAAAAAACCAAATAAATGGGGCTGAACATGCTGTTCAGTGGTAGAGGATTTTTTTTAACACATAAAAGAGCCTGGATTTAATTCCCAGTGCCACTCAGGAGAAAGGCGGGGGGGAATTATTATCTCTTAAAGATAATATAACAGACCCAGCCATCTCTCTGCTGGATATCTTTCCAAAAGAATTAAAAGAATAATACCACAGTGATATATGCGCACCAATGTTTATAGCAGCACAGTTTGTAATAGCTAAATCTTGGAAACAGCCCATTTGCCCATCAGTTGGAGACTGGATAAAGAAGATGTGGTTTTTCTATAAAATGGAATACTACTCAGCCATAAAGAATGAGCTTAGATTCATTCATAGGTAAATGGATATATATTGAGGATATACTCGTAAGTGAAATAAATAAGTCACACATGTGTAAATACCAAATAGTTTCTCTGGTGCGAAAAACTATAATAGTACATAAGATCCTAATGAGATAATTGACAGTGTGAAATAGGAAGAAAAGGGCTAAAGGTGTAGGGAAAGTGGGAAGGGTAGGGGAAAGGTAATAAGGGAAAAGAAAAAAAACATGAGAAAATGAAAAAATGGAAATAAAGTGTTTGTAAATGGGGAGGGGAAGAGGGGGTGAAGGGAGGGCAGGGACAAGGGGAAAAAATGAGAACCAAGACCTGTCATGTAAAGGTACAAGATCCCAATAATGAATGTAACTGTACTGTATACCTAAAATGTACCAATAAACTCAATTAAAAAAGATACTATAACAATTTACAGCAATAGAATCTCAGTATTTTAAGCTGGATAAAGTACTTTTAAATTGATGAATAAAGAATGGCAGTATTGAAGCCACTTAAAATCTAGAATAATTTAAAAATTACAGTATTGGTATCAAACTACTACAGGATTCAAAAAAATGAGTGAAAAATAGTGGAAAGCTCAGAATTAGATTTTAATGTATATGTATGTGTGTGACACCCAATAATATTTCATTGTGAAGTTTAATTAATAATCTCATCACAATTGCATTTACTCCTGGAAGAGGACCAACTTGAGCCTCTACATTAATTTCAAAAACAAACTCCTAATGGAGTGAAGACCTGAAGGTAAAAGTAAATGATTTTAGAAAAAAATTAGGGCACTGTCTCAGCACCTAGAGATTGCAGAAATCTTTTAGACTAATTCCTAAATATGTATAAGCTGCGCATATCTCACAAATCCAGACATAAAATTTTATAGGATTATTTATGACTCCAGAGACCAAAAATCAAGTCATTAGGCAAATAAGTTGGGGAAAAATATTTTAAATTCATGTGCTAGTAAAAAACTAGTAACTATAATATACAAAAAGCTCTTTCACAATTTAATAATACAGTCAATCCAATAGCCAGATGGGCTGGTGATACGAATAGGCATTTGTCAGAAGCAAGTAAGATAAAATGTTCAACCTCCCCTAATGGGCAGAGAAATGGAAATTTAAATTACCACGATGATATCCACCAGAGTGGCAAAAAATAAAGCGTGTAATAGCACCTATTATTAGGCAAGATAGGATTCAGGGCAAGGCACTCTCAGATGTCACTGGGGGAAATGTGAAAAAGCAATTTATGATTTCTCTTAAAAATTTACATGCACATTCAATTCAACCCAGAATTTCAGTCTTGGGGTGCCAAACTGTAGAAATAAAAGACCCAGTACATAAGCAGGTATATACAAAGGTGCTCATGGCAGCATGATTTTTACTTATAAATAACTGGAGCAAATAAAAATTCATTAATAAAAGAATAGCTGGATGAATTATGATAATCCTTACAGTAGAATATTATGCAGGAATTAAAAATTAATGACCTATACGATTTGACCTAGAGGAACCTCCATTATATATTGTTAAGAAACAAAAAAAAGTCACCAATTCCTTTAAAAATGTGTCCTTAAATGCTGCACATGTGTGCACATCGAAATATACATAGTATACTCATACACAGTCACACCTATGTGTACATAAAGCCTACAGAATTCCATGAATGTTTACACAGCTGTTCTCTCAGAAAGGTGGATTTCAGGTGACTTTTACTTTTTTGCCCAAATGGACTGACTTCTTGCAGTGAATATGTTCTATTTGTGTCAGTAGCATCTGAGTCCATTCAGACTACAGGAAGAGAAAATGCTACACTTGGTAGCTTAAAAACAACAGCAGGTTATTTCTTTCTACATTGGAGACTAAATCCAAGATCAAGGTGCCAGCAGGTCTGGAGAGGCCCATGTAACTGTTCACTAACAGTTATCTTTTCTGTCTCTGTCCTGGTGCCACCCTTTCGCTGCGTCCTTGCATGGCACAAAGGGAAACAAGCTCTCTGGGGTATCTTTCATGAGGGCACTAATCTCAGTTATGAGGTTCCATATTCGTGACTCCATAAGCACCCAAAGACCCCACCCCCTAATACCATCCCCTTGGGGGTCAGGATTTCAACTCACCAATTTCGGTGGGGCCCAAACATTCCAGTGAGACCAAGCAGAAAAAAAGCAATAAATCTTCCTCGATTGTATGGAGGAAGAAATTGGACAAACACTTAAAGCTATATGTACACTGGGATATCAGCATGACCCATAATCTATAAAATCCCATAAAAATATAAATGTTTAAAATGAGATTTTGGTTAAATAAATTAGGACCCACCATGAAAATACTATCAAATAGCCATTTAAATTTATAAAATAAATATATATTTAACATGTAAAATACTCATTTCTACTGTTAACAAAAAACCCAAACTGTTAAAGAGTATCATTTAGAAGGAAAATACATTTTACTTATATGTTTACTTATGTTTACTTATATGTTTACTTATATGTCCCTATATAAATCTATATTTACACAAATTATATATCAACATTTTGAAAGATAAGCACCAAAATATAACAGTGCTTAGCTCTTGGTACCACAAGGTGATTTTATTTTCTTGCCTTTATTTTCTAATTTTTTGGTGTTATACTTGTGACTCATATGAACAACAAAAAAATTCTGAACATTGCTTTTCTTTGTCCATTTTCCTTTCCTATTTTAGGTCGATGATTTTTCAGTCCCGAAGGAAAAGAAGCATTACACAGAAAGGAATATGTCTGGAGATCAGATGTTCTCCTTAGGATTTTTTAGTTTGTCCTGGAACTTAGCTCTCATTAGAGGAGATGGAATTTACTCCTTATCTGTATTTTCCCTGTGCTGGTGAACTATAAGTCCAACTTGGAAGAGGTGATGCCAACTTCATTAGCTCTAATCCATGGCCGCATGCCATTAATATTAATATTTTCCTAGGTTTCTTCACCCCACTCCTCCCCCGCCGCATTTTCCACGAACTTAATGCGTTGACGCGCTCACGCCCGCAGGGAGTGTTGATGAACTAGATGAGAAAGACAGACGTGTCACTTCAGAGTCACGGCTTGTTCCAACACACCTGGGCGGATGAGCCAGTATGACTACAGCTGACTTCTGGCCATTTCGAAAAGGACAAAAGCTGGCCACTTCCACAAAAGCCCCAGATGAGGTGCTACGGGCCCTAAAGGAGCTTACAAGCTCCAGAAATGCTTTTGAGGAATGGCTGTGGAGGAACTGGGCTTCCTCCCAGCTCAGCTCCGGGGACAGAGGCTTATTAGTCTGGGACCAGCTTGCTGCTTATCCCTGCAGACCCCAGCGATTTGGCCAATCTTTTCTCCCAGCTGGATTTCTCAGAAGACTCAAGTAATACATTTACTTCTCAATTTATTCAATAGTTAAGTTCTTGTAAGAGCTGGGAAATCTTTAAGTACTTATATAAACCCATTTTCTCTTAAAATATATTTAAAGCAACATATATGCTCCAGAAGCTTCTTTTTTTTTTTTTTCTGTTTCATATTAATAGGGAGAAGAGTAATGGAAAAAGTAAGTTGTATAACAGGGACCGAAAGAAGCCACTAGATAATGTGTTTAATCAAAGTGCAGACACCAGGCAGTTGTAAATAGTAGCTGTCTTTAAAATGCTGCCATTATGGGAATCCTGCATATGAAGTCTTTGTCACACTCAGTGATGCCCAGGTTTTGTACTTTCTCTACTCTTGAGAGAATTTTAATGAGTTATTCTGAACCCGCTAATGTCTGTATTTCATTTGCCTTTTATGAAACAAGCTGATAACCTCCATCTTCTACATATTGATGAGCTTTGGTTTCTTTTTCTTTGAGGGGGCCTCCCTGCGATGTGAACTAATGATTTCCAGTCACTGTTTTATGTGGAAGTTGAAAGTCACTTAGGAAACACACAAACTCATGCAGCTTGGGCGGTACGGCCATTGGGAGGAAAGGTGGTGATGGCTGGTACAACGCCAGGCATCTTGCTAAGAGTTGCTTCAAACTATGTGCACTTGGTCCTATTCTGTGTTGCCAGATCAGGAGCCTCTCAAAATTTTGGCTGGCATTTTAATCCCACATTATGCTGAAATTTGCATGTAAATATTTTTAGACAATGTTAATTTGATTTAGACAATATTGTCACTGGTGACTTTTAAGTATAAATGAGACTAGATCTATCCTTCCATATCCGCTTTACCAGCTGCAACCTGAGAGAGAATTCTTGGTTTAGAATCCATCCCCATCCAACTCCTTTTGCATATAAGGATGGTATATTTTATTTTTAATGGATATATAATACTTGTACATATTTATGGGATACAGTATGATAGTTCAATACACGGCTACAATGTGCAGGGATGAAATCAGGATAATTAGCATTTCCACTGCCTCAAACATTTCTCATTTCTTGGTGTTGGAAAGCTTCAAATTCCTCTTTCCTAGTTATTGTGAAATATATTATCATTGTACAGCCACCCTATCAGAACTGATTCTCTTTGTCTGTGTTTTAGTACTTACCAGCTTCTTTCTTTCTGCCCTCTCCCCTCTTTCCCAATCCCCAGTGACTACTATTCTACTCTTTTTCTATAAGATCTCTCTTTGTAGCTTCCACAAATGAATAAGAATAGACAGCATTAGTTTTTCTTTACCTGATTTATTTGATTTCACATGATGTCCTCCAATTTCATCCACACTGCTGAAAATAACAGGATTTCATTCTTTTTATGGCTGAATAGCATCCCATTATGGACATATATCACATTTCCTTTATTCATCTGTCCGTGGCCACCATGGAAAGATCCCATATCTTGGCTATTATGAAAACCCAAGCAATAAGCATGAGACTGCAAGTATTTCTGATACAGTAATTTCATTTCCTTTTAATATGTACTCAGTAGTGGGATCGCTGGATCATATGGTCGTTCCATGTTGGGTTTTTTTTTCTATTTTCCCTCCTTCATTCTTTCCCTCCCTTCCTTCTTCCCTTCTCTTTCATCCTCTTTGTCTTTCTGTCTTTCCACGACTGGATTATTCAAAAGACCTGCCTTCAAGTTCAGATATTCTTTTTTCTATTTGGTCTAGTCTGTTTTCATAGGTCTTGATTGTATTTATTTCATTGAATGGCTTATTCATCTCCAAGGTTTTTGTTTATTCTTTCTTTTCCTTTGACTTTTCGGAAACAGGATCTAGCTATATAATTCAGGCTGGCCTTGAACTCACTATGTAGCCCAGGTTGACCTTGAACATGTGATCCTCCCCTTGCCGAGGGCTGGGACCACAGGTGTGCACCACCACACCTGGCTCCTTGATTTTTTTTTTTTTTAATGATGGCTCTTTGTCAAACATCTCATTTCATATCTTCAATCTGATCTGAAATTATACAATTTTGTTGAATTTTCCATCAGTATTCTTTGGCATCTCACTGAGTTTCATTATTTTCAATCCCTATTCAGAGGATCATTACTGAATTCTGATTCAGGCATTTCATAGATTTTTCTGTATGTCAGAGTGTGTTTCCGGAGAATTTCTGTGTTCCTTTAGAGATGTCGTGTTGCCTTGCTTTTCATGCTCCTCCTGTCCCTGTTTGTCTTGTACATTTGTTGTAATAGCTGCCCCTTCTAATCATATGCAGCTATTGTATGGACTCTTTCATTTCGGTGGGACATAGGATGTGGACTGAGTGTGTGCTGTGGCTTTGATTTGGCCTGACCACCACGGTGTGCTCCTCATGTGATTCCCTCAGCTGTAATCAACATCAGGGGCGCCTGAGAACCCAGTGGTCTAGACTGCAGTTATATGGGGGAAATGAAGGTTCCACCCGGCAGTAGACCTGACTCATAAAGAACGTGGTCATGGGCCCCACACAGGGGCGTGGTGAACTGCGGTGGCAGCAGGGCTGACCTGGGGGGCGGGGCTCCAGGACACATTAGAACATGGGCCCCAATCATGGCATCTCTGGGTGCAGCTGCTGCACTGTGCTCAGGTGAGTGCTTGTGGCAGTGGTGGTAGCCATGACTCTGGGAGGTACTGGTGGCACACAGGTGCGTCCCCAGGCCCTGCAGCTATATCTGCAATGCCAGAGCCACAGGCTATGGAAGAGTCTGTCCTAGGACTCTGTAGGACAAGTGCCCATTGCCAGGGCTTCTAGTGGTGGTAGTGGTGCCCCCGGAGCTGCTGTGGGCTGCAGAGGAGCCTGTCCTTCTGACCCCAGAGGGGAGTGTCAATGGTTCTGGCTTCTGGAGACGCAGCTGTGATGAAGGAACTGCCCCTCGGGCGGGTGGACTCTAGCAGTGGCCCTGGTCTTTTGAGGGCGACATCCTGTGGCAGCTTGGGCTCTGGGTGAGGTTAGGGGGGCCAAGGTGAGTTCCTTCTCTGGAGCAATGCAAATGTGCAGATCTCCAACTGGCCTGATGTCTGTGAGATGTGCGGACTTGTCCTGCAGTTAGGACTCTTGGTCTGCAGTGATGGTGGGCAGTCTGGGCCTTTCTGCTTACTTTGCCCAGAAATGTAGAGTCCCACCTTATCATGCAGGGAGCCATGGTTGCAACAGCACCGTGACCTGCTCCTCTTTGTACTGCCATCAGTGCCATTCTGTTTCCTGTCACTGCCTTGCTGGGTCCCAGTGCTCTCCCTTGTAGCTCTGGATTTGGGAAGCACGGGACCCCTCTATTCAGTTATCTTTGGTCCTTTCCCACATCAACTCTTGATTCAAGTGCCAAATCAAGCTGTTCCGAGTCAGATCTCTGATATCTTTGAACCAATATTTCTATGGAGGAAATTTCACTCTCTACCATTCTTTGTGATTTATAGTTCAGTAACATTTAAAAAACACAGAAGAAGTCGGCTCAGCCTCCTGAGATGACCAGGGTTCAGGTCCTATGCTCTACAGATTAACAAAGCTGGCCCCTGTGCTGGAGCTGCTTGGGTCTAGGCTATGACATCTGCTGTGGGAGGGAGGAAGAGGAACTGGGTCCAAGCAAAAGTGGCTAAGCCAAGGAGAGGCAAAGTTGGCTGCTGGATAAGGAACGATACGTGTGATGTGTGTGTGTGTGTGTGTGTGTGTGTGTGTGTGTGTCTGGGGGGGGTAATTTCCAAAAGACACAGAAAGGAGGAGTATTTTTTAGGGTCCTAAGGTGTGCCAGAGTACCAGAGTGTTTCTAGAAAGCCATCCTCACGTAGACGCCAGGGTCTCTGGTTGTTAATATAAAATGAATGACTTTAAGCTTATGCTATGTATTTATTGCTCAGTCAATGCCTACTCTCACTTTTGCTTTAGTACAGATTTTGAACTCTGCAGGGAGACCCACATTTCTACAACTCATGCAGCACTCCCGCACACTCCTGACCGAAACCCGCGTTCCGCAGACGCGTGATTACTGTCACCACGTGGGATACTGCAGGACACTTGCTCCCTGGCTCTTCCTTTGCATTTCCCCAGATGCTGGTGGTGACACAGCGAATTCATCCAGAACCGACTGAGGAACTGCAACTCCACGACTGAAAACCATGCTTTGGTTCCAGCTTGGACTTCAGCCACTGCTTGGGGCAGAGCGACTCCTTTAAACTGCTATGCCGCCCACCCCAGCACAGGGCCCTGGCCACGGCCATTCACACGTGTTCCAGCAAACCCTGCTGGCAAGGGTTTGCCCCTCCTCTCCTTCCTACTTCCCCTCGCTCTGTCAGCCACTCCTTCAGCTCCTTCTCCCACGTCACTCATTGGAGGTGTGGTTTAGATTAAGAATGTTCTCCGAAGCTTCACGCTCTCTGAGGCAGGGTTTTGGGGAAGGTGACCGTATCACATGGACACTGTACTTATCAGGGAATTCACTGAGGGGTGAGTTCACTGGCTGAGTGTGTGCTGTTGGGACAGGTGGGTCTGGGAGGAAGAGGCAGTCCCTGGAGGAGTGACCTAGAAGGGTGGTGCTATGTCCCAGCCCCGCCCTTGTCTCCCTGTTTCCTGGTTCCCTGAGGACAGTTTTCCTCCACCAGACCCCCCCTCATGCCATCCCTGTCCTGGGGACAGCCCTAAACTGTGACCCACCTATAACTCCTCTTCCTTTCAGCTGTGAGTGGAGAGCATTGTGTTCCAGAGATGAGAAGATGACTAAGATACTTGATTTTTTTAAGTTTTGGGGTGGTAGAACAAAAGGAGCATTTCCTAAAATACGGTAACATGACCACCATGGGGCCGAGGGGATTTTAGGGACACACAGATGAACATTTTCTTCTTTCACTTTTTCCATTCTTCTTTTTTTCCCCCAGCTGTCCTCTCTTTATAACATGTGATGCTGGTTTTCTCTGCATGATAATTAAGGCTAATCACAGCTACATTTTAATGGACACTTACCATACATCAGGCACTGTTTAAAAACTGAACTTGCTTATTAATCCCCATTATAATACTATGAAATAGTCACTATTCTTATTATCACCATTTTACAGATGAAAAAGCTGAGGCCCAGGAAAGTTAAGAACTTGCCTGAGATAGCACAATTAATAAATGCAGGAACCATGATAAAACCCAGGAAGTCAGACTCCTTACAAGAAAGGCAACTCTAGGAAGAACTTGGATTCAAATCCTGCCTCAGCCACTTTCTAACTGGGTTATCTTAGGTAAGACTTTTAATCTATCTGAGTCTCAGTTTCCATATCTCTGCCTCAGTTTTCTCCCTGAGTCTAACACATCATTAATTCATGTCTAAGATTTAAGAGCTTACATTCAGGCATGACTTATGTGCTTCCTTCTGAATTTCCTGGTGAAGCCTGATAACAGGGAATGTTAAAATATTAAAAGAATAAACATCAAACTATACTACAAAGCCACTGTGATAAAAACAGCATGGTACTGGCAAAGAAATAGGCCTGTCTCCCTGAGTCTAACACATCATTAATTCATGTCTAAGATTTAAGAGCTTACATTCAGGCATGACTTATGTGCTTCCTTCTGAATTTCCTGGTGAAGCCTGATAACAGGGAATGTTAAAATATTAAAAGAATAAACATCAAACTATACTACAAAGCCACTGTGATAAAAACAGCATGGTACTGGCAAAGAAATAGGCCTGAGGATCAGTGTGGAA